>NC_090446.1:1228832337-1229581837 GCF_031143425.1 Pleurodeles waltl | reverse complement strand
CAAAAATCCTGTCAGTAGATCCCAAGTTATGATTTTAAAAAGTTTAAAGTGAAAACAGTGCTAAAAATACCAAAGCGGTAACCGCAGATATCTAGTCGCTGGAAACCAGGGCAAAGTTTAAAGTTATGGCTGACCGCGAAGCAGCACAGTTTAGTTTCACAAACTGGATTTGGCCTGGTGTCTGCTTACCTTTGGACTTAAACGGAATTTTGAAGAAAAATGCTTGAGAAGGTGAAGCTCAGCTGGCAAGGCAGCCATCAGGGTAGGAGGAGGAAGTGTTGTTGTCAGGGAGCCCGAGGATGAAATTCCTGTGAAAATTTCTATGTTGCGACTTAGTCTATTTTATGGAACTCGAAATTCTCCGGTTGGACAAAGCTGCAGGCTGTAGCTGATAAGGGCTCTACAAGGCCAGATACTCTTCTGGACAGGAGCTGGTGAACTGGCCTTGCTGTTGTAGGAAAGAATGTAGCAGGAGTTATACGATTTGGATTTTGGCTATCTAGGCAGATTTAGCATCACTTCCAATGGTCCCAGGCTGAAGGAGCACTACTTGGAGGGTCAGGACTCACTCAGGCTGGGGACAGGTGTGGGTTCAAGATTCTTATCTATCCTTGAAGTTCTGATCAGAAGGCCAACAAACTAATCCTTGAAGTCACTCTGAAGTCCTGGGATCAAGCAGAAAAGCAGTACTAAAGCATCAGGGCAGTCCTCTGAGTGCACAAGGTAGTCTTCAGGCAGCAGGGAAGTTCAGTAAAAAACACAGTGGGCCATAGGCAATAGGCCAACCCCTGGAGAGTCCTTTGCGGTTCAAAAAGTGAACTGAAGACTGAGTCTAGGGTGTCCGTCCTAACTTTATACCTGGTGCCAGCTTTGAAGTGGAAGAAACTGCTTGGAGTTTTCCTACAGAAGTATCTGGAATTCCCTGCCTCCCTGCTTCTGTCCCAGGATATCTGGAGTCCCAACATGCTACTGTGAAGTATTTTGGGCGTGAGCTGAGGTGGTGCCTTTGAAGTAAAAGTGAGGTTGTGTACAGCTCTACCCGCTCATCTTGCCAGGATGATTCATCCTGACAACTCACAGTTCCCATGTTGTGTGGCTGTCAGGGAGGAAACCAGAAAGGCCAACTGGCAACTAGAATTAATCATGTGACCCAGGAACAGGTTGCAGGCACCAAATGGTTAGTACAATAAAATGCTAGCTTTCCAAAAGTTACATTTTCAGAATTGTGATGGAAAATCTGACTTTAGCATTGATGAGGATTTTAAATTACAGTCCCTTAGGACACCAAACATGATATTATGGAATGCTCTCAAACAAACGTTATTGCTTTTTTAACACTCTAAATAAACCCAATGTTATCCTATGTGAGGTATAGGCCTCACAGTAGTGATAAACTCATTAATGTAAAATTTAGAAGTACATTTCCAACTTTCTAAATGCTATGCACCCTGCTCCATTGGCTGTTTAAGGCCTACCCTATGGATGACCTATATGTATTAAAAAGGGAGTTTTAGATTTGGCAAAAACTTTATTTTGGCAATTCGAATTGACAGTTTAAAACTACACACAGGATGAAATAGCAGGCCTGAAACATGTTTTATCAATCAATCTGGATTTGCAAAGCACCACTTGTCATTCGCGAAAGTATCCAGGCGATGAGAGTGTGACTGCTTAGCTTAGTTAAATAGAAGTTGGAGGTGATGTGGGTATATTTAGTGAGGTCAAGGATGAGTCTGGCCTCTGAGTTCTGTTTTGTCTGAAGGTTCTTCAGGAGGCGTATGGAGATTCTTATGTAGAGTTTATTTCCATAGACTAGTCGGCTTGTTACCAGGACCTGGGTGATGTTGTGTCTTTCTAGCCGGGAGCCTCAGAGCCCGGCTACCCCTGGCGGCGACCAGGGTGGGAAAGAGTACCCCGGGGGCACCACCGAGGATAGCCCGGAAGAGGAAGACGTAGGGAACCTGGAAATCCGGGTTCCCGTGAACACAAAAGACGGACGGCCTACACGTCCTGCGTCGGTAGAGGAGGACGCAAAGGACGAGGACAGACAGCGTCGTGACCCACCATCCAATGGCAGGGACAAGAGAGAATGCAAACGAAGAACACGCAGCAACGGAGGGCAAGGAAGCCCAAGAACACTCGATAACCGCCACGTCCCTGGAGGGGCGTGGCTAAGGCAGGTACGGTCCTGCATACAAAATGGGTATAGAACCCTGTTGGGAAGGGAAGAGGGAGCGGGTGGAGGGAGGGATAAAAGGGGGGAGACGAGGGACAACCTCACTAATGGGTGGGTTGGACAGAAGGTGAAAACCCCCTCCCCTATGCACATGTGCATGGTTTGTTGTTGTGTTTTTTTCTTTTCTTCTCTTTTCCAATACTGGATTAACTGATCTCCCGTATTCTTTTCCCTCTCGATAAAAATAAATACTAAGATCTCAGACAGTGAACTTCCTCTCTAACTCACTCAGGTCATTATAAGACGGACGCTATTGAGAAGAGTTTCCCTCCCACTATATAACTAGAGTCACATACAAAAGTATGAATATTTTCTCTTTCATTAATTTCTTATCCCGTATATCTACACGGGTTGGGTGGAAATATAAGCATACCTGTGGAGCCCAAAAACTATGTTGAACACGACACTACCGGGTGACACACACTTAGGGCCGGTGTATAACCCAGGTTCCCTCCCACCTCACCGCACTCCCTTTCCCCTTACTAACCCACTGCAAAAGTCTGTGTTAAGAGACTTACCTTGCCTTTCTCTCTTTCCTGTTTCCTCCGCTGACCAACACCACGTCACAGGACTTTCACCTGACCGGAGAGGATCTACCTGGGAAGAAGATGAGGAAAGAAGTTAGACACCAGAACCACTGGGACTTGGGACTATAGAATCGTATAAAAGACACATTTAAAGAAATAAATATCCACTTAAAACCTCTGATAAACTGACTTGTCTTTTCTGTCCTTACCCACTACGCCCCACCCCGTACAGTCTTGTTTTGGAATGGGAGACATTTGAAGATTTTACAGGGCATGCAAAGTGTTAGGAAGCAAGCAAAGGAGACTGCGTGGATCTAGTTTTTCATGTTGAGCTTGTTGTCCACAATGATGCTGAGGTTGCAAGCTTGGTCAATTGGGGTGGGTGCAGGTCCAAGCGCTGTACGCCACCAGGAGCCTTTCCCAGGGGATGTTTTGTTTCTGAAGATCAGCACTTCTGTTGTGTCTCTATTGAGTTTTAGACAGTTGTTTTTCATCCATTCCTGTATGTCTGTCATACACCAGTGGAAGCTGACTTCGTGGTTGCAGGGTCTTCTGAAAGTGGAAGCATGAGCTGGGTGTTAGTGTAGGATATGATGTTCATTCTGTGGGATCTGAGGATGTTGGCCATTGCAGGGGTTTTATGGATGCTGAACAATTTACAGGGCTACTTACATGGGTGCACAATAGGTGATGCAGACCCAATAGTAGCATTTAATTTTCAGGCACTGGGTGCAAGTTGTATCAATTTTATAGGACCTTATAAGTAAATTAAGTGCACCAATTGAATGTGCCAATTTCACCATGATTAGGGGGGTGAGTGGTAAAGTGCACAGAATCCTAAATCCAATAAAAACATTTCAGCCAGGGATACCTCTAAGGAATAGGAGCTGCAAGTTCTGTAATTGAGGGGCACAATAGGAGAAACTTCGTCTGACTTACCTTGTAGGAAAGTACCATCTTTCTTGGCATGCTACCCCCATTTTTACCTGTATGTCAGTATGTTTTTGCCTGTCTCACTGGGAACCTGCTGGTCAGGACCCCAGTGCTCATAATTTGTGGCCTAATGTGTGTGTTGTCAGCAGTGCTGAACTGTGTCCCTGAGACTCTAACCAGAACCTCAGTGTGTATGCTCTCTCTGCTTCCAACTTAGTCACTACAGTTTAGTGACTTAATTTTCCAATTCTAATTGGCACACTGGACCCCCCCTTATAAGTCCCTAGTATATGGTACCTAGGTACCCAGGGCATTGGGGTTCCAGGAGATCCTTATGGACTACAGCATTTCTTTTGCCACCCACAAGGAGCTCAGACAAACCCTTTCACGGGACTGCAATTATAGCCTGCATGAAATAGTGCACACACTATTTCACAGCTATTTTCACTGCACTTAAGTAACGTATAAGTCACCTATATGTCTAAGCTTCTTTTACTGAAGGCTGGGTGCAAAGTTACTAAGTTTGAGAGCCCTCTTGTACTAGTAAAGGTGCCCCCACGCTGTCCAGGGCCAAATCCCCAGATGTCGTGAGTGCAGGGATGCCATCACACGCGTGCACTACATATAGGTCAAGACCTTTATGTAGCTTCACAATGGTAACTCCAAATATGGTCATGCAAGGTGTCTATGATAATGGAATTGTCCGCCCATTCCAAATCTGGTATTGGGCAGCCAATTCCATGCATCCTGGGGGCTCCAGCATGGACCCCCAATACTGCCAAACCAGCTCTCTGCGGCTTGCACTGCAGCTACAGCTGCTGCCACCGCACAGACAGGGTTCTGCCCTCCTGGAGTCTGAGCAGCTCAGTTTCAGGAAGGCAGAACAAAGCATTGCCTTTGGGAGGAGGATGTTACACCCTCTCCCATTGGAAATAGGTGTTACAGACTTGGGACGGGAAGCCTCCCAGAGCCTCTGGAAATGCTTTAAAGAGCACAGATGGTGCCCTCCTTGCATAAGCCAGTCTACACCAGTTCAGGGACACCCAGTCCCTGCTCTGGCCTGAAACTGGACAAAGGAAATGGTAGTGACCACTTCCCTGTCCATCACCACCCCAGGGGTGGTGCCCAGAGCTCCTCCAGTGTGTCCCAGACTTCAGCCATCTTGTTTTCCAAGGTGTGGGGACACTCTGGAGGCCTCTGAGTGGCCAGTGCCAGCAGGTGACATCAGATACCCCTCTTGATAGGTGCATCCCGGGTTAGGTAGCCAATCCCCCTCTCAGGGCTGTTTAGGGTCTCTCCTGTGGGGTCCTCTTCAGATTATGCTTACAAGTTTCCATCAGGAATCCTCTGCAACCACTGCTTCATCCTCTGACCTCAGATCAACTATAGCCTACTCCAGGAACCACTGTAAATGCAAACAAAGTATCCAGAAGGGCTACTTCGACTCTGCAACTTCAGCTCCAGCCAGCAACTGCAACAGTTTTCACAGTGTGCACACTCTGGGGACTCCCTGTCTTCACCCTGCGCCAGAAGAACTGAATAAATCTCCAGTAGAGTGACAGAGTCACTTCCCTGCTCCATCAGACACCTTCTAAGATGAGGAATAGTTCTCTTGGACTCCTCTACTGATGACGAGCATGCTCCTTGGAACACAAGTGGTGGACCCCTTGGACACAGACTGTCCTAAGGTCCAGCTGTCCACATTTGTAGGAGGTAAGAGCTTGCCTTTCCCGTTTGCGACAGTACCCTTGTGCACCGCATCATCTTCACCTCCTGAGACACCTGTACACTATTTGCAAGAATGCTTCATGAACAGCTAGGCTCACGTCCCCAACACTCTATACTGTGACTCTCAGCTTGTTGAGTTGTTCTCAGGCTGCATGGGATCTTCTTTTGTAGTGCTGCAGTAACCGCAATTTGCACCTTCTTTTTGCCTCCATGTCTTGGGACCTCCGTGGGTGCTGCCTGGTCATCTGTGGGTTCCCTCCAGTGTTGGGAGCCACCTCTGCCTCCTCAGTCTGAGTTGAGGCCCCCAGGTCCCTCCTAGGTCCAGGCAGCACCTTTTTTTAGGCAACCCGCGACATTGCTTGAACCAAGGCTTAGTGGACGGATCCAGCACTGCAACTCACCTACATTCAACATCTCCACGTGGGACATCCTTTGCATCATGCAGGAACCTTCAGCCATCTTCTTTGGTGCTCTTCTGCAGACTTCTTCCAACTGGAGAATCCTCTTTTGCACCATCTTCTAGGTTGGCAGGGGTGCCTGTCCTTCCTGGAATCTTCTGCTACTTCTGGACTTGGTCTCCTCTCTTTATAGGTCTTCAGGTCCAGGAATCCACCATTTGTTACTAGCAGTCTTGCTTGGTTCTTTCAATAACTCTAATCACGACTTGTAGTGTGTCCTAAGGAAACTTGAGCCCTTTACTCCTACTTTCCTGGCTCTGGGTTGGGGTATTTTACTCACTTTTGTGATGTTCTTACTCTCCCAGCGATTCTCTACACACTACACTTGCCTAGGGGGGAGTTTGAGAGTCACATTCCACTTTCTTAGTATAAGGTTTGTGTTGACCCTAGACCTATTTCTTCCTATTGCATTCTTTGGTATTTTCTACTGTTTGCACTATCCTATGACTATTTACTTACCTTATTTTGGTGTCTAATATATATTGTGTATAATACTTACCTCCAGAAGGAGTATTGCCTCTAAGATATTTTTGGCTTGTGTCACTAAAATAAAGCACCTCTATTTTTGGTAACACTGAGTATTGTCTTTTATTGTGTATATGTACTGTGTAACTATAGTGGCATTGCAGGAGCTTTGCATGTCTCCTAGTTCAGCCTAAGCTGCTCTGCTACGGCCTAAGCTGCTAGAACAATACTACATTTCACTGATAATGGATAACTGATAAGGGATAACTACAAACCAGGCCAGTCTCATATAGACCTGCTGCTATGTGTTGCAGGAATTGCAATCAAATTACTCTTGGAAGATTGGAGAGACCTCAGGTAGTTATGGTTCACAATGTGATTTTTATAAAGAAGGTTTTTACCATAGATTACCTACAAGACAGAGTAACTTAGATGGAATTCTCTGCCCCATGAGAAGTCAGTACAATTTATATTGAATACATCTGGGTGCCATTCATAGAAGTCCAGCCAACAAGCGGGCTGTAGAGGCTGGCAATACATTGGAGGCATCTGTCAAGTCTTTTATCTCTTAACCCATTTGCTGCCAGGCCTTTTCCCCCTTAGGTGCCAGGCCCTATTTTGGCTATTTGGAGCAGTTCGAGCTTTCGCACTCATAACTTTTTGTCCACATAAGCTACCCACTCCAAATTTGTGTCCTTTTTTTCCAACATTCTAGGGATTCTAGCGAAACCCAGAGTTTGTGGGTTACCCTGAAGAAGACCAAGAAATTAACGAAAATACAGCAAAATTTTGTTTTTTTTCAAAAAATCTGAAAAAAGGGCTACAGAAGAAGGCTTGTGTTTTTGTCCCTGAAAATGGCATCAACAGAAGATTTGTGGAGCTAAAATCACCAGCTTCCCTGATTTCATGACCAGGCAGACCTGAATCAGAAAAGCCCATTTTTCAACACCATTTTGGCATTTTACTGGGACATACCCCATTTTTACTATTATTTGTGTTTTCAGCCTCCTTCCAGTTAGTGACAGAAATGGGTGTGAAACCAATGCTGGATCCCATTAAGCTAAACATTTCTGAAAAGTAGACGAAATTTTGAATTCAGAAAGGGGTAATTTGTGTAGATCCTACAAGGTTTTTCTACAGAACATAATAGCTGAAATAAAATAAATATTGAAATTGAGATAGAAAACAGCCATTATTCTCAACGTTTTACTCTGTAACTTTTTCCTACGATGTCAGATTTTTTAAAGCAATATACCGTTACATCTGCTGGACTCTTCTGGTTGTGGGGAGCTATAGTGCTTGTATTCTCATTAAGAACCCTAGGCACCCAGAGCCAATAAATGAGCTCCACCTTGCAATGGTTTTTCATTCTATATCAGGTATATAGCAATTCATTTGCTGAAATATAAAGAGTGACGAATAGGTATCAAGAAAGCCTTTGTATTTCCAAAATGAGCACAAGATAAGGTGTTGAGAAGCAGTGGTTACTTGCAAATCTCTGAATTCCGGGGTGCCCATACTAGCATGTGAATTACAGGGCCTTTCTCAAATAGACATCTTTTTTACACACTGTCTTAAATTTCAAAGGAAAAATGTAAAGAAAGACAAGGGGTAATTACACTTGTGTTTCTGTAATGTGTTCCCCAAAGTCTCCCTATAAAAATGGTACCTCACTTGTGTGGGTAGGCCTAATGCTCGTGGACAGGAAATGCAACATGGACACATCACATGTTTACATTTAAATCTGATGTGTTTTTTGAAAAGTGCCTAGATGTAGATTTTGGCCTCTAGCTCAGCCGGCACCTAGATAAACCTACAAAACCTGTGCATTTTTTAAAACTAGACACCTAGGGGAATCCAAGATGGGGTGACTTGTGGAGCTCCCACCAAGTTCTGTTACCCAGAATCCCTTGCAAACCTCAGAATTTTGACAAAACACTTTTTCCCCAAAATTTCAGTGACACAAAGTTCTGGATTCTGATAGGAGCTACACATTTCCTTCCACACAGCGTTTCCCCAAGCCTCCCAATAAAAATGGTACCTCACTTGTGTGAGTAGGCCTAGCGCCTGCGACAGGCCATGCCCCAAAACACTACGTGGACACACCACATTTCCCCAAAGAAAACAGAGCTGTTTTTTGGAAAGTGCCTAGCTGTGTATTTATTGCCTCTACCTCAGTCGACACCTAAGGAAACCTACCAAACCTGAGATTTTTTCAAACCTAGACACCTAGGGGAATCCAACATGAGATGACTTGTTTGACTTTCACTGTGTTCTGTTACCCAGAATCCTTTGCAAACCTCAAAAGTTGGCCAAAAAAACAAGTTTTCCTCATATTTCGGTGACAGACAGTTCTGGAATCTGAGAGAAGCCGCACAATTCCTTCCATCCATTGTTTCACCAAGTCTCCTGATAAAAGTGGTACCTCACTTGTGTGGGTAGGCCTAATGCCCACGTAAGGAAATACCACAAAACACTATGTGGACACATCAAAATTATCAAATAAAAAACTACCTGTTTTTGTGGTGGGAGTGCGCTTTTAGTCCTGGGCTCAGCAGCCATATAGGGAAACCTACTACCCAAACATTTCTGAAAACTAGACACCAGAGGGAGTCCAGGGAGGTGTGACTTGAGTGGATCCTCCAGTCTTTTCATACCCAGAATCCTCAGCAAAGCTCAAATTTAGCTAAAAAACAATTTTTTCTCATATTTCTGTGTGGGATCAGCACACTGGGACAAATTTCCTACCACCGAACGTTCCCCTCAGTCTCCTGGTAAAAATTATACCTCACTTGTGTAGGTGGGCCAAGTGCCTGTGACAGGAAAAAGCCAAACACATGTCAAAATTGAGGGGGAACCAAAGCGGATCCAAAAGGGCAGTTTGATAAAAGATACTTTTAGGCTGACAAGTGGGACAGAATTTTTATCGGAATAAATGCGACAATGCTGGGTGGTAGGAATTTTTTGTGGATTCCTGCAGGTTCCATCTGAAAAATGTGGGAAAAATGTGTGATTTCCAGCAAAATTGGAGGCTTTCAGGGAATTGTGGGTAAGAAAATGGTGTGGGGTGCATGTGAAGCACACAACCCTGGACTCAGCCAGATGTTTAGTTTTCAGATGTGTGTAGGTCTCATGGATTTTTCTACATGGCAGCATCCCAAAGTCCAAAAAGTGCAGCCCTCACCATTCCAAGTGTGACAATTTTCAGGGTTACCCAAGCTCTCATGGCCCAAATGTAAAACCAAAACCCAAAATAATCAAATGTCCTTTTGCCATGGTATAAGATGATTTTGTGTGCAGGGGAGAGCTGAAAGACTGTTACCCCCTTCAGTTGGGGGTGGGGGCATAAACATGCCCATACTGGTTGGTAGCCACCAGCCCACTATTTTTTTTTTTTTTATTCCCTGGCATCTAGTAGGCTTTCTGACCCCTCCTCCCCCCTCCCCAGGGAGTGGATTGTGGTAGTTGCCCCATCTGCCCGCCGGTGTACAGAAAAGCTTTGTCCCAATTTATTTGGTTTGGGGGTATGGCCAAAACAATCTTCCCTGGTGTCTTGTGGAATTTCTGCCCCCCTGTGGGGCAAATGAGCCTTTGAAGAATAGGCCATTCTGCCCCAAAGGGTGGCAGAAATGGCCTAAAATAAATTTGCCCCCCTGGGGAGCAGCCCTTGCCCAAGGGGCCGCTCCCCTTCTACACAAACAAAAAAAAATCTGTGGTGCCTAGTCAGCATTTCTGCAGCCTGATCGCATTGCAATCGGGCTGCAGAAATGCTCAGAATACCATCAAAAGAAAGGAAAAGCCTTTCCTTTCTTTTGATGTCCCTGACTGCCCCCTCTTCCTAAGTGTAATAGAAATGCTTAGCATTTCTCTTCCGCATCATGCTGGAAGCATGCTTCCAGCGCCATGGGAGGAGACCTCTGATGAGGTCAGCACGCGATTGCGTGCTGATGTCATCAGATGTCACTTGGGGGTGGAAGTGTGGGGGAAGGGGAAGTGATTCCCCTTCCAACCCTGACCTGGAGGGTTGGGGCCGTCCCTCTGGGAGAGTGCTAGTTCTTCCCCTGGGGGTCGGTCCCAGGACGCAATGGTTACGTCTGTGGCGCCTGAGCACCGCAGCCACAGAAATAACTATTACGTCCTTGGCGGGGAAGGGGTTAAACAGCATCTTTTTCATATTTACAATTGTAGCTTGAGCTAAGTGCTATCAAACAAGTGAGACTACATCTTTAGAAGCATGCATATTTCCAACTATATTACACAGGTTGGAAAATCATTTGTATGCCATATAACAGATTAATAAGTATGAACATGGAGTTTCATTAATATGAAGGGTGACTTTGGTAAAGTTGCAATCACTCTGTCTATAAAAAAACAGGTTTTCCAATTAGCTTTAAACAACCTCCTGAGAGCCCCGTTCATCACACGGTAATGGGTTCCTTTCACACATACTCCTTCCCTGGGACTACTTCTAACCACACAGTCAAAAGTTTCCATTAACAAAAGCCTTCTCACTATCTAGGACCCATCCTGTTTGAGAGCTATCTTTTGAAGGAAATTTGACAGTCAAAAGACCCCACCAAAACAAAGATCTGTCTGCCTGTTTCCGCTCTCATATTTTGATAGCTGTTCCATAAGGGAAGTGCTTTGAACTATCTTTTTAGAAGGACAGTGATATCACAGACTAGAAGACATGGGACCCTGCATTTCTCTCAGAGAAGCAAGAGGAGCTTGGCTTTAGAAATAGAAAATGCAGAAATGGCAGTTTGGACAAAGCTCAAGTCTGCCATTTGTATAACTGGAGTTTACTGTAAATTAACTATGACAGATAGAAACTGGATTGTCATTGTGGTGAGATAAAAAGGCAGGGAAAGTGTGGGAATTCTGTCATGATTTACCTAAGAGAATTTGCCAATCACTATGAGTTTACCTTTTTAAATACCTGTGTCAAGGCTGAGAGCTACTTGTGTCTGAGAAGGTCAGAGGACTGCCTGCTATAACAACTTGCTATCCACCTGGAACACAACTGAGAAGTGTAACATCATCTTCATGTTGAATGAGAGAACCTGGATGCTTCTCAGAAAGTAGGGAAAGCTGACCTCACACTGACCCACAAAACTAGGAGTGTCCAAATTCTCTTTGTGCTGTGATGCCTGTTTTGAAACATATTTTCTACAAATATTCATACGAAATGCATCTGGCTGGAAGAAAACCTAAAAGAATAGAAGTGATTGAAACTTTGGTTGTAAATCTGATTTGAAGTGGAAAGCTTAATCTCACATTAAACCTCTCATAGAGTTGTGGGAATTTTTGAAGAACATGTGTTATTTTTTGTGTTTGAATATTTGTATTGCCTTATCATCAACAAATTGGTAAATTTCTAAAGAAACAGTTAGTGTAGTGATGCATACAGTGTCAGACAATTGTTACAAGCAACAATAGCCTAGTTCATGTTGAACAAATGGGGAAATATATATGAATCACTCAACCATGCTTCTAACTCTTTTGCTATCATATGAAAATAGTCAACCATAGTAAATGAAGGTTCTTCTCACAGTTTGGGGGGGGGGGCTGCAGAGTAGAAACACGGTAAACTGATATGTCATCACAGTGCTTACAGGATGTGTGTTCCTTCCACAGCCTAAGGGGTGAAGGCAACACTTAGTCAGGATCAATGAAGGAATGCATCCCAAAATGTCCATAAAATGTTAAACTTGATCATTCAGCAAATAAATCAGGTGTTCGTGGGCCATGATTATAGTTATGCATTCTAACCACATGTCCAGAATTGGTATCATAAGCTTAATCCAAGGATGCAAGCGGCATATTCCCCCTACCACCAGGGCAGAGTCCAGGTACATCTTGAGTGTCATGCAGAATGGCAAAAGTCACAGATGGAGTAAAAGAAAGTCCATTCATTTCCTTGATGATTTGCCATACCGGTAACCAGTATTTTTTTCAGTTTTGGGGTCTGATTAAAGGATATGTACACTATCTCCATCAGGTTGTTGACATCACCAATATTCCGAGGCAGAGGCCAGTTTAGCCATAAGTACCTTAGCAGGTGTTGAATGCCAGTCAAGAAGGGTCTTAAAATAACTAAATTAAAGTTGAGCCTCCCACAGCCCTCTATCACACATTGGGGGTTATTACAACTTTGAACGAGGTGTTAATCCGTCCCAAAAGTGACGGTAAAGTGATGGATATACCACCTGCCGTATTAAGAGTTCCATAGGATATAATGGACTCGTAATACGGCTGGTGGTATATCCGTCGCTTTACCGTCACTTTTGGGATGGATTAACACCTCCTCCAAAGTTGTAATAACCCCCATTGATAGTAGATGTGCCCAGTTCTCCAAAGAGTACTGTAATTTCAACTGTTGTTGCCACTTAATTGTTGCTCCAAGGGGGCTGAGAAATGTTTTGCAATCAGGAGATCACACAGCCCTGCAATCAATTGCTTGTAATGTCCCCATTTGACTATATAGGCCCGCAGAGATGAGGGACAGTAGCTCCATTTACAGAGTAGATTTTCTGATGTGTCTGCAAAAAATTCTGATTTGTAGACACCTCCAGTAGTGCGCTCTAGACAAGAGGTATTCCGTAGATAATTTTGAAAAATCTTTTCAGTGATCCATCCATTTTCAGGTGGCCCACTTCTGTTAGCCCTTTGTCTCTCCAATCCGATCATACAAAAGCTGCTTTGGCTGTAGTAATGGCTTTGTTATGCCATATTGAGGCTTTAGGGTGCCGCAAGCAGTCCTCTGTTAGAAGATCATGTGCTGACATCCAAAAGTGATGCATTTCCACCAACATTGAGTTTTGTGGATCCACTGAGGTTTTGAGACCTGCATAAAGAACAGAGAGTCCTTGCCCTTCTCTAAAGAGCTGTGCTTTGAGTTTAACTCACATAGATATTTTTTGTATAGATTTAAATGGTAGGTCATTTGGGAAAGATGTGTTCTGTTGTATGTATGCAGGTAAAGAAGCCGAAGACCTCCCAAAGTAGTAGTTGCATAAAGTTTTGTAGCAGCCAATCTTGGGGGGGGTGTCCCAAATTAAATCTATGTACAGAAGTATCAAACTAGTTGCAGAGTTCCAACTGATATTTTGAAATAAGTAGTTGAACCTCAGAGCTGTGACCATTTTAATGGTCTGAACTCTGCCTCTGAGGGAAATTTCCATGGCAGACTATTTGGTAAACTCCATGTTCATATTTTCCACAAGTGCCAGAACTTTGTCTTTGACCACTATGAGGAAATCTGTGCTCACAAAAACTTTCAGGTATTTAAGACCACTTTGCATCCATTTTACAGGCAAATCATTTAAAGAGTGTCTTGTTGTATGTGGTGTCATGGGAATAGTCTCAGTTTTATCCCAGTTGATTTCATAGACTGAGAAGCGAGAGACCTTGTCAATAAGAGCTATCAATGCTGGTAGAGATAATCAAGGTTTGCTTAATGTTAAAAGTATATTATCTGCATTAAGCAGCAATTTAAGCTCCCCCACAAGTGTGGCCAGTCCTGTCACTAAGAAGGATGATTGTATGGTGGCTGTGAGATGCTCCAGGGCTAAAAGGAAGAGCAAGGGTAATAATGGGCAACCTTGCATCATGCCCATCCTTATATGGATTGAACCTGACAAAAAGCTCGGGCTCCATGGTGTCATGGTTCTTCCTTGAGTGTCGAGAGGTGAGTCGTTTCCCTTCAGCGTAGTGTTTACGCCGTGCTTTTGATGGCATTCGTACCGCCCTGGAAAAGGTGGCGGATAGGCGTGTTGTAATGCAGTGGGTGGTACATTGTCTTCCACCTGGCTGTTGGCGGTTACCGTGGTGGTGTTTGTTGCTACAGCGGTGGCAGTTGGTGTGTTAAAGTGGCTGTTTGGGTTGGTTGTTTCCGCCGTGGTCATGATTCAGATTTTTTTACTGCCGGCCTGTTGGAGGTGTTACCGCCGCTTTATCACCGACTGCCTGGGTTGTAATGAGGGCCTATATGTATTCTCCCAGTCTCCTATACTTTTCCTAATATTAGTTAAATATATAGTATGGTACTATTTGTTTATTTTTTACATTTTCTATTATTTGGGCACAATTCACAAAGGTAAACTTAGACTTTTGGTCAAAGTTTACAACGTTCGGTATTAACAAAAGGCATTTACAAGTAGTATCTGTACATCCGCACTTAGGCGTAGTCTCTGCACTTCAGACGGAATCTCTGCACTCAGGGTAGAGTCTCTGCACTCTGACAGAGTAAGTCTAATTGCATACACCTGCAGACTATTAACAGAACCTGCAATCCAAGCACTACAGACCACATAAAAGCAGCACACAAACAAGGCCCTGGTTTGCCCACAGCAACTTTTCAGCTGCCTACCCTGTGCCTTATCGTCACCATGATACCACTTAGGAGAAAGAAGAATTATACTGAGGAGGAGACCACTATAATACTGCACTTCATAGTGAGGCACCACAAAAACTGCATGGTCTACACACTAACAGCTGCAGTGCTACACAGAAGGCAGCCCTGTGGCAGCATTTGGCTACTGCAGTCATTGCATTTGGGGAGGACAGCCATACAGTCACATATATTAAGAAGAAGTGGAAGGGTGAGAAGAGGAGGGTGAAGGAGAAGTACAGAAGAATAGAGGTGGCCAGAGCTCTCCCAGGTGGACAAATTGGACCTCGCCTCCAACTCACCCGGCTTGAGAGGAAGGTCCTCTCCACTATGGACATAACTTCATGGGCTGCCTGTGAGTGAGGACCACAATGTGGTGCTAGGTAATACGTGATGATCTTAACAATGACACTAAATGATCAATGTCTGTAATACACTACAAATGTGACCATGGATGTTGTCCCGAATATATGTGCAAATTGCATGGTGAGTCATACACTCATGTGTCTCATCTAGTTCATTGCACTACAAGTCCCAGATTCCTTTGTGATGGAAATGGGAACTTCCAATTCCTCAGGCCCAAACAGTGACCCATCACTGCTGCTTCATTCACTTAACACCGGTAAATGGCAACAGATAATGTGCCTCATTGACTTACCATTACTGTTGGCAAATAAATGCAATTATGTGTACGTGTGACAAGTTGCACATTTTAAACATTTCTTGGTTAAGTCTGGTGACCTTTCCCTTTCATTGCCACAAACAGCCAGAGTACAATCACACACTGGAGCAGAAGTCCCTACACCATCAAGGAGGCAAAGTCATGGAGCACATCAGTCCATATCACCAACACAAACTGGTGCATAAATATGCCCCAAGAGAGGGTCCTAACCCTTACACTTTGATCAGTCAACTCATATATATGTTACATAGAATCCATCAACAGACTCAAACCTGTGAAATGAACTACTAGTAAGTGTGGGGCAGCACATGTTTCAACTATAATGTAAACTGAAAACACAGATATCATTATAGGTCCTGTGATGTTGTCCTGAAATCCACAGCCCACAATGATCTCTGCTACACTTGTGATTGTGACATCTGGCCAGGTACCACATACTGAGTGGATGCGGGACCCTGGTAAGTATATCTAAAAATGACTACTAAATGCTCATGCTTCTAAACTGTGGATTAAGGCCCATATTTATACTTTTTGACGCAAACCAGCGCCGGCGCTGGTTTGCGTCAAAAACTTTACCACCTGCTAATGCCATTCCTAACCGCCATGCGGGCACCTTATTTAAGGAATGACGTTAGCCAGCGCTGCAGACTGGTCAGAGTAAAAAAAAATGACTCAAACCAGGCAGCGCCGGCGTAGGGGAAAATGGGAGTTGTGCGTAAAAAAATGGTGCAAGTCAGGTTTGAGGCAAAAATCATGCCTCAAACTGGACTTGCACCATTTTTTGACACACGACCACTGGAATATAGCAATATGTAACAGGAAGATAGCCGGTCAACCTTTGTAAAGGGCCTTCCACATGTAGTAACAATGTTGCTGTGTTTTTGTAACTTTTGAACATTTGAACTAGAAATAAGTTTTGGGGGTAAAATATGCATATTATGCAGCAGGTGATGGATTACGTGACAAATGCAGAAAATCTATAATTAGGTGAAAAGTCCAGTCCAAGAACTCTCAGCTGCTGGTACCCAAGGACTGGAACTTCTCTCCAAAGTCAAGTAGTTGGCCAGATGTTGCTTGTATATGGAAAAAGAAGGCAGAACTACACTTAATTACAAGAAGGTTTAGCTGACCTTGGGGATATACAAATGACAGGACATGTTTTTTCAATATCAAGAACGGACTGGAACTTAGTTGTTCTTTCACTTCTAGAGGATTAGGACAGTGTTCTGATGTTCACCATTAGCAAGCAAGATATCCAGATCTAACCTGGTGAGAGCTTTTTTTCTGCAAAGAGAAAGTCTTAAGTGTGACCTTATGGTGAATGTAATTGGCCTCATGAAGCATTGCTTATTTACACCACCCTAGGCTTCCTGGATGTTTTAACAAGCTAATTATTTGAGTACAGACAAACATGAAACCTTGGATTGAGGTGAATTAGCAAATCTGTCCCAGCACTGAGCAAGCTTGGTGATAATAAAATGCTGCTTTGTCGAACCATGAGATGTTGGCACCTGAGATGAAGGCATCAATGTTGACTTTGAGGGACCCGCACAGGATTCAGGGGGTAATTCTGACCCTGGCGGTAGACTACCGCCAGGCTACCGACCGCGGATGCACCGCCAACAGGCTGGCGGTGCATCCATGGGCATTCTACCGCCGCGGTCAGAAATGGAAAACCGGCGGTGTCCCGCTGGTTTCCCGCTGCCCTGGGGAATCCTCCATGGCGGCGCTGCCTGGGGATTCCGACCCCCTTACCGCCAGCCTGGCTCTGGCGGTTTTGACCGCCAGAACCTGGCTGGCGGTAACGGGTGTTGCGGGGCCCCTGGGGGCCCCTGCAGTGCCCATGCCACTGGCATGGGCACTACAGGGGCCCCCTAACAGGGCCCCACCAAGCAGACACTGAAAATCGCGACGGGTGCAACTGCACCCGTTGCACCCCTTCCACTCCACCGGCTCCATTCGGAGCCGGCATCCTCATGGAAGGGGGTTTCCCGCTGGGCTGGCGGGCGGCCTTCTGACGGTCGCCCGCCAGCCCAGCGGGAAACTCAGAATTACCGCGGCGGTCTTCTGACCGCGCAGCGGTATTCTGACGGCAGGACTTTGCCGGGCTGCCTCCGCCGCCCGCCAAAGTCAGAATGACCCCCTCAGTCTTCCACTGATGGAGGACTTAAGGGGCCAAAAAACTTCTAAGGGAAAACATGTGATTCTCTTCTTGACCATGAGTCTAACAGAGACATCTTGAAATCAAGTTTAGTTCCTATTCAATCACAAACTTTGGTTTTCTTGGTGCTATTTACCCCCTTCGCTGCCAGGCCTCCGCCCCCCCCCCCCAGGTGCTAGGCCTTTTTTGGGCTATTTGGGGCAGTTTGCGCTTAGGCCCTCATAACTTTTTGTCCACATAAGCTCCCAAGACGAATGTGCGTCTTTTTTTTCCAACATCCTAGGGATTTGAGAGGTATCCAGAGTTTGTGGGTTCCCCTGGAGAAGACCAAGAAATTAGCCCAAAAACTGCAAACATTTTTTATTTATTTTTTAAATGGGGGCAAAGAGCTGCAGAAAAAGGCTTGTGTTTTTCCTCTGCAAAAAGCGTTTGGGGTGCTAAAATTGCCATCTTCCTAACTTTCATGACCAGGCAGAATTGAATCAGAAAACACATTTTTCAACACAATTTGACATTTTACTGGGACATACCCAATTTTTACTATTTTTTGCGCTTTTAGCCTCCTTCCAGTTAGTGACAGAAATGGGTGTGAAACCAATGCTAAATCCCGGAAACATTTCTGAAAAGTAGACAACATTCTGAATTCACCAAGGGGTCATTTGTGTAGATCCTACAAGGATTTGCTACAAAAAACAACAGCTAAAACAAAAAATATTGAAATTGAGGTAAAAAAACAGCCATTTCTCTCCACATTTTACTCTGTAACTTTTTCCTGTGATGTCAGATTTTCAAAAGTAATATACCGTTACATCTGCTGGACTCTTCTAGTTGTGGGGATATATTGGGATTGTAGGTTCACCAATATGCCTAGGTTTACAAAGACAATAAAGGAGCTGTGCCTTGCAATGGATTTTCCTTGTATACCTGGTATACAGCAAATCATTTGGTGAAATATAAAGAGTGAAAAATAAGTATCAAGGAAACCTTTGTATTTTCAAAATAGGCACCACAGGATAAGGTGTTGAGAAGCAGTGGTTATTTGCACATCTCTGAATTTTGGGGTCCCCATACTAACATGTGAATTAGAGGGCATTTCTCAAATAGTCGTCTTTTTTACACACTGTCTTTCATTTGGAAGGAAAAAATGTAGAGAAAGACAAGAGGCAATAACACTTGTTGTACTATTCTGTGTTTCCCCAAGTCTCCTGATAAAAATGGTACATCACTTGTGTGAGTAGGCCAAATGCCCGCATCAGGAAACGCAACATGGACACATCACATTTTTTCATTGAAATCTGACCTGTTTTTTAGAAAGTACCTAGCTTGGATTTTGGCCTTTAGCTCAACCGGCACCTAGGGAAACCTAGCAAACCTATACATTTTTTAAAACTAGACACATAGAGGAATTCATAATGGGCTGACTTGTGGGGCTTTCACCAGGTTCTGTTACCCTGAATCCTTTTCAAACCTCAGAATTTGGCCAAAAAACACTTTTTACTCACATTTCGGTGACAAAAAGTTCTGAAATCTGAGAAGAGACACAAATTTCCTTCCACCAAATGTTTCCCCAAGCCTCCCAATAAAAACAGTACCTCACTTGTGTGGGTAGACCTAGTGCCCACAACAAGAAATGCCCCAAAACACAACGTAAACACATCACATTTTCTCAAAGAAAACAGAGCTGTTTTTTGCAAAGTGCCTAGCTATGGATTTTGGCCTGTAGCTCAGCCGGCACCCAGGAAAACCTACCAAACCTCTGCATGTTTGAAAACTAGACAATTAGGGAAATCCTTGATGGGGTGAGTTGTGGGGCTCTCACCAGCTTCTGTTACCCAGAATCCTTTGCAAACCTCAAAATTTGGCACAAAAAAAAACACTTTTTCCTCACATTTAGGTGTTAGAAAGTTCTGGAATGCAAGAGGAGCCACACATTTCCTTCCACCCAGCATTCCCCCCAAAATGTTACATCACTTGTGTGGGTAGGCCTAGTGCCCACGAAAGGAAATGCCCCAAAACACTATGTGGAGACATCAAAATTATCAAATACAAAACTACCTGTTTTTGCGGGGGGCACCTGCGTTTTTGGTCATGGGCTCCGCAGCCATATAGGGAAACCTACCAAACCCAAACATTTCTGAAAACTAGACATCCGAGGGAGTCCAGGGAGGTAGGGAGGTGGGGAGGTGTGACTTGGGTGGATCCCCCAGTGTTTTCTTACCCAGAATCCTCAGAAAACCTAAAATGTAGCTAAATAATCAACTTTTTGCCACATTTCTGAGTGGGATCACTGCACCGGGACAAAGTTACTGCCACCCAATGTTCCCCTCAGTCTCCCAGTAAAAATGATACCTCACTTGTGTAGGTAGGCAAAGTGCCTGTGACAGGGAACAGACAAAACATGTCAAAATTGAGGGGGAACTAAAGCGGGTCCAAAAGGGCAGTTTGAAAAAAAAAAGTTTTTAGGCTTACAAGTGGGGCATAATTTTTATCGGTATAGATGTGACTATGCTGGGTGGTTAAAAAATGTCTGAAAAATGTGTGCTTTCCAGCAAAATTGAAGGGTTGCAGGGCATTGTGGGTAAGAAAATGGTGTGGAGTGCATGTGAAGCACACCAACCTGGACTCACCCAGATGTTTAGTTTTCAGATATGTCTAGGTGCATAACTGCAAAAAAAAAAATCACTGGTGTCTAGTGGGCGATGCGATCGGGCAGCAGAAATGCAGAGAGAGACATGAAAGGAAAGGAAAGGCCTTTCCTTTTTTCCTTTCCTTCCATGCCTCTCTCGCCCCCTCAACGTGATTGGAGGAGATATGTGTTTGCATTTCTCCTCTGAGCTTCTAGCGCAGTGGGGGAAGACTCTGATGACGTCAGTGTGCAATCGCTACTGACGTCATTAGATACCATGGGGGGATCTGGAGCTGGCAGGGGTGGAAGAAGAAGCGATTCCCCTTCCATCCCTGCCCAGGGGAGGGGGGTGCCAGGCTCTCGGGGGAAGCGCTAGCACTCCCTTCGAAGGCCATAGCAGGACGAGCTGGTCTAGTCCTCAGCACCGGGCAACCGTGGCCGAGGGCAAGACCAGCTTGTCCAAGGCACCCAACACGTTAACGAAACTCCAAATATCCAAGTCTGTGCTCCGCAAACAAAACACTTCTCCTTTTTACATATCCCTAAACAGAAATTAATGAAAACTTTAAAGTAAAACCCCATATATTAAATTGAACATGCTTTAAATACAGAAATTTAAAGCCTAGTTAAAATTAATTAATATTCCTATTTTAATTTCAGTTTACTTAAAAAATAATTTACATTCAAATATTAAAACATTAAATTAACATTTCTATATATGCCTTCAGATCAGCTTTTCCATTGGAAATGCACTTTTAGTGTTGCTCATAGGTTTGCCGTCGTTTGACGAATCTCCATGAAACTTTCCAAAAAAGTTCTTTTTTTGCCTAGTTTGTGCATGAAAAGTTTCAGGTGATCTGGCAAGTGGGAATGCAAAAAAGAAGTCCTGTGCTCACTATGCCACCAGATTTAAGCTAGCCTGGCTGAAGAGGGGTGATACCCCAAAACCGGTCCCAGGATGCTTGTTTCTGGTCCAGAGAGGACCTGGCCTGGCAGCTCGGGCTGGACTGTTCCCATGGGGAACAGGGTCAAGACTGATTTCCATATGGCTGGGTCCAAACTGGAATGGCATGGTGAGCAAAAAAACTGATGGATTAAACCCAGATCTGTGACTGGGGGTGAATGCTTGATTTGTTCTGCATTCCGTCCATCAACTGTCCCTTTTGCGTTTGTCGCCCCAAGTGGGAAGGGTATGCCCAGACATGGGTCCGTGCTCACAATGCAACCAGATTCAAGCTAGCCTGGCTGAAAAGGGTTGCTACCCCGAAACGGGTCCCAGGATGTGTGTTTCTGGTCCAGAGAGGACCTGGCTTGGCAGCTCGGGCTGTACTGTTCACATGGGGAACAGGGTCAAGACTGATTGGCATATGACTGGGTCCAAACTGGAATGCCATGGTGAGCAAAATAACTGATGGATTAAATCTAGATCTGTGACTGGGGGTGAATGTTTGATTTGTTCTGCATTCCGCCCTTCAACTGTTCTTTTTGCGTTTGTTGCCCCAAGTGGGAAGGGTATGCCCAGACGTCGGTCCTGTGCTCACTATGCCACCAGATTCAAGCTAGTCTGGCTGAAGAGGGGTGATACCCCAAAACCGGTCCCAGGATGCTTGTTTCTGGTCCAGAGAGGACCTGGCCTGGCAGCTCGGGCTGGACTGTTCCCATGGGGAGCAGGGTCAAGACTGATTTGCATATGGCTAGGTCCAAACTGGAATGGCATGGTAAGCAAAAAAACAGATGGATTAAACCCAGATCTGTGACTGGGGGTGAATGCTTGATTTGTTCTGCATTCCGTCCATCAACTGTTCTTTTTGCGTTTGTCACCCCAAGTGGGAAAGGGTATGCCCAGACATGGGTCCCGTGCTCACTATGCCACCAGATTTAAGCTGGCCTGGCTTAAAAGGGGTGATACCCTGAAACGGGTCCCAGTATGCTTGTTTCTTGTCCAGAGAGGACTTTGCCTGGCGGCTTGGGCTGGACTGTTCCCATGGGACACAGGGTCAAGACTGATTTGCATATGACTGGGTCCAAACTGGAATGGCATGGTGAGCAAAAAAATGGATGGATGAAACCCAGATCTGTGACTAGGGGTAAATGCTTGATTTGTTATTTTTTTATTTTTTTTTATTTTTTATTGATTTTATCTTATTAACATACAGAAGTAAAAAACAGTCCCTTCACAGCATCATAGCAAAAGAAAATTGTCATCATCTGCAATATCAGCGTACATGTCGCGTAGGAGAAATCCGATAGGCACACATTGATCGCTGTAATCCAATTTACCCTTTTAACCACTCAATCCATTATTGGTGACAGAATCCGTACCAACTACCACAAGGCAGCTTCTGGTAGTGATGTGATGGCATTATCCTACCGCAAAAGAAGGGGACAACAGCCGATACAAACAAAAAAGGCAGGTGGGGCATACAGCCAGGCATTAGCAATCATTTACCTTCCTGGCGTAGATGCCAACAGACAGAGGGGGGTAAAAACACAGTCCGGGCTTTTCCGGTTATTTCACTCACTCGACTTGGGCCGCTAAGAAGTTATTCAACGGGGCCCAAATATCTTTGGGTCTAGACACTTCAGGCATCAGGCTCCAGTAGACCGTGAGCTGATCATGACAATAAGCAGCATCACTTAACCATTCAGAACAACGCGGCACTCTCGTCCCACCCCAACACATGGCCACTCTACGCTTGGCCAGCAGCAATAGCAGGCCCACCAAGCGCCTATGCGTTACCCGAAGATCCTCCACATACCCAAGTAGTGCGGTTCTAGGATTGGCAGGAATCTCTGTTCCGACCATTTCAGAGATTGCATTAAAAACTGCCACCCAGAAGGCGTGAACCTCCTTACACTCCCATGCTAAATGTAAAAAACCAGCACCCAGCGCCCGACAGCGTACACAGCGCGTATCCTCATGCAACCCCAAGGAGTGCAACCACGCTGGGGTGTAATATAGTCTGTGCAAAAAATTAAAGTGCAGCAATCTAAATCTATAATTTGGTGTCAACGCTCTCATATGCGCACAGCAATCGCGCCACTGGACCTCCGGGATGGGCACTCCCAGGTCCGCCTCCCACGCAAGCCTAGACGGTTCTTGGAGATTATTTCTCTGCTCCTGCATACAGTTATATAATTTGGTAACCAGCCTATTAGGCGACTGCGCACAGCAAAGAACCTCCAGTGCATGGAACACCACAGGTGCCTCCGCCGAACCACGCAGGCGATTTAGCAAAAAAGAACGGACTCGGATAACATACATACGCTGAAGTGCCGTGCACTCGCGGTCAGCCAGCACCTCAGATACTTCAAGCAGGCGACCCTCTGCCATCCAATCTTTCATCTCGGTCAGACCAGCATCTCGGAGAAACCCACGTACTCCACTGTCGCGGTACAGCTGTCCATCGGCTATCGCCATGACTGGCAGAGAGGGAGCGAACGGGAACGCGACCCCGGACCGCCGCATCAATATACCCCACGCCCGCATCGTGCATGCCACCGTATCAATCCCTCACACCCGGGACGGAACACGTCTACCGAATGCCCGAGTCAGGTCATCCGGCCATACAGAGTCGCTCTCAGGCGCCATGTGCTGCAAATAACGGATAGGATTCAGCCAGTAATACGCAAAATGCGCCTGAGCACAAAGATAGTATAATTCCATATCTGGCGCAGCGAGCCCACCCAGTTCGAACGGCAGCGTCAGCCTCTCCCAAGAAATGCGTGCGCGTCGGCCCGCCCATACCAGACAGATCAGCGCCGAGCGCAGACGTTTTAAGTAGCCTCTCGGGAGCGGGAGAGGAAGATTAAAAAATAAGTACAAAAACTTCGGGAAGACCACCATCTTTGCAATAGCAATACACCCTATCAATGATAACGGAAGGGCCCGCCAAGCCTCAACCCTCCTCTCCAGCCACGTCAGAGCAGCGCCATAGTTAGCCCGCCACAGCTCCTCCACAGCGCAACTCAGCTGTACACCAAAGTACCGCACCGGGCCATCTGCCCACACCAGAGGGTATCTAGAGTCATACCGCGACGCCCCAGGGGTCAGAGGCAACACCACAGATTTAGACCAGTTAATAGTAATACCTGAATAGGTACCAAAGCGCACGATCTCATCTAGCAGCATATCCAGATTTTGGTCAGGATTCCGTACATATAATGCAATATCATCAGCATACAGAGATATCAGGATAGGACGCTGCCGGAATTGCAATCCTCTGTCGTTATATTTCTGTCGAAGCCGGGCCGCCAAGGGTTCCATTGCCGCTGCAAAAAGGAGAGGGGACAGCGGGCATCCCTGTCGCGTGCCGCACGCAACCGGAAACGTAGCCGACACGTTCCCATTAATGCGCAATCTAGCAGTGGGCAACGTATACAATAGTTTAATCCAGCGAAGGAAGCGCGCACTAAGTCCCACCCTACACATCAGAGCAAACATATAGTCCCATGTCAGGCAATCAAACGATTTAGCTTCGTCCAGAAAAACAGCTGCTGCATTATCATCCTCTGCCAGTGTACCGGCCACCGCGAAAAAGGTGCGCAAGTTGTGGCCTGTAGACCTTCCCGGGACAAAGCCCGACTGATCCGGTAACACTAATCTAGGGAGGAGAGGTTGCAATCTCGCCGCGATCATTTTTGCTAGGATTTTGTTGTCAATATTTATCATGGAAAGCGGACGATACGAATTGCATCGAGTCGGGTCCTTTCCAGGTTTCAGGATCGTCACTATCAAAGCCTCCCTGAGTGAGGCCGGTAGCGACCCAGTCTCCAGGGCTTCTGAATAGACCGTCAACAGCCGGGGAGCTAAAATATCCACATACTCTTTATAGAACACGGGGGACAGGCCGTCCACCCCAGGAGACTTCTCTCCCGGCAGTCCACGTATGGCCGCAGCCACCTCTTCTACTGAGAATGGTTCGTCTAAGTATTTCCTGTGCACCTCATCAAACCATACTAGTGCAATATCCTGGAAGATCACCTGTGCATCAGTCGCACTAGCCCCCACCGGAGCCGCATAAAGCCTCGTGTAGAACTCAGTAAACACCTGCATAACTCCACCCGATCCTGACACGCTCCCACCCTCACCATCCATGACCTCAGAGACATAATCACTGGCCCAAGGTTTGTGAAGTAACACTGCCAGCGTACGTCCAGCCCTTTCGCCCTCCCCATACTGGCGTGCGCGGGCCTCCCTCCTGAGGAAGCAAATCTCCCTAAGGGAGATCTCCTCATACAGCGACACCTCTCGACGAATCTCCGCAAGAACATCACTGGACCAGTGGGATGCCAGTCGCCTTTCCAACTCAGCAAGCCGCCACTCAATTTCAGCCATCTCTCGCCTTCGAGTTTTAACTATACCATGCTGTTTCGAGAGACAGACCCCTCTGATAACAACTTTAAATGCCTCCCAAAGAGTACCTGGGGACTCAACCGATCCCTGGTTCTCGGCAAAATACAGTTTAATCGCCTCACGCAATTCCTCTCGGAAGGCCGCATCTCGAAGCGCCCCCTTAGGCAGCCGCCACATAACCGACCCACCAAATTCAGTCGGCATCTCCAATTCCAGACATACCGGCGAGTGATCCGACAACGTACGAGGGAGATGGTCGACCACTCTAGTCCAGGCCAACACATCCCTGGTACCCAGCCAGCGATCAATTCGAGACCAGCTACCGTGTACATAGTTCAAACATGTACCTTCCCTCGCCTCTATGTGCCGCTGTCGCCACAAGTCTACCAGCGCACCATCTCGCATCACGCCTTCCAAGGCTTTAGCCGCCGCAACGTGCTGTATCCTGGCCAAGCTCTCCCTATCCATCTTAGCATCTAGCACTACATTAAAATCTCCCCCCCAGAGCACCGCACCCGGCCCCAGCGACTCCACCAGACGCCACAGCTCCAAAAAGAAACCTGGATCATCAACATTCGGCCCATATATAGCAACTAGGCGACACTCTTTGTCTAGTAGCACACCACTCATCAGTACTTATCTGCCGTTTGGGTCTACCAGGACCTTCTTCGTGCGCCACTGCAGACCCTTACGAAGAAGGATTGCCACTCCACGGGAATAACCCGAGTACGTGGAGCAGTGCATCTCACCTACCCACCCAGTTCTTAGTCTGCATATTGTGGACTCCACCAAGTGCGTCTCCTGAAGCATACAGACATCAATGGCATATCTCTTAACATATGCAGCCACAAGTCGAGCTTTCCTTCTATCATTAAGCCCTCGCACGTTCCAAGTCAAACATCTAACCACAGTCACTTCCTCACCCCTCAGCCCAGTCAGCAATCAGCCAGCATTGCACGCAAAGATCTGTCACCACCTGCCATAGATTTAGCAAAGGATCAAATAAAACTTCCATACAAAGAAAAAGGAACAATACCCCACGAACATGTGAGATACCCCCCACCCCCAACCCACTCAGGCCCCCCATTCGGACCCAACCAGTGACCCACCCATCTTGACCCCAAAACCCTCCTTGAGAACAAAAACAGTGAATAACAGGACTCATCCTAGGGGCTGTAACCGGCCTGGTACCTCTCCGCCCAGCTGACACCGGGAGAGAGGGGCCCGTGGGCCAACTACTAGACATCAGGCAGACGGATCCAGGCAAGGAGCAAGCCAACACACCCAAGCGGCTCCAGAAATGAGTATCAGGTCGATCGGAGCTTATTAGTCATTGTCACTCAGAACGGCGTAATCATCGCCACGGCCCCGGCGCTCCGCAGTCTCCCGTCTCTTAGGCAACTGCCGAGCGAATTTGGTCGCCTGTTTCAGATCTGCAAAGTAGAGCATCTTACCCTCATGGCGCACCCTCAGCTTAGCGGGGTATAGCAGGGTAAAGCTTACACCCGCTTGGTTCAACAGTCGTTTAACCGGCAGGAAAGCACGCCTCTGGGTCTGCAAACTGAGATTGTAGTCCGGGAAAAAATTTCTTTCTGAGTTCTTATAAAGCAACGGACGTCTCTCCCTTGCCAGACGAAGCACAGCGTCACGGTCACGGTAGTTCAGCAGACGTGCGATAATTGGGTGTGGGGGGGTCCCCGGCGGGGGTCGTGGCCCCAAAGACCTATGAGCTCTCTCAACCACTAACATCTGGGAGAGCTCACCAGCGAACAGATCAGATAGCATCTGCTCTATGAAGTCTTCCATTCGGCCCATCTCGGTCACCTCTGGCAGCCCCACAATGCAAATGTTATTGCGGCGAGATCTTGCCTCCAAGTCCTCGTTCTTGTTGCGTATGACTTCAAGAATTCGCTCCATTCGTGCAATCTGATCCCTGTCACCCTGGCGTGCGTCCTCTATCTCAGATGTGCGTGACTCCAGGGCCTCAAACCTGGAGTCGTGGTCGTCTACACGTGCCCTTATGCGATCGAGTTGTTCAGTTACATGATCCAGCTTGGCGTCAATGCGAGCCAGGTTGGTCTTAAGGTCCAAGAACATGGACTTCACCAATGCCTCAGGGCCATCCTCCCCGTTCGTCTCCTCACAGGGCTGGGAGCTGGCAGCAGTGTTCTTTTTTTCCCCCCCTTCAAAGGTAAGTTTGGCCCGGCGCTGATCAGCCTTGCCCATTGTTCCACTCTGCACCAGCACCTCCGGCCGTGCCCAAGTAATTAGAACCAGTCACTAGGGAGCCCAGAATCCAGGGGCCTCCTCAGACAGCGTAGAACTCACCACTGGACCAGCACCAACAGCCGAGGTCATCAAATAGCAGGGCACCAGAGCATCAGCCAGTTCCCTCGGGCCCGCTCGGCCCACATTGCCCAGCCGGATAGACGCCGCTCGTTCACCCTCCTCGGGCCTCCGCGATCACAGCCTTCACCGTCCTCAACCGGGTGCTGCCTCGTGTTCTCAATTAGCGGCCCCCAGGAGGGCCCGCCTAAGTATTCCGCCCAAGTATTCCGGGCGGTACCTCCCCAGAAGCCAAGGGAGAGCAACTGCGAACTTCAAGTGTACCCCTGAAAGGCTTCACCACAGCAGCTTGTCTCCGTTCGGGCCTCCTCCTCACCCGTTAAAGCTCCCAGTCCCCAGATGGATCACGGGGCCCAGCGGTACCTCCTCCACGGCAGCGCCACCGTGATCGAGCGCGCCGCAGGGCCGCGACTCGGCTGCATCGCCGAATAGCCCCAAGGCGCAGCTCCGCACCCGGCCACACACCTCCAGGAGCAGTCACGGGCCTCCACGTCTGCCCGCCCGCTCCGCGTCCTGCACAGCTCCGCTCTCGGGCACACACCTCTGCCCGCAGTCGCGGGCCTCCGCGTCCGCTCGTCTGCCCTGCACCTTACGCCCGCGGGCGCGGCCGACAGCAGGCCCGCCCGCGTCTCTCCTCAGCTGCTCCGGCCGCACCGCCGCTCCCGAGCCGCCAAGAGCAGTCCAGGGGCTCCTCCTAGCAGGGTGCACAAGGCTCGCACCCGCCAGCACCATCAGTTGGGAAAATATACAGATAAACGGCCCCGGGCCAGGCAAAGCCTCACGTAGTGACGGCCATCTTGCCCGGCAGTCAGGCCACGCCCCCCAATGCTTGATTTGTTCTGCATTCCATCCATCAACTGTTCTTTTTGCGTAAGTGGGAATGGGAGGCAGGAAAAAAAGGTTCCCAAAATGCAAAATCCCAATTGTTTCCATAGAATCTTTTAATAAATGCTACTAGAAAAGTGATGAACGTAATTACACCAAATATGAGAGGAAGCTAGATCTTGTTCAGCAGAGCGTGCATTATATGATTTGTTGTAAATTGGTTCAGTAGTTTTTGAGAAGTTATGTTAACACTTATTTGTGTATCTGGATGACTGGGTCAGCGAGAGGCCAGAGAGAGTTTTACTGGAGTGCCAATTTAAAATGAGAGCACCCGGATTGTCCCTGGGAGCTTCTTTTTCCCTTGGGTCATCTTGTAGGTGCTCCAATTGGATGCTGGCAGCATCAGAAAAATGTTTGCTTGGAGACATTTACAGGACTCCGGGACTTAGTACCCTGTACTGAAGTTAATGAAAAAATAAGATAAGGGGGCATGATAGGGATACCCTGCCCACCTAAGCCCTAGGGACCTCCCCAAAGCCAAAATGAAGAAAAAAAATCAACATGTTTTTGCCACAATCCCACAAGACTCCCATGGGATTGAGAAAATCCACAAAATGGTGTCCTGAGTTTCAGAATGCAGCACACATCGAGAAAGCAAAAAATGAGGAGAAAATACAAGTATTTCCTCTCACTGCCCCAGTCTAATGCCACCCCAGGGGTGGCATTAGTTTTTGGTGCTGCCTCAGGTTTATAATTTCTCATAGTGTCAAAAGCAATGGGTGTTGCATGGAAATGCCCACACCAACACTCATTGCATGCTCCTGTGTCATAGAAACTGCGTTCAGGGCACATATTTACAAGCCACACAAAGTGGCTTAGCACCGCCTTGTAAACATGGAAAAGGGTAGAGCGCCATTGGAGTGTTGCTGAAAGTGCAAGGGGCTTATAAATGAGCCAGAACTGTCTGTGTAGTTTGATTTTTTAGGAAATTAATTACCAGAAGAAAAAAACACTCTGGCCCACATTTAAGAGGGCCTAGCATCATATAATGACACATTAAAGTCATTTTTTGATGCTAATGTGGTGTTACATGGCCAAAAACGCTGTGCCATATTTACAAAGTGCTGAAATGCATGCATTCCACCACTTTGTAATCCCTTGCACCACATTATGCCCGAGCCAGGCAAAATGAATGCAAGTGGGGTGTTCCCCCATTAGGGGGGGAGGCAAATAGTACAAAGGAGTTTGAAAGTTTCCTTTGCATCTTTTATTCCAGCATTTTTAACTCCAGCTCAGAGCAGGCATTAAAGGGGGCACACCATTGTTTTCAATGGGCCCCTAGGTAGTGTTCAGGGTTAGAGCTTGAATTTTGGTGCTAACCATGAACAGTTCATCAATAACGTCATAATTTTTGATGCTATTGTCCCCTACCTTGCACCATGCTGCACCGTATTTTAAATACGGCCCACACATGGTGGTGGTAGGGAGGTGCTAAAAGGCACAAGGAAAGTGGTGCTGCACTGGGGCAGTGCCACATTTCTTAAACATGCCCCTCTGTTTTTTCTAATGCTGCCTCCTTTCAGCCACTCAGGTGTTTAAGTGAGGCATGTGTTGTTGAAATTATGTTTTTCCCTGTGACTGACTCCTAATCAAATCAAAAATTGAAATGGCCCTAGGGGACCAGCAATGTATGCATACTGTGCCAGTATGTAATTTAAAAAACACAATTGTTTACACAGAGCATTCTTTGCAATTTGCCTTTTTTTTATTTTCTTTTCCTTTTTTTGATACCTACTCTTGCTGGCCCACCATCACAACTGAGCTGGCAGGAGAGCACGGTCCGGCTCCTGTGGCAGAGGCTGCAGGCCACCAGGGCATACTACCAGTGACTGGTGGACAAGAAGGACCCGGCACATACCTCTGCTCCTTTGCCCAGTACCACCAGCCAACCACCTGTGCCTCTTTCCTCCAGGCCACACCAGCATCACTGGCAGCTTGGAACTGCCTGTGCCCATCCCCGTGCTGCCTCTCTTTCAGTCGGTTCCACCATCGCTGCATGGTGTGTGAGCTGGGGCACTTGGGCCGTAGTGTGGCACGCTTCGAGGCCCGTATTTAACACTTGGAGATGCTCATAGAGAATACCCTCTATTAGCCCTTTTTAAAAACAATTTGTTTAGGTGGAGAGGGTTGTAGGAGGCTGGCCTAACTTGTAGTGGGTACCAAGGGGTACTTACACTCTGTACCAGGTCCAGTTATCCCTTATTAGTGTAGAAGAGGTGTTTCTAGCAGCTTAGGCTGATAGAAGGTAGCTATAGCAGAGCAGCTTCGGCTGAGCTAGGAGACAGGCAAAGCTCCTACTATACCACTGGTGTCATATGCACAATATCATAAGAAAACACAATACACAGATATACTAAAAATAAAGGTACTTTAAATTTATGACAATATGCCAAAAGTATCTCAGTGAGTACCCTCAGTATGAGGATGACAAATATACACAAGATATATGTACACAATACCAAAAATATGCAGTAATAGCAAAAGGAAGTAATGCAAGCAGTGTAAAGTTAAAATAGATTGAAATAGGAGCACATAGGTATAGGGGCAACACAAACCATATACTCCAAAAGTGGAATGCGAACCACGAATGGACCCCAAACCTATGTGAGCTTGTAGAGGGTCGCTGGGACTGTAAGAAAACAGTGAGGGTTAGAAAAATAGCCCACCCCAAGACCTTGAAAAGTAGGTGTAAAGGGCACCTATAACCCCCAGAGAGCACAGAAGTTGTGATAGGGGGATTCTGCAAGGAAGACCAACACCAGCAAAGCAACAACAGTGGATTTCTGGACCTGAGTACCTGTGAAACAAGGGGACCAAGTCCAAGAGTCGCGACAATGTCGAGAGTGGGCAGATGCCCAGGAAATGCCAGCTGAGGGTGCAAAGAAGCTGCCACCGGATGGAAGAAGCTTTGGTTTCTGCAAGAACGAAGAGGGCTAGAAACTTCCCCTTTGGAGGATGGATGTCCCACGTCGTGAATAGGCTTGCAGAGGTATTCCCATGCAGAAAGACTGCAAACAAGCCTTGCTAGGTGCAAGGGTCGCGGTTAGGATTTTTGGATGCTGCTGTGGCCCAGGAGGGACCAGGATGTCACCACTTGGATGAGGAGACAGAGGGGGTGCCCTGCAAGTCAGGGAGCCCTCACAGAAGCAGGCAGCACCCGCAGAAGTACCGGAACAGGCACTTGGAATAGGAGTGAACCGGAGTCCACCCGAAGTCAGAAAAGGGAGTCCCACGACGCAGGAAGACAACTCAGAAGGTTGTGCACTGCAGTTTAGAGTGTCGGGACCCAGGCTTGGCTGTGCACAAAGGAAATCCTGGAAGAGTGCACAGGAGCCGGAGCAGCTGCAAATCATGCGGTACCCAGCAATGCAGTCTAGCGTGGGGAGGCAAGGACTTACCTCCACCAAACTTGGACTGAAGAGTCACTGGACTGTGGGAGTCACTTGGACAGAGTTGCTGAGTTCCAGGGACCATGCTCGTCGTGCTGAGAGGGACCCAGAGGACCGGTGATGCAGTCTTTTGTTGCCTACGGTTGCAGGGGGAAGATTCCATTGACCCACAGGAGATTTCTTCAGAGCTCCTGGTGCAAGAAGGAGGCAGGCTACCCCCAGAGCATGCACCACCAGGAAACAGGCGAGAAAGCCAGCAGGATGAAGCAATACAAGGTTGCAGTAGTCATCTTTGCTACCTTGTTGCGGTTTTGAAGGTGTCCTGAGCAGTCAGCGGTCGATCCTTTGGCAGAAGGTGAAGAGAGAGATGCAGAGGAACTCTGATGAGCACTTGCATTCGTTATTTAAAGAATTCCCCAAAGCAGAGACCCTAAATAGCCACAAAAGGAGGTTTGGCTACCTAGGAAGGAGGATAGGCTAGTAACACAGGTAAGAGCCTATCAGAAAGAGTCTCTGACGTCACCTGGTGGCCCTGGCCACTCAGAGCAGTCCAGTGTGCCTGCACACCTCTGAATCCAAGATGGCAGAGGTCTGGGGCACGCTGGAGGAGCTCTGGGCACCTCCCCTGGGAGGTGCAGGTCAGGGGAGTGGTCACTCCCCTTTCCTTTGCCCAGTTTCGCGCCAGAGCAGGGCTGGGGGATCCCTGAACCGGTGTAGACTGGCTTATGCAGAGATGGGCACCATCTGGGCCCATCAAAGCATTTCCAGAGGCTGGGATAGGCTACTCCTTCCCAGCCCTGACACCTTTTTCCAAAGGGAGAGGGTGTAACACCCTCTCTCTGAGGAAGTCCTTTGTTCTGCCTTCCTGGGCCAAGCCTGGCTGGACCCCAGGAGGGCAGAAACCTGTCTGAGGGGTTGGCAGCAGCAGCAGCTGCAGTGAAACCCCGGGAAAGGCAGTTTGGCAGTACCCAGGTCTGTGCTAGAGACTCGGGGGATCATGGAATTGTCTCCCCAATGCCAGAATGGCATTGGGATGACAATTCCATGATCTTAGACATGTTACATGGCCATGTTCGGAGTTACCATTGTGACGCTATACATAGGTAGTGACCTATGTATAGTGCATGCGTGAAATGGTGTCCCCGCACTCACAAAGTCCAGGGAATTTGCCCTGAACAATGTGGGGGCACCTTGGCTAGTGCCAGGGTGCCCACACACTAAGGCAGTCATTCTGTACCGCCAGGGCCGTGGTCCGCGGGAGCACCGCCAACAGGCTGGCGGTGCTCCTTCGGGCATTCTGACCGCGGCGGTACAGCCGCGGCCAGAAACGGAAAGTCGGCGGTGTACCGCCGGCTTTCCGCTGCCCAGGGGAATCCTCCATGGCGGCGCAGCTTGCTGCGCCACCATGGGGATTCCGACCCCCATACCGCCATCCTGTTCCTGGCGGTTTCGGCCGCCAGGAACAGGATGGCGGTATGGGGTGTCATGGGGCCCCTGGCATGGCATGGGCCAATGGCATGGGCACTGCAGGGGCCCCCGTAAGAGGGCCCCACTTAGAATTTCAGTGTCTGCTTAGCAGACACTGAAATTTGCGACGGGTGCTACTGCACCCGTCGCACCCCTTCCACTCCGCCGGCTCCATTCGGCTGGGCGGTCCCCCGCCAGCCCAGTGGGAAACCCAGAATGACCGCCGCGGTCTTTTGACCGCGGTACGGTCTTCTGGCGGTTCCCGCTTGGCGGGCGGCTCCCGCCGCCCGCCAAGCTTGGAATCACCCCCTAAGTAACTTAGCACCCAACCTTCACCAGGTGAAGGTTAGACATATAGGTGACTTATAAGTTACTTAAGTGCAGTGGTAAATGGCTGTGAAATAACGTGGACGTTATTTCACTCAGGCTGCAGTGGCAGGCCTGTGTAAGAATTGTCAGAGCTCCCTATGGGTGGCAAAAGAAATGCTGCAGCCCATAGGGATCTCCTGGAACCCCAATACCCTGGGTACCTCAGTACCATATACTAGGGAATTATAAGGGTGTTCCAGTATGCCAATGTGAATTGGTGAAATTGGTCACTGACCTGATGAGTCTTCATTGTCTAAGTGGAAATATCTGGAGAGTCCATCTGCATTGGAGTGGGTACTCCCATGTTCCACTGTATAGTCCATTCCCTGTAGATATATGGACCACCTCAACAATTTAGGGTTTTCACCTCTCATTTCTTTTAGCCAAAGTAGAGGTTTGTGGTCTGTCTGAACAATGAAGTGAGTGCCAAACAGGTATGGCCTCAACTTCTTCAGTGCCCAGACCACAGCAAAGGCCTCCCTCTCTATGGCAGACCAATGCTTTTCTCTAGAGGTCAACCTCCTGCTGATAAAAGCAACAGGTTGATCCTGGCCCTCAGAATTGAGTTGTAATAAGACTGCCCCTACCCTTAATTCAAATACATCAGTTTGAACAATGAATTTCTTGGAGTAACATGGGCTTTTTAGGACAGGTGTAGTGCACATGGCCTGTTTCAGCTCCTCAAAAGCTTTCTGACAGCTAGCTGTCCACAATACCTTTTTAGGCATTTTCTTGAAAGTGAGATCATCAAGTGGGGCTGCAATGGAGCCATAGTTCTTAATGAACCTCCTGTAATACCCAGTGAGGCCTAAGAAGGCTCTCACCTGGGTCTGAGTTGTAGGGGGAACCCAATCCATGATTGTCTGGATTTTCCCCTGAAGGGGTGCAATCTGTTCTCCACCTACCAGGTGTTCCAAATAAACCACTTTTCCCTGCCCTGTCTAGCACTTTGAAGCCTTGATAGTGAGGCCTGCCTTCTGCAGGGCCTCCAAAACTTTTCACAGGTGGACCAGGTGATCATCCCAGGTGGAGGTAAAGACAGCTATATCGTCCAGATATGCTGCACTAAAAGCCTCCAACACTTGCAGGACTGTATTCACCAACCTCTGAAATGTGGCAGGTGTATTTTTCAAACCAAAGGGCATTACTGTGAATTGGTAGTGCCCTCCAATAGTTGAAAATACAGTTTTTGCTTTATCATCCTCTGATAACTTGATCTGCCAATACCCTGCAGTCAAATCAAAGGTGCTTAGATACTTGGCAGATGCCAGTGTATCTATGAGCTCTTCTGCCCTGGGTATAGGGTGAGCATCAGTTTAAGTTACCTGGTTGAGACCTCTGTAATCTACACAAAACCTCATCTCTCTTTTCCCATCTTTTGAGTGAGGCTTTGGTACAAGCACCACAGGAGAGGCCCATGGGCTTTCAGAATGTTCAACCACTCCTAGTTCAAGCATTTTCTGAACTTCTTGTTTTATGCAGTCCCAGACATGGTCAGGCTGCCTATAGATCTTACTTTTGACAGGCATGCTGTCTCCAGTATCTATAGTGTGCTCACACCAAGAAGTGGTGCCTGGCACAGTAGAAAAGAGTTCAGAAAACTGACCTTGGAGATTTATGCAGTTGTCTTTCTGCTCAGCAGTAAGACAGTATGCCAAAACTACACCTTCCACTAGAGCATCCTGTTCTGTGGAAGAGAAGAGATCAGGGAGAGGGTCACTCTCTACTTCCTGTCCTTCATCTGTTGCCATGAGCAGGGTGAGATCAGCCCTGTCATAGTAGGGTTTTAGGCGATTGACATGGAGCGCCCTAAGGGGACTCCTGGCAGTGCCCAGGTCAACCAAGTAGGTGACCTCGCCCTTCTTTTCAACAATGAGATGGGGTCCACTCCATTTGTCTTGGCGTGCTCTTGGGCCACAGGCTCCAATATCCACACCTTCTGTCCTGGTTGGTACTGAATCAGAACAGCCTTCTGGTCATGCCATTGCTTTTGGAGCTCTTGGCTGGCCTGAAGGTTTTTACTGGCCTTTTTCATGTACTCAGCCTTTCTGGATCTTAGGCCGAGTACATTGTCCACTATGGGGGTCATTCTGACCCTGGCAGTCCATGACCGCCATGGCGGAGGGCGGCGGAAGCACCGCCAACAGGCTGGCGGTGCTTCCTGGGCGATTCTGACCGCGGCGGTAAAGCTGCGGTCAGAAAAGGGGAGCCGGCGGTTTCCCGCCAGTTTCCCGCTGGCTCAGAGAATCCGCCATGGCGGCGCTGCTTGCAGCACCGCCATGGGGATTCCGACCGCCTTCCCGCCAGCCTGTTTCTGGCGGTGTCCACTGCCAGAACCAGGATGGCGGGAACGGGTGCCGTGGGGCCCCTGGGGGCCCCTGCACTGCCCATGCCGCTGGCATGGGCAGTGCAGGGGCCCCCTAACAGGGCCCCACAAAGATTTTCACTGTCTGCTGTGCAGACAGTGAAAATCGCGACGGGTGCCACTGCACCCGTCGCACCCCTTCAACTCCGCCGGCTTCGTTGTTGAAGGGGCTTTCCCGCTGGGCCGGCCGGCGGTCTTCTGGCCGAGCGGGAAAACCGGAATGGCCGCCGCGGTCTTTGGACCGCAAGCGGTCTTTCGGCGGGAACCGCTTGGCGGGCGGCGACCGCCGAGGTCAGAATGACCGCCTATGTCTTGCTTGGGAGCTTTTAAAGGTTGTTCCCAACCCTCCTTCACAAGTGTTAGAGGACCTCTTACAGGGTGTCCAAATAGGAGTTCAAAGGGGCTGAAGCCCACTCCTTTCTGGGGTACCTCCCTGTAAGCAAAAAGGAGGCAAGGTAACAGGACATCCCATCTACTCCTGAGTTTTTCAGGGAGTCCCATTATCATTCCTTTAAGAGTTTTATTAAACCTCTCTACCAGTCCATTTGTTTGTGGATGATAAGGTGTGGTGAATTTGTATGTTACACCACATTCCTCCCACATGGCCTTCAAGTATGCAGACATAAAGTTGCTACCCCTGTCTGATACGACCTCTTTTGGGAAACCCACCCTGGAAAAGATGCCCAGGAGGGCTTTTGCCACTGCAGGAGCTGTGGTGGTCCTTAGAGGAATTGCTTCAGGATATCTTGTGGCATGGTCCACTACCACCAAGACACACCTATTGCCTGAAGCAGTAGGAGGGTCAAGGGGGCCAACTATGTCAACCCCTACCCTTCCAAAGGAAACCCCAACCACAGACAGTGGAATAAGGGGAGCCTTTGGGGTGCTACCAGTCTTGCCACTGGCTTGGCAGGTCACGCAAGATTTACAAAAGTCTTTTGTGTCCTCTGACATCCTAGGCCAGTGAAACAGGGGGACAAGCCTTTCCCATGTTTTAATCTGACCCAAATATCCAGCCAAAGGAATGTCATGTGCCAGAGTTAGGAGGAACTCTCTGTACTGCAGGGGAATGACCAATCTCCTGGCTGCTCAAGGTTTTGGGTCCCTTGCCTCTGTGTACAAGAGGTTGCCCTCCCAGTAAACTCTATGTGAGTCACTGACATCCCCATTTTGCTGTTTGACAGCTTGCTGTCTTACACCCTCTAATGTGGGACAGGGTTGCTATGCCACACTCAGCTCCTCCCTGGCAGGCCCCCCTCCACCCAAAAGCTCAGAAGTGTCTGCTGCCAGCTACTCTGGTGAAAGTTCTGCACAGGGGGGAAATTCTTCCTCCTCAGAAGTAGAATCATCTGTAGATCGAGGGATAGTGGGTAGGGATTTACCCTTACTAACCCTAGCTTTAGGGAGCACTTGGTCCATTTTTCCAGGATCCAAGTCACCCTGTCCTTTTTGCTTTTTGGCCTGAGCCCTTGTCAAAACAAAAATATGCCCAGGAATGCCCAGCATTGCTGCATGAGCCTCCAATATCTTCTGCCCAAGCTGATGTCTCTAAATCGTTCCCTAGTAGACAGTCTACAGGTAAATCTGAGGCAACCACAACTTTCTTTGGACCAGTAACCCCCCCCCAGTTGAGATTCCAAACAGCCAAGGGGTGGCTCAGAGTGTTGTTATGAGCGTCTGTCACTTGGTACTGGTGACCAAGTAGGTGTTGTTCAGGGTATACCAGTTTCTCTCTTACCATGGTAACACTGGCACCTGTGTCCCTGTAGGCCTGAACCTCAACACCATTGATTAGGGGAAGTTGCTTGTACTTATCCATATTAAGGGGACAAGCAACCAAGGTAGCCAAATCAATGGCACCTTCAGAGACTAACACAGCCTCTGTGGTCTCCCTAACAAGACCAACCCCAACTAAATTACCAAAAGTGAGCCCAGCTACTCCCTTGGATTGGCTATTAGTAGGTTTGCTCCCACCACCACTGCTATTACTAGGGGCACTAGAGGTTGCAGTAGGAGTTGTGGTAGTGGGAGGCTTGGTGCTTTTCTTTGGACAACTGGCATCAGTTGTCCAATGGCCTTTTACTTTACATAAATAGCACCATGGTTTCTTTACTTGATTAGAAGAGGATTTGACCCACCACCCCCACTAGAGTGTTTTTGTGGGCCTGATGAAGACTCATTTTTAGATTTGTCCCCACCCTTGTCTGAAGACTTACCATCCTTCTGCTTGTCACCCCCTGTATGAACTTTTCTGTTCACTCTTGTTCTGACCCATTTGTCTGCCTTCTTTCCCAATTCTTGAGAAGAGGTCAGATCTGAGTCCACTAGATATTGGTGTAACAAATCAGACACACAGTTATTCAGAATATGCTCTCTCAGGATTAGATTGTACAGGCTTTTATAGTCAGAAACGTTACTGCCATGTAACCACCCCTCCAAGGCCTTCACTGAATAGTCAAAAAAGTCTACCCAGTCTTGTGAGGACTCTTTTCTGGGTTCTCTGAACTTAATCCTGTATTGTTCAGTGGTTAAGACAAATCCATCCAAGAGTGCATTCTTCAAAACTGTAAAATTATTGGCATCACTTTCCTTCACAGTAAGGAGCCTATCCCTACCCTTTCCACTGAAAGCTAACCATAGGATAGCAGCCCACTGCCTTTGAGGGACCCCCTGTACCATACAGGCCCTCTCAGGTGCAGCAAACAACTTGTTAATGTCATCCCCCTCATTGTAAGGGGGAACTATCTTGTGCAGATTCCTAGAATCATGCTCTTTAACAGGATTGCTATCAGGAATACTGCTGCTGACACCATGGGGTCCAAACCCCAACCTCTGTCTCTCTTTTCCTAAGTCTAGGGATTCCCTGTCTAGAGCCAGCTGCTGCTGTTTCAGCTTCAGCCTGGTCTCTTCCACTCTCAACTTATTGAGCTCCCTTTCTAACATTTTGTCATCAGGGTGGGTGGGTTGTGAATGTTTTGACACAGAAGAAAGATTTGAATGAGCAGAGGGAGACCTGTCCCTAACAGTTGGCACTCTAACAACCTGGCCTCTAGGAACAAAAACATCCCTACTGTGATGGGAGCTTCTATTACTACCAGCATTGCTAGGTGGTCTGCTAAGGGGCAGGTTAGGAAGGGAACCCTGTAACACTCCCTCAAGGGCCTCCCCTGAGTCAGAGTGTGAGCTATCTATCAACTTTTCAGATGAGGTGCCACCCTGGGCCTTATAATTCTCAATAAGCATATTAGACAGAAAATCTCTAGAAGGGTTCTTTCCTACCACTAAACCTCTATCAATGCAGAGACTCCTTAGGCTCTTAATGTTAAGGTGGTCATAAGTTGTATTGACCAAATTAAGAGGAGTTCCTATACCACACATGATAGAAAAAGGTTTAGGGACAGATAAAAGAGAGAAAAAGTTTTAGGACTTTTTAAAGAACAGAAAAAAAACCTTTTTCAACTTTTTGAAACTTTTAGAAAGTTTAGGAGTACTTTTCAGCACTTAGCAGATAGTGTAAGAAGAGAAAAGCAAAACTTTTTGGTTAGGTGTACAGACACTGAACTTGTTTTGTATATTATTCTCTTATGAAAAGTACAAAATGACAAAGTGGTAAGTAGTTACAAGTACTTATCCCACCGCTGCACAACCAATGTAGGAGGCTGGCCTGGCTTGTAGTGGGGACCAAGGGGTACTTACACTCTGTACCAGGTCCAGTTATCCCTTATTAGTGTAGAAGAGGTGTTTCTAGCAGCTTAGGCTGATGGAAGGTAGCTATAGCAGAGCAGCTTAGGCTGAACTAGGAGACATGCAAAGCTCCTACTATACCACTGGTGTCATATGCACAACATCATAAGAAAACACAATACACAGATATAATAAAAATAAAGGTACTTTGGGGGTCATTCTAACCCTGGCGATCGGTGATAAAGCGGCGGCCAACCCGCCAACAGGCAGGCGGTACAAAAAATGAAATTCTGACCCTGGCGGGAACCGCCAACACAGCCCGCCACTTTAACACTCCGACCGCCACGGCGGGACCGACAAACAGCGCGGCGGTCACCGCCAACAGGCAGGCGGCAGACAATGTACCGCCCACCCTATCACAACTCACCAATCCGCCACCTTTTCCGGGGCGGGAGCCCCGCCGATAAAAGCACGGCGGAAACAGACATTTCAAACGGAAAACGCTCACCTATACACACTCCACGAGGAAGGAGGACAGCATGGAGCCCGAATTACACATCCTACCAGCTATTGTCTACCTGCTCATCTACCAGGAGTACGAACGCCGGCGCAGATGACAACGGTGAGTACTGCACCTACGACACAGGGGAGGGGGGAGGAGGAAAGGTTACGTGCACACACATACACGATACACCCACCCCCCCAACCCACCCCCCCAATACCTACACACCAATGCAGAGCAACAAATCGGAGTGACACCCCCTAAACCCCCCGGAAGAATGCAAAGACATAATTAAAATGAAGTTTCAAATTTATGTATAAAATAGGTTCATTGAAGTCATGGTAAATATGCCATATGAAATATACAAAAGAAATAATGAACATAGTGCAAAGTATAAACATAGTCAATAAGTCCTGCACAGTCCGTTAAATATCCATAGTCCGTGGGCCAATGTGTACAAACACATGGGCAAAGCCCACACAGGAGACCGGATACCATTGGAGAGAACACTGCAGGGGCATCAGATGATAAAACAACAGGCACCTCAGGGGGAAGGGATAGGGGGGCACCTCAGCCACATGAGTCCACGACGCCAGATCCACGAGGGGCCTCCATGCCCACTGTACCATCCTGGGGAGTGCAAAGCCACAGTCCATCAGATGGATAACCGACTCCACTGGTATTGGAGGAGGCATGGTGCCCAGAGTGCTTCGTGAACACCTGCTCGACACAGAACCGGCACTGTCAATGGACCAGCGCTGCTTGAGACGGCGGTGCCCAGCTGAGCGGTGCTTGAGACGGCGGTGCCCAGTGGAGCGGTGCTTGACAGGAAGGGCCCAGCGGAGCGGTGCTTGAGATGAAGGCCCCAGCGGAGCGGTGCTTGACAGGAAGGGCCCAGCGGAGCGGTGCTTGAGAGGAAGGGCCAAGTGGAGCGGTGCTTGAGATGAAGGCCCCAGCGGAGCGGTGCTTGACAGGAAGGGCCCAGCGAAGCGGTGCTTGAGAGGAAGGGCCCAGTGGAGCGGTGCTTGAGAGGAAGGGCCCAGCGGAGCGGTGCTTGAGATGAAGGGCCCAGCGGAGCGGTGCTTGAGAGGAAGGCCCCAGCGGAGCGGTGCTTGAGAGGTAGGCCCCAGCGGAGCGGTGCTTGACAGGAAGGGCCCAGCGGAGCGGTGCTTGAGATGAAGGTCCCAGCGGAGCGGTGCTTGACAGGAAGGGCCCAGCGGAGCGGTGCTTGAGAGGAAGGGCCCAGCGGAGCGGTGCTTGACAGGAAGGGCCCAGCGGAGCGGTGCTTGAGAGGAAGGCCCCAGCGGAGCGGTGCTTGAGAGGAAGGCCCCAGCGGAGCGGTACTTGAGACGGCGGTGCCCAGTGGAGCGGTGCTTGAGATGAAGGCCCCAGCGGAGCGGTGCTTGACAGGAAGGGCCCAGCGGAGCGGTGCTTGAGAGGAAGGGAACAGCGGAGTGGTGCTTGACAGGAAGGGCCCAGCGGAGCGGTGCTTGAGAGGAAGGGCCCAGCGGAGCGTGCTTGAGAGGAAGGCCCCAGCGGAGCGGTGCTTGAGACGGCGGTGCCCAGCGGAGCGGTGCTTGAGATGAAGGGCCCAGCGGAGCGGTGCTTGACAGGAAGGGCCCAGCGGAGCGGTGCTCTTCACGGCGGGGCCCTATTCAGCAGTGCTCTTCACGGCTGGGCCCTGTTCAGCGGTGCCTGTCTTGGCGGGGCCCTCTTCAGCTGTGCTCTTCACGGCGGGGCCCTATTCAGCGGTGCCTGTCTTGGCGGGGCCCTCTTCAGTGGTGCTCTTCACGGCGGGCCCTGTTCAGCGGTGCTCTTCACGGCGGGGCCCTGTTCAGCGGTGCTCCTCACGGCGGGGGCCTGTTCAGCGGTACCTGTCTTGGCGGGGCCCTATTCAGCGGTACTTGTCCTGTCCTTCAAGGGAGCCAGACCTGGCCAAGAGTCCCCGCTTAGTCGCCCTCCGACCTTGCGGTAGCGGGGCCCTTCTGTGATGGAGTCTTGGGCCCGTGGGTGTCGTCCGTCACACCCGGTATGGGGCTGGTGGGGCCCTCCTGGTGCCCTCGGCTGCTGCATTTCTTCTCCGCCCTGCTGCCCTTGCCCTCCTTCGCTGCACCTCTCTGGCCCTTGCCTCCCTTAGATGATGTGGCAGGTGACGTGGCAAGGCCACTCTCCTTGGTGGCAGCCATCTCAGGCTTTTCGCGCCGGCCCTTAATTTTTCTTGTCCTCTTCCCAGGGGGTGGGGTGGCTGTCCCCTTGCTGCTGGCTGATGTTCCTTCCCTAGGAGCTGGTGGACTCCAATAGCCCTGCACTATGGTGATACTAGATGCAGGGCTGGTGGTGGCTGAGTTGCTCTTTGGACTCTTACCAGATGGAAGGGGTGGGTCAGGTGATGCAAAGAGGTTCATTTTGGAGAGGAAAAGTTTTTTAGGAGCAATGGGAAGGGTAGGTGCGGTGGGTATGGGAGTGGAGGAAGAGGATGTGGTTGTAGGAGAGTCAAGTGTGCTGTCTTTGGGTGCAGGTGCTTGGGCTGGAGGCTGTCGTGAGGTGGATGGCTGTTGGGTGGGTGTCTGCCTGCGTTTGTGTGGTTTGGAAGAGGGGGTGACAGACACAGTGGGAGAGGACACAGGGGACGTGTAAATGGCAGTGGGGGTGGTGACTGCACGTGTGCTGACTGTAATGGAGGGTGTGCTGGTGATGGAAGTACTGGCTGATGGTGGTGTGCATGCAGGTGTGAGTGGAGACGTCACAGGGAGGGAGGGAGACGAGGAGGAGGGGGACACAGAGGTGGTAGTGACTGTTGGCATGTCTGCATCTGGATGTTGTTTGTGTGAATGCTTGTGGGATCTGTGGTGCTTATGTCTGGATGAGCTGCCCTTGGGTGTTGAGGTGTGTGCAGGCTGGTCCGATGGTGTGGATGGGATAGGCTGAGGAACAGGAGACTGGGACTGGGTGGAGGGAGTTAGAAGAGGGAGGCTGGAGACAGGGACAATGGCTGCCGTCAGTGCTGAGGCCAGAGCGTTGAACAATCGCTGATGGGCAGCCTGACCCGAATGAATGCCCTCCAGGTATGCATTGCTCCGATGCACCTCCCTTTCTACACCCTGGATGGCATTCAAAAGGGTAGACTGCCCAACAATGATGGTCTGGAGGAGGTCAATGACCTCCTCACTGAGGGCAGCAGGGGTAACTGGGGCAGGGCCTGAGGTGCCTGGGGCGAAGGAGATGCCCACCTTCCTGGGTGAGCGGGCACGGAGCGAAGGCCGAGGGGCTGCTGGGAGGGCGGGGCTGGTGCGCTGGGTGGCAGCTGAACCTGTTGTGGCGGTGGGCACGGATGTTGCCGCCACCGCAAGGGAGCTCCCTTCCGAGGACGTGTCGGTGTCGCTGACGTCTCCACGGGTCCCCGTTGTGGAGCTCCCCTCGCCCTCCGTCTCACTGGTGAACTCGGAGTCGGTTGCATGGCCCTCCGGGGCCATGTGAGATGCAGCTCCCTCGTGTGCCGATGCCACTTCTCCTTCGCCTGATGATGCTAATGCACACATGCACAGGAAGAAAAAGAAAATGGGTGGGGGGAGAAATGAAGACAGGTTGAGTGCATGCATTGGCAACACCGTTGGCGGAGAGGACAGACACAGAAGCCCCCTGCACTACGCTGCGCAATCGGGGTACACTACTCAGTTCTTGTGACTAGGACTACGGGTCTATGGACGACAAATGCACACATGGGTGATGCAGGACCATGGATAGCTGTACTTGGCACCCTACAGAGGTGGGGGGCGGGGGCACAGGGCCATGCCTAACGGAGGGGACTAGCCTACAGAAAGCGCCCTGGCCTTGAGTCACCCACAGCCCTCCTCCCCAACCCAGACAACTCCACTGCGCGCAAAGATAGCAGAATGTGCTGATACTCACCCCCTTGTGTCTGCTGTGATGTCCTCACGTGCCCATCCAAATCGGGGTAGGCCACCGCCAGGATCCGGGACATCAGGGGGGTCAATTGGTGGCTGGCACCCCTCCTACGTTGGGAGGCCATCCCCAGCAGAGACTCAGCGGTCTTTCTGGTCCCGCGTCGGATGTCCTCCCACCTCTTTCGACAGTGGGTGCCCCGTCTGTTGTGGACCCCCAGGGCCCGGACGTCCTTGGCGATGGCACGCCAAATGTCGATCTTCTGATGGGTGCTGACCTATATGACATGTACAGGGTGGGAAAGGAAATATCATCACTTTTCTGCATGGTAGATGTGAGTGGCCCCCCCTCCCCAACCTTGCCATGTGGCACATGTTCCCATCTGTCGTGCGTTGCACTCCTCATTCGCTCCCCTCCCCACCATCTTACATACACCCTACTCAACACAGGCATAGCCCATTCAGCGTGCACCCTGTGTACTAACCTGTTGGTCTGGAGGACCGTAGAGTAGCGCATACTGGGGGAGGACCCCATCAACAAGTTTCTCCAATTCTTCAGAAGTGAAGGCAGGGGCCCTTTCCCCAGTCACAGCAGCCATTGTATCTCCCAGACCGAGGTCACAGCAGCACTTGCAGTATAGGTCCTCTCCTGTGGATGATCAGGTCTCGAGTGATTAATCAGATAGAAAATGGCGGTCACGCCCGCGGCGGTGCATACCGCGGCGGTGCGTACCGCGACCGCCGGCGCACATCGTCATTGGCTCCTGAGACCCATAGGGTTCAATGTTAACCAATGCTGCTTTGCGCCGCGGTCTTCGACCGCCTACCGCCACGGTGTGCCATGCCAGCGCAGTGACCTCACATCCCACTGTCACACTTCACAGGTCAGGCAGCCGCCATTTCAAGGGCCCACATGGCATGATTTCTACTGCGTCACACAGGCCTAGGCCTTGCATTGCCACTCATACAAGCCGTTCCATGCATAGCGATTCGTGTACTGTGCAAGCTGTGTGAACGAACCTGTGGGTTGCTTGACTCTGTGCTCCATGTTGTCCTTCCTAGGCACCGTCCGCTGGGACTTGCGAGGAGAAGGATGAATCCTCCTGTGTACCGACCGCTGGTGGACCTGTCGACAATGGAAGAACGACATATCATACTTACATACCGGCTTGACAGAGCAACTATACATGAACTATGTGCCCAGCTGGAGCCAGACCTGATGTCCCCCATCCGCCAACCCACAGGGATTCCCCCTCTGGTGCAGGTTCTGTCAGTACTCCATTTCTTGGCAAGTGGGTCGTTTCAGACAACAGTGGCCATATCATCTGGGATGTCTCAGCCTATGTTTTCTAAGGTTTTATCCAGAGTGTTGTCTGCCCTGATGAAATACATGCGGAGCTACATTATTTTCCCTGAGGTGGGTGAATTGGCTACAGTGAAGGGTGATTTCTATGCCCTTGGACATATCCCCAACATCATTGGGGCCATTGATGGGATCCATGTGGCTATGGTTCCCCCCAGGTGTACCGAAACAGAAAAAGTTATAATTCGATGAATGTCCAGGTGGTCTGTTTGGCTGACCAGTACATCTCCCATGTAAATGCCAAGTTCCCTGGGTCAGTGCATGACGCGTCTGTCATGCGAAATAGCAGCATCCCTTATGTGATGGAACAGCTACAGAGACACTGTGTGTGGCTAATTGGTGACTCTGGTTACCCCAACCTGTCGTGGCTACTGACCCCAGTGAGGAATCCCCGGACCAGGGCAGAGGAACGGTACAATGAGGCCCATGGGCGATCTAGGACGATCATAGAAAGGACCTTCGGGGTCCTGAAGGCCAGGTTTAGGTGCCTGCATATGACAGGGGGATCCCTCCTGTACTCACCAAAGAAGGTGTGCCAGATCATCGTGGCCTGCTGTATGATTCACAATCTTGCATTGCGACGCCAGGTGCCTTTTCTGCAGGAGGATGGTCCAGATGGTGGTGTTGTTGCAGCTGTGGAGCCTGTGGAGAGTGAAGAGGAGGAAGACGACGGGGACGACACGGACAACAGGGATACAGTCATACAACAATACTTTCAGTAGCACACAGGTAAGAAACAGCCACCCCAATTTACATTTACTTAAGGCCTCATGCGTCTCCACTGTCTGTGTTTCCCCCAGTTCCTGTTAACTGATTTGTGACTTTCCCTTCCCTTTTCAGAGCTGTATGACCCACTGCCTGACTTCAGCTTTGTTTGCCCATGGTCTAAAGCTTATTGGAATTGGTATGTTGTCATCACAAAGTAACTGGACATTATTGAACCGTTATGTGTAATACATTTGTTAAGAATACAAGCAGACTCCTGTTTATTTAAGTGGAATAAGTGATTTATTTTAAGTGCTAGATATAGGTAAATGATTGGGAAGCGGGGATGGGTGGGGGTGGAGTAATGTCCATGGCAGAGTCCAGTTCTCAGTCGCACAGGTGCATTGTCCATATGCCTGTGGAAGGATGGAGCAGGGGCAGTTCAAGGTTCGACAGGGTGACAATGTGGGACAGTGGGACGACATCAGGGGGTATCTTAGGCTGGCGGGGGTCTTGCAATCCTACTCTGTCTTCTTGTGAGATCTCAGGTTCCGCTTGCGGGGTGGTTCTTCTTCTGCAGGAGGTGGGGTTCTGGGGGCCTGTCGTTGTGTGGGGGCCTCCTGTCCACTGGCGCCGGCGGAGGTGGTAGGCTGTTCCTGGCCTGGGCTAGTGACAGGGGCCCTTTGGGGTGCCACATGGTCCCGCAATGTGGTGACGATCTGGGTAAGGGCCAGAACGATGGTCCCCATTGCGGAACCGATGTTCCTCAGTTCCTCCCTGAACCCCATGTACCGTTCCTCCTGCAGTTCCTGGATCTCCTGGAACCGGGCCAGTACCGTCGCCATCGATTTGGCATTCAGGTGGGGTGGGGGTGGGAAGCAGTGGTGAAGATTTGCCTTACCAGAGTCCATTCCTCCGCCTACTCCAGCGAGGCCCTCAGGATGCAGGATGTGCAAGACTTCCTCCTCCCAGGCGGTAAATTCTGGGGGAGTAGGTGGGGATCCGCCGCCAGTCTTCTGCACCGCTATGTTGTGCCTTGATACCATGGAATGCACCTTCCCCCGTAGGTCATTCCATCTCTTCCTGATGTCCTCCCGATTGCGTGGATGCTGTCCCACCGCGTTAACCCTGTCCACTATCCTTTGCCATAGCTCCATCTTCCTGGCAATTGTGGTGTGCTGCACCTGTGCCCTGAAGAGCTGGGGCTCTACACGGACTATTTCCTCCACCATGACCCTGAGTTCGGCGTCACTGAACCTGGGGTGTCTTTGGGGTGCCATGGGGTGGTGTGGTTGAGGTGTGGGGTGGCGTTTGTGGTGATGAGTGTGGTGCGTGTGGTGGTGTGTGGTGTTTGGTGCGTGGATTCTGTGTGGGTGATGGTGTTGTGTGCCTCTGTGTTGTGGGATTCTCTATTCTGTGCTCTGTCTCTAGCCTTCGTCAATGATTTCGGGTCGTAGGGGCTTGTGGGTGATGTGGGTGTGTGTTTTATATTGTGTTGGGTGTGTGGGAGTGGTGTTAGTATGTGTATCAGGTGTGTGTATATCGGACTGACCAATGTGGCTGAGTTTTCTATGGGTGTGTGTATTTTGACCGCGGCGGTGTGTACCGCCAATGGAATACCGCGTTTGAAAGACCGTCGCGTGGATTTGTGGGTCGGAATGGTATGGGCATATTTCTGTTGGCGTGACGGTGGAGGTTTGGTCAGCGCCATTTTTTCGCTGACCTTTGGTGTGGCGGATTATTGAGGATGTCGGGTTTTCGGCGGTTTGGCAGTTGCGGGTCAGAATGTCCGTGGCGGTTTACCGCAGCGGTGTTATGGCGGCCTTCTGGCCGGCGGTAAGCGCCATTTACCGCCGAGGTCAGAATGACCCCCTTTGTGTTTATGACAATATGCCAAAAGTATCTCAGTGAGTACCCTCAGTATGAGGATGCCAAATATACACAAGATATATGTACACAATACCAAAAATATGCAGTAATAGCAAAAGGAAGTAATGCAAGCAGTGTAAAGTTAAAATAGAGTGCAATAGAAGCACATAGGTATAGGGGCAACACAAACCATATGCTCCAAAAGTGGAATGCGAACCACGAATGGACCCCAAACCTATGTGAGCTTGTAGAGGGTCGCTGGGACTGTGAGAAAACAGTGAGGGTTAGAAAAATAGCCCACCCCAAGACCCTGAAAAGTAGGTGTAAAGGGCACCTATAACCCCGAGAGAGCACAGAAGTCGTGATAGGGTGATTCTGCAAGGAAGACCAACACCAGCAAAGCAACAACAGTGGATTTCTGGACCTGAGTACCTGTGAAACAAGGGGACCAAGTCCAAGAGTTGCGACAATGTCGAGAGCGGGCAGATGCCAAGGAAATGCCAGCTGAGGGTGAAAAGAAGCTGCCACCGGATGGAAGAAGCTTTGGTTTCTGCAAGAACGGAGAGGGCTAGAAACTTCCCCTTGGGAGGATGGAGGTCCCACGTTGTGAAGAGGCTTGCAGAGGTACTCCCATGCAGAAAGACTGCAAACAAGCCTTGCTAGCTGCAAGGGTCACGGTTAGGATTTTTGGATGCTGCTGTGGCCCAGGAGGGACCAGGATGTCTCCACTTGGATGAGGAGACAGAGGGGGTGCCCTGCAAGTCAGGGAGCCCTCACAGAAGCAGGCAGCACCCGCAGAAGTACCGGAACAGGCACTTGGAAGAGGAGTGAACCGGAGTCCACCCGAAGTCAGAAAAGGGAGTCCCACGACACAGGAGGACAACTCAGAAGGTTGTGCACTGCAGGTTAGAGTGTCGGGGACCCAGGCTTGGCTGTGCATGAATGAAATCCTGGAAGAGTGCACAGGAGCCGGAGCAGCTGCAAATCACGCGGTACCCAGCAATGCAGTCTAGCGTGGGGAGGCAAGGACTTACCTCCACCAAACTTGGACTTAAGAGTCACTGGACTGTGGGAGTCACTTGGAAAGAGTTGCTGAGTTCCAGGGACCACGCTCTTTGTGCTGAGAGGGGACCCAGAGGACCGGTGATGCAGTCTTTTGTTGCCTGGGGGAAGATTCCGTCGACCCACGGGAGATTTATTCAGAGCTCCAGGTGCAAGAAGGAGGCAGGCTACCCCCAGAGCATGCACCACCAGGAAACAGGCGAGAAAGCCAGCAGGATGAAGCAATACAAGGTTGCAGTAGTCATCTATGCTACTTTGTTGTGGTTTTGAAGGCGTCCTGAGCAGTCAGCGGTCGATCCTTTGGCAGAAGGTGAAGGGAGAGATGCAGAGGAACTCTGATGAGCACTTGCATTCGTTATCTGAAGAATTCCCCAAAGCAGAGACCCTAAATAGCCAGAAAAGGAGGTTTGGCTACCTAGGAATGAGGATAGGCTAGTAACACAGGTAAGAGCCTATCAGAAGGAGTCTCTGATGTCACCTGCTAGCCCTGGCCACTCAGAGCAGTCCAGTGCGCCTGCACACCTCTGAATCCAAGATGGCAGAGGTCTGGGGCACGCTGGAGGAGCTCTGGGCACCTCCCCTGGGAGGTGCAGGTCAGGGGAGTGGTCACTCCCCTTTCCTTTGTCCATTTTCGCGCCAGAGCAGGGCTGGGGGATCCCTGAACCGGTGTAGACTGGCTTATGCAGAGATGGGCACCATCTCTGCCCAACAAAGCATTTCCAGAGGCTGGGGGAGGCTACTCCTCCCCAGCCCTGACACCTTTTTCCAAAGGGAGAGGGTGTAACACCCTCTCTCTGAGGAAGTCCTTTGTTCTGCCTTCCTGGGCCAAGCCTGGCTGGACCCCAGGAGGGCAGAAACCTGTCTGAGGAGTTGGCAGCAGCAGCAGCTGCAGTGAAACCCCGGGACCCCCGGGTCTGTGCTAGAGACTCGGGGGAGCATGGAATTGTCTCCCCAATGCCAGAATGGCATTGGGGTGACAATTCCATGATCTTAGACATGTTACATGGCCATGTTAGGAGTTACCAATGTGACGCTATACATAGGTAGTGACCTATGTATAGTGCACGTGTGAAATGGTGTCCCCGCACTCACAAAGTCCAGGGAATTTGCCCTGAACGATGTGGGGGCACCTTGGCTAGTGCCAGGGTGCCCACACACTAAGTAACTTAGCACCCAACCTTCACCAGGTGAAGGTTAGACATATAGGTGACTTATAAGTTACTTGAGTGCAGTGGTAAATGGCTGTGAAATAACGTGGACGATATTTCACTCAGGCTGCAGTGGCAGGCCTGTGTAAGAATTGTCAGAGCTCCCTATGGGTGGCAAAAGAAATGCTGCAGCCCATAGGGATCTCCTGGAACCCCAATACCCTGGGTACCTCAGTACCATATACTAGGGAATTATAAGGGTGTTCCAGTATGCCAATATGAATTGGTGAAATTGGTCACTAGCCTGTTAGTGACAATTTAGAAAGCAGAGAGAGCATAACCACTGAGGTTCTGGTTAGCAGAGCCTCAGTGAGACAGTTAGTCATCACACAGGGAACTCATACAGGGCACACTTATGAGCACTGGGGCCCTGGCTGGCAGGGTCCCAGTGACACATACACTAAAACAACATATATACAGTGAAATATGGGGGTAACATGCCAGGCAAGATGGTACTTTCCTACAAGGGTGGAATTTGGGGAGGACATTTTTCTTCTTTATGGACTATTTGGATATGTACATTTGTGTGTTTGTTTTGGACATTGGTTGGGAATTGGGAAAAATGTGGGGGAGGGATGGGCCTGTGGCAGGTGGAGAGTTTTTTTTTTATATTTTATTATTTATATATTAGTAGAGGGGGAACCTTTACAATCCACTTTATGTCTGCAGTATTTTTTGTGTTTTACGCAGCCTGACCTTTTAATCTATTTCTCAAAGTGCATGCCAGTTAGGAGGATAGGCTGCCATTCCCTATGTTGCATACAGAAACACAGATAAACAAATATGAAAATCTGACGATACTAGTGAGTAAATTATGGATGGATTTTGCACTTGATGTTTAGTATGGTTTATACCATTCAATTCTGCTTATATTATTTATAGGCCATTAAGAGCCAATTATTGTTTTGATTACCGCTGTCTTTAAGATTGGATTATTAATATTTTTTTCATTTTCTCTTTGTTATGACCCAAATGAAGGAATTATGAAGGTTACAAATGGGGACTCTGGTGAACTTGGATCACTATTTCTTAAAGATTTCTGAAATTGGCAAGTAATGATTCTTGGCATGCATAATATAGTTGTCACTTATAACCAACAGAAGTTAATAGATGATGATTGATCACTTATTTTATATGGGTTCAGCACAAATAGAGGTTTTGTCTTTTTTTCTTGAAAGGCGTCCTTTTTTTAGACACTAATAAGTAAAAGTATAATGGGGAGAGCACCGGTTGGACGAATGTATAGGTGTTTACATATCACAAGCTTATAAATAACTTTGATATGAAAATTTAATATATGACGTATGAATTCCATTTACAAACTAGGATTACAATGGTTACTGGTTATGTGTTACTTTACAGCCCTGATGAAGTCTTAGCAATAACGTTTGCATGACGAATCACGTGTTGGCTGGAGTTTTAACAGAAATTTGGAGGAGGCTGGAATGTTGATAGAAATTGTGAAGAACTATGATCTTGTTACAGAAGAAGGCTTCTCAAGCATGAAATAAAGCAAGTTGAAACTGGAGAACACACAAGACATTGATAGTGACTTTGAATTTACTTTAACCGAGTGCCTTGGACTTTATTCAGTTTGTGAAAGCTCCTCCAGGGTATTTTTGGGGGAGTTGGGTGGTTCTCCCCTTCCAGGAGCACTGTATATACTTATGTGTTTTTATTTTTTTATTTTGGTGGAAAACCGCGAACACACTTGCTCACAAAACACCCTTTTATATATTTTATAGATAAACAAGTACTTATCTCATTCACATCTGCAGTAGTAGTTGTGTACTAAGTCAAGTGTTTCACTTCACCCCATAGTTCTCTTACTTGAATAGATTAAATGATGGCTGACAGCTGCTCCCTGTGTCAACCTTCCCACACCTTACTGGAGGGTTTCCCAGGGTGCCTTTGTTACCGAAGTGGTAGTGTGCTAACAGTGAATGCATCATAGTAAGGTCCCACTCCCGCCTAGGTGATCTCCAACTGTATGATTAATCCAAAGGATGACAAGCAACTAAATTGAAAGAAAAATTGAGAGTAAGTAGGTTATGCATAAACATTTATATTATAGCGTTTATAAAGACTGAGGACAGACGACTACCACCATGACACATCAAAGAATACCACACAATATAACAAAAACAAGCAGTAGTAAATTATTCGGAGCAATGATGAGCATGTAATTTGAAAGCCAAAGAAATCCTCAAGTCAGGAAAAATGTACTTAAAGTCTGTACTCTAGTCAACAAGGTTAAGCATTTTATTTATGCATAACAATGGCCTGAAAGTCGATACTAACATTGAGGAGTGACATTCTTACTGATGTGTGGTTGGGTAACTGGGGCTAGTGTGAGCTATTGCTCGGGTAATAGAAGATCTTGTGGTGAGCCAGTGCTGCATTTTACCACATCTGCCCCAACAAGTGTGTGATCTATTTGGTGTAGATTAAGATACACCTCCACAAATTCACACCGACCAGTGGAAGAGGGTTAGGGTTTTCATCAATGGATGGGAAAGCGGATTTGAGGAAAGGTGTGACAAAGACAAACACAACACAAGAACAATACTCAACAGGACACTGAGCAGCACAACATTACCCTGTTATGATTTAAATTGTTAAGCAACTGGAACTTGCAGTGTGGATTTCTTCAAAGTTCCTGACTCCTGGGCAATTCAGAGAAAGTCAGTTAGAGTCAGTTGGAGCGTGACTGGTGGAGGAACAGCTGCTTGGAGTTGTAGAAGGATCAAGTTAATACATATCAAGTTACTCACCATCTAGTGTTGTGTCTTGTGAGTAAGACTTGTTGCAAGACATCATCAATCTGTTTTGGAAGGATTGAAGGAATGAGTATGATATGGTTCAGTTAAATGTATTGCCCCATAGACCCAACTGTTCTGTTTTCTAGCTTTCCAAAAATCAAAATATGGAGGAATAAATTGAACCCATCCAGTTCTAAAAATATGATTGTTAAAGTAAAAATGATGCTGTATTGCAAATTTCGCAGTGCATCTGCATTCTCCTCTGGAATGTCTGTCACTCTTGGGTCCCTGGCTGAACCAATTCAGCTGGTTAGCAGGAGTCTTGATTCTTTCATTCGTGTAGGAGAGGAGAAGGCCGGCAGATTATAGAACTGAAACTGTATTATAGAGACAAGGAGATGGGCAGAAGGAAGGTAAGCTTCATGAGGAGTGTGCCAAAAAGACTCAGAGGAACAGCAGAAAACAAGAGGACTCTGAGTTTCACTTTTGCCACCAGAGCAACTTACACACTCAGCAGCATTTCTCAAATCAACACACCTGTCTCAAATCCACATAGCTGAGTATTAGACCTCACAGTCATGGCTCCCCTTTGAAGTCAATAACTTCCTCTAACTTCCTTCTAGCTGTTGTTGATGACATAGTCCTGCCCTGAGTCCTTCCATCCTCCTCCTGACTCCGTCCCAGTCCAGACCAAAGTGAAATAGACAGCTGTTGAAGAACAAGTACAGAAACAGAATAGCAGTATGTTGTAGAGATTGTGCTTGTTAACTAAAGTGACTGGTCTGGTCTCTGAAGAACCAGAAAAAGGAGTGAACCAGCCAGGTACATTTTTGCTAAGTAACTTTGTAAAGGCCAGGAAAAATGTTCACCCATTAGACAGTAAACATTGCAATTTATCAAAATCACGTTTACTATTAATTGAACACCCAGCTTCACTGTCTGCCATCTCATAAACCATCAATCATCACTCACAATCACTCCTTAGTTGTTGCAATAGTTGTAGTTACCTCTTTCAATCCTAGCACGGGTAGGTTAGGCACACATTGTATATTTGATGCAAGCAACCCAATGGAATTTGGCCCTCTTGGAAATCAATGATCTTCTTGGGCAGCCTTGCTAAGTGAGACACAGAACAATAGACATGTGAGGGAGGCAGGCATTGTCTCCCATGTCATGAAGGAATTGTTGTGGAAGCTTCTTCACTGCACACTGGTCCAACTCTATACCAGCAATATACGTGACTAAAAATGGTGGTACTGGCATACTCAGACCAGGAAGTAGAGTTTGTCCTCATACTCAGGTGGTTCACCCAGACATTGGTCAGCTAACACACTTGGGGCCAGATGTAGCAAACGTTTGCGACTCGCAAACGGGCAGAATCGCAATTTGCGACAGTGCAAAATCGGATATGGGATGCAAAAAGCCCATTTCCGACTCGCAAAAAGCGATGGGACCCGTTTGCGAGTCACATCTGTTGCGACCCCATTGTGCGACCCGCAAATTGCGAGCCGCAATTTGCGAGTCGCAACCCATATGCAATTGCAACTCGCAAATTGCGACTAGTCGCAAAAAGCCCAGTTTGCATGTCCCATTTACCACTAACTCAGAGCAGGTGGTAACCATTACCAAAGTATAAAAGGAGACCCAGAAGCCATCTGGGTCACTCAAGATGGCGGAGATATACCTGATAGCAGTGAGGAGGAGAGTCTACGCAGCCCAGTAGAGGAGGAGGAGGGGCCACAGACAGGAGAAGATATATAGAACAAGGCAGACCCTTTTCCAGCAAACTGAAGAGGAGATCTATGATAAATACCGCCTTAGCAGCGCAGCCATTCTAGAATTAATAGATTTACTAAAGCCACAGCTAGAACACAAGACCCTGCGTGGCTGCGCCATCCCTACGCCTGTGCAAGTACTATGCGCACTGCACCTCTTGGCCTCAGGGAGCTATCAGGGGGTCATTGCCGTGGCAGGTGGGGTATCCCAAAGTGCAGTGTCAAGGTTCCTCAGGGCATTCCTAGATGCCTTAGTCACGCACAGGTCTCACTTCATATACTTACCAAGGAATGAGGCAGAAATTAACAGCACCAAGCTGGACTTTTACCGCATTGCCCACTTTCCCCATGTCATTGGATGTGTAGATGGGACACACATTCAAATATGCCCCCCTGCTAATCTGGAACACATTTTCCGCAACAGAAAGTGTACCCACTCACTCAACATACAGGTTGTTTGTGATGCCCATTACGTCATCACGGACATCGTAGCTAAGTTTCCAGGCAGTACCCATGACTCATACATTTTTAGGCATAGTGGGATACATCAACGCCTGGAACGTGGGGAATTTGGAGACGGATACCTCCTAGGTAGAGCCACAGACACTTGCAGACATACACACAGGTCACTGTGCACGACTATCTGGACTTCCTAACAGTGTACTTTTGTGCCCAACAGGTGACAGTGCATATGCTCTAAGGCCATGGATCATGACTCCGTTTTTAACACCAAGAAATGAATCTGAGAGGCAATACAACAGTGCGCATAAGAGGACCAGGAACCTGATCGAGTGCACATTCGGACTCCTGAAGGCAAGATTCAGATGCCTCCACCGCAGTGGAGGCGCCCTCCAATACACCCCCCTTACCGCATTCAAAATTGTGGTCGCATGCGCCATCCTCCACAACATAGCCACCCGACGTGGGCTACCTCTCACCCCTGCAGACCCAGATCCTGATGATGAAGAGCAAGAACAACCACATCGCCATCATGGGGATAGGAGTCTAGCTAATCAAGGCAGACTGAGACGGGACCACATTGCAACGCAATATTTTTGACGGTACGTGTAAACTCTCACCATACTCACCCATTAACCAAACACTCCTTTTGTTAAGTGGAAGTAAAATAACTGTTTTAATAATGTAATGAATGAACTATATACAAGATGAAATTGTCCATGGGCAGGGAAATGCCAACCAGTCATGTGGCACATTAACGGCATGTGCCACATTTATTTCTCCTGGCTGTTCTCTAAGATCTCCTGCCAGCCTGGCTGGTCCCTGCTGCGTCCATGGTGCTCTGCCTACCACTCCTTAGCACCCTACTGTCAGTGGCAGATACACTGCTCACTGTGGAGCCCTCTTCACTGTCTTGGGGTGTTTCCCCGGTGGCCCTCGACATCTCCCGTGTCTCCATTAGTTCTATTATGTGTGTGAGACGTCCCAGGCCCCTGGCAACATCCCCAGCAAAATGGCCCATCTCTATTTGCAGGCCAACTGTCCTCCTCGACAGGCCTGTTGTGTTGATGACTAGCCTGCCGATCGATGTGGCCATCCTGTCCAGTCTTAGCATTATCTTGCGATCTCTGCACCGCCCAGCCTCTGCCTGGCCCAGCAGTCCGCCCGCCAGTTCCCTGATGGCAAAGGCAATGTCCCCAGTGTTCTGGCACATCAGGTCCATGCGTCTGTTGAGGTGCTGCATGCTTGCATGGTTGTGTCTTACAAAGCGGTGCAGCACCCCACTAATCCTGCCCAATATTCTGTTCTGCAGGCGCTGACCCCGCAGCAGATGTGCCTCACGGCTGGTTGGAGGAAGTATCTGGGATCCAGATGCTCTTGCCCTGCGACGCCTGCGCAGTGGTGGCTGCCCTGTGCTCCCACCTGTATCCTCCCTGGCTGTTGCTGGGGCAGCTCCTGGCGTTGTTGTTGCAGCACGCGTTACCACTGCAGGAATGCTGCTGACTGTGCAGGTGGGGGTGCTGGAGGGTCCTGGGGTGTCCTCCTGGGCCTGGGTGCTTGGGGTGTTGGGGGTGTCTTGCTGGAGACCTGTGAGACATGGGGAACACACTGTCAGTGTCTATTATCTATTGCACAATTGCTAATAAACATTTGCCTATGAACTGCCTATTTGACTACATTTCCCATAATGCATCATTCTGGCTTTTTCTACCCTGAAATGGAGCTAATTTGGTTGTGCATGCACCTGTGTACATGGTGGGTGGGGCATGACATTGATAGGGGTACAGGCTTATCACATGGTACTCACCGGTTGATGTGCTGGGCTCTGAGGTGTCCAGGTCCCCAAATCCACACACTGCCTCCGGCTCAAATGTTTCCTCAATCCTTTCTTCAAGGGGTGTGGGTGGTGGCACAGATGATGGTCCCCCTCCAGTGCCTCTCATCTCCCGGAGCCTTTCTGCCACCCTCTCCTTGGTCCGGGAGCGGAGGTCATACCACCTCTTCCTTATGTCCTCAATTGTCCTGTGGCTCACACCCAGGGAATTAATTTTTTCTTGCATTTCCTGCCAGATTTTCTTTTTGGTGGCCTCAGGAACAGTGAGGGCTGCTCTCCCAAAGAGCTCATCATGGTGCTGACAACATTCCTCGGTCAGCACCTCAAGCTCCCTCTCAGAAAATTTGATTTTCCTTTTTCAATCAATCAATCAATCATAGTATTTATAAAGCGCGCTATGTACCCGTCAGGGTTTCGAGGCGCTGAGGGGGGGGGGGGGGGAGCGCTGCTGGTTTAGCGGTCGAAGAGCCAGGTCTTGAGGAGCCTTCTGAAAGCGAGGAGGTCCTGGGTCTGGCGAAGAGATGTGGGGAGAGAGTTCCAGGTCTTGGCGGCGAGGAAGGAGAAGGATCTGCCGCCGGATGTCTTGCGCTGGATTCGGGGTACGATGGCGAGGGCGAGGTTGGCGGATCGGAGTTGACGTGTTGGAGTGTAGAAGTTGAGTCTGGTGTTGAGGTAGGAGGGTCCGGTGTTGTGAAGTGCCTTGTGAGCGTGGGTCAGGAGTTTGAAGGTGATCCTTTTGTCTACCGGGAACCAGTGGAGTTCCTTTAGGTGAGGGGAGATGTGACTTCGGCGGGGTATGTTGAGGATCAGTCGGGCGGAGGCATTTTGGATACGTTGGAGGCGTTTGATGTCTTTGGTTGGGATGCCTGTGTAGAGTGCGTTGCCGTAGTCAAGTCTGCTGCTGACGAGGGCCTGGGTCACCGTCTTTCTGGTTTCTGTTGGAATCCACTTGAAGATTCCGCGGAGCATTCGAAGGGTGTTGAAACAGGAGGAGGAGACGGCGCTGACCTGTTTGGACATGGTGAGGGCGGAGTCCAGGATGAAGCCGAGGTTTCTTGCGTGGCTGGCAGGGGTGGGTGGGGGTCCGAGGACGGAGGGCCACCATGAGTCGTTCCAGGCCGAGGGAGTGCGTCCGAGGATGAGGACTTCCGTCTTGTCGGAGTTGAGTTTCAGGCGACTGTTGTTCATCCAATCGGCGATGGATTTTAGTCCCTCGTGGAGGTTTGTTTTGGCGGTGAGCGGGTCTTTGGACAGGGAGAGGACGAGCTGGGTATCGTCGGCGTAGGAGATGATGCTGAGATGATGTTGGCGGGCCAGTTGAGCGAGGGGGGCCATGTAGACGTTGAACAACGTGGGGCTGAGGGAGGATCCTTGGGGGACGCCGCAGATGAGGTTGGTGGCTTTGGAGCGGAAAGGGGAGAGACGGACTCTCTGCGTTCTGTCGGAGAGGAAGGATGAGATCCAGTGGAGGGCTTTATCTTGGATGCCGGCTTCCTGGAGGCGGGTCAGTAGGGTGCGGTGGCAGACGGTGTCAAAAGCGGCTGATAGGTCGAGGAGGATGAGGGCTGAGGTTTCGCCGTTGTCCAATTGATGTCTGATGTCATCTGTGGCGGCGAGGAGGGCGGTCTCAGTGCTGTGGTTTCGTCTGAATCCGGATTGTGAGGGGTCCAGGATGGAATTGTCTTCGAGGAAGTGGGTGAGCTGAGTGTTGACGATCTTCTCGATGACTTTCGCTGGAAAAGGGAGGAGAGAGATCGGACGGAAGTTTTTGAGGTCGTTGGGGTCAGCCTTGGGTTTTTTGAGGAGGGGTTGGATTTCTGCGTGTTTCCAGCTGTCCGGGAAGGTGGCAGAAGTGAAGGAGAGGTTGATGATCTTGCGGAGTTCGGGGGCGATGGTGGCGTTGGCTGAGTTGAAAACATGATGGGGGCAGGGGTCCGTGGGGGAGCCTGAGTGGATGGTGTTCATGGTTGCTATGGTTTCTGCCTCTTCCACGTGGGTCCAGGTGGTGAGGCGGCAGTCGCGGGAGGAGACGTCGGGGGTGGGGTCTGGCGGTGGACCGGTGATGAAGCTGTCGTGGATGGTGGTGATTTTCTGGTGGAAGAAGGTGGAGAGGTCGTCGCAGAGTTTCTGGGAGGGCGGGATGTCGTTGGAGTTGGCTTTCGGATTGGAGAGTTCCTTCACGATGCCGAAGAGTTCTTTGCAGTCGTGGGCGTTGTTGTTGATACGTTCGGTGAAGTGGGCGCGCTTGGCGGTGCGGATCCGTTGGTGGTGTTCGCGGTTGGCGTTTTTGAGGGCGGCGAGGTTGTCGGGTGTGCGTTCTTGGATCCATTTTTTTTTTAGCTTCTGGCAGTTGCTTTTGGAGGTGGTGAGATCGTCTGTGAACCAGGCTGGTTTTTTCTTTCCTTGGATGGTGGTGGGTTTCTTGAGAGGGGCAAGGGTGTTGGCGCAGTCGAGGATCCATTGATGGAGGTTGTTGGCGGCTGTGCTCGGGTCGATTGCGTCGGGTGGAAGGTTGTTGATGAGGGTGCTGGTCAGTTGTTCTTGGGTGACTTTGCCCCAGCGGCGGTGGGGAGGAAGCTGGATGCGGTGTTGCTCTGTGGTTTTCTTATAGGTGAAATGGACACAGTGATGGTCAGTCCAGTGGAGTTCGGAGGTGTGGCTGAAGGAAATGTGGTTGCTGGAGGTGAAGAGGGGGTCAAGGGTGTGACCGGCGATGTGGGTAGGTGTGTTGACTAGCTGGCGGAGACCGAGGTTGAGGAGGTTGGAGGTCAGTGACGCGGTGTTGACGTCGTTGGCATTTTCCAGATGGTAGTTCAGATCTCCCAGGAGGATGTAATCCGGGGAAGCGAGGGCGTGGGTGCTTGCAAGGTCGGCGATGGTGTCGTTGAAGGGGGCTCTTGGTCCTGGAGGGCGGTAAATGAGGGTTCCTCTGAGGGTCGTGTTGGGGTCCGTGTGGATCTGGAAGTGGAGGTGTTCGGCTGTCCTGAGGGTGTCGTCCGAGTGGGTGTGGATTTTGAGGGTAGCTTTGTGAGCGATGGCTATTCCGCCGCCGATTCCGTTGGTTCGATCTCTTCTGGTGATTTTGTAGCCGTCCGGTATGGCGATGGCGATGTCCGGAGACGAGGAGTCGTTCCACCAGGTTTCGGTCAGGAAAGCCACGTCAGGAGCAGTGGTGTCGAGCAAATCCCAGAGCTCAATGGCGTGTTTTCGTGCGGAGCGGGTGTTGATGAGGATGCAGTTCAGGTGGTTGGGGTTGTATGTTTTCGTAGTTGGATTGGTCGTTCTGATGCAGGAGAAGTTGCAGGTACGGCAGGAAAAAGGTCCTTTAGTGTGCTTCGGGGATGCCCGGTAGCATTCAGTGGAGGGGCCGGGGTTGAAGGCGCGGAGTTCGTTGATCGAGTAGCGGATGCGGGGGGCGCGAGGGCCAGGGGGTGTGGCGCTGGGCGGGGTCCAGGCCCCGACGGGCGCAGAGGGGCTTGCCTCTGGCGCGCCTCTGGCGCGCCAGCGGCGCGGACGCGCAGCGCCAGCCATTAAGAAGGGAGGGCGGAGGGAGGAGCAGCTGGGAGGCGGGAGGGAGCGGCAAATGGGGGCGCGAGGGGGGCGGGCCGCAGGGAGGCAGCGGCAGGGAACGGGGAGCGCACAAGGGGCAAAACACTGAAAACGAGCAAAATACAAGCAGTTACAATAAGAAAAGCACACAATCAGAAAAACAATAATGGCACAATATACGATCGGGGAGACAGCAATCAGGGGGGCACAAAGGGGGCAGAAGCGCCGGCGGCGAGGCGCTGAAAAAAGCGAAAAAAACGAAAAACACTTACGGGACGGCGGAAAGCGGCACACGGGTCAAGTGAAGATAGTCAGAGCCCACTAGACCCCAGGGATGAGGCGCAGGAGGATGCCTGCGGGTGGAGGAGGGCCTCGAACACGCAAACAGCAGCGTGGTCAGGGGACAGAGGCAGGAGGCAGCAGGTTGGTGCTGCGGTCGTGGGGGGCGAGCTCAGGACCTGAAACATTCCTCGGTCAGCACCTCAAGCTCCCTCTCAGAAAATTTGATTTTCCTTTTTCGTGGGGTTCCCTCCATGGCTGCTGCTGCTTGTTCAGTGTGAAGACTGGCAGTTATAAAAGGGTGTGGTCCAGCCTCCTCCCAGGTGTATTAGTAAACTTCCTGGCTGTGATGTCATCATCTTGTGCCAGTAAGTGTTTCCAGAGTGTTCTGGTGTGCTTTCTGGAGTGTTCTGCTGCACCTGCAAGCAATTTTGAAGGTACTCGCAATTTGCGACACCCACTCGCTAACTGCGAGTTTGTTTTTTGCACACTCGCAAACAGCGACCTCGCAATCTGCGGACTCGCACACAGCGTTGCGAGTCCGGCTGCGAGTCGCTAAATCGGACCGGTTTATTTCCTGGCATACCAAATTGTGACTCGCAAAATGCGAGTCGCAATTTTTATTTTTGCTACATCTGGCCCTTGATTCTGACGAATCATCCTCCTCCTGTACTGTTTCAGTAACAGTGTAATTGTGTGGCAGGAAATGTTGGTTAATTTTTATCATAGTCAACCTCCCCATGTTTTGAGGTCAGAGACTGATCCTTCTTACTGTAACAACTTGTCCAGCTGTAATGAAATCACACTCAGCAGACACACTGGCTACAGGACAAACCTGATGCTTTATTGCCAGCCTGCTGAGCTCTGGCCATTTGCTGATCTCCCTATACAAATACATCAGTGGGTTTTGATCCACATAGACCTTTTTTGGGTCCTCCAGATACATCAATGGGTTTTGATCCACATAGACCTCTTTTGGGGCATCCAGATACTCCTGGAACATCCTCTGGATGGTCGTTGGTGCTGTCATTTTCTTTACCTCTTTTGCCTTTGCCTCTGCACGGGACTTAACCTGACACTTTAAACCAAGCCAATGGAGAGTTTGGGTCTGATATTCTGTTGCTGTTGTTGACATTGTTCTTGTTGCTAGTATTGGCTACACTGAACGGACAAAACTGCCCTCTCAGGAAGTTGAAGGTGGAATGCAAGAACTGTGGGATGGGACTTTAAGTTCCAGCCATTCTTATTCCTGGTGTCCAGATTGCTCAACAATCCACCTTCTTGTATTTTGAAACATCCCCTTCAGCAAAAGGAATGAAAGTGGGCAGAATATTTTTGTACCGTAGATCAAGTAGGGTAGCATGCATGTACTTTTTGGACAAGATGATGTAATTTTGTTGCCTTGTATTACAAGCCAAGAGAAATATTTATCTGTTGTCCCAATGGATGCACTTCTGGGTTTTTGTTCACACCTGTGAGTGCAAAACTGAGACACCATTTTTAGCTGGTCCTGTAGCAGATGCAACAACAGGAACAGGCTAGTTTTGCCCATCGTATTATCCTCCTTGATAACCTCCTGTGTGAAAAACTTAAAAGGGACTAACATTTGTGTCAGGAATTTGACTAGCCCTCATTTGTCTGCATCCATGCTCATAGCTTCCCCAATTACATCACCTCCTCTTTGAATGAGATAGTCATTGATCTGTCTTTACTGCACAAACAGATGTTGAAACATGAAATAAGTTGAGTTTGAATGTGTTGGCACCTCCTGCACCAGGGCTTTACCTGGTACTCTGTTAGCACACTGAATAATCCACAAATGCCACCAGGCTTTAATAGAATGTCTGAAATGAGTGCAGATTCGTCTTCAGGTGGCCAGTATGTTGATGACTATAGCATCTTTTTTAGAAAGTTTTGCACAACTACGTTGATGCAGTACACAAAACACAGGATCCTGAAATAGTCACCCACTGCTATGGCCTTGACTATATTACTGGCATTGTCTGTGGCAACAAATCCAATTCAGAGACCTCTGGGTTGCAGCCATTCAGACACCTTGATGCTAAATTTGTCCAAGATGTTTGAAGTTATATGTGAATTTTCCATGGTGAACATGGCTACTGTTACTTGCCACCAAATACTCTTAAACTTTCTTCAGGGCCAAGACAGGTGGAAGGTTTTTGCCTAAAACCCTCAAAAGAGGTCAAGTGTGCAGTGGGTCAGCACATGTCTGTCATCCGATGGATAATGTGAACAACACTTTGCTGCAAAGCTTGTCCAACCAATTACAGCACATCCTAATGCAGCACTGGAAAAGCATCTCTGACAAAATGGGTCCAACGTTTTTGGGCAGATGTGTGCCAAAAATTCATAGAATCCCTTTCCTTCAACAAAAGAAAAGGGGAGGAGGACCAGGGCTAACATTTTTGCCAGATTCCCATATCTTTTCTGGGGCCCCTGATGCAGGTGACTTTTGAGAAGTAGGTGTTGGTAGACTCAATGTGCGTCATAGGGCAGTCAGTGTATGCTGTGGTGCCTCCATTGTGAGGTCACTGTGGTGAGTGATTCTGATGCACTGCTGGGGACAGGGCTGCTTTGTGTGAGGATGTTGGAGAAGATGGTAGAGTAGTATCCTTAATTTTCCTTGCTGAGATCTGGGAGCCAATGCTTTTAAAAAGAGGAGGCTTTACTCTGCAGGAAATTCAAACTCCTTTTCTGCTCCAATTTTAGGAAGATCTACTATTGCTGGCTGCAGCTGCTGTCCACTTTGCTCTGTTTCCTGAAATGATTGGGTAGTGCTTTGCAAAAGGGATACATCCAATTCAATGTCACTGCTCGTTGGCATCACCATGATCACAGTGGCTTCCTCTCTGACAGACATGGTCCTGGGCTTAGTTTGGGGTGGTGCTGTTGATGCGGTTGATATGGGTCCCATGTTCCTCCCCGGTGGGTGGTGCTTCATCTCTCGAGAAAGGTTGTGGTCTGCACGCCACTGGTGGAAGGTTGCTTCTTCTGATTGATCACTTTCTTCGGAGAAACTGTTTTTGGAGCCATCTTAAAACTCTCAGTTGGCAGTAGCACTGCAAGTGAAGGAGTTTGGAGGACTTAAGTCATTGTACAGGCTTTCTGTTTGGCAGTACCGCGGGCAATGTCTCTTCTTCTGTTGTGCACCTAAAAGCAAACAAACAAGAAAACCATTTAGTGAAATGTGGCATTGTTGCAGTTTGAATTAGTACAAAGGCAATATTAGTGTGGTTGGTTACTAAGGTAATAATACATCAACCACTTTAAAGTCAAACCCCACCACCATACTATAAAATTGACTTTCCTATAAGGATAACACACAACTTACACACGCAACTCTTTGCATTATGCCTATCTATTCTAAAGGAGAAATCTGTGGCAATCAGGGAAGTAGATGGGTAAAAGAAATACTCTTTAAAAAATGAAGGTTAGTGTGTGCCTATGGCAGGCAATTTGGTCAAGGGGTAATGGAATAATCATTGAAAAACTAATGATGCTGATGTGTCTGCAGTTCACTTCAGTCCGGGTGTCTAGGAAGAAATTGAATTTTACCTAAAAAACTGAATGCTGTTGTGCGGCTGTGCACTTAGGGTGGATTTGTGGAAAAAAATTAAAAAAATAAAAATCTAAAATTAAAATACATTAAAATTAAAAGTGAAAATAAGATAAAAAATGAAAATGGAAAAAGTCAATTAAAAAAATAAAATTAAAAAAATATATAAATAATTGTTGATGTTTACATGGGAGAAAAGAAACCTATTGTGAGACAAGGATGTGGAAAATAAATTATGCAAACAAATGCATGTAATATAAGCAATATATGTTCATAATATCCGTATACTGCAATCAAGCATAATATTAAACTGATATCACATCCATCCATGCCGGCCTCTGGCAAAGGCTCACTGGCTAGATTTACAAAGTGCGTGACAGCCACATGGTCAAACAACAACAGCAAGCAAGGGGGCATAGGGGAACAATGTACAGATGCCAATGATAATACTTTATTTCAGCATCTAGTGCCATAAAAGACACATAACACCACAATAAATAAAACATTCATAAAATATTCCATTAAAATAAATAAAAATAAAAACAGATCACAGAAGTAAGTACAGTGCAAAGTACAGTTCCAGGTTACAATACAATGGGGGTGATTTTAACCTTGGCGGACGGCGGAGGCCGTCCGCCAAGGTACCGCCGCCAAATGACCGCACCGCGGTCAAAAGACCGCGGCGGCCATTCAAACATTTCCTCTGGGCCGGCGGGCGCTCTCCAAAAGAGCGCCCGCCGGCCCAGAGGAAATGCCCCTGCAACGAGGACGCCGGCTCAGAATTGAGCCGGCGTAGTTGCAGGGGTGCGACGGGTACAGTTGCACCCGTCGCGTATTTCAGTGTCTGCAAAGCAGACACTGAAATACTTTTTGGGGCCCTCTTATGGGGGCCCCTGCAGTGCCCATGCCATTGGCATGGGCACTGCAGGGGCCCCCAGGGGCCCCGCGGCACCCCCTAGCGCCATCCTGTTCATGGCGGGTTTCCTGCCATGAACAGGATGGCGGTAGGGGGTGTCTGAATCCTCATGGCGGCGGAGCGCGCTCCGCCGCCATGGAGGATTCACTGGGGCAGCGGTAAACCGGCGGGAGACCGCCGGTTTACCCTCTCTGACCGCGGCTGAACCGCCGCGGTCAGAATGCCCTCGGGAGCACCGCCAGCCTGTTGGCGGTGCTCCCGTGGTCGGTGACCCTGGCGGTCACCGGCCGCAAGGGTCAGAATGACCCCCAATATCTGGAAAGTGCAAGTGCAACTACATGAAAAAATTAAAAAACTAAGAAGCCTTGGCCACCTTCTCAGGAACATATGCTCTACACGAGTAAAGTCCGAGCTTCATATTATAGATCTGGAGGGCTGGGAGGCAAGGTGGTGTGCGACCTGGTTCAGAAATAAAGAGAAGAGTGTTGGAGCCAGTACACAACCCTGCTGAATGCCCCTGACTACCCTAATTTGATCAGTAAACACACCTTGCTTCCCCCAACATATCCTTGCAAAATTGGCTTCATGAAGTGTAACGATTATGACCAAGATCTCAGGAAGCATTCCCATATCACTAAGGACCTCCCAGAGTTAATCTTTGGGGACCAAGTCAAAAGCAGATTTCAGGTCTTTAAAAGGTACATAAAGACTCCCCTCCTTATCACTACATCCTTCCAATACAAGAGGAAAAAGCAAAACACCTGATCTATGGTGCTCATTTTGGACCTGAAGTCAGCCTGGATTGGTGACAGGATGTTGTTATTGGTAATCCAGTTGTGAATTTTAGACAATAGAGCACGACCAAATACCTTTTGAATTATATCTATAAGGCTTAATGGCCTATAATTACCGGGTAGAGACCTGTTCCCTTTCTTGTAGATGGGTATTACCTCAGCACCCTCCATGAGTCAGGAATCGAAGCTCCCCTAGCAATTGTGTTAGATAGGAGGAGAAAATACTTAGCCCACTTGTCTATGTTGTGTAAAAAAAGATCACCAGGAATATCATCGGGCCCAGCAGCTTTAAAACATACTACGTTGTTGATTGCATAGTGTATATCTCCCAGATTAAACAAACCATCACAGTGGCTAACACCCAGCTGTAGAAAGAGTGAGGGGGCAGGGTTGGTTCGAAGTTGGCTCTCTGCATTATGAAGGGAATTAAAGTGTTGAACCCAGTCCGAGGACTGGATATTATTAGCAGATACAGGAGCTCCCCTGTGGTTGCTATTACTTACCATGGACCGGAAGGATTTGGAGTCCTTGCATTCACAAGCGTCCTTTATGCACCTCCATCTCTCCCCCCAATCCCGCCTGGCCCTACTCTTCATCTGCTTGTACTATTTCCGCAGAATCCTAATGTGGGAAACATCTTTTTGATTGATTTCAATAATTAGGTTTGCACGAGCCAGTAGACAGTCGCAATTGAACCACTGGTCTCTGTCACAGGGTAATGAACTACGAGAGGTATGGGGAGTTGACGTAGTAAATAGCTGTTACAATCTTATGAAAAACCCAGTGTGAATGTCTAATAGGGAGGAGCAATTTCCCACTTACTCATCCATCATAAATATAAATGCTACACAATGTGTCAGGTCTTGACTGATGGTACTGAGGATATCATCTTGGAGGAAGACCTTGCTCCATCTTAAGCGGTGTCTATTGTTCGTGGGCTGAAGCTCCCTGGTTACTTGAGCAGGAGTGGGCGCAGAATGAGCCCGTTCCCATGTGGTCTCTAGGCTAAGACAAAGTGGTTTATGATCGCTGTCTATTTGGTTCCGGACTGCCATATCATCTACTAAGTGCCAATGTCTAAGATCCATCAGGATATAATTGATGCAACTCTTCCCCTGGGGACCATTACAAGTATAGGTAGCATGCCTATCAGATTTTGTTCTTCAATTAACTGCCTACAGACCTGGGCCGAGAGCCACGGGCCCTAGGCTGAAGAGTGGCCGGATACCTCTTCTTAATGGGGGGGAGCTCAAGCCTGGGTATATGCCATTAATTATCTTCTTCCAAGTAATTACCCATATTGTTTAAAGCTAGAGGGTTGAACATAACGTTGAAGTCCCCCGCTACGATAAAGGAATGGTTGGAAGATCTCTCGCCCAGTAAGGTCTCAAGAGACTGCAAAGTGGCAGAATAGTTGGGCCCTCTTCCCCCTGGCATAGATGTTAAATATGTCAATGACAGTAGTCCTGGGTCTCTTGATGCCTAGAATATCAGGGCTGTCCATAGCCAGGTATTTCACTACGCACTGAAGTGCAGTTTTTACCCATATTGAAATATCCCCCGAATGGTGGCCCCCCTAACTAGGGATAGCAGGAAGATGATAGGTCGCATGGCCAGATTTAAAGGTTGGTTCAATGAGCCGAGTTTCGTGCAAGATGCATATGTCAAATGAGTACATGAAAGTATCACAGTGGGGCAATGAGAGTTTGGATTTAAGACCTGCCATGTTCTAGGAAATTATGTTTACTTTCCAGCAAGTAGTTGTGGTGTTAAGCAGAGAAGAACATAACCCAGGGAATTTAAGCAGCCTGCTGATAGTCTACAAGGATCCTTGGCAGCTGGTACGACTGCCTTGGGTGGAACAATAAACACCTTCTTGCCTCTCAGGTAGCCCAGACCCACTGGATGGCTAATAACGTGGCAGCAGCTGTCAGGACCTGTACAGCTATTAAAGCTATTATAAAGGGCCTGTGCCTCAGCCTCTAAGGCTCAATATAACTTGGAACAGACAGAACCATCATAGAGAACATCATGAGGGGGTGGCACACGTGGAGCGAGGGGTAAATGAAATTTGAACTGGATAATAGACCCATCTGGAGGGTTAGTTCTTTGGTCAAAGGCCACTAGATCATCGGCTTTCTGCCAATTCTCCAACAGACGTTCAATACAATCGAACCGTGAGCTCAGGAGCCTGTGCCCTCTGGCCTTGAGAGTGTTGTTTCTGATTACTAAAAGACATCCTCTAATGTGAGGAATCTAGTGGGTGACCTTGTTTATCAAGGAGTCTTCTCCTTCAACCCCACGAGAATTAAGTTTGGGTACATTTGTCATAAAAAGTTTACAAGGAAAACAAATGATAGTTCTGGCATTGTGTGCTCTAAAGGGGTGTCGGACATCCCCTGGTGTGGGAAATAAGATGCTGTGACCTTTATTTGGTGATTGGTTAGGAATGGATTCACTTAACACACCAGCGGATGCTTGACACCCATGGTACAAGCTCCGACAGGGGTCCTGGGAATGATGTCCTCAAGTAGCAAACCTGGGTGGGCCACAAGATGTTTTGCAGGTGAGTGCATAGTAGGAAGGGGGGGAGCCAGAGCTGGAGCTTTAGTCGTGACTGGGTTATCAACACCCCCCCTGCATTTTCTCCCGCTTTCTTCCATAACGCGCCCCACAGTAACCACAAGATTGCCAATCATACACTTAAGGGCTGCTATTTCTGACCTAGGTATTTGGATGCAGCCTGCCAAGTCATCATTTAGGGGAGAAGGATATGCCTAATTATTACATAGGCAGCCTATCCCAACTTATGCAGAAGAAGCTGCAGGATACTGAGTTGAGGATATATCTATAGGACTTGTAAGTGGTGAAAAGCAATTAGTATAAGGGATGGGACAGGGAGGAAGTGCTGTCACTGTGTCATTGATGGAGTCGGGACTTGGAAATGAATCTATAGAATTTTGGGATACTGTATTGATTTTACTCCACATCCGTTCCCTAGCATTACTAACCATGTTAGATATACTTTCATGTTTGTTAGTCAGCAGCAGGGGCACAAGGCATTATTTAGGACTCTTGGGAGGTTATCAATGTGATCGAGCACATCGTTAATACCTGACTTTTCAGAATTTTTGTTAGGCTTCTTCCCCACTTCTCCCAAGCCACCTTCAGTTGCCTTTTTTTTACCCATCCTTGCAGAGGGATGCTAATCAGTTTGGAGGGGCCTAGAGTGGGAAAGTAAGGAATTTTTTTTGTTGAGAAAAAGAAAATCACTATTCAATAGTGACCTCAAGGGGAAAGGCCGGTCTTCGTCTGGGCACGCACACTGTGGGTGAGGGTGCTGGACTTTATGCACCTCCTGGCGCTTGGGCAAACATCAGCGGTACATTCCTAGCCACGTGGAATGCTGGGGAAGCCAGTTCACAGCCCATGGTATCATTTATGGTGTCCCGTGCTGCGGGAGAGCGTGCTGGATTTTATGCACTACCTTCAACTCAGCAATGCAAAACATGAAAATTAACTGAGCTGGAAAAAGTTTACAACAACCTACAGCATCCTATGCCATCAGTTATCAATCCACATATACACGTTTTGCAGAAAAAAGTGAAATGCAAACAATAGCCAACATTCTTAATTCAATTTTAACTCATCATAATCCTCTGCTAAACTGCAGTATCATATGAGATGTTATGGTGCATGTTAGAAATGGGGTCTTTGGTTGACAGTCAGGTTACCCCCTGTTCAAGCAAGGACCCTCACTCTAGTCAGGGTAAAAGAGAATCACCCTCAGCCAACCCCTGCTTACCCCCTTGGTAGCTTGGCAGAGCAGTAGGCTTAACCTCAGAGTGCTAGGTGTAAAGTATTTGTACCAACACACACAGTAACTTCATGTAAACACTACAAAATGACACAACACCACTTTAGAACAATAGGAAATATTTATCTAAACAAAACAAGACCAAAACGACAACAATCCAACATACACAAGTCAAGTTATGAATTTTTTAAGATTAAACTCAAAAATAGCGCTTAGAAGCAAAAATGCTTTGATGAGATGTTAACACGGCGTCGTGATGGAGTCGTTCCCAACAAGCCGACACCAGCGGCGCCGGACACGGAGTCGTGTAGACCCCCAAGTACAGTACCTTTGGTGAAGAGTGAAAACAAGCCGATGCGCGAAGTCGGGGATCGCGGCGTCTGTGCGAAACGTTGAATCCGCGCACTTCGAGCGGTGTTGGTCACGACGTGGTGCGGCGACTTCCACGGAGTCACGGACTTCAACGGGGCTGCTGCAGCATCGGGCCTGCGAAGAGCGTCGCGTTCCAGCGAAGGTCACGGTGTCGGGTGCAGAGACTCCAGGTGCTGGCAGAGAGAAGTCTTTGCTGTCCCTGAGACTTCAAACAACAGGAGGCAAGCTCTAAATCAAGCCCTTGGAGATTTCTTCACAAGATGGAAGCCACACAAAGTCCAGTCTTTGCCCTCTTACTCTGGCAGAAGCAGCACCGCAGGAAAGCTCCACAAAGCACAGTCACAGGCAGGGCAGCACTTCTTCCTCAGCTATCAGCTCTTCACCAGGCAGAGGTTCCTCTTGGTTCCAGAAGTGTTTCTAAAGTCTGTAGATTTGGGTGCCCTTCTTATGCCCTTTTTAGTCTTTGAAGTCACCTTTCTTCAAAGGGGACTCACACCTACTTGTGAGATCCTGCCTTGCCCAGGCAAGGCCTCAGACACACACCAGGGGGATGGAGCCGGCATTGTCAGAGGCAGGCACAGTCCTTTCAGATGAGAGTGACCACTCCACCCCTCCCTCCTAGCAGAGATGGCTAATCAGGAAATGCAGGTTACACCCCAGCCCCCTTTGTGTAACTGTCTAGTGTGAGGTGAAAAACAACCCAACTGTCAAACTGACCCAGACAGGGAATCCACAAACAAGGCAGAGTCACAGAATGGTTTAAGCAAGAAAATGCTCACTTTCTAAAAGTGGCATTTTCAAACGCACAATTTTAAAATCAACTTTACTAAAAGATGTATTTTTTAATTGTGAGTTCAGGGACCCCAAACTCCACATGTCCATCTACTCTCTAGGGGAATCTACACTTTAATCATATTTAAAGGTAGCCCCATATTATCCTATGAGAGAGACAGGCCTTGTAACAGTGAAAAACGAAATTGGCAGTATTTCACTGTCAGGACATATAAACCACATTACTATGGCCCTCATTCCGACCCTGGCGGTTTCAAACCGCCAGGGCCGGGTTACACGGAAGCACCGCCAACAGGCTGGCGGTGCTTCCTGGGCTATTCTGACCGCGGCGGTAAAGCCGCGGTCAGAAAAGGGGAACCAGCGGTTTCCCTGCGGTTTTCCCCTGGCCCAGGGAATCCTCCATGGCGGCGCAGCTTGCAGCGCCGCCATGGGGATTCCGACCCCCTTCCCGCCAGCCTGTTCCTGGCGGGTTACACCGCCAGGAAGAGGCTTGCGGGAACGGGTGTCATGGGGCCCCTGGGGGCCCCTGCACTGCCCATGCCACTGGCCCCACAAAGATTTTCACTGTCTGCTTAGCAGACAGTGAAAATCGCGACGGGTGCTACTGCACCCGTCGCACCCCTGCAAATCCGCCGGCTCCATTCAGAGCCGGCTTCCTCTTTGCAGGGGCTTTCCCGCTGGGCCGGCGGGCGATCTTTTGGAGATCGCCGGCCGGCCCAGCGGGTAAGTTAAAATAACCTCCGCGGTCATTTGACCGCGGTGCGGTCTTTGGGCGGTTTCCGCCCGGCGGGCGGCACCCGTCGCCCGCCGAGGTCGGAATGACCCCCTATATGTCCTACCTTATCCATACACTGCACCCTGCCCTTGGGGCTACCTAGGGCCTACCTTAGGGGTGCCTTACATGTAAGAAAAGGGAAGGTTTAGGCCTGGCAAGTGGGTACACTTGCCAAGTCGAATTTACAGTGTAAAAAATACACTTAAAGACACTGTAGTGGCAGGTCTGAGACATGATTACAGGGTTACTTGTGTGGGTGGCACAACCAGTGCTGCAGGCCCTCTAGTAGCATTTGATTTACAGGCCGTGGCACCTCTAGTGCACCTTACTAGGGACTTACTAGTAAATCAAATAGGCCAATCATGGATAAACCAATTACATACTATTTATACGGAGAGCATATGCACTTTAGCACTGGTTAGCAGTGGGAAAGTGCTCAGAGTTCAAAAGCCAACAGCGACAGGTCAGAAAAAAAATAGGAGGCAGGAGGCAAAAAGATTCAGGATGACCCTGCATAAGCAAAAGTCCAACAGTGCACTTTTGATGCTTGTTGTTGACAGTCACTTCATGTTTATCAGCATTAGTTGCCCCTTTTGATTCATCCGTAAGCTAACCTATTAACTATGCAATTGGTTGTGCATTATTTGACTTGTCATGCGACTTGTGCGAGCAAAATATGCCACACGATTTACAGAAAATGGAGAGTGCATGGTGCTAGAGAAACATAACTGAGATCATATATGCTTGCTCACACATTGCAAATGAACATCTCATGATGATAAAAGAGTTGGCACAGCCCCACATTTTCACTGTGGACACTCCTATACAGTGGGGGTTGGTGGCAAATTTGAACTGAGGGTCAAAAAACTCATACACAAAACACTACATATAACACACTAATATAATTACAAATACATAGTAACATAAATATAAAAAAGAAATAACTTACCTTACAGATGTTCTGCAGCACTCCTCCCTTGCAGCACAGCCTCCACACCCAACTCCCTCATCCAATGTTGAGCAGCATGAAAAAAAGCTTTGTGATTGGATGGAGTGGGTCAGCTCCACGCCCCAAAAGGTACTGTAAGCTTGGCCCTCCTCTCCAACCTAGCTGTCCATACAGCTGGGTTGCAAAGGCTTGAATTGTGCATTTCAGTTTGGCCATAGCAAGGTAGCCACCCAAACCAACATGCGCACTTCAAACTCACGGGCCCATTCATTACTACTGCCAATCATTGGCAGAAATGACACACTGGCCCTGCCCTTGCACTCTGCTGGAAGAACACATAAAAAATAAAATGGTAATAAGATAATTTTATTACCATTTTATTTTTGATGATTTCTGCACAGCAGTGTGTGGGTGTGACACTCCACGGAGCAAACACCACTGCTCCTACATCACATTCAAAACCTGCAGATGTTGTGTCCGTCCACCTCTATTTGAAATTGCCATTTCTTCCATTTAGCATAACTATTATTGTACCCAAAATCAGTGCTCCTACCTTCAGTATATCCACACTGAACTAAGACCCTCATTATGACCCTGGCGGTCGGTGATAAAGTGGTAGTAATATCGGCAACAGGCTGGCGGTAACTACCACCCAATTATGACCATGGCAGAAAGAACTCTGAAAGACAGCCAATGTACCACACCGACCGCCAGGGCGGAAACAACAGCCACCATGTCAGTAGCCGCCTACAGCCAGGCGGAAGTCAATGTTCGGCCTACCATATTCTGACCCTGCAAAACCCCACCTTTTCCAGGGCGGAACCAATGACATCAAAAGCCTGGCAGAAACTGAGCTCAGAAGAGAAAGGACTCATCAGTGAAGACACAGGGAACAACCACGCCACCATGAAACCAGAACTGGATGTCTTCCTGATGATCTTCTATGTTCTGCTCCACCACGAACACCAATGCCGGTGAAGACGATGACGGTGAGGACATCCGCCTAGCACACCGGGAAGGAAAACGACAATGACACACACGTGCACCACACACATCCCACACACACACACCATACACACAACCAGCTGCATTATAAAAACAATTTTACTCCATCACTCAGCTGAATAATACAAGGACAAAATGATTTTGCAAAAGTGAATGTAATGAGATCAACACAGTATGAAAAATAAGTTAGGCAAGATACTAGATATATACATATGTAGAGAAAAAGGGACACAGCCCAGTCCACAATGTTCGTAGGCCACATGGCTACAGGCCAAATTCCAAGGCCACTCATGTCACCTGCTTCAACACAGAGAGAACACTGCAGTGGCAACAGTTGGTAAATAGGCAGGCACCTCAGTTGGATGGGGGACGGGGGGACTTCAGCCAGGAGATGTTACAATACCACTGGTTCTGGAGGGGGCAACCTGCCCTGTCCCTGATCCTGGTGAGTGCAATGCCACAATCTCTCAAGTGGGTGTCTTCCCCACTGGTTCTAGAGGGGGCAACATGCCCTGTGCTTGATCCTGGGGAGTGCAAGGCGACAGTCTCTCAAGTGGGTGTCTTCCCCACTGGTTCTAGAGGGGGGAACATGCCCTGTGCTTAATCCTGGGGCGTGCAAGACAACAGTCTCTCAAGTGGGTATCTTCCCCACTAGTTCTGCAGTGGGCAACATGCCCTGTGCTTTTAGTCCTGGGGAGTGATGGCCATGTGGGTGTCTTCCCCACTGGTTCTGGAGGGGGCAACATGCCCTGTGCTTCATCTTGGGGAGTGCAAGGTCACAGTCTCTCAGGTGGGTGTCATACTCACTGGTTCTGGAGTGGACAGGCCGAACAGCAGCCCATGGAGGCAGGATTACATACCGTCCTCCGGCGTTGACGACTGCACAGTGGTGGTGCCGCTGGTGGGGGGAGGCTCCTGCCCATCCCCTGCAACCTCCCACGGCTGCACAGTGGTGGGGGTGTTGCTGGTGGGGGAGGCTCCTGCCCACCCCCTGTAACCTTGGACGGCTGCACAACCATGGTTGGTGGTGGGGGCTCTGTCACAGTTCCTGCCCCAGGACCCTTGGGGGCATATTTATACTCCGTTTGCGCCGAATTAGCGTCGTTTTTTTGACGCAAATTTGGCGCAAAACTAATGCCATATTTATACTTTGGCGTTAGACGCGTCTAGCGCCAAAGTATTAGGAAAGAGCATCATTTTTTTGCGTGAACTCCTTCCTTGCGTTAATGAGATGCAAGGTAGGCGTTCCCGTCCCAAAAAATGACTGCGACACAAATGCGTCGTATTTATACTCCCGGGAAAAAATCACGCCCGGGAGTAGGCGGGGCAAGAAACCCCGCATTTGCGCCTCTTTTTAACGCCTGGGTCAGGGCAGGCGTTAAGGGACCTGTGGGCTCAAAATGAGCCCACAGCTGCCCTCCCATGCCCCCAGGGACCCCCCCTGCCACCCTTGCCCACCCCAGGAGGACACCCAAGGATGGAGGGACCCATCCCAGGGACATTCAGGTAAGTTCAGGTAAGTATACATTTTTATTTTTTTTATATATTTTTTTGGCATAGGGGGGCCTGATTTGTGCCCCCCTACATGCCTCAATGCCCAATGACCATGCCCAGGGTACATAAGCCCCCTGGGCATGGCCATTGGGCAAGGGGGCATGACTCCTGTCTTTACTAAGACAGGAGTCATGTAAATGGCGTCTGGGCGTCGTTAAAAATGGCGCAAATCGGGTGGAGGTGATTTTTTAGCGTCAACCTGACTTACACCATTTTTAAGACGCCCTAACGCCATTTTCCCCAACGCTGGCGCTGCCTGGTGTACGTGGTTTTTTTCCACGCACACCAGGCAGCGCCGGTCTGCTAGCACCAGCTAACGCCATTCAATAAATACGGCGCCCGCATGGCGCTTCAGAACGGCATTAGCTGGCGCTAAACTTTTTGACGCTAAACTGCGTTAGCGCAGTTTAGCGTCAAAAAGTATAAATACGGGCCCAGGGGTTCCTGCCTGCTGGTGCAGGCTCCTCGGTGTTCCTGGCAGTTGGGGCAGGCTCCTTTCCCTTCTTGCCTGCTGAGGCAGGTTCCTTGGTCTTCCTGGCAGCTGGGACAGGCTCCTTTCCCTTGAGGCTGCCTTGTGCAGGCTCCTTCACCTTCAGGACATGTGGCCTGGATCCTTTTCCACCACAAGTGGGTGTAGTGATGACTGGGCCGGTGGACTGTGTGGCTGTGGTGCTTGGCTGGGTTCTTCCTACCCTGTCCATATGTGCAAGACGGGGGGGAGGAGGAGGGAAGAGGTCAATGGTGGATAGGAATATTTTTTTTAGGGACATTGGGGTGGGAAGAGGGAGAAGGAACGGGAGTGGAGGATGAGGGAGTGGTTGTTGGAGGTTTCTGTCTGCTGCTTTTCGGTGCAGGTGCATGGGCTGTATGCTGTTGTGAGGTGGATAACTGTTGGGTGTCTGAGTGCTTGCATTTGTATACTTTAGGAGGGGGACACACAGTGGGAGAGGACACAGGGGATGTGTGCATGGCTGTTGTGGAGGTGTCTGCCAGTGAGGTATGTGTTCTGTTTGGTGTGGTGATGCTGGCAGTGGATGATGATGCTGTGCATGCAGGTGTGAGTGTGGACGCAACTGGGTAGGAGGTGTAGGAGGAGGAGTATGGGGAGACAGTAGAAATAGCAGATGTTGGTGTGTCTGCAACTGGATGGTGTTTGTGTGAGTGCCTGTGGGATGAAGTGTGGTGTTGTACTTGCCTGTGACACGCTTGGGTGTTGTCTTGTGTGCATGCACATCTGTATGTGTGCTTGGGATAGGTTGGGGTTGAGGGGAATGGGACAGGGCAGTGGAAGTTGGAGGGAGGATGGTAGGAACAGGGTTGATGGCTGCCATCAGAGAGGAGGCCAGAGCCTAAATCGATCTCTGTTTGGCCACCAATCCATTGTGAATGCCCTCCAGGAATGCATTATTTTGTTGCATCTGGGCTGCCAGCCCCTGGATGGCATTCACAATGGTTGACTGCCCTAGAGAGATGGATCTCAGGAGGTCAATAGCCCCCTCACTCAGGGCATCAAGGCTATCTGGGGCAGGACCTAAGGTGCCTGCGGCGAAGGAGATGCCCACCCTCCTGTGTGAGTGGGCACATGCAACTAAATGAGGGGTTGCTGAGAAAGCGGTGCTGGTACAGGGGGTGGGGGATGTACCTGTTGCTGGGGTGGTCACAGAAGTGTCCGCCACCACCAGGGTATCTGTGTCAGAACTCTCCCCTCCATCCCACTGGTACCCCCAGCATCGGTGGACTCTGCCTCCTGGGTCCTGTAGGATGCAGCTCCCTCCATCACTGGTGCCTCTGCTCCTCCGCCGGATGATACTAATGCATATCAGGACAGGATGACAAAACAAGAAAGGGGGGGAAGAGACAAAGGACACACTTGGTCAATGGCTGCATCAACACCACAGTTGGTGTACACAGCACCCTCACACACAGGGAGCAGGCCTACGCAATATGCCATAGCACTACCAGAGAAATATTTAGCAGCCAAGGCATGGGGAGGGGCACACACCGCCAAATGCAGCCTACCTGGGAACCACACAGCCCTGACCAGTAGTGGATGCCTATGAGCTAGGTAGCAAGATTTTCCCTTCAGGGGACCTACGCTACAATGTCAGGCCAGCCTTGGGGCACCCACTGACACACATTCCCAATCTAGCTACCTCCCTACCATGCGTAAGTTGTAATGATGGGCACTGTACTCACTACCTTGTGGCTGCTGTGATGCCCTCAAGCGCTCACCCAGCTCTGGATAGGCCACCACCAGTATGTGGACCATCAGGGGGGTCAGGGTTTGACGGGGACCTCTTCCTCGTTGGGAGGCCATCCCCAGCTGGGCCTCTGCCATCTTCCGTGCCCGGCTTCTCAGGTCATCCCACCCTTTCCGACAGTGAGTGCACCGCCTGCCATAGACCCCCAGGGTCAGCACCTCCTTGGTGATGGCACGCCATAAACCCTTCTTTTGATGGGTGATGACCTGCAGAGGAAATACTTACAGGAAAACACCATTAGACAAACAGTCTAGCCTGTTACATACGGCCCACCATACCCGTTTCCATCACCATTGGCACACACATGGCCAAGCACACAAGCTATTCACCGCCCAGAGGACATCCACCCACCCCCTTACACAAGGCCTTCACACACACCACCCCATGCATTCATGCCACATGCATGCTGCCCACAGTGTACTCACCTTTTGGTCTGGAGGCCCATACAGCAGTCCGTACTGGGGTAGGACCCCATCCACCAGTCTTTCCAACTCCTCCAAAGTGAAGGCTGGGGCCCTTTCCTTGGTCAGATGGGCCATGGTAGGTTCAAGACACAGGAAACAGCAGCACATGCAGTGTAGGTCCTCTCCTGTAAAAGGTCAGGTAGCAAGTGAGGAATCAGGTAGAAAATGACAGTCACATCTGCGGCGGTGCATACCGTCACCACCGGCGTAGATCATCATTGGCCACTGTACCCCATAGGGCCCAATTGCAATGAATGAGGAGTTGTACGGCAGTTCCCAAACGCCTCCTGCAACGGCACTTAACCTCAGTGGTATTATCTCACTTACACCTGTCCCTCCACACAGGACAGGTGGACTCCATTTCAGGGGGGGCAGGACTGGAAAATTGCTGTGTCACTGGTGATATTAGGACATACTGGACAAATCACACTGACCCATTACAAGTTAACAGGAAGCAAAGTGATGTTGTAGCTCCAATGTTCGGTTTGTGACTGGCTCCTCACTATTTTGTCCCTTAGATTTGTACCGCTCCGGATGAATAGGAGATGGAGACATAACCCCGTGTGCAGACCCCTGGTGGACTTGGCAACACAGGAAGACAGGCACATTATCCTCTCCTATAGACTTGACAGGACCACAATCACAGAGCTGTGTGCCCAATTGGAGCCTGATCTGATATCTGCTGTCATCACCACACCGGAAACCCCCCTCTTGTGCAAGTTCTATCTGTGCTCCATTTCCTGGCAACGGGTTCTTTCAAAGTGACAGTGGGCTTGGCAGCAGGAAGGTTACAGCCAATGTTCTCAATAGTGCTGACAAGAGTGTTGTCTGCCCTGATAAAACGCATTTGCAGCTACATTGTTTTCCACCAGGTTGACGATTTGGCCACAGTGAAGGCGAAGTTCTATGCAATGGGACATATCCCCAACATAATTGAGGTGACTGATTGAACACATATTGCATTTGTCCCCCCCGCCAGAATGAACAGGTGTTCCGAAAATTGGAAGAGTTTCCACTCTATGAATATACAGATGGTGTGCTTGGCGGACCAGTAAATCTCCCACGTCAATGCTAAGTATCCTGGGTCGGTGCATCATGCCTTTGTCCTGAGGAATAGCAGGATCCCAAATGTGATGGCCCAACTACAGAGACTCAGGATATGGCTAATAGGTGAGCCCTGGTTCCCACCCTGTAGATGTTGGTGTATGGGTATGGTGTGGGCCATATGGGATAGTGTGTGGCAAAATTTTGTCCCTTAATATTTGCAGGTGACTCCGGTTACCCCAACCTCTCATGGCTGCTGACCCCTGTGAGGAATGCCAGGAAAAGGGCATAAGAACGTTATAATGAGGCCCATAGGTGAGCCAGAAGGATAATTGAAAGGACCTTTGGCCTCCTGAAGGCCAGGTTCCGGTGTCTCCATCTGACAGGTGGATCCCTGTGCTACGCACGCAAAAAGGTCTGCCAGGTAGTGGTGGCATGCTGCATGTTGCATAACCTGGCCCTCAGATGCCATGTCCCATTACTGTAGGAGGAGGAGGAGGCTGGAGATACCTGTGTGCCAGCAGTAGATCCTGTGATCAGTGAGGATGAAGAGGCAGAGGATGAGGATGAGGACAACAGAACATCTGTGATCAGACAATACTTCCTATGACACACAGGTAGGACAGTGTCAAGTCATATTTCAATGACATTCGTTTGAATTTCTGTGGCACTGGCATGCTGATATTTCCCACCTCTATGCCCACTTACTGTTCCCTCTGACAGTTCATTTTGCAGATATTGGTGACCTCACATATACTCCAGCTACAGGTCATTAATCTATGCTCATTTTCTGTACAGTTTATTTGCAATTTTTGTACTTGTTTCAATGAATACATAAATAAAATACATGACATACACCAAACTTCTTTTTGTTCCAAGGGTGTTTTTTGAAGGGTTAAGATATGTAGGGGGCAAGTGCAATGGGATGGGGTGATGATGGAGGCAAGTCCACTGTATTGTTCCAGTTTGTTTGTAGCACAGGTGCATTGTCCAAGGGGACATAGGAAGGGGAGCAATTGCAGATCAAGGTGGACAGGGTTACAGAGTGGGACACAAGGGTGACAATCAGAAGAGTCTTATTTCCTGGCAGGAGTCTTGGCAAGTGTATCTGGCTTCTGTCTGGATCGCAGGGAATGTTTGTGAGGTGGTTCTCCTTCTGCAGTGGGAGGGGCACTGGTGGCCTGTGAGTCCTGTGGCGAGGCCCCCTGGCGACTGGCGGTAGCAGAGGGGGAAGACTATTCAGATGTCTGGCTAGTGGATGGGGCCCGCTGTTGTGTGACTGCCTCCCTCTTTATATTAGCCATGTCTGCCAGCACCCCTGCTATGGAGATCAGGGTGTTGTTGATGGCCTGCAAGTCCTCCCTGATCCCCTGGTACTGTACCTCCTGCAGCCGCCTGTTCTCCTGCACATTGTCTAGGATCTGGCCCATTGTCTCCTGGGAATGTTGATAAGTTCCCAGCATCTCTGTAAGTGCCTCCTGGAGAGTCGGTTCCCTGGGCCTGTCTTCCCCCTGGCGCACAGCAGTCCTCCCAGTTTCCCTGTTGGCCAGTGCCTCTGTCCTCTGAACCGTGTTCTCACTGCCACTGACCCAAGGTCCTTGATTGTCTTGGGTATGAGGTGTGGCCTAGGGTCCCTATAGAGGTGGATACACTGCTGATTGATGTGTCCTGGGGACAGAGGTGTGGGAACTCTGGGTGGGTGCTGTGGTGGTGTTTCCTGATTGGGGAGGCTCTGTGGTGGTGTGTGACTGGGCCTGAGTAACTAGCTGTCCATAGGTCCCTGATGGGCCAGGTAGGTCATCCAGATCCTGAAGACCAGAGTTGCTGTCATCACTGTGGGCCTCTTCTATTGGGGGATTGGCTATTGCTGGCACCTCCTCTCCACTGACATTGGCTGGGGTACCTGTGGGGATGTAAATGATGTGTTATGGTTTCTGTGTCTGACATACTGTGCATCCGTGGCTTGCCCCCTTTGGTTGTATTTGCCCTGGCATCTTTCACGTGTGCAAGTTGGTGTATGGTGGGATGATTAGTTCTCTGTAGTGTGCATGCTTTAGTGATGCGTACCCCTGCAGGGCTGTGAGTGGTGTCCATGCATTGGTAGAGCATGCAGGGCTTGGAATTGGGATGATTGAGATGTGATGGTGGGGTGTGTGGGAAGTGGTGGAGTGATGGGAGTTAGGGTGAGGGTGTGGATATGTGATGACATGCAGGTAGGGGGGTGATAATAGTAGAGAGTTGACTTACCAGAATCCAGTCCTCCTCCTACTTCGACCAGGCCCTCAGGATGCAGGGTTGCCAAGACTTGCTCCTCCCATGCTGTTAGTTGTGGTCGGAGGAGGTGGGGGTCCACGGCAGTCCTCTGTACAGAGAGCTGGTGTCTTGCTGCAATGGAACATACCTTCCCCCATAGGTCGTTCCACCTCTTCCTAATGTCATCCCTAGTTCTTGGGTGCTGTCCCACTGCATTTACCCTGTCCACAATTCTCCACCATAGCTCCATCTTCCTAGCTATCAATATCTGCTGCACCTGTGCTCCAAATGACTGTGGCTCTATCCTGATAATTTCCTCCACCATGACCCTTAGCTCCTCCTCTGTGAAACAGGGGTGTCTTTGTGGTTCCATGGGTGTTGTGTGAGGTTTGTAGGTGAGGGTGTGTTGGGTAATGTGTTGGGGTGTTTGATGTGGGGTGCATGAGTGGTGTACATGTGTGAATAGTATGTGGCTCTAGTTGTGTCTGTGGTCTTGATGTCCTAGCTGGCAATGGTTTGGAATGGTAAAGGGTTGTGGGTAATGTGGGTGTGTGTTTTAAAGTGGTGTGGGTGTGGTGTGTTTATGGGTGTCAGGTGTGTGTTGTTTGAAATTTCCAATGTGGTGTTGTTTTGAATGTATGTGTCCATTTTGAGCGCAGCGGTATGTACCTCCAATGGTTTACCGCTGTTGAATGTCCACCGTGGTGGTTCATGGGTCATAATGTGATGGGTGTAGTTCTGTTGGTATAACGGTGTGGGTTTTGATACCGCCAGTTTATCTCTGACCTTTGGTGTGGCAGATTTGTGTCTGTGGCTGTATAATGACGGATTGGTGTGTGTGCCTCATAATATGGTGAACGGATATCTGCTGCGGTAAGTTGGCGTCAGTCAGCGTGGCGGTAAGTGGGATTTACCACCAATGTCATATTGAGGGCCTAAATGTCTTCTATCCACATGCATTTGGAATTTCAAAACTGTCACAAAAAAGGTATTATTTCTCCTAATTCCTTTGTTAAACATTTTTGAACAGGGAATAAAAAAGCATGTCTCTAAATTTCACCTTGGAAAAGAATTGTGGGTTTTAGAGGCCATGGAGTCATTGCCTGTCTAAGTCTACATTTATTGGTGCTGAATTGTTTTAATTCTGCAACTTCCTCAAATCATGAAGGGAATTATATACCGTATCCCTAGTCTTCAACCGAAAAGGAGAAATCAAACAATTCAGACAATAGTAAAGCATTTATTTTTACACTTGACAAAATACTCTTGAAATGATGCTTATTTTCCTCCCCAGGGGAGCAGATGCATTCTGAAAGGTGAATCAGCACAAACAAGTCAATTGAATTTCTTCAAAAATGGAGGTAAATGTTATTATTGAGAACCAAAGAAAAGATCATGTGTAAATGCTACCTAGAGTGAAAGCAGGACTTGATTATGTTTTCAGTGCCATGGAATGCTACTTCAAGTTTAATGAAAGTTTAAGGTCCAGATTTACCAAATTTCTGCACAGCACAGCAGGCATAAAATCTGTGCTGCATGAGAAGGAAGAAATAGGAGAGTGTCATATTTTCAGAACTATGGCTATCTCCTCCCCTCTCTCTGCAGCCGGCTTTGATTTTAGCTGCCAAGTACCACATACCCATCTTAGCGCCATAGTGCAAGGGTGTATGTGTAAGTTTTGTATAAGTTTTGCACCACAAGGAAACCCTTACAGTACAAAATACTATGCGCAGACACATTTTAAAACTTTTCCTATGTTGTATCTATGCAGCATGATTGCAAAGTCAGAAAAAAAGGAGAAATTAAACCTTTTCTACTTTTAACACCTGCTTTCACATGACATTAACTTTTGGAGCAAAATCCTGTCTACTATTGTTTGCAGATAGGGTTTTGGCACTAGCCCTGAACAGTAGATCGATAGTGACAAAAATTCTGACGCTATTTCTCCCTATCCTCTGCCATGTGTGCACAATACAGCGCACATACAGAGGAGGTAGGGGGTGTTGAGGGGCACAAGGAAAATGGTGCTGCAATGGGTGCAGTGGCACTTTTCTTAAATCTGCCCCATACTGTTTTGTGTTGTCACTGAAACAGATGCTGCAATCACCATATTCAGGATACCCATTTTATGTACTACGTACCTATGGCCTATAATCGCTGGTCAACAGAGACATTCATCTGAGGTATGAACACAATTCTCGTTTCAATAAGAGAAGTCGATCAGCACTCTTCTTTTTTTAAAGCACTTCTGTGTTTTACATGTAGGACCTCACTTAAACACAGAGTCTAATTTACAAAGGTTAGCTTAACACTTTTGTGCAAGTTTAAGATTTTTGGGCATTCACAAACTTCTAAATAATAGTAATATGACAACTGCGGAGATGCCGCAGTGGATGGAGAACACACTTAAAATGATAGGACATGCCTATGTTTTAATGAGCTAAGTTTTCTGCCCCGACTGCGGAGCCTCCACAGTCGTAAAACTATTTTTATGAATCAGGCCCAATCTGTTGACCTGTCCAATTACTACTGTGGTAGAAGCAGCTCTTCGACTGGAACACCAATTATAAAATGGCCCACCCTCTTCATTGACATTCTCCACTTGAACAAAACCCCGGCATGTGGTGAGCGGCAACTGTGTTGATAAAAATATTGCATGACAGTTTGCTCACCACACCTTGCTGGTATGGCAGAGCTATCAACATTTATGCCGTTTCTGAAGATAGGCATCTATGTGGGTGTCCTTAATTTGAAGCCCCCCCTACATCATTTCAGTTGTCTTGAATAGAGGATATCCATTATAAGAGAGCGACGGGCAGATATATCATAACCCACACTGCAAATAGGATGCAAAAATGCAAATGAGAAGTCATGAAATCTGCCACTCTGTGGGTAATTTTCTATTGCTATCCACTTACAATTATGGCCTATATTATTCTAAAACTGTTAAGTTGCAGGTCCCATTGCGGCATGCTTTCACAAGGTAATTTTTTTTTATTTTAGTTCATTTTTATAATAGGCCCTGCATTTCAAAAAACACATTTTGCACTAGATGCAGTTCCGTTTCCGACCAATCAATTTAATTCTGGTAATAACCAGAGAAACATTGAGAAGATCTGTGTAATTCCCCTTTGTATAATTGGTCTTGAAATCATGTTACGGCATATATCTCCCTCTTACCAGATTGGGACCTCGAAAGGAGGAGCATAGGGTCTCAGGAACTAAAAGAGACTCAGCAACGGGGTATCAGTATTCCCCATTGTCATGTTTCATACCCAGTTTTACTTCCCCACCTATAAAAAAAAGTTATTTGCATTTGAACTGACAAAATGTGCCTGGACCTATAAATGGTTCATTAATGTAGTGCTGAAAGGGTAAAGGGCTAGAGATCCCTAAATGCATCTTTCCCCTGCAATTCCTCAGAGGAACTTTAGACTTAGCCACAACCAAACTGGTTGAACAGAATTATACCAAATGTGGCAGAAAGCTAGATATTTAATCAGAATGCACACTTTTTGTGATTTGGTGCAAAATCAGTCCAGTAAATTTTGAGAAAGTAAGGTTCAAAATATGTAGATAGCTAGAGATGCTGTAGTGCCCTTGGATCTGACCGATTGGCTGCCCCAAATCAACAAATATGCTTGGCAGTTATTTCAGAACTCATGGACTTAATCCATGTGTCCTAAAAAATTATGCTAAAATGGACAAATAGGGGGGCAGAGTAGGGATGCCCTGGTCCCCTAGACGATGTGTAGGTGTAGCAGAGGGACCCCTCTTTGGCTGAAAAATAGTTTATACAGTGGTATGGTGTTAATACCACAGTCTTGAGGTAAAATTATAAAAATTAAAGGATGGGGCAAGCCTTGAGGGGTTGGACAAATGTTCTTTTGTTTAAATATAGGGAGAGGGCATTTATGAGCCTACATCCCTGAGCCAGTTACTGACCCACAGGGGAACAATCCCCAAGGCATGAGCATATTTTTTTAAGTTTTATATATATTGGAGAAGGGCCAGTTTAGCTGCCTCCCCAAACCTGTGTGGTCCCTTTCCTGAGCCAGAGATTGGCCAGTGACTCCAACTCACTTGGGCCGAGCAGCAAACATTGCTAATGCATAGGGTGGGAACAGAGAGGTTCCCACCAGACTGAATTAGCAATCAACATTCTTGCCAGTAAGAGCTCAGACAGGGAACAGTGATGGTTTTGACACTGTAGGTGCACAAGTTAAGGCAAATCCGTGGCAGGAGTTAATTCAGTGTTGCCAGGTCCCACAGCACCCATGATGGGTGCTGACTTGTGAGTTGGTGGGGCTGCAGGGGCTTTTGGCCTTGCCTTGGGGCCCTAATCTTTGGAAAAGTTGTGGATGCTTTGGGTGGGACCAGGTCTCACACTACAAAAATAAAGTAAGGCTGGTGCCTAACTGGCAGAGCTCTGGGTGCTTTGGGACTTCCCCTTTGGACCTGCAACATCTCACATACTTAATGAGCACTCTGGGCGGGACTGGGATGCCCAAAAATCTGTCAGGCTCCTACTTGTGGCCCAAGAAGGGCAATTCAGCAGGAAATCCGGTGGGAAGAGCATTGGGGATTTTGGGTCTCTCTTTGTGGCACCTAATGTGGCATAATCTTGGTGAATGCCCTGGGTCAAACAGGAGCACCCAGAAACTAGACATTAAAAATGGCAACACCAATAATTTGAAATTAGTGGTTCAATATTGTCAGTTGACCCAATAACCTGTAACTGTTGATTTTCAGTGTTGTTTTTAAGTTTAAATTGTTTTTTAAACTGACATTTTCGGCTAACTTTAACATCACTTTATCCTTTAGTTTTCTCTGTAGATTTCTATACTTTTTAATATAAATTAAAATATTGCCATACCTAATTATCAAGTAACTTTAACCCTTTTTTGTGAAGTCCTAAGATTTTTTTAACATAAACCACCTCTAACTTTCACATCACTATAACCTTTGGTTTTGTAACTGAATTTCTAGAGTTTTTTAATGTAAAGTAAAATATTACTAACATACATAACTGAAAGCGTTGGGCCTTTGGCTACATAAGGCTGCTTGAGCATGTGGAGTGAGAAGGCTGTTCATGAAAAACTGCATGGAGAACGCCGGTTGTATGGAGTAGGGTCTTCCCACTCAATGAAGATAACTTTAGTGAGCAAAGGCTGTGAGTAGTAGGGTTTGGTAAAGGACTGGACTCTAACAAAGACTGCTGTAGACAGCATATGCTCTGCACAGTGTGACTGGTGAGGGACTGTCCTATCTGTAAAGAGCTCTCTACAGGGCAAAGGCTGTGCCTAATAGGTTTTTTTTTAAATCAATTGTCTTTCGTCCTGTGGAACTCCAGCAAGTGCCTCAAAAGAGATATCATGAGGCTGCACTGGCTCCGGTGAAACTCCGATGGGATTGTGGCAACCAAATATTTTTTTATTTGACTCTGGGGTTCCTTCTGAGGGACCCCTGCAGACTAGGCTAGGGGTTCAGGGTACCCCTACCCTAACCCTGCTCATTATGCATATTTTAATAGCATTTTTAAGGAGCAAGGGACTTAGGGTGTGATGTAGATATTGGCAGACAAAATATTCTGTCACCACAGTGACAGATATCCTGTCCACCGAAATGTAAATCCCATTATGTCCTATGGGAGTTATATTTGAGCAGACGGGACTAGATCTAAATCAGGACCCAAAATCTATATATCCTAAAATGACATCCTCAACATTTTTCTTCATGTTGTGACTCCCAATCATGTTGCTCGCACTCTTGGGAGTCTTCCTAGCCCTTCCAATGACAATGCACATTCTCATTCTCATTGGGGGGTCATTTGAGACTCTTGCTGGATTCCTGCAGCAACATATATTGATACATTTTGAACCTTGATGTCTCAAAAACAACTGAAAAGGATTACACCAAATCACAAAAAGCACACTATTTGAGTAAAGACCTAGTTTTCTTTCAAATTTAGTATAGTTCTGTTTTTCTCATCTCTTGCTTGACAAATCAAGTGAAGGAACTGAGGTAGATTAACTTCTTTTTGTGAATGTTTGTCAGACAGCACCAAAGTTATAAACAAAACAAAAATTACTTTTCATGTGGGAACTATGGGCCAGATGTAACAAAGGGTTTGCGCCTCGCAAACGGCGAAAAACACCGTTTGCGAGGCGCAAAAGCCTCTCTGCTATGCAGAAATGCATTTTGCGAGTCGGATCCGACTCGCAAAATGCATTTCCGACTCGCAAATAGGAAGGGGTGTTCCCTTCCTATTTGCGACTCGCAATGCTATGCAATTTCATTTGCGCCCGCGAAAGCGGTCGCAAATGAAATCGCTGTTACCATCCACTTGAAGTGGATGGTAACCCATTCGCAAACGGGAAGGGGTCCCCATGGGACCCCTTCCCCTTTGTGAATGATCACAAAAACAATTTTTCAGAGCAGGTAGTGGTCCTATGGACCACTGCCTGCTCTGAAAAATACCGAAACAAAAGGTTTCGTTTTTTTTTCTAAGTGCAGCTCGTTTTCCTTTAAGGAAAACGGGCTGCAGATAGAAAAAAAAAAAACTGCTTTATTAAAAAGCAGTCACGGACATGGTGGTCTGCTGTCTCCAGCAGGCCACCATCCCTGTGAGTGCCCATACTCGCAATGGGGTCGCAAACTGCGACCCACCTCATAAATATTTATGAGGTGGGTCTTTGCGACCCCATTGCGAGTTGCAGAAGGTGTCTGAGACACCTTTCTGCATAGCAAATTGCGACTTGCAATTTGCGAGTCGCACGGACTCGCAAATTGCAAGTCGCAATTTGCTTTCTTCCTACATCTGGCCCTATGACACAATATATATACAAATTTACATATATATATATATATATATATATATATATATATATATATATATACACACACATATATGTATGTATATATATATATATTTTCTTTCATATAAATATATATATATATATATATATATGGTGAGAGAGAGAGAGAGGGAGGTAGGACCAAGTTTCTGCAGAAAGAACGTTTTTTGTTTTGCTATTAACTTTGGTACCGTTTAATGAATCTTAACAACATTTTCCAAGAAAATATGACACTCACTTCAGCTGCTATCTGGATTGTTTCGGGGTGATCCACCAAGCGGGGGCCGAGAAAAAGGGGAGTCTCAAAACATGCTTCTCCATAAATTTTTCCATAGGTATTTTGAACAGCAATTGTTCCCACGCCACTTGACAGAATTATATCAAATTTGGCAGAAAGATAGCTCTTGGTCCAGAAAGTGACCTTTTCATTATTTGGTATAAATCCATTCAGTAGTTTTAGAGAAATTAAAGGCCACAAAAAAGAATAAAAATCGAAAAGGGGCCAGGGTACCAACACCCTGAACTCTTAGCTCTGGTTCTGGAGTCCCAAAGAGACCTCCCCAAAGGGATAAAAAACATAGTTTACAAATTTGCGCTATGATTTGCAGTTGAGCTGTGGATTGATGAAAATTGAAAAGAAATGAAGCAGCGGGTACCAGGCTTTTCTATTGAGAAGCCCCTTGGTGGGCCAAGTCCTGCGAGTGTTTATATTTTAATGTGGGAGGGACTGCCTGGCCCCCCGCTGCCCTGGGGACCAACATCTACTTGGGGCTCACAATTAGTATGCGGAGGCTGCATGCCCCACCCGCTGCCCTGGGGACCACAACCTTCCCAGGCCAATGACAAAAAAAATGCAAGGGGGCTGTGCTCCCCCCCCAGCAACTCCAGGGACCACCACCTCCCGGGGGGCATTGAATTAAAGCAATGTAGTGGGGTGCACCACCTCCTCAGGGCTATAAAAAAAGTACGAAGGGGTCTATTTCAGCCCCTTGAAGCCCTAGGGACTACCACCTCCCTGGGGCTATCCATGCTGGAGGGGGCTACGCAGCCCCACCCCAGGGAACTGCTAATGTCCCTGGGGACTGCCACCATCCCCCCCGGCTAGCTCCTGTTATGTCCCGGGGTGCCTACTCCCGGGACATATCTTGAGAACTAGGAAAGATTAGACCACTACCCGGGGTCTCCTTCCCAGCGGTGGAGGGACACCCTTTATGTCCTCAGGGTTAATTTAGCAGAGAGTTCACAAATCAGACGGAGTCACCAACTGGAGGAATAAAGAGAAGTTTATTACATGGATTATAGCTCGAGCTAATACAGAGTCCCAGGACAGTCAAGTCACTATCCTACGGAGGCTGCCCCTTCACTCTGGGGCACCCAACCTTATACACACACAAAACTGCTTAGTCAGAGGAAAACTCCACCCCTAGCGTATTCAAGGTCCTCTACGGCCTTCACAATATTTCAGGGATACACGTGTGGTGGGAGAAGGTACAGATACAGCTGGCAGGAGGTGGCAACGGCCTGTACAAACTTGTTCTGGCAGTTACTGATTAAGCACGACAATTCTCGGAACTGTAATTGGAAAAAATAAATGGCAGCGATAAGCAGATCGCAGCCCAAGGCTGCGAGCACAAGGTCAATCATCAAAGTTCAAGAGGTTAGTCGAGCACATGGCAACATAATAAAGATAAACAGATGCCTAGCAGCTATGGTGTATGATTAACTTTATGTAAATTTTCTCAATCCCTCCTTTTGCCATTGTGAGGCAAGTTTGAGTCTTTCAGTGTCTATGTTAATGGACATAAGGTCTTTTATCTCCTGCTCAAGGGACAGCATAGCCGTGTGTTGAGGAGGGCGAACAGGCCAGGGGGCAAGGGATGTCATACAGCAACCGCACCAAGCAGGTAGACACTGTACATAAAGACAACAGGTGAGGAACACAGCAGGAAGCACAAAAAGGAATATTAGTATCTTCCAGCCCCATTGGGAAATCAAGCCTCAAAACCATTCGGTCAAGGACCATGTTCCTTCGTCTTGGTGTATTGTGGAAGCTATCATATGCAACCTTTGAATAGCTTTTTACACTGAAGGGGCATTGTCTGGTATGTAAATGCAGCAGCTCGATCCGATCAAAGTACAAACTCCACCACGGTCTGCCAAGATAATGTCAAGAACCATTCTGTTTTGAAGAGTAAGAAGGCGGTCAGCAGCGAGCTCTGCAGTGATGTTACTCAGAGCTCCTGCTGTTTCATTTATTGTTGCTTCCACGACTCGTGTGAGATGTCTGATATCCCTACTGTTCATCATAGGGCCCCAAAATGGAAGGACTCCTTTAAAGTAGTCCAATGCTTCTTGTGCTGAGGTATCTTCTGCAGATATTACCCCTCTCCGAGTCCTGTGGTGTTGAGGGCCAGCTGTGTAAGTTGGTGGTAGTAACCAAGCAATGTAACACGTGCCAGTCCAGGTGGGTACCAAGGAGGTGTAGGCATTATTACCACAAACAAAATACGAGTTTCGTGATGGTATCATGGTAGGCCAATTAGTTCCATTCAATATTACTGTAACATTATAGTTACTGGCACCTACACTTCTATTACCACTTTTCTGAAAACAAAGTGGAGCCTTGACCTGTGTTACAAAAAATCTTCGGCCAATCCGGGGTGTGGTATTAAAGGATAAAAAATATATGTCGATAGACCTATTTCGTCGGTCAGCATATTCTGACTTTTCTTCCATAAACTCTCGTTCCAGTGGGCCAGCATAACCGGTATAGGTGGGTGACCAATAGTCCGGAAATAGTAGCATCCATTGAGGTAGCCCAAATGGCTGATAGTTCATACCAGGCGCTGCAGGAGCCATCAAAAGAAAAAGGGAATGCAATATATGGCAACCTTCTTTGCACGGAACTCGGTAGCAAGCCACATATCCAACAATTTGTTCTATTTACAGCCAGCTGATGTTGATGTAACATAGATATGAAGGTATCGTTTTCATATTCCTTACGTCGTCCATCCTCATGGGGTGGTAAGGAAACATGGCTGTGTTCTGGAGGCAGTGGCGTAGTTGGTGAGACCTCTGAGTCAGAATCATGTATTACCCACCCAATGCAAGACAGAAGTACCAAAAATAGTATTGTTATGGTGAGACAAGTGATACGTGGGCCTAATTGTCTTTTTAAATTACTTATTTTCTTCTGTTTCCTCTTGTCTTCTTGTATAACATCCATTTCTCTTTATTGCTTGTCCCACTAGCAGTTCAGTCCAACCTAGGTGCTGCCCTTGACTGGTGGTTGCTTCACTGTGGGGTGATTCCAGCAGTCCTATTGAAACACTCTGGTCCGCCCCGACAGTCAAAATCACGGCCCTGCAGCTATCGTCAGACTTAATACAGGGGACAAGCAATCAGTTAATTGTTCATTTTCTTATTTTCGTGGGCGGAAATCGTATCTTGTGGACTGTGGTATGGTATGGTCAGGAAACAATTGTTCAGTGTGACCTAAATCTGAGGGAACCTCCTGCAGCACACTGTTGTTCTGTTTTTTATCACTTCGCATAATGTTGCTGAAATGGTCCTCAGTCGTTCGGTGGTCACCACTTTTTATTTCATCAGAGGGTACGAGTAGGGGTACTTTCTTACAGTGGGATGCATGTATCCAATTCCTAGCTCCCTCGACTTTAACTGCTGTTCGAGTAGCAAGGAGGACTTGTCGCGGACCTTTCCATCGAGGTTCAAGACTCTTTTTCTGCTGGAAATTCTTTGTGAGGACCCTGTCTCCAGGTAGTATCTTGTGGCCTGGATCAGTGGATACAGATGGAAGTGCTTCACGCACCTGTTGGTGAATAGAACGCAAAGAATTAGTGAGTTCATTTAAATAGTCCATCAATACAGGATGTTCTAGTTCTGAGTACTTGTGAGGTCGAGGGACCCCCCAGACATTTGCTGGCCTACCCATCACTATCTCATGGGGTGACAACCCTGATCTAGAGTGAGGCGTCATCCTGGCAGACATTAAAGCCAGGGGCAACGCGTCCGGCCACCGTATACCGCGTTCTGCGCATATTTTTGACATCTTCAATTTAAGTGTGCCATTATATTTTTCAACTAGTCCTGCTGACTGGGGGTGGTTAGCTGCATGAAACTTCTGGCGGAGGGCCAACCCTTCACACAACCTTTTCATCACCTGTCCTACAAAATGACTCCAATTATCTGACAAGACACACCTTGGGACCCCAAACCGTGGGAAGAACTCCTTCAGAAGTACCTTTGCGGTGGTAAGGGCAGTATTATCTTTAGTAGGGTAAGCTTCTACCCACTTACTAAACATACAGACCACAACTAGGACATATTTCAAGTTGTTACATCTTTTCATCTCAATATAATCCATTTGTAGCACTTCAAAGGGATACGTTGGTGGGGAAAAATGCCCAGCGGGGACTGAGGCACCCTTCCCTATGTTATGTTGTAAACAAATCATGCAGGATTGAACCAGTTGGTCAGCTACTCTTCTGATATTTTTATTAGACCAAACCGGATCAAGCAAATCACAAATGCTTTTCGCACTAACGTGTGCAGGACCATGGGCCATAGTCACTACTGGCAGAACGAATGCATCGGGTAACATCCATCTTTCGCTCTGTGACAGATCTGTCCAGCACAGCGTATTTTCATCTAGCTTGGCCTTCCCTTCTTCCCATTCCTTTCTCTCCTGTTAAGTTGCCTCATCCTGTATCTTCCTGATACTCTCTACCGTGTTCCAAAATATTTCATGGGACGAACCTTCTCTGTACTATCTACCACATACATGTGTCCTGTCTTTGCATACGCTGTATCTTTTGCTTTCTGATCGGCTAGGGCGTTGCCCCGTCCAGTTTCATCTGTCACCTTTTTGTGTGCACTACACTTCATGATAGCCATTGTTTTGGGCAATGCCAGGGCAGAAAGTAAGTTAGTTATAAGGGTCCCATGTTGAATACGTGTCCCATGTGAGGTGAGGAATCCACGTTCTGCCCACAAGCGACCAAAATTGTGTGCTACGCCAAATGCATACTGACTGTCCGTGTAAACATTCCCATTAAGACCTTTACTTAACTCACAGGCTCGTGTTAGAGCTATTAATTCTGCAGCCTGAGTAGAGTTGTGTGGTATTCTAGCTGTTTCAACTACAGTGGTAGCTGTTGTAACTGCATAGGCTGCAGAGGTAGTGCCATCGGGTAGCTTGATGCATGAGCCATCTACGTATAATATGCCATCAGTGTCTCTCAGTGGAGTGTCCTGTAAGTCCACTCTCCCTTTTGTTTCATCCTCCGTCCGGAGAATGCAGTCATGTATGTCATCATAAGAATCTTCAGTTTTTTCAGTAATTGGCAATGAAGTGGCAGGATTGAGCGTGTTGCACCTTTTTAATGTTATATGACTAACTAAAAGTGTCAGTTCATAAGTAGTTAATCGTGCATTAGTAAGATGCTGTGTTTTTGTTTTGTTTAATAATGTGTCAACAGTGTGTGGGACCAACATGGTGAGGGGTGAATCCATGACTATCCCAGTCAACTGGCGCACTGCGACAGCTGCAGCGGCTACTGCCCGTAGACAGCTCGGGAGTGCAACATAATAAAGATAAACAAATGCCTAGCAGCTATGGTGTATGATTAACTTTATGTAAATTTTCTCAATCTGTTTGCTGTGGCTTGGCTGCAGCTTTGACAAACAGCTCTCTCTCGCAGCGAGCAGAGGTTTGCCCTGTCTCCCTGCCTGCCAAAACAGAGGAAACAATTGCTCTCAAAGAGAGGGTGCTGCTTTAGCAGCTCCCTCTCTGTGACAGCAATGCTGGCTTCTGGAGGAGGCAGGGAGCTAGCAGGTACCGTGGGGGCCTTCAGTCTCTCCTATGGTCCCCAACATTGTGACTGGGTGCCCTAGGGGAGTCATCCAAGTCTCATAGCCAGGCCACGTGGGATGGGGCCCTCAGGGCCAAGATCGGCCCTAGGGAGGGGTGCCATGCAGCCTCCATCCCCAAAATAAAAAAAAGTAATTAGGTCAGGCCCTGGGGGTGTGGATCCCCAGGGCTGTAATTAGCCCCGGTATGGGGTCCATGTGTTTGCTCCCACCCCCCCAAAACAATAATTTGGATACACTGCCTGGTAGGTCCCGGTCAACTTAAAACGTTCGGATTTAGTCACTTTTTCAGAGATGTTCTTAACCGGGATGAAACTGCAAGTTAGGCCGGGTTGCAGTTGAGGCAAGCCGGCTAATGTTGCTGAGGAGGGTTGGTCACTTAATGGAGCTTTTTTCCAAAAGTCCTCCAAACTTCTCCAAACTTCTGGATCTTCTACCAGATGTTCCTTTAAGGTTCTGTTGGGGTCCACATCTCACTCCAAGGATCCAGAAGCTCTGAGATGCTCCTTGAAGGTGCGGACTACAACTCCGAGAATGCACGTGGCACAAAGTCCTATTTGGCCACTGAACAGTGGTGAGCTGGTTGGTTTTGTCAAGAGTTGGTGCAGGGGACTCTGGTTAGCAGGTTAGCAAGTTTTCATCTGTAGCAAACAGGGAGTCCCTCCTTGAACCAGCTGAAGACAGGCAAAGTCCTTCTTGTGGTGAAGCCCAAGTGTGCAGCTGTTGCAGTCCTCCAGAATGCAGTGTCCAGGTACAGGTCAGGGGTCCAGCAGGGCAGTCCTTCTTCTTCTGTAGTTCTTCCTGGTTGGACTCTGGTAGGGATCTGAGGTGTGGGTGCAGGTCTGCCAGTTTTATCCTTGCTCCTGGGTGAAAAACAAGGGGGTCCTGGTTCTCCAATCAGGTGCAGGGTCCTTCCCCCTGTGATGACCACTTCCTGGGAAGTGTGGCAAAAATCAATCCCAGGGAGCAACATTCCTAAAAAATCAAATTTTGAAAGCAGAGAGAGCATAAGCACTGGGATTCTGGTTAGCAGAGTCTCAGTGACACAGTTAGGCACCACACAGGGAACACATTTAGGCCACAAACTATGAGCACTGGGGCCCTGGCTAGCAGGGTCCCAGTGAGACATATAAAACACAATGACAAATAGGGTTTTCACTATGAGCACTGGGGTCCTGGCTAGCAGGATCCCAGTGAGACAGTAAAAACACCCTGACCTATACTCACAAACAGGGCAAAAGTGGGGGTAACAAGGCTAGAAAGAGGCTACCTTCTTACAGTGACTCATCCACATGTGGAAACTCAACTGCTTTCCTGATTAGCTATAATTAGCAGAGAGAAGCATGTCTCCCTGCTTGGCTTTGTTTTGCTTCCTGATCTCACATCTGATTTGGCAGTCCAGCCCCTGTTGTCGTCCCCGTATTCAGGACTTTTGAGGCAATTCTTTTCTTCGTTCCTGTACCAGCTGACATGACGCATTCCTCCAGCACTCCGGAAAAGACTGCAGCTAAGTGACTACTACTCTCCTGGGAGTTTGTTCTTTGAGCGCTGCGCTTTCCTAGAACATCTGGTGTATTTCAGACCTTGTATTTTCGCAGAGTGCTTATCTTGAAGAGACAAATGCATTTCTGAACATTCTACATTATTATTGTAGTTACTTGCCTAAATGTGCTTCAGGAAATCTGTTTGAGCTTAAGTACTACAAAAAGTGACAGTACAATTTTAAAAGAGCATTTAAGTGACTTTTCTTTCTCTAATAGCATAACTCTTGGATTTAAATTGTGTCATTCGTGCCTGTGTTTCAGGTTTGAGGAATTTGCTTTTTGAAGGGTGTTAGAAATGGGGTCTCTGGTTGACAGTCAGGTTACCCCCTGTTCAAGCAAGGACCCTCACTCTAGTTAGGATAAAAGAGAATCACCCTCAGCTAACCCCTGCTTACCCCCTTGGTAGCTTGGCAGAGCAGTAGGCTTAACCTCAGAGTGCTGGGCGTAAAGTATTTGTACCAACACACACAGTAACTTAATGAAAACACTACAAAATGACACAACACTAGTTTAGAAAAATAGGAAATATTTATCTAGACAAAACAAGACCAAAACGACAAAAATCCAACATACACAAGTCAAGTTATGATTTTTTTAAAGGTTTAAAATAAAAAGAGTCTTTAGGTAGTTGTAACAACACACTAGCGCGGCTAGCGTGTAAATGTACCTGGTTTGCGTCAAAAATAACCCCGCACGGGCGGTGTGCGTCGAAAGTAACCCTGCACGGCTGTGTGCGTCGAAAACAACTCGGCACGGCGGTGCGTGTTGAAAAAGCCAGCCACACGACGATCCGAAAGTCCCGCGGCGCAGGGTGCGATCTCTCAGCCTCCGTCAGCGATGCTGCGCGTCGTTTCTCCTGCTCCGGGCGTCGGTTTTTCGGTCGCGTTTCCTGCGGCGTCGTTTCTCAGCTGCGGAACCGGCGTCGCGTCGTTTTCTCAGCCGCGATCGGATTCGCGTCGATCTTTTCTCCGCACGGCGCTCGGTGCGTGTATTTTTGTCCTTAGGCTGCCAGCCTCTCCTTTCAGGGTCCCAGGAACTGGAAGGGCACCACAGAGCAGAGTAGGGGTCTCTCCAGAGACTCCAGGTGCTGGCAGGAAGAAGTCTTTGCTATCCCTGAGACTTCAACAACAGGAGGCAAGCTCTACATCAAGCCCTTGGAGATTTCTTCTTCAAGATGGAAGGCACACAAAGTCCAGTCTTTGCCCTCTTACTCTGGCAGAAGCAGCACTGCAGGAAAGCTCCACAAAGCACAGTCACAGGCAGGGCAGCACGTTTTCCTCAGCTATCAGCTCTTCTCCAGGCAGAGGTTCCTCTTGGTTCCAGAAGTGTTTCTAAAGTTTGTAAGTTTGGGTGCCCTTCTTATACCCATTTTAGTCTTTGAAGTCACCTTCCTTCAAAGGGGACTCACACCTTCTTGTGAAATCCTGCCTTGCCCAGGCAAGGCCTCAGACACACACCAGGGGGTTGGAGACAGCATTGTCAGAGGCAGGCACAGTCCTTTCAGATGAGAGTGACCACTCCACCCCTCCCTCCTAGCAGAGATGGCTAATCAGGAAATGCAGATTACACCCCAGCTCCCTTTGTGTCACTGTCTGGTGTGAGGTGAAAAACAACCCAACTGTCAAACTGACCCAGACAGGGAATCCACAAACAAGGCAGAGTCACAGAATGGTTTAAGCAAGAAAATGCTCACTTTCTAAAAGTGGCATTTCCAAACTCACAATCTTAAAATCAACTTTACTAAAAGATGTATTTTTAAATTGTGAGTTCAGGGATCCCAAACTCCACATGTCCATCTACTCTCTAGGGGAATCTACACTTTAATCATATTTAAAGGTAGCCCCCATATTATCCTATGAGAGAGAGACAGACCTTGCAACAGTGAAAACGAAATTGGCAGTATTTCACTGTCAGGACATATAAACCACATTACTATATGTCCTACCTTATCCATACACTGCACCCTGCCCTTGGGGCTACCTAGGGCCTACCTTAGGGGTGCCTTACATGTAAGGAAAGGGAAGGTTTAGGCCTGGCAAGTGGGTACACTTGCCAAGTCGAATTTACAGTGTAAAATTACACATACAGACACTGCAGTGGCAGGTCTGAGACATGATTACAGAGCTACTTATGTGGGTGGCACAACCAGTGCTGCAGGCCCACTAGTAGCATTTGATTTACAGGCCCTGGCACCTCTAGTGCCCCTTACTAGGGACTTACTAGTAAATCAAATATGCCAATCATGGATAAACCACTTACATACAATTTAAACAGGAGAGCATATGCACTTTAGCACTGGTTAGCAGTGGTAAAGTGCTCAGAGTTGAAAAGCCAACAGCAACAGGTCCGAAAAAAATAGGAGGCAGGAGGCAAAAAAGACTGGGGATGACCCTGCATAAGCAAAAGTCCAACACGACCCCCTACCAGCCTAAAGCCAGGGGAGAACAATCAATACCTTGATGTACTTCCCTGATTGGGGCGATAGAACAGGGACCCAGGCCCACAACAGCAGGGGCATGTTCCAGTTCTACGCCTTCCTGACTCCAGTTGGATCCCTCTGTCCATACTCTCAGGGCCCACTAAGCTAACCCATGGGGAACCCTTCTCCACATCTACAGACACCATCTGTGCAACACCTAACTTTACTTTGCTCACAGATGTATTGCAATGGGCAGATAGTACCACCAGGGCCAACACAGTGGTGTTGCCCACTCCACCCCCGGGGTGTGACTCTCGTCCTCCCCCCCCCAGGGGCAACTCTGTCCACCAGGACAGCAAGCCACAGTGGCCCCAGACAACTGTCAGGGATGAGAGCCCGACCTCAGGCCTCTCTAACCACTGTGACTGTGAAGAGTGGGGGGTGGTAGCCCCAGGTGCCTGGCACCCTTTGACCACTCTCTCTTCCACCAGGTCAGGGATGACAACCTGACCCTGGTCCTCCCCTCTGGGGCTCTGTAACCTCCCTGCAGAAGCGGCACCCCCAGAGTCAAAAACTGTCAGGGTGCTTGTAGAAGCAGTCCTGCACAATTCTTCCACCAGTGCAGGGATGTTAACCTGCAACTGATCCTCCAACCTGGGGTCTGTACCTTCAGGTTGGACCAGGGCCAGGGGTGAGGCTTCCCTCCCCCTGCCCTCTCTTCTGGGGTCCTGAACCACCCAACTAGGAGTGGCCCCCCCAGAAGACAACATGGTAGGGGCACTGTTAGCAGTGGCCCCTTCCTCCAGGTCAGGGGGGACACCCTTAACCTGGCCTCCCAATCCAGGGTCTGTACCCACAGACTGGATCACTGCCTGGCAAACCATGACTTCCTGGGGGGCATACCTACCCCCTACCAGGTCAGAGTTTACCCTCTGAACCTGGTCATCCAACCTAGGGTCACCACCCTGCGGTTGAACCACTGCCTGGCACACCAGGACTTCCAGGGGGGCACACTTACCCCCCTCAAGGGACACACTGTCCCGAAGGGCCACACAAGAGTCTGGCTGGCGCAGGTCCCCTGACCTCTGCCCATCTGACAGAGTCTGGATTCCCCCCAACCCAGAAATGGTCAGAGTGAAACCAAACCAAACTGTGCCACCCTAACCGTTTGAACCCAGAGTGGACATTTGTTTTTGTTCCTTTTAGTTTAACCCTATGCATGCAGGAAAGTTATATGTGATATAATAATGCCCTTGTTTGTCTTTCTTGTGCACTATAAGTGCAACCCAAGTTCAAATTGTGTTGTGCAGCAGTGAATCTCTGTGAAGCCAGCCCTAGTGTCACAGTACCTATTGTTAGGGTACTCAGTTTGGGTTTATGGTAATGTAGTGTTAGTAATTGTGCCAACAGTTATCATTATCCAAGAAACGTTCTGGAGCCTCCCGGTGTTCTTCTACCACTCCTGTGCCCATATCAGAAAGAGAGATTCAGTTTCAAGGAAGTTGAGTGCACTAACTCTATTATCACTCTGTCAACAACGACCTGCCCCCCAAAGATACAGGGTGCCTGGCTGGACCGGCAAGACATGGCAGTGTTTTGTCTCTTTCTTTTCCACTCCCCCTTTCCTTTTGGGACACCTGCATGGGTTTCTGTGTCCACCAGGAAGTGCCGAGAGGTGTTCCAGGAGCTCGGGGCATTCCATCGCCTCTGCAGACATCTTGCTTTTCAGGTGAGTGGCCCCATCTCGACACCCTTCTCCTGCCCTCTCCTAAGCTATTCAGGGGGGCACATAATTGTCTGTGTTTGCAGGATGTGAGGGAGTTGCTAGGTTGCTACAAATGTCCTTCCCTATCTTTGAAGACCAGTTTCGCAGCCCTCACCCCTTCCTGCCTCTCCATCTGCTGAGGCAAGATCTCCTCCCCCAGGCACATCTCTTTGTGTTGAGCCAGGCCACTTCACACTTCATCAATGCAGCCTGGCCAGGCTGCCAGAGGCTGGCCAATCAGAGAAAAGCAGCAAAAATACTGCACTGCTGAAGTTGGCGACTTTTCAGGTAAAGTCTAAAGCTCTTTACCTGAACAAGTTATATTAAATCCAACAACTTGAAGCTGTGGGATTTATTATAACAATTAATTTGATACCAGACTTGAGGTATATGTTACTTAAGGGGACTTTTAAAATTAAAATAAAGTCTCTCCATTCTAACCTATGGAGGCTATTCACTACAATGAGGGAAAAAACAATGTGGCTGTTTTACCTCTCCAGGGCTTATACAACTATTTTTATAAGGTCCCTGCTTACAGTTACATGGCACCCAGCCCTAGGGGCACATAGGGCACACCTTAGGGGTGACATTTGTAAAAAATATGGTAGTTTAAGACTTTGGAACTACTTTTAATTCCAAAGTCAAATTTGCATGTAACTTTAATTTAGAAGCAGCCAGCAAGGCAGGCCTGCCTTTGAAATTACACTGGGCACATCAGCAGTGCACATATGAGGGCACCACCTATGCTGGGGTCCCTAACCCTACTTGCCCTAAAATATACTAGGGACTTATAGGTAGGTTGACTTAGCCATTTATAATTAGGCTATTTTGCATACTCATTTTATACAGAGCACAGGCCCTCGGACTGGTTAGCAGTACCCAGGACACCCTCAAAGTCAGGAAAACACCAGCAAAATGTGAAAAATGGGGCCAAAAAGTTAGGGGGCCTCTGCAATCAGCCTTGTTTTTCACAGGAGTATTGGTCTGTTGGTGGGAAGGAGCAACCAGTAGGGTATGTAAAGCTGTATATTGATACATATATTAAACTGTCACATGTGCATCATCATGTGCTTCTGTACAGAGGGGACAACATAGATGAGTAATATCTCCCTATGCACAATAGTATGTGCACACCTGTGTACCAATTTTGGGGGCTGTATATCTATGTGTCCTTTAGAGATATTTGACCCTTTGCACTTACCACATTGTCAGAGCTTAGAATCTTTCACATCATACACTAAACTGGAAAGGGTATGAAAATGTATTAAGTGTGTAATTACCCCCTTGTGGCTGCTGTGCTGCCCTCAAATTAAGGTAGACCACCGTCAACGTGCGGGCCATTAGAGGTTTCAAGGTCCGGCAGGTACCCTTCCCTCCTTGGGAGGACATCCCCAGCTGGACCTCTGTCATCTTCCGGGCCAAGCATCTCAGGCCTTCCTACCACTTCCTATAGTGGGTGGTCCGCCGGCTGTGGGCCCCCTGGGGTCTTGGCAATGGCACACCAAATCCCCTTTTTTCTGATGGGCATTGACCTACATACATGACATAGACAAGAAGCGATTGTCATGTCCACATTCATAATACCAAAACAAGTAGGGTCAAAATACAAGTTAGTGCAAGTAAGCCGTACGCAGACTGCCTACAACATCCCCTTTAATGAGCAATGACCATCTGCAGTCATTCCATGTGTGACACTGAGACAGGCATACAGCATGTAAATCCAGCACCAGGTGTCAACTTGAAACATATGACCAGACCACAAGCTTATTTGTAAATATGGTATATCTGTCCAAATATTTTTAATACCACTGTCAATTATCATGTAATACTGTATGTAGTTGTGTCAGGGTGCATACATCACACACTCTCTATCATGTCTCAGGACTCAAAAAATGCATCTATGGACATGCCCATCTAGCCACACATGTTACCTCAATCCAACCACATTTCCTGAACATCATCATACACTCAACAATTCTAACATTGGTATTACATTGCACTTACCTTCTCTTGTGGTGCACCATAGAGCTGTTCATACAGGGGTAGGACCTTCTCTACAAGCTTGGCCAGCTCTGCTGCCCAGAAGGCAGGGGCCCGTCACCTGCAGGACGCTGCATGATTGCTCCCAGAGGCGGTGTGCAGCAGCTCAGGTTGTGCAGCTCTTGCTGGCAGCAGTGTCAGGAGTCAAGTGAAAGATGAAGTAAAAGATGGTGATCACGCCCACCGCGTACAATACCGTCACCACCAGGGACAGCACCATTGGCTCGAGAACGGCAAAGGCAGCAATGTGCTCGAATGACAAGGTCCACCATGGTTGTATCTGCCTATAGCTATAACATTATATTTACTGACGGAGTTAGGTCGCTTCCTAATGTCCAGTACAGTAGGTCAGACAGCTGCCATTTTAAGGCTCATATCTGAATGAAAAAGTTTTTAAAGTTGTGTCACAAGCTGTGAAACATATCTACGTTCACTGCTGGCTTTAAGCGAACATATTGAAATGTGCATGTATCATCAACAGGATGAACATATGATGTATTCTGAGTTATGTACATGTAATAGTATTGTCAGCAGAGTGATGACAATCTAAAAAATGTTATAGGTGTACCAAATCTGTGCAACATGTAAAGAAAGTTAATGTCACATAGAATGTCAGTGACATGTTCCTCTGTTTCAAAAACATGATAGGAGTTAGGGGATGCGAATGCAGTTATAAGCCATTATTTGCCTAGGTATGAGCGGTGCACAATCTATGTGCAGTTTCATGTTTAGATATTTACCACCATTTGTGACCTAGGTGTGACCATACTTATGCTGTACAGATTGAGTGATACACATACACACTGGTTTTCTCCCACATAGTTACCCTGGCATCAAAAGAGCAAGACAGCCTCCATTGTACCTTCCACTAGGATACCTGCAGACCATGGAGGAGGTGACATGTGATTCAGATCTGTTGCCTGGATAGGCATGCAGTCATGGTCTCTGTCGTCAGTTGGAGACAGATTTGATAACTGCCATTTGTAAGCCCTATAGCATAATTCCCATTATACAAGTGATTACAGTGTTGCACTTCCTGGCCACAGGCTCCTTTCAAAATACTGTGGCCCTAACTGCACAGATGTCTCAGCCTATGTTTAGTCTGGTTGTGAAGGCTGTACTGTCTGCATTGTTGAAACACCTAGACATCTACATCTGATTTCCACAATGTAAATAGTTGTCCCATGTAAAAGGCTGATTACTATGCTTTGGGACACATTCCACATGTGGTTGGAGCCATAAATGGCACCCACGTAGCCTTGGTTCCCCCTAATGCCAATGAACAGGTATTCAGGAACAAGAACAACTTCCACTCCATTAATGTCCCAGTGGTCTATGTGGCTGATCTCTACATTTCACAAGATTGTGCTAGGTATCCTGGGTCAGTCCATGATTCCTTTTGCATGTGGAACAACAATATTCCACTGCTGATGACACAACAGAGAGCCTGGCTGGATGGTAAGTCACATATGTCATGTGTGTCTGTGACTTATATCTGCTAGCAGGTATGTGGATGTAAAAGATTTATGTTTGGCTTGTTGTAACTATTTCCTACAGGGGATTCTGGCTACCCAAGCCATCCTTGGTTGTTGACACCAGTGAGTTACCGAAACACGCCAGGCAAGTCCACTTCAATGAGGCCCACGGAAGGACAAGGTGTGTCGTAGAGTGGACTTTTGGGCTCCTGAAGGCAAGATTCTGCTGTATCAATAAGTGTAGAGGAGCCCTGCTCTACTCACCCACAAAGAATGTCAAAATATTGTTCCCTACTGCGTGCTCCATACCTCACCGTGAAACATCAAATCCCATCTATACCAGATGAGGGGGAGCCAGTAGTTCCAGCTGGTGAGAATGCAGATTTGCCAAGTGAGGATAGGTATGGTTAGGATGAAGCTGAAGACATCAGGGCTGATCTAATCAATCAGTACTTCACCTGACTTTAGGTATGTGATGTGATGTAATTAGTTATTAAGTGGGGAATTTGGTGAGGTTAGAAATGCTTGAACAAGGTCTTAGTATGACCATCAGAGAAGTCATCAGTAGCTCTGAAGCCCATGACTCAGTTGTGCATGCAGATTGTTACATGGTGTAGTGTACGATGCACAACTAGAGTCACAATTGGATGTACAAATTGACTGTGTAATGTTCATGTATCAATGCAGCCTATACCTTATGTTTGTCATTTACAAATTGCAGATGAAGTGAACTAGCTAATCCTCAGCAATAACAGACAGTGTCACAGGCAGATAGGATTTGCAGACTACCAAATGAGATGGTCATGGATTGAACCAGGTACTGTCTGGCTTGTGATTTGTTGTGTGTGAGTTCTATGCCCAGGCTGTCGGCACAGTGGAATGGTAGTGTAATATTCCACACTAAAGACCTATTTGGCATTGGATGTGGGGCCAATGGGCCGTGCCTGTGTTTAGAAACATGTCATCATGTGCTATCCATACTCTCTAACATGACATAACAGTGGTAAGCCTACAGACAACTGGCCATGGCAAGTTGGAAGATTCCATGACTGGGGGCATTTGTAGTGACCTATTTTTGTTTCATGGGGTATGGTTATTGGGGAGCTATGGTATAGGTATGTAATAAGGCTTTAGCTGATGATACGTTGAAACAATGTGATTGCCACTGGGATAGAGTAAGACTGAGATATCCCTAACTTCAGAAATCTGTGTTGGAGAGCGCATGACACCCATGCTGTAACTCTGAAGTTAGCAGCAGAGCACAGAGTAAACAGTGAATAGTTCAGTCATGGTGGATGAAATCACTAGGGTAGCTGATACAACATTTTGGGGCACTGGTCCAATGTCCTTGTACCATAGGAACATGGAGCTAGGTTTCAGAACAGTCAACTGGGTGTATCTGTGCCACACAAGGGGAACTAATCAGTAGAGGTTCACTTCCTGGGAGTGGTTCTGGTCTTGGCATCTGGATGTTTGAGGGAACGTCCACATTTGCAGGGGGGTTCCTGAGCTACTGAGGCTGGGGTAACTGAGACACACCCTTCCCCTGACAGGGCCTTGTTCTGCTTTGCTTCAGACGGGGAGGGAACAAGTTAAAGAATGCGAAGAATGCAGCACTCTTAGTCTAAAAAATGAATTTATTAAGGCACTTCCCTGGTCTCAAACACAAACACAAATATATGTGAGCACCCAATGTGAATGCAGCAACACATGAGCAGCCACTAAAATAATCACAGCAGATGGATAATAATAACCAGACAAAATGCAATGTATTAACTATTAATATATGTGCAGTGAATACGTATATTTGTGCATGCACACAGTTGTCGCGTAGGCTCTCATTATCCTAATGAGACTACTGGATTTTTGGGTGGCAAGATCGATCACAGTGTGGGGTACTAAGTCTGACCCATGGCGAAGGACCCTTGTCACCCCAAATCGGGGTTGAGCTCCGGCTAGCTAGCAGTGCCTTATCTCTCCCAAAAGGAAGAGGCAATTGGGCAGCCAAGCACATGACATCTTAGTGCTTCCCAGGGAAGTCGTGGTCACACAGGTCACAACCAGTTCTCTCATACACAGTGCGGTCTCATATATAAATGACAAAGGCAGTTTGAGTTTTAAAGATTGATTTAATAAAACAACTGCATTTTAGATAACAAGGTGTGAGCCGCAATAACCAGAACCATACAACACGGTAGGATTGAAATAGTAACGAGGAGAGTGAAACATAAGAATAACGCTATCATAGTGCAACTAGATTACGTTCTCTCTCTAAGTTATATTTTGAGCACAGCATGTGAAACTCTAAGCCTGCCTTTCAGGTTCCCCTGGGAGGACATCGACCCTCATACCTGAGCAAAAGCCTGTGATCTGGATCAGCATCTGCAACAGGGCAGTCAGCATCTAGTTGTGGGTTTTTGGTCGGAATCTCCCTCTTACGTGTACCAGGACTAGAAAGTGTTTTTATAACTAACACGTCGGTGTTCTAAGAAACGTCCCTACGTAAGAATGTGTACTTTCTACAAACCCTAAAGACTAAACTTCTACCACGTCTATTGGCAATGTACCAGACTGTATCCTTGACTGAAGCACAGAGCGAGCAAGAATGTATTGTTTGAGAACTTCAGTGCTGAAGTAAGCTAAACAGTGTGATAGAAGAAAATAAAACAAGACCGTGAAACTGGTTATTGTAAAATAACAGTCTGAGGCTAAATAAAATCCATCTAGGGCAAAGTGCACAGAGGCCTAATACTTTAAGCAAACGTGCAGAAAGCTACATTAAAAATGGCTACACTACACCCTCCCCTTGTCTGTAGAAAGTGGTTTAAGCCGAAGCTAAAAATGCACTAAGCTAAAAGATAATTAAAAACCCTATAGAATTTCAACAAGTCAAGAGGACACCAAAGCACATTAATCCTCAATTTAAAAGTAGGCATGCGGCTAAATGCCGAATTCATATAACAGTGTCAATTTTGACTATATTCAATTCAAACAGTGGTCATGGAAAGCAGGAGGTTCTCCACGTCGGCAGATGACAAAACCGGAAAATCCACGCCAAAGACTACCAAGGAGCAGGTGTTTACAAAGCCCCAGTGTCAACCAAGGCAGCATCCTGTACAGAGCCTGTGAACGAGTTAATATCAACTTCCTCCAGGAAGGGTATCTCGTAATCAGCCTCACGATGCAAACGCAGCCGCAGCGCGCATGTCTGGTAATGAGCCCTAATCGGGAACATCAACAGATCAGCATCAACCACTGGGGGTGTTGCTGTGAGAGACAAACGTCCACTGCATGTTCCAAATCGCACCAACGGCACTGAAACACGGGCTGCACACAATCCAAAACCGGTCTGAATGACAGAGACCAGTCACACTCCAAATGTTCCAGGAGTGTTGCTCTAAAGTGCTGCATCATGCGTGCACGACACAGCTGCGCTGATGGGAGCGCCCACATTCGTCCTTGTTGCGGCGGGACAGCCAATGCGGAAAAACAACAGCAACAGCAAAATGCCGGCTAATAAAGCCAAAGTTATCGGAAATCACCCAAAAATGCTTCCGAAAATTGAATGAATAGCCGAAGGTATTAAACCGAATATGGAAGAGAAGGTGTGAACGAAACCCACACCACGGGCTTTGAAAAAAAGCCGTGCTGGACGCATTAAATATATGTCCCACGAGTTCACCAAAGTGGCTCGGAAAGTTGCTATTTAACAGGGACTGTATTTCCGCTGATGACCTTGCCACCAGAAGTGCGTAGGTCTTGCGTGCAGATGTAAGGGCCACATGCTTCTGAAACAATAAAGCCATTAGTCTACTTAACTTGTCAAAATTCACCTTGGAAGTAGCAATGTGAGGCCAGATATCTGCTACCTCCCTTAATTTAGTGGGGGGAAAGAACACACTCCTGCAGCAAGTAACGACCTTAGTGACCAAAACAACGTAAACTATTCCGGCCCGCATGCCACAACTGTCTTCACTATTGAGGAGGACGTAGCTGCCGTTTGAAAGCACCTGTAATGTGCGTTTAATCAAGGGGACCGGAACTCCCTTCAGAGAGCAAGCCAAGTTCGCAACCGAGGCATTACATGCCCCATGCAAGGACAGCTGCTTACAAATCATCGAATGGCTGACTGAAGTCTAGCATTCACTACTGCTAAGAAAGACCTCTTTCATGCCATTGAGGCATTTGTACAAGAAGGGAAGCTCCCACACCTCATGGATATAACTATCTCCCAACTTCTCATATCTGCCTACCGGAACATGTTTCAAACAAGAAGTGAACTGTAACGTAGAAATAGGCAGATTAATAACCCCGTGTATCAACCACTCTGCAGAGGGGATCTCGGCCACGGTAAAAGGCAATCTTTCTAATTTTTCAATGTTGAGCATGACATAAGTCGCCTCCTTCTTAGCCATTAGTCGTTGTTGTCGCGTTAAATTAAAGGAAAAAAAATATCTCCCTGGCACTGATGTGCTGCCACGGAATGCGACTCGCCTTCAATGTCTGAAGTGTCCAACCCAACTGCATAATGGGCCTGGTCTGACTTTGTCCATGATATAAAGAAGACATATCAGATCGTATAATGTCTATAGCAGAAGAAACAATGTTGTTAATTGTACATATTCGTTTGGACAAGGTGTGAATTCCATTATCCACAACAGTAATGCCTTTTTCAAATTTTCCTGATCTATCTGCCTTAACCGGGCTGCAGCCTCCTGCTGGGAAAGTTTCCATATTTCATTGTATACTTCATACAAGAAACGCTTCCTACGTGGTGTCTTCGGGCCTGACAAAAAATCTTGTAAGTCAGTGTTATTAGACAGGAGAGTGAGATGTGTCTTAACTGCATCTAGTGGGGATTATTTTAACCATTGTTGGCACAATTTACCCACACTATATGTAGTAATTATTTCAGCATGTTCTGGTGATATATAGCGAGGGTCTGACCTACGTGTCCGGAAACCCCCCGAGGAGGTGACAAAACGTTGATGACACCCGTTGGTGTCTATGGGCCACAATAACCACCCACCCGGACTTGTCAATGAAGTGTTAAATGTACCATTCTGGACCCAGTCTGTAAGCTCACTAAAAGTGGCATTTATGTATTTCTGCCAGTTATTAATTTTTGTAGGGACAGGTATACTAGGCATGTTCAATTCTCTAATTGTTGCTAAGCCCAAACTGCTAGTCCGTTGTGCTGTTTCATTTAAAAAAATCATTTGGACGGGAATGAGACATGCTCTAAACAATATTTCTCTACCCTTTGTCTGCCAATGTTTTGTTCCCCAAACACTTTTCAAATCAACATTATTTGACCAGTATTCATAACCTTCAATTGACAGTCGGGAAACAAAAGAATCTGAGTATATGAATTTCGTATTAGTCAACAACATTTGTTTGTCTTTAGACGTAGTTAACCTAAAATAATATGACTTAGCATTCATTTGATGATGCCCAGAAAAATACGTAAATTTGTCAGAATAAGTTTTGGAACTCCCCTGCGGGGGAGTCGGGCAGTGCTCCCATTGCATATAGTCAAATATCGTTTTTGGACTACTTGCTTTGTGTATAAAATGGTGCCCATAATAATTATAGCAAAACATGTCACCATAATTGTCTTTAAACTGGTAAACATCTTCATTTTCATAGACAGTATAGTATTTTAATTCAGTCTTCATGGAATCAACTGTCTTCACATCCCAATCATCAGATACAATGCCTGGTATTACTATATCATTCATATATAACTTTAGGACATACGGTATTTGAATTATCTCAGTCGGACCGTATCTGTCAAACATTACTTTATCCCACACAATCCCATCCGGAATTGGCACTGCAGAAATTTTCACAAAGGACAAGTCTCTTCAAACCCTATGTGATGAAAAATGTGGCTTCAACACCTCCTCTACCTGTTCAACCACTGATCTCTCATGAAGAAAATGACCATGTATTAACAGAAAAAAGGTAATGACAAATCCTATCCAAAGAAAAAATGCTATCATAGTCAATAAGAGCCACAGATAGTTCCATGGAAAAACAAAATACGTATCTTTCAGCCAACACATCAGCTTACGTGGACCTGACAGTAGTCGAAGAGGCAAACGAGTCTGATAGACCATTGTTGTTGTTGGCAAAGTAACCAGAGGCAGTTCGTGCAAAAGGTGTCGCCATATTCAATGGAGGAGTTGGTGTTTCTCGCAGTGGTACAGTGTAGATAGCACTATCCGTTACGTCAGTGGTCATGGTGACTTGATCAAACGTTTCTAAGTTATTGGTTGTTAGTGGAACCAAAGCGAGATCATCATCCACCCTCCCCAAGCTCGGAGAGGCAACAGTGTTGGTATAGATGACTTGAAGCGGAACATATTCCCCAGTAGTGAGAGGGATTCGGGAACTACTGGACGTTCCTCTTGGTCTGCTGTATAGAATCAGCCACATGTTGTAACTTGACATTGTCAATAGAAACAAAACGATTTTCTTTGGCACCTGGCAACGGTGGTGAAATAACAGTTCTTGTTCCGTGTATCCCCAACACAGGGACTGGTGCTCGGAAAGAAGGGCCACATTCTTTTTTCACTGCGACCTTTTCACGCACAAGATCCCCAACTCTGGGAATCCAGCCGGTAGGTGTTACTGGCACATCCTTAATTCCTGTGGAGGCAGCACTTTTAGAAGAGTTATCTTCACGGAACTGTTGTAATTCCTGCAAAACAGTGACACGATCATTTAAGTCAAAAGGCGTTTCCGCCGCCTCCACACCAGGACCACCAAGATCCGGAACAAACATTTGTGTTCCGAACAGGCACTTATATGAAGTATGACCCCCCAGGGACCTCCTAGGCAGGTTATTTAGTGCTCTCTGAACTCCATATAGGTGGGTTAGCCAACTACGACCCGTACCTAAGACTCTGGCTGTTAAGGATTGCTTTAAATCGCGGTTTTAATCACTCCATGACAGAATTTCCCTCGGGTTGAAATGGAGGCGAGTACTGGAGCTGGACCCCCAACGAAGCCATGTTGTCCCTGAATGCCCTTGAGGTAAAAGCAGGGCCCTGGTCCGAATGGAGTGCCGCAACTGCATATGTTCCGACAAAGACTCGCAAATCTTTAATAACAGTCCGAGCGTCAGCCGAGCGCTGTGGCCACAGCCATCCAAATCTGGAGCAAGAATCAACAGCGACTAGTATATATTTGTATGCACTATCTGGTGTTAGTGGGCCGCAATGATCAAAGTACACACATTGTAATGGTCTGTTGGATATTAAGAGGGGTGTCTGCGGCGGGCGCTAAGCTGTTGAAACTTTAATTTGTTGACAGATGTCACAACAAGGACATACTGCTTAGTCTCTTTATAGAGACCAGGCCACAAGTAACAGGCCTGTAATAGCGAAATTGTGGTGGCCACGCCAGCATGTGCAGATGCCACTCCCTCATGCGCTGCTTTAATCAACTGTGGTCTTACAACTTTATTGGGGATGTCGCGTACGCCTATGCTAGGAATTTTAACCTCAGCATTCAGCATACTTCCCATGAAGTATTGGTATTTATTAGGAAATCATTTAGGATAAGGCGTGCCATAAACTGTAGCTTTTATGGCAGCCAGAATCTCTGTGTCTGGTTTGGAACTCAAACGGGTCACTGCAGCTACAGTGGCAACCGCCAATGCCGACTTTGCTGCTTCATCAGCCAAAGTATTCCCAGCAACGTGTATTCCAACGCGCTGGTGTACAAGTGTATGTACAAAATGGACTTTGGGTAGCATCTCCTTTAGGTGCGTTACCTTCCCCCATAGTTGTCTGTGTTTTATGGTGTTGCCTTTCGAATCTCTGAACCCATTCAAGCGCCAGTAATGTAGGTATTCATTAAAAGACTGGACGCAATAATACGAATCACAGACAATCGGTGTAAACTGTGTCGGATCTGTCTGTGCTAATGCCATCAGTAGAGCTTTTAGCTCAGCCAATTGTGCCGTACAATCCCCTAAGGTCTGTGTAAAAGTATGTTGGGGACAGAATCTTTCCCCTTCCATATGGCCGCTCACTACTGCACATGCAGCTGAATATTGGTGTTTTGTTCCAACCGCCGGTTGCGCAGAGCCATCGTTGTACATGACTACTTGATATTGATCAATAGGCAACATGTCAGCGGGAACTGGATATTCAACTTCATATTGCAAAAATTCCTGAGTTTGTAACTTTGGGTCAAAAATGTAATCTACATCAGTGGCTGCTAAAAACGTAGCCCATTGTATCCATCGCGGGTGCAGTGCTTTTGAGTTGGGAACGCCGGCTTTTGTAACAGCCTCGAGGGCCGGAATAGGGGAAATGACAATACTGCGATTTCCCTGGACAAGAGGTCTTTCATTAATAACAGCCATCTGCACAGCAGTGAGAATTTTCTCTGTGGGTGCAAATCGTTGTTCAGCAGCCGAATACAAGTGGGACTTGTATCCAATCGGGACTGTCTCACCTTCATTAAATGTGACATATGTAAACCCAATGGCCCCAGCTATCACCCTGATGACCAAATGCGTCTTATTGTCCCGTGTATGTAGATCTGCTTGTATCTCCCGAAGAGTATGTGTATGTTCAATTGTCCAGAATTTGCTTGAAAAATCAGGACGGATTAATTCATATAAAGCCTTAATGCGTGTAGCATAATCACAAATGTATGTTCTGCTAAAATTTTGAAAGCCCAATAATGATTGGAGTTTCGTAATCGTATTAGGTGGTTGCAATTGTGCACACTTTTCTAAGAATTGGGGCGCTAGGCTCTTACCTTCATTCAACAGCTCGTATCCCAGGAATATGACGCTGAGGAAGGCAATTTTAGATTTTTTGAAGTTACATTTGTAGCCAATTTTGGCAAACCCTACAACAATGCGGGCTACTCGTCTTATATGTTGTAGCAACTCATCATCCGTGAGATATATATCATCTGCATATGACAATGCTTCAGGGTCTAATTGCAGTCACACGAACCGCAAACAGTCCCGGGCTGTTCTTATACCCCTGAGGCAAACAACATAATTTTTTCTGGGAGCCTAACGTGGTAAAGCTTGTCAAATCCCTGCTTTCGGGTGCTACATTCCGGCAGAAGAATCCATTTGAGATGTCTAAAGTCGTTTTATATTTTTTCCACACAATGTTGTTCATCAGTGCGGCGCTATGTGAATTTTGTATAGCATATGTACGTGTATGTCAGTTCAAATGTCTGTAGTCTAAGACTATTCTATATGAATGGTCTGGTTTAGCTACAGGGAATAAGGGATTATTCATCAGTGAGACACAGGGTTCAATTACCCCCTGGTATTCCAGTTGTGTAAGTATTTCCCTCACCAGTGCCCTTGCTTCATGTTTTATGGGATACTGCGGTTGTGGCTGAGGTTCACGTTTCATCAGAATTACATGATATGGAGAATCCCTATCCCACCCTACGTGATTTCTATATAAGGCAGGTGCTTGTGCTAGAGCCCATTTGATGCAATAGGACTCTGCGAGTTCCCCTGCAACAACGGGCGAGAACGAAGGTTTAATAACCTCCTCCCCAACTGGGCAGGTGCAGACAAAATCAGGCAGCCAATCTTGTTCAGCCAGCAAAATGTCATATATCTTGACTACACGATCCCAAAATAATGCGTGTATAGTGCGTTCAATGTCTCCTTCCAATTGTAAAGTCATTGTATACACCCTATCGGGTTCAGAGACACGGATATCTGCTGTTTCAACTTGTATGAAGTCATCAGTTGCTTTCACCTCCAGATGCTCTAGAAGATTCCGGCGAACTATTGTGACCTCTGCCGCACTGTCTAGCAGTGCTAGTGCCCATGTCTTGTTCTTCAAGAGAACTCTCTTCCTGAGTGGCATGTCTAACTGAGACTGCCGCCACCTTTTTCTTTTTAAACTGTTGTTTTGGTTGTATCGGTTTCTCTTCCTTCTTGACAGAAACCTCTGAAGAGCATTGTGATTCCTGTCTCGGTTTCACGTCCTCTGTTCTCCGCTCTGACCGCACACCTCTCTCATTTCTCTTTTCCGATGAGTCCTGAAAGGAATGAGATTGGCGTGTATCAGTATATTGATATCTATCAGACCTTTTTTAGATTATCCCTATTTCTGAGATTCTAATCATTCTGCAGTGTCTCCGAAAGTGTAGTTTCTCCCCTTTCTTTTTTAGGTGTCTGTTGTTTTTTCTCCCAGCACTTCTTATTACCCTCAGGTTCCTGTTTAGCATTTTCTTTACAAATTTTTCCCTGAAATTGAGGTTTTTGCGGTCTAGCCCCTAGGCTATCTCGACCGATACTGGAATATGTTTCCGCTATTAGTTGTGGCAGTTCCCGCTCCTGATCTTGTTGCAGGACATCAAAAAGACGCATACGCACTGCAAGTGCAACTGCTTCCCCTTTCAGATTACTTAGGATTATTGAAGAAACCGTGGCAAAGTTGCCCATCAGTTGTATTCCTAAATCTAAGGCCGGGGCAGCCCTGTATTCATCCTGAATTTGTTTCAGCACTTCCGGTAGGTTGGCCAATGTCAGTGTACCGTGTGCCGTTGTATAGAGCACAGCAAACACCGTGCCCCACGTATTACAATGTTCCACTGTGGGAACCATGCCAAATGGTAAACAGATAGTTAAAATTTTATGTTTGTTTCAAGGTCCCGCATGGGGAAATACCGGCTCCAGCATATTGATTTTCTGTGCCAGCCAAAATGGAGCCTCCTCCCGATTTGCCGGAACTTTACCCATAATTGAGTGTACAATCACCGGGTTTATACCTGGTGTTACTGCATGTGGTTGTGCTGGAGCAGCACGCACTGGGTTTGAATTTAGTGTCTGCATCACAAATTGTACTAAGCGTCTATATGTAGCCGTTAAGTCTGTATATAAATGACGAACTTCAGCCACCGACATATTTGCAACCGCAGGATGTGGTGTATATTTGGCCAATAAAGGCCAGGTTGGACCATCATTACTTAGTGGACTTATCCTTACTGGTAATATTGTATGGGGTAGGGCGCCATCAAGCCAATTATTATGTTCTTGATAAGATAGAGGTATCTCTAGGTATGCGTCTGCCCTGTACTGGCCAGGCGCGTTCGCAACCGTATATGTGTGAAATGTATTTGTGTTCCCATCAACTGCTGGAAATGTGACCCAGGAGTAAATAAGTTCTGTTCTATATGCTGCGTGGGCGGCCACCACAAACGTGACTGGACCACCCTGGATCGTAAGACCATGTGCAAGCAAATGTGCTGTGAGCGGTTGTCTCATATTAAGAGCTATTTGTATTACCTGGGGATTTGCCATTAGAAAAACAGCGAGAGTTCAGAGAAGGCACACCAAGAAAGGGTCTTTCCTTTTAAGGTTCAAGCTTGAACAACCATCCGCTGTAATTAGGGTTACCTATACCGCAGTGGTGGAACTCCTCAGTGCCACGGAAGTCTCTGCTAAAGGAACTGAGGGATCATTATATTACATGAGACCGAGAGAAACTGGTGGACCCGAAAATTAGAGCCAGATCAAACGTTGGCGGCGCCATGTCGCGTAGGCTCTCATTATCCTAATGAGACTACTCGATTTTTGGGCAGCAAGATCGTTCACAGTGTGGGGGACTAAGTCTGACCCACGGCGAAGGACCCTTGTCACCCCAAATCGGGGTTGAGTTCCGGCTAGCTAGCAGTGCCTTATTTCTCCCAAAAGGAAGAGACAATTGGGCAGCCGAGCGCATGACATCTTAGTTATTCCCAGGGAAGTCGTGGTCACTCAGGTCACAACTACTTCTCTCATACACAGTGCGGTCTCATATATAAATGACAAAGGCAGTCTGAGTTTTAAAGATTGGTTTAATAAAAAGACTGCATTTTAGATAACAAGGCGTGAGCCGCAATAACCAGAACCATACAACACAGTAGGATTGAAATAGTAATGAGGAGAGTGAAACATAAGAATAATGCTATCATAGTGCAAGTAGATTACGTTCTCTCTCTAAGTTATATTTTGAGCACAACATGTGAAGCTCTAAGCCTGCCTTTCAGGTTCCCCCGGGAGGACATCGACCCTCATATCTGAGCAAAAGCCTGTGATCTGGATCAGCATCTGCAACAGGGCAGTCAGCATCTAGTTGTGGGTTCCTGGTCGGAATCTCCCTCTTACGTTGTCCTGGACTAGAAAGTGATTTTATAACTAACACGCCGGTGTTCTAAGAAACGTCCCTACATAATAATGTGTACTTTCTACAAACCCTAAAGACTAAACTTCTACCACGTTTTTTCGGCAATGTACCAGACTGTATCCTTGACTGAAACACAGAGCGAGCAAGAATGTATTGTTTGAGAACTTCAGTGCTGAACTAAGCTAACAATGTGATAGAAGAAAATAAAATAAGACTGTGAAACTGGTTATTGTAAAATAACAGTGAGAGGCTAAATAAAATGCATCTAGGGCAAAGAGGCCTAATACTTTAAACAAACACGCAGAAATCTACATTAAAAATGGCTACACTATAGAGTAAAGTTAGATATTAAGAATTAGAAATGCATCACCATGGGGATCGAATCTTGTCTGTCAATGTTAAGCTGTGGAACCTGTGACAGCTGGGACAGGAGAAACTTTCCCAACAGGATTATTCTGAGCAATTTGCCTACTCCCTGAAATGAGTTCCTTCTGCCACACTGTCAAGCGTCCTCATATTTTATCCTTTAAAGGAACTTAAGAGAAAGGCTCTAACAATCCTATCCCTTTCATTAAGTTGTGAAATTCAAACTATGGCTGTACTGAGTCTGTGTTGAAAAAACATGCAAGAGACTGGCCAGATCCTAAGGTGTATTTCCAAGACCGAGCTGTACCCTTCTCTGCCATAACCATTCTCATCCTTGTACACTCTTATCAATGTTGCATCTCCCATGTTGTGTTCCCTTCCTGGTGAGAGAAGCGAAAACACGTTAACAAGCTGTGCATTGAAAAATACCCGTGTAATCAATGTGACGCCATTTGAAGCTAAGCTAGGCACAAAATAGAATGAGTGGTCAAGATGGAATTGGTGGTTAAATACAGACAGTATTACAGGCCTCTATTCCACTAGCTGCCATAGATGTAGAACGGATGTTTCATTGCTAGTGGAAGAGGCCATTTGTGTACCTAGGAGATTCCATCCTCTGGCCTACCCCACCCCTCCTACGCACACTAACCCCATGTGCCTGTGCCCCTGTCACAGTTTGCCCACTCCAACTGGTGTCAGGTCCCTTATTGTCTGGGTTCACAACAGGAGACTCAGGTACCTGTACTGAGTGGCACAAGATGGAAGACATTGGCCTTGGGACATAGGTTTAGGGGTGAATGGTTGCCTGTGATGTTGATGCAACAGGCCTGGGAGGAGTCGATGTGGGGGGCAGGGTAAGGCTCACAGTTGTTCACTGCCTAGGTGTCCCAAATGGGCCATCTTCATCCACACATTCAGGGATGTTTTCAACATTGGGACCTTCATCCAGAGGGGTAGTGGCAGTCTCTGGTGCCCACTCCATGGTGACAATAGCAAGGTTACCTGTAGGAGAAGTGGAACACACAGTTTCTGAAAGTAATGCAACAAATGATATCAAAGTTTGCCTGCTAGGCCTGCTATGTGATGTGCACACAAAGGGGGTGATTCTAACCCTGGCGGTCGGTGATAAAGCGGAGGCCAACCCGCCAACAGGCCGGCGGTCCAAAAAATGGAATTCTGACCCTGGCGGGAACCGCCAACACAGCCCGCCACATTAACACTCCGACCGCCACCGCGGTACAGACAAACATCGCGGCGGTCACCGCCGACAGGCAGGCGGCAGACAATGTACCGCCCACAGTATTACAACTCACCAATCCGCCACCTTTTCCGGGGCGGGAGTCCCGCCGATAAAAACACGTCGGAAACAGACTACGAACGGGAAAACGCTCACCAAAACACACTCCACGAGTACGGAGGACAGCATGGAACCCGAATTAAACATCCTACCTGCACTCGTCTACCTGCTCATCTACCACGAGTACGAACTCCGGCGCAGACGACAACGGTGAGTACTGCACCTACGACACACGGGAGGGGGGAGGAGGAAAGGTTACGGGCACACACATATGCGACCCCCACCCCCCCAAACTATGTACACACCAATGCAGAGCAACAATGCACAGTGACACCACCCAAACCCCCCTGAAAAATGCAAAGACATAATTAAATCGTGAACCAAAATTTTATATAAAAAATAGACTCTGATATGTATCGGCAACTATGCAAAATATCCATAACAAAATAATACTATACACACTGCCATGGAGAACCGAGGCAATTAGTCCGCTACATCAAAGTCAAATGGAACAGTCCGTGGGCTACAGTGTAGCGACACAAGGGCAAAGCCCACACAGGAGACCTGAGTCCTTTGGAGAGAACACTGAAGGGGCATCTGATGAAAATACTACAGGCACCTCAGGGGGAAGGGAAGGGGGGGGGCACCACAGCCACATGAGTCCACGACGCCAGATCCACGAAGGGGCCACCATGCCCACTGTGCCATCCTGGGGAGTGCAAAGCCACAGTCTCTCAAGTCTCTACAGTGGGTGGGTTGCCCACTCTGCCATCCTGGGGAGTGCAAAGCCACAGTCTCTCAAGTCTCTACAGTGGGTGGGTTGCCCACTGTACCATCCTGGGGAGTGCAAAGCCACAGTCTCTCAAGTCTCTACAGTGGTGGGTTGCCCACTGTGCCATCCTGGGGAGTGGAAAGCCACAGTCTCTCAAGTCTCTACAGTGGGTGGGTTGCCCACTGTGCCATCCTGGGGAGTGCAAAGCCACAGTCTCTCAAGTCTCTACAGTGGGTGGGTTGCCCACTGTACCATCCGGGGAGTGCAAAGCCACAGTCTCTCAAGTCTCTACAGTGGGTGGGTTGCCCACTGTACCATCCTGGGGAGTGCAAAGCCACAGTCTCTCAAGTCTCTACAGTGGGTGGGTTGCCCACTCTGCCATCCTGGGGAGTGCAAAGCCACAGTCTCTCAAGTCTCTACAGTGGGTGGGTTGCCCACTCTGCCATCCTGGGGAGTGCAAAGCCACAGTCTCTCAAGTCTCTACAGTGGGTGGGTTGCCCACTGTACCATCCTGGGGAGTGCAAAGCCGTCTCTCAAGTCTCTACAGTGGGTGGGTTGCCCACTGTACCATCCTGGGGAGTGCAAAGCCACAGTCTCTCAAGTCTCTACAGTGGGTGGGTTGCCCACTGTGCCATCCTGGGGAGTGCAAAGCCACAGTCTCTCAAGTCTCTACAGTGGGTGGGTTGCCCACTCTGCCATCCTGGGGAGTGCAAAGCCACAGTCTCTCAAGTCTCTACAGTGGGTGGGTTGCCCACTGTACCATCCTGGGGAGTGCAAAGCCACAGTCTCTCAAGTCTCTACAGTGGGTGGGTTGCCCACTGTGCCATCCTGGGGAGTGCAAAGCCACAGTCTCTCAAGTGGATAACAGTCTCCACTGGTCAAGGAGGAGGCATGGTGGGCACAGTGAACCATAAACAGTGCTTGAGATGAAGGGCCCAGCGGAGCGGTGCTTGAGACGGCGGGGCCCAGCGGAGCGGTGCTTGAGACGGCGGGGCCAAGCGGAGCGGTGCTTGAGATGAAGGGCCCAGCGGAGCGGTGCTTGAGACGGCGGGGCCCAGCGGAGCGGTGCTTGAGACGGCGGGGCCAAGCGGAGCGGTGCTTGAGATGAAGGGCCCAGCGGAGCGGTGCTTGAGACGGCGGGGCCCAGCGGAGCGGTGCTTGAGACGGCGGGGCCCAGCGGAGCGGTGCTTGAGACGGCGGGGCCCAGCTGAGCGGTGCTTGAGACGGCGGGGCCAAGCGGAGCGGTGCTTGAGATGAAGGGCCCAGCGGAGCGGTGCTTGAGACGGCGGGGCCCAGCGGAGCGGTGCTTGAGACGGCGGGGCCAAGCGGAGCGGTGCTTGAGATGAAGGGCCCAGCGGAGCGGTGCTTGAGATGAAGGGCCCAGCGGAGCGGTGCCTGAGATGAAGGGCCCAGCGGAGCGGTGCTCTTCAGCACGGCGGGCCCTGTTCAGCGGTGCTCTTCTGCATGGCGGGCCCTGTTCAGCGGTGCCTATCTTCACGGCGGGCCCTGTTCAGCGGTGCCTATCTTCACGGCGGGCCCTGTTCAGCGGTGCCTATCTTCACGGCGGGCCCTGTTCAGCGGTGCTCTTCTGCACAGCGGGCCCTGTTCAGCGGTGCTCTTCTGCACGGCGGGCCCTGTTCAGCGGTGCTCTTCTGCACGGCGGGCCCTGTTCAGCGGTGCTCTTCTGCACGGTGGGCCCTGTTCAGCGGTGCCTATCTTCACGGCGGGCCCTGTTCAGCGGTGCCTATCTTCACGGCGGGCCCTGTTCAGCGGTGCCTATCTTCACGGCGGGCCCTGTTCGGCGGTGCTCTTCTGCACGGCGGGCCCTGTTCAGCGGTGCCTATCTTCACGGCGGGCCCTGTTCAGCGGTGCCTATGTTCATTGCGGGCCCTGTTCAGCGGTGCCTATCTTCACGGCGGGCCCTGTTCAGCGGTGCCTATCTTCACGGCGGGCCCTGTTCAGCGGTGCCTATCTTCACGGCGGGCCCTGTTCAGCGGTGCTCTTCTGCACGGCGCGCCCTGTTCAGCGGTGCTCTTCTGCACGGCGGGCCCTTTTCAGCGGTGCTCTTCTGCACGGCGGGCCCTGTTCAGCGGTGCCTATCTTCACGGCGGGCCCTGTTCAGCGGTGCCTATCTTCACGGCGGGCCCTGTTCAGCGGTGCCTATCTTCACGGCGGGCCCTGTTCAGCGGTGCTCTTCTGCACGGCGGGCCCTGTTCAGCGGTGCTCTTCTGCACGGCGGGCCCTGTTCAGCAGTGCACATCCAGTAGGTTCAAGGGAGCCAGACCTGGCCTGGACTCCGTGCTCAGACGCCCTCCGACCGTGATGTTCCTGGGCCCTTCGGTGACGGAGTCCTGGGCCCTTTGGTGTCCTCCTTTACAGCTGGGATGTGGCATGTGGGGCCCACCTGCTCCGCGCTCCTGCTGGCTGATGTCTCCGCCCTGCTGCCCTTACGCTCCTTAGTTGGGGCTCTCGGGCCCTTGCCTCCCCTAGACGTTGTGGCTGGTGAAGTGGGCAAACTCTGCTCCTTGGGGGCAGCCGTGTCAGTCTTCGCACGGCGGCCCTTGTGTTTCCTGGTCCTCTTGCCGGGGGGGGGCTGGATGTGTCCTTGCTGCTGATGGAGGTGTCACTGCTGGCAAAGGGTGGACTCCATAACCCATGCACAACAGTGACACCCGAAGTTGGGCTGGTGGTGGCTGTGGTGCTCTTGGGACTCTTTGCAGATGGAGGGGGTAGGTCATCGGAGGGGAAGAGGTTAAGATTAGACAGGAAAACTTTTTTAGGGCCAAGGTAAAAGGTAGGAGAAGTGGAGATGGAAGTGGAGGAAGAGGATGTGGTTGTAGGAGAGTCAGGTGTGCTGTCATTGGGTGAAGGTGCAGGTGCTGTAGGCTGTTGTGAGGTGGATGTCTGTTGGGTGGGTGTCTGCCTGCGTTTGTGTGTCTTGGAAGGGGTGGTGACAGACACAGTGGGAGAAGACACAGGGGACGTGTAAATGGCAGTGGGGTTGGTGACTGCACGCGTGCGGACTGTACAGGAGGGTGTGGTGGTGATGGAAGCACTGGCTGATGTTGGTGTGCATGCAGGTGTGAGTGGAGACGTCACAGGGAGGGAGGAGGGAGACGAGGAGGAGGGGGACACAGGGGTGGTAGTGACTGTTGGGATGTCTGCATCTGTGTGTTGCTTGGGTGAGTGTTTGTGGGATCTGTGGTGCTTGTGTCTGGATGAGCTGCCCTTGGGTGTTGAGGTGTGTGCAGGCTGGTCAGATGGTGTGGATGGGATAGGCTGAGGAACAGGAGACAGAGACAGGGTGGAGGCAGTCAGAAGAGGGAGGCTGGAAACAGGGACAATGGCTGCCGTCAGTGCTGAGGCCAGAGCATTGAACGATCGTTGATGGGCAGCCTGACCCGAATGAATGCCCTCCAGGTAGGCATTGCTCCGATGCACCTCCCTTTCTACCCCCTGGATGGCATTCAAAAGGGTAGTCTGCCCAACAATGAGTGTGCTGAGGAGATCAATGACCTCCTCACTGAGGGCAGCAGGGGTAACAGGGGCAGGGGCTGAGGTGCCTGGGGCAAAGGAGACGCCCGCCTTCCTGGGTGAGCGGGCACGGAGCGTAGGCTGAGGAGCTGCTGGGAGGGCGGGGCTGGTGCGCTGGATGGCGGCTGTACCTGTAGAGGCGGGGGGCCCGGATGTTGCCGCCACCGCTAGGGAGCTCCCATCCGAGGACGTGTCGCTGTCGCTGCTCTCACCACCGGTCCCCGTCGTGGTGCTCCCCTCGCCCTCCGGCTCACTTGGGCCCTCGGTGTCTGTTCCTGTGCCCACCGGGGCCTTGTGGCTTGCAGCTCCCTCGTGCTCCGATGCCAAATCTCCTCCGCCTGATGATGCTAATGCACACATGCACAAGAAGAGGAAGAAGAAGGGTGGGGGGAGAAAAAGAAGACCTGGTTGAGTGCATGCAATGTCAACACCGTTGGCGGAGAGGACAGACACAGGAGCCGCATGCACTAAGCCGCGCATTCGGGGCACACTACTCAGTACTTCTGACTTGGACAACAGGTCAGGAGACGACAAACGCGCACATGTGTGAGGCTGGACCATCAACAGCTGTACTTGTCACCCTACGGAGGTGGGGGCCGGGAGCACAGGGCCATGCCTAAGGGAGAGGACTACACTACAGAAAGCGCCCTGGCCTAATGTCACCCCCAACCCTCCTCCCCCACCCAGACGCCTCCACTGCGCAGTAAGATAGCAGAATGTGCTGATACTCACCCCCTTGTGTCTGCTGTGATGCTCTCAAGCGCCCATCCAAATCAGGGTAGGCCACCACCAGGATCCGGGACATCAGGGGGGTCAGGGTACGACTGGCACCCCTCCTAGGTTGGGAGGCCATCCCCAGCAGTGACTCGGCGGTCTTCCTGGTTCCGCGGCGGATGTCCTCCCACCTCTTGCGGCAGTGGGTGCCCCGTCTGACGTGGACCCCCAGGGCCCGGACTTCCTTGGCAATGGCACGCCAAATCTCGACTTTCTGATGGGCGCTGACCTATGTGACATGTACAGGGTGGGAAGGAAACATTAATCAACTTACTGCATGTTAGATGTGATTGGCCCCCCCTCCCCAACCTTGCAATATAGCACATGCTCTCATCTCTCGTGCGTTGCACTCCTCATTCGCACCCCACCCCACCAACTTACATCCACCCCACTCCACACAGGCATCGCCCATTCCATGTGCACCCGGTGTACTCACCTGTTGGTCTGGAGGACCGTAGAGTAACGCATACTGGGGGAGGACCCCATCCACGAGCTTCTCCAACTCTTCAGACGTGAAGGCAGGGGCCCTTTCCCTAGTCGCAGCAGCCATTGTCACTTCCAGACCGAGTTCACAGCAGCACTTGCAGTATAGGTCCTCTCCTGTGGATGATCAGGTCTCGAGTGATTAAGCAGATAGAAAATGGCGGTCACGCCCGCGGCGGTGTGTACCGCGGCGGTGTGTACCGCGACCGCCGGCACACATCGTCATTGGCTCCTGAAACCCATAGGCTTCAATGTTATCCAATGCGGCTCCGTATAGCGGTCTTCGACCGCCTACCGCCACGGTGTGCTCCGCCAGCGCAGTGACCTCTCATCCCATTGTCCCACTTCACAGGTCAGGCAGCCGCCATTTCAAGGGCCCACATGGCATAATTTCTACTGCGACACACAGGCCTAGGCCTGGCATTGCCACACATACACGCCTTTCAATACCTAGATAACCGTGTGCCATGCAAGCAGTGGTGAACGTACCAGTGATTATCTTGACTCTGTGCTCCATGTTGTCCTTCCTAGGCACCGTCCGCTGGGATTTGTGAGGAGAAGGATGAATCCTCGCGTGTACCGACCGCTGGTGGACCTGTCGACAATGGAAGAACGCCACATCATACTACGATACCGACTTGATAGTGCCACTATCCATGAACTGTGTGCCCAGCTGGAGCCAGCCCTGATGTCACCCATCCGCCAACCCACAGGAATTCCCCCTCTGGTGCAGGTGCTGTCAGTCCTCCATTTTCTTGCAAGTGGCTCATTCCAGACAACAGTGGCCATGTCATCTGGAATGTCTCAGCCAATGTTTTCTAAGGTTTTGTCTAGAGTGTTGTCTGCCCTGACGAAACACATGCGGAGTTACATTATATTCCCTGAGGAGGTTGATTTGCCCACTGTGAAGGGTGATTTTTATGCCCTTGGACATATTCCCAACATAATTGGTGCCATTGATGGGACCCATGTAGCCTTCCCCCCCCCAAAAGACGATGAGCAGGTGTACAGAAACAGGAAGAGTTACCATTCTATGAACGTCCAGGTGGTCTGTTTGGCTGACCAGTACATCTCCCATGTGAATGCAATGTTCCCTGGTTCAGTGCATGACGCGTATGTGATGCGTAATAGCAGCATCCCTTATGTGATGGAACAGCTACAGAGACAACGTGTTTGGCTAATAGGTGACTCTGGTTACCCCAACCTGCCTTGGCTATTGACCCCAGTGAGGAATCCCCGGACCAGGGCTGAGGAACGGTACAATGAGGCCCATGGCCGAACTAGGAGGATCATAGAAAGGACCTTTGGGGTTCTGAAGGCCAGGTTTAGGTGTATGCATATGACAGGGGGATCCCTGATGTACTCACCAAAGAAGGTGTGCCAGATCATCGTGGCCTGCTGTATGCTTCACAATCTGGTATTGCGACGTCAGGTGCCTTTCCTGCAGGAGGATGGTCCAGATGGTGGTGTTGAAGCAGCTGTGGAGCCTGTGGAGAGTGAAGAGGAGGAAGACTCAGAGGACGACCCAGACAACAGGGACAGAGTTATCCAACAGTATTTTCAGTAGCACACAGGTAAGAATCACACACGCCATTTTAATTTTCCTGAATGCCTTGTGCTTCTCAACATTGTCTATGACCCCCCAGTTATTTGAAACTGATGTTTGATTTTCCCTTCCCTTTTCAGTGCTGTATGACCCACTGCGTGACTTCTGCTTGGTTAGCCCATGGACTAATGCTTATTGATCTCGGTATGTGTTCAGCACAAAGTTTACAGAACATAATTGATCGGTAATGTGTTTTATATTTGTAAATAATACAGCCTGACTCCAGCATGATTTCAGTGCATTGCGTGATTTATTTTTGGTGCTAGATGATGGTACATGATATTCACACGGCGATGGGTGGGGGTGGAGTAATGTCCATGGCAGAGTCCAGTTCTCAGTCTCACAGGTGCATTGTCCATATGCCTGTGGAAGGATGGAGCAGGGGCAGTTCAAGGTTGGACAGGGTGGCAATGTGGGACAGTGGGATGACTTCAGGGGGTATCTCATGCTGGCGGGGGTCTTGACATCCCACTCTGTCTTTTTTTTGGATCTCAGGCTCCTCTTGCGGGGTGGTTGTTCTTCAGCAGGAGGTGGGGTTCTGGTGGCCGGTCGTTGTGGTGGGGCCTCCTGTCCACTAGCGCCGGCGGAGGTGGTAGGCTGTTCCTGGTCCGGGCTAGTGACAGGGGCCCTGTGTGGTGCCACATGGTCCCGCAACGTGTCTTCTATCCGGTGGAGGGCCTGGACTATGCTCCCCATGGCGGTAGAGATGTTGGTGAGATGATTGTTGAACCCCATGTAGCGTTCCTCCTGCTGTGACTGGATCTCCTGGAACCTGGCCAGTACCGTCGCCATCGTCTCTTGTGAGCGGTGGTAGGCTGCCATGATGGTGGTGAGGGCCTCTTGGAGAGTCGGTTCCCTGGGCCTCTCCTCCCCCCCCTGTCGCACAGCAGCCCTCCGAGTTGCCCTGTTTCCCCCGGACTCTGTCCCCTGGACGGTGTGCCCACTACCACTGCCCCCAGGTCCCTGTTGTTGTTGGGGTGGTGGGTTAGCCTGGGGGCCCTGTAGTGGCAGACACACCGCTGATTGACCTGTCCTAGAGACAGAGCCATGGGCCCGCTGGGTGGGAGCTGTGCTGTTGTTCCCAGAGGGGGTTGGGTCTGCTGTGGCCTGTGTGTGGGAAAGCGACTGTCCAGAGGTCCCCGATGGTCCGGGCTGGTCATCAGGTTCCAGGTCGACAGAGCTGCTGTCATCACTGGGTGCCTCTTCCGGGGGGGGGGGGTGGACATTTCTGGACCCTCCTGGCCGGTGTGTTGGCGTTCGGGTCCTGCATGGGGTAAGAGAGTATGGTTATTGTTTCTGTGTGTGCTATTGTGTGCGATTTATGGGTGCCCTTGTCCCCCAGTGCTGTCATTCCCTTTGGGGGAGGTGTTGTGGGGGTGTTTGGGGGGGGTATGTGCAGTGGTCATGCTTAGGTGATGGGTGTCCATAGTTTGTGGTGGCATGCAGGGGTTGGTGTTGGGTGGGTTGTGCTGGGGAGACATTCTCAGGGAGGATGTGTGATGGGGGGTTGGGGGTGAGGGTGGTGGTGGGGGTTGGCATGCTGGGGGGGGGTGAAGTAGTTGGGATTGTACTTACCAGAGTCCATTCCTCCGTGTACTCCAGCGAGGCCATCAGGATGCAGGATGTTTAGTACCTCTTGCTCCCATGCTGTGAATTCGGGTGGTGGGGGTCCCCCGCCAGTCTTCTGCACTGCGATGTTGTGTCGCGAGACCATCGAGCGCACCTTTCCCCGTAAGTCGTTCCAACGTTTGCGGATGTCCTCTCGATTTCTGGGATGCTGTCCCACCGCGTTTACCCTGTCCACGATCCGCTGCCATATCTCCGCCTTCCTGGCTATAGTGGTGTGCTGCACCTGTGAGCCGAAGAGCTGGGGTTCAACTCTTATGATCTCCTCCACCATGACCCGGAGTTCTTGGTCCGAAAAGCGTGGGTACCTTTGGGGTGCCATGGGGTGGTGTGGATGAGGTGTGGGGTGGTGTATATGGTGAAGAGTGTGTTGGTGTGTGGTGCTTTGTGCTTCTATGTGGTGTGTGTGATGGTGTAGTGTGCCTCTGTGTGATGTAGCTCTCTATTCTGTGATGTGTCTCTCTCTCCTTCGTCTATGATCTTCGGTCGTAGGGGTTTGTGGGTGATGTGGGTGTGTGTTTTATAGTTGGTTGGATGTGTGGGAGTGTTGTTTGTATGTGTGTCAGGTGTGTGTATTTCAAATTGTCCAATGTGGCTGTGTTTTGGAGCTGTGTGTGTATTTTGACCGCGGCGGTGTGTACCGCCAATGGAATACCGCGGTTGAAAGACCGCCGCGTGGATTGGTGGGTCAGAATGGCATGGGCGTGTTTGTGTTGCCGTGACGGTGGAGGTTTGGTCATCTCCAGTTTTCCGCGGCCCGCTGATGAGGCGGCCTTCCTTGGATGTCGGGATTTTGGCGGTTTCGCCGTTGTGGGTCAGAATGACCGTGGCGGTTTACCGCGGCCGCGGCGGTAGAATGGCGGACTTCTGACCGGCGGTAAGGGCCTTTTACCGCCGAGGTCAGAATGACCCCCAAAGCCTTTACATGATCACCTGATCTTACAATGACACCTGCTTCCAACTTTGGGTTAGAGCTATGAGGGACACAGAGATTTCCAATTACATACATCCTGCCCCAAGATCTTAGAGTATTTTGGTGCTTAGATGACTATTCATTGACACATATCTTGTCTGAGTAAAGACATGTCAATGTATAGTTATCAGGTGAGTACATGGCATTGTTTGAATGTTAATTTCAAAGTGCCAGTTTAGCAGGGAACACGGCTGTAGCTGTGTGATGCTTCTAATAGTACTGGTAGAAGGCCATAGCAAAGATATAATTGTCATAGAGTGTACAATAGTGGTGCATTCAGATGTGTTGAGTTGGTTGTTAGTTTTACATGCAAGGCTATTTTACTTGTAGTACACTGTTCTGATTTTCTTAAAGGTAGAATAGTGCCTGCTTGGAGTTGTAGTGCTGTCAGCCCCTATACTTCCCAAGCCATACGCAGATAATATGCCCCAAGGTGAGTTAAGTTGACATGAGACATGCCAGAGAGGGGTATTTGGACATTGGGACACAGGGGTAGTGGGTGGGATGGTTGTTGAGGTAGCGAAAGGTGATCAGTGAGCATGCAAGACAAAACTCCTTGGTGAGAAGAATGGTGTTGTGACTTATCATACTCCACTCCCGCAGGTATTCCTGTCAGGCCCTCAGGAGTCAGGATGTCCAAGACCTTCTCCTCCCATGATGTGAAAGTTGGGGGAGGAGGTAGGGCCCACCACCAGTTTTGAGGACTGCCAGCAGGCCCCTGGAAATCACAAACTTACCTTTCCCCTGTAGTTGTTCCACTTCTTCCTGATGTCCTCCCTTGTGCATGGATGGCTGCCTACAGAATTTACCCTGTCGACGATCCTTTGTCACTTTCCTGGCAATAGAAGTTTTCTTGACATGTGATCCAAATAGGTGTGGCTCTACTCTGATAATTTTGTCCACCATGACCCTCAACTCATCTTCAGTGAAACGTGAATGTTTTTGTGGGAACATGGTCGTGGTGGATGAGACAGTGAGGTAGAAAAAATGTAAAGGAAAATAAATGTGTGATGAGGTGTGCGTGCAATGATGTGAGTGGGTGACTGTTGGTGTCTTTTGTGTGGGGGACTAATTTGTGTGGTGTGTGTGGTGCGCAAGTGTGGGATGAGTGCTGTGTGAAAAATGTAGGGGTGCTTATTGTATGATTAGTGATATTTTTTTAAGTGACTCCTATCTGGCTGTGTTTGGAGTTTTTGCTGCAAAGGATTGTGGGGTATAAATGTGTGTGTTTTATAGTGCATTGTATAGGGGTGTCAGGTGTAGGGATTTCAAACTATCCAATACGTGGGGTGTATTACTGATGTGACCGCCAAGATTTGCAACACCATTGGTTTTCCATGATGGAAGAAACGCTATTGTGATTTGTGGATCGTAATATTATCAGAGGCTTTTGGCAGGCTGGCGGTGCTGGTGGTGGGACTGCCTCTTTCCGCCTTCCCGTGTCTTGGTGGTGTCAGAACTTTGGCTGGATTTTGGCAGGCTTGACATGGTGGTCTTTTGGTGGCATCATGACGGTCTTGACAAAAGACCGCTAAACTTGTAATGAGGCCCTAAGTCCCCACTCCACCACCGGGCACAAGCTGCCTTACCTAGAAACAGTCAAGGCAACTCTTGCTCCAGGGGGAAGAGGGAAATGGGAAGAGAAAAATAACAATGCATCTGCTTCTGGGTTCTCTGGAATCCGTTTAACATTTTTTTCAGGAATTTTCATTCCGCTGCTATGTCCTAAGAGGCAGAGAAAGTCAGGCTAGTTTATATACATACAAATTATGTTCCCCTCCCTAAACCCCTATGATGTATGGTACATTTGTAATATCTCTTCCCCACCTGCACTTGATATCTCAGTAAGTGTTCTTTTGGGGAGCATGTATAAGTAGGGACAGAAACTCTGGAAGTGGCAAACCTTGATGACCATAAACACGAGTGGTTTGTGAACATAAACACAGGTATGCAAATATTTACAACACTTATTTTGGACTGGTAACAGAAAATATACCACGAGGATATTGAATAATGCCGGAAACCTATAATCCAGAGATTCTAGATGACAGTGAGCAGTTTAGGATATCAAAAATAGACAATCAAAATCATGTGTTCAAACTGGGAATAACCTTTTGTTTTGTTACAAAGGTAAATATAATTGTAGTGAGAAAAAACAGCTCACAATTCTACTTTATAATGTATATACTACATTAACAACAGCATGTCTTCTCAATATACAGACTCAACAGTGACATAGGGAAACTGTTAAATACGGTATTAGTTCCACAGGCATGCCTATTGCAAATCATAATGTTCCAGAAGGTTCACAAAGAAAAATATCAAACTTCAGTAAGTAATGCTATTATTAACATAAGCAAGTCAGGATTAGCAAGATAAGGCTGTGACCCCTATGTGCATGTGTTGCAGCTGTGAAAGCAGCCTTTGCTGTGCAGAGTTCAATCCTTCTTGTCCAAAGGTGAAGCTAAGCGTGAGGCAGTGAGGGAGACACGAACCCGAAGAGGAGATAAGCTGACACCAAGAATGCCAGAATGCCCGGAAGCAGGTGAGTCAGAAACTGACACATCATTACACAGAGTGAGACTGGAAAGACAAGCACTGGTGAGCAGGAGAGCGTGATTAAATATCTGATTGCCTATGACTTACCTAACATGACCATTGCACCTGGCGAGACCACTGCATAATGCAATGTCATCATGCATGTAGAAGTCTCCCAATGCCTGTTTTGGCCCTGGAGAGCCATGTAAGATCTCCACTGGACTGTAGTTATGGGGTGTGGGCGGTACAAGTCCGACAGGTGCTCAACACAGGAAGCACATGCCTAATATGGTGTTATATAAAACACACAAAAGGTGATGGGTAGCAGTACATCTAGCCAGTAGCAATAGAATGTGGTAGCAGTACAAGGAATTATTGGCCTACTCTCCATAAAACCATAATTTAGACCCAGCTGTTTGAACTAATTTTAACTAGATTCCTTACATAAAAATACCAGCCTCAACAGCCAAGCTAGGTCCTTGCTGAACCTGAACTCAGGTGACCCAGGACCATTTTCACCATAGTTATAGGGCCATCAGCCAGCTCCAGTTTAGTGCAAGTGACACCATGAGCAGAGGAGACAAGTCTGCCCAAATCTATCCAAGTTAGGGCAGTAAATAAAACACACAAAAGCTGATGGAAACCTGCTTACAATAATTGAAACCCTTGTCAAAAGCTCAGGATGGTACTCCAAACCATTGTTCTTTTCCTCTGCATGTAACCTTATTTTGGACCCACCCATATGCAAATCAATCCTCATTCAGCTTCTTATTTATCAGCCAGCAGTGTACCCCTATATATTCTGCTTGCATAACTGTAGTAGTATTGGTCTACGTTTGCACCTTAACTTAAAAATTATAACCAATAGCAATTAGTGTTACACATCAATTATGCCTTTGTAGGTAGCATACTATTAGTTAAATATATTCAACTTTATTTTCTGTGTTCCACATCTAGTTTGAAGAAAGCATCCAGAACATAACACTTAAATGAAAGGTTTTTCTTTTAATCCTATACTGTATTGCTTTATATGATCATATAAACATTAATATCACTCAAACACTTGTAGGTAGGGTTCAAAATTGTTAAACTGTATGGTCTAGTTTATTTGATATAGAATGTGCTTGTTTACTGCTGTTTGGGCTGTTAGTTGTTCAGTCTTACATATATCCAATCACACTGGGCCTGATTACGACTCTGACGGTCTAATGACTGTCAGGGTCGCAGTGGAGGTCTGACCGCCGCTAATGCGGTGGTCCGCCAACAACATTATAACTGAGGCAGTAGTTCTGCAGTCAGACTGCTAGCACTGCCACTTTTTGTCTACATGACGGACTGGCAGTGCTTGCCGTCTTGATCCACCATGGCAGTGCTGCAAGCAGCGCCGCCCCGGGGATTAAGACCCCCTTCTCTGCCAGCAGTTTCATGGTGGTAACCCAGCCATGAAAATGTTGGCAGAGACAGGGTGCAGGGTGCCCCAGTGGGGGCCTCTGCCCTGCCCATGCACTTGGTATGGGCAGTGCAGTTGCCCCCGTGGCCAGTCCGGTCACAATGTTCATTGCGATGGGTGCTGCACACCCTACGCACTATAGCATTGCCTCCAGCTCTATTAGGAGCTGGAAGGAATTCTGTAGGTCGTTTCCCACTGGGCCAGTGGGCGGTAACTGTGTTTCCGCCCGCTGATCTAGCTGGAAACTCGTAATGAACCCATCAGGGAGGCTGCCATACTGACGATAAGCTATCCGTCGGAACTTCAGAGGACAGGCTTTTCCATCCGCCAAAGTTATAATAAGGTCCACCGCGTCTTTCATGCATCTTATATCTTGAATAGTATCAACAGGACAGTTTTGTCGGCTGGTATATCCATGTTTGACCTTAGCACATTTAGTCAGTGTTTCTTGAAGGTCGGTGGTATTTGTGTGTAGATTATTGAACATGGTTATATCTTTTGGTATCAAGTGTATGCCAAGAAGCATGGAATGAAGCACAATTCAGATTTAGCAAATGTTAAAATCACATGGGTGGCTAAAAGAGAATGAAGGTGGAATATCATCCTACCTCTCATTTCCTCTCCTAGTGATTGTGAGCATCGCTATTATATAATTATAAATTGTGGAGGCAATAATACTGGTGTTTAATTTGAAAGATAAATGAAAGGGATGGCTACATCTTTAATGATTCTATTTCCTCACACCCATTTTGTGACTTCAAACATTTATCAAATAATAAAATGGAAGTACTTTTTAGCAAATTCCAGAAAGTATGAGAAAATGTATAGACGCGTAAACAGAACGGTGGCTCCCTTCATAAGACATTACATCATGTCTTTGATACATCACCTAAATATTCTCTTTATGAAAGCTATATGTCTTCATTAATATCATCAAGGAATTCCTGCTGAGGCATTTCTAATTGAAAATCCACCCAACTAATCAAACACTATTTTAAGAACCGACCTACAAGGAAGATAAGTAAGTATAAAAATCTATATGTTTCTTTTATTATACACTTTTGTGCTACCGCTGTACGTTCTAGAGTTCTACACGAAAGTACAGTGGGACTCTGTGAATGTTATAAAACAAATTACATTTTAATAGTACATATCACAACTATAGCAACCTCAGTACAATTACAATTACAAACCTAATCCATTTCTTAACATAGTAACACAGGCTAACAAAGTAAATACTTATGAGGGGATATACAATTTGATCATGAAGGAGCACATCTAGTGGGCTCTATGCTGTCTAGTCCCAAAGACCTGGAAGAAACAACTGATGAGTGGTTGAGGACCAGAGTTTTTTCCATGTCCTGGGGGGGGGAGACTTTAAGAGATGGAGGGTTCAGATCCACAAAAACCTATAGATGGAGGTGGTAAGCCCAGCACAGAAACTCCCTCAGTACCCCAGAACCTTAAAAAGGAAGAGAGTAGATCCTACTCCCACTCTGACAAGTAGAGGCATGGAGACTCAGGTTAAAAAAAGATCTTGGATAACAGGGCTTGCTATGACTGTCAGCAGACAGGTCACGTTAGAGGTGATGCAGCCTCTCCCAAGAAGGTGGTTTGCAATGGGCTGTTCAGTGTAGCCATAGAGGAGAACTCCTCAGATGATGAGGTCCTTATAGAATTGCGGTGGGAGACAGGTCCAGATGGTAAGCTGGTGATCCCTGAGCTTGAGAGTAGGCTCTTTCACTCCCTTCAGCTAAATGGGATCCCTTCCACTGGCCTGAGAGACACATGTGCCAGTCACACCATAGTGAGTGACAGCCTGGTGTCCCCAGACATGTATTTACCAGGAGAAACTAGAAGGTTAAGGGTAGCCCCAGGTAGGATCATAACAAACCCGTAGCCAGAGTGCCTCTGGAGAGGGAGGGTACCATTGACTGGCATAAGGTGGTGGTCAGTGCTGACCTCCGCTTAGGTTGCATCCTGGGCAATGACCTCCCAGAGGTTAGTCTGATCCCAAATTGGGGCAGTCTCGCAGTCCATCCCCTAACCAAAATTCCTGAAGACAGGAAATAGGGATACCCAAGAAAAGGGAAAAAGAAGAGGAAGTGTAGGCCACTCTTAAAAAGAAGACCGGTGAACTAAGGGCCTTCTGACTCAGTAAGGGGGAAGCCCTGAGTTGTCACTGGTAAGGCTTTACCTGACCCCCAAAAAGTCCTGAGTAGTCAGGCAGTTGTTCAGCTGCAAGGTGTTGCCCCTGCACTGACAAAAGGGAGAGTGGAGGTAGGGCGTCTACCCCAGGGTGTGGTAGCCCCACTCTCAGAACAGCTGAAGGGTCACACAGTTGGTGTAAACTCACCAACAAGCTGGTGGAAAGCTAAGGGTGTGGTTCTGGATTCTGACAGCTGTCAGTAGCTTTCCCTGGGTGCTGGCCTTCATGGCAACACTACATTTGGCATGGGGGGCAGACTCCATAGCCAAAAGCAAAGTGGGCACCCTTACCCTGTTGGTCATGGTGGGGTTACTCATGTCCTGGTAAACCACTGTAGGTAAGCTAAGAAATGCACTAGCAAAGTTCGGGATAGAGGAGGTAGGTACCTCACTATTCAAACTAGCAGAAGGGGAGAGAAAGACACCCCTAGAGTGAGGTTTCAAGTTACTGTTAGGATGGGTCAGCTGCCCAGAGGAAGATACCCTGGCACAAGGATGTAAGGTAGACTAGACCCTGCAATAGTACAGCCACTTTTCCTCACTGTCTTCCTCACCTGACTAGCCAGGAATACTCTCCCAGGGTCTCTCCTTGAGTCTCCTGCACATGTTGGCTGGGGAGCAGGCTGTGTGGGAAAATTGGACTGATTACAGAAGCCTCCTCACTTTTTGTCCCCATTTTTAGCTTATACTGGTGTTTTCTGACTCTGACAGTGCCCCGGGCACTGTTAACCAGTATGCGCAAGTTAGCCCTAATTATACTTGGCTAAGACAACCTACCTATAAGTCCCTAGTATGGTAGGGCATGCAGGTTTAAGACCCCAGGGTAGATAGGGCATCCCTGGGTGCACTTCTGTGGTACCTGGTGTCATTGTAAAGGCAGGCCTACTTGCTGGCTGCTTTTAAGTTTACATTAACCCCAAATTTGATTTTGGAATTAAAAGTACCTCCAAAGCCTCAAACTAGCATATTTATGCATATATGTCATCCCTAAGGTCTGCACTCGGTGCCCCCAGGGTTGGTTGCTGTCTAAATATAAGCAGGGCCCTTATAAAAGATGTTGTATAAGCCCACCAAATTTGTTTTCCTCATTGTAGTCAATGGACCCCTTAGACGAACATAGGGAGACTTTGGTGGTCATTATGAACATGGCGGTCCGTTCCGCGCTGCTGGCCGCTGGCGGTGGGGGTAGAAACCGCCAACAAAGGAGCTGCCCGGACCGCCAAATAATTAAGCAAATGAAAGACAGGCATCCCGCAAACCACCCACTGCCAGCAGAAGAGTGCAGACGACGACGGCAGAACTTGCCCACAGGCCGACGGAAAGGCGCAACCCGCCCATCAAATAATGAACCACAAGTCCGCCGCCAGTTCCGGGGTGGGAACCACCACCACACAAAGCCAGGCGGAAATTAAACAAAATCTATTAAAGACTCACCGGAGGCCCACAGAACGGACCGAAGCAGACACGGATAGAGAGCTGCAGATCATGCCAGCACTGCTCCCTGTCATATACCGCCACGACCAAGACCGCCAACGAAGACGACGACTGTAATTGCCGCAACCTACTGAACAAGGGAAGAAAGGGCACAGTCACATACCCACCCACCCTGCTACGCCCCCCAACCCTTCACAGCAGCACGTCATACACCCTAAAAGCAAGAGGTACTTACCCGACACAAGGCTAATCCAACTTGACCATAGTACATACAAATGCCCCACACCCATTAACAATGAAACAAAAGACCAGGGTTCAACGGCATGCCGCTGAAACACAGGCAACACAGAAACTTTAATGTGAAGCTCACAGAGCCAAACAGTCCAAACAGGGCCAATGGCCAGTCCGTATGGCTACAATTGCCATGGGCCACAACGGACCCAACCTGACTCCCACAAGTGCATGGTACTCCACCTAATGGGGCAACATATGGGCATCCAGGCACCTCACGGAATGGGGGCAGGAGTGGTGGGGGTGGGGATTTGTGACTGGTGTGGGCCTTGGACTTTTGTTTGGAAGGTGGAGGGGGGTGGGTTTGTCCTTTGAAGGGGGTGCAGCCCGTTTAGATTGGGTGGAGCTAGATGGACTCGGCTCAGTCCGGGCCTTTTTTTAAATCTGGGGTAGGAGCACGGGAATGTGAAGGGCGGACAGGGGTGGGCTGTGATGTGGAAGGAGTGGAAAGGGCAAGGAGGTGAGCACGTTGGGGGACAAGACGGGGTGAGCCAGTGGGTTGGAAGAGATCAGCACAGGAGAGGAAAGGTTTCTTTGGAGCAATTGGGGTGGTCCTGGATGAGGGCGTGGGAGTGGAGGCAGAGGGTGTTGATGTATGTGGTGTAGGGGTGCGTGTAGTGGGTGCAGGTGACTGGACAGTATGGTGTGGTGTGGTGGATGTCTGATGGGTGGGTGTCTTGGTGTGTTTGTGTGTTTGGGAGGAGGGGGTGGACACAGCGGGAGAAGACAGACAGCTGGTGTGGATGAATGTTGTGTGGGTGTCTGCAAGTCTGGTGAGTGTGCTGCATGTGTCAACTACAGTAGTTGTGGGGGGTGCATGTATGGATGTTGGCTATTGTGGTGAGTGCAGGAAGAGGAGTAGCAACAGTGACTGAAGGTGCAGTACATGAGGGTGTGGATGTAGAAGGGACAGATAGGGAGGCAGAAGAGGTGGGCACGCTGGGGGAAGTGGATGTCGTTGTGTGTGCCTGTGTCTGTTGGCTGTGTGAATGCTTGTGGTGGGAGGTGTGGTGCTTGTGTTTAGAAGTGTGTTTCTTGCGTGTTGATGTGCTTGACTGCGTGTTTGAATGTGTGCCTTGGATGGGTGAAGGGAGTGGGGTGCTGGAAAGGGTAGAGGAGGTTTGAGGGGGGGTGGAATGGCCAGGGAAACTGGCTGTTGTCTGAGAGGAGGCCAGAGCCTGAAAAGATCTCTGTAGGGCAGACACAGCACTGTGAATACCATCCAGATTGGCATTTGTCTGCTGCACCTCTGATGCTATCCCCTGGATGGCATTGACGATTGTTGTCTGCCCTACAGAGGTGGTTCTCAGGAGGTCAATAGCCTCCTCTTTGAGGGCAGCAGGGCTGACGGGGGAAGGGGAGGAGGTGCCTGGGGCGAAGAAGACATCCACCTTTCTGTGTGGGCGTGCACGGGCAACATGGTGGGTAGCAGAAGGGAGGGCGATGATGGAATGGGGGTGGTGGAAGATGTCACAGTAGTGGTGTGGGCACTAGGGTCCGCCACCACCAGGGAGCCCCCATCAGAGGAGGTCTCGGAGTCACTACCTCCTGTGGTAGTTGCCTCCCCCGTGGAACTCCCCTCACCCTCCCACCCACTGGTCCCCTGAGCATCGATTGTCTCTGCCTCCGAGGATCCTTGGGCCGCTACCTCCCCACTTGCCACTGCCTCAGCTCCCTCACCAGATGTTGATGCTGTACCAAACCAACACAAGACAACAGGTATGGGGGGACAAAACAGGAGAGACACTTGTAAATAGCTGAATGGAAGTACATAATGGCCAGACATACACCCACCCAGAAGACACACCCAACAGGCAGCACTGTACACTATGCCCATGGCCATGCCCCTGACTATTGACTAGAGTACTGCTCTACACCCATCCCCTGGAATACCTAAGGAGGCAACGTATGGGAGACCTGACAAAGACACCCATACACCCTTTGGGAACCATAAAGTAGATGAACACCAGTCAAAGTCCCTGCCTCTAAGCAGCATGAACCCTAATGCACACCCAGACATCCTTACAGACTGAAGTATGTGAAATGAGTAGTCACCCTCTTGTGACTGCTCTGCAGCCTTCAAGTGCCCATCCAGGTCTTGGTACGCCACCGCCAGAATCCGTTGCATGAGGGGGATCAGTGCCCAATGGGCACCCCTTCCACATTGGGAGGACTTCCCCAGCTGGGCTTCACTGATCTTATGTGCCCAGCGCCGCAGGTCCTCCCACCTCTTTCTACAGTGGGTGTTCCACCGGTTGTAGACCCCAAATGTCCGCACCTCCTTGGCGATGGCATGCCAATGCGCCCTGTTCTGGTGGGCTCTGACCTAAAAGGGCGACACAGAAATGGAACACAGAGGTCAGGCACTTGCACGAGAGGAACAGCTGGCTAATCGTCCACTATGTCAGACATACAGGACATATGCATGCAGCATGCCATGCAACATGGCCCATGCAGGCTCAGAGGTGCACACATATGTCCAATCAACACCACACACAGTGCCCCCCAAGCCCAGACTCACCTGTACCTCTGGTCATCTGTACAGTTTTGTGTACAGGGGCAGGACCCCGTCCACTAGCTTCTCCAGTTCCTCCTGGGTGAAGGCCGGGGCCTTTTCCGCTGCAACACGAGGCACATCCATGGCCAGAGGCAGGCCACAGCAGTATACACAGTGGAGTACCTGTCCGCACCAGATCAGGGAGTCAATTAAACGATGACGAACGCGCTTACGTTCTGCGGCAGTGTGCACCGTCACCTCTGGTGGCAATCATGATATGCCAGGATTCCCCATTGGTATCCATGTTAACCAATGAGGGTGTGAATGGCGGTAAACACCGCCTTACGCTGTGACGTCATCCGCTAGCACCCAGGCCTCTGTCCATTCAGTATTGTAGCACAGATGAAATACTCTGTTCCCTCCTTGTGATGTACATGTATATCTGTCAGGCAGCAGTTATTGTAGAGACACTACAATGAACAATGCAATGCACAAATGATGACAAGTGTGCCTATGTATGTGTCTTCATCACATCTTTTTGAAACCCCTCGTAGGTACTGACCCTTGTGGCGAGGAAGGGCACCATCGGTGTACCGGCCACTTGTAGATATGAGGACCACGGTGAAGCGTCACATCATAATCACTTACAGACTCACACGAGCAACAATTCGGGAACTTTGTGCTTTACTGGATCCTGCACTAACTCTGGGAAATCGTAATCAGCATGCCATCCCAACTGAAGTGCAGGTGCTCTCCGCACTCGAAGTGCAGGTGCTCTCCGCACTCCATTTTCTGGCCACGGGCTCATTTCAAGTGACAGTGGGCATGGGTGCTGGATTTTCACAGCCAATGTTCAGCATGGTACTGACGAGATTGCTGAATGCATTTGTACCACATCTGCAGTCCTATGTGAGGTTTCCCCAAAGTACTGACCTCCCTGCATCAAGTTTGAATTCTATACCTTTGCCAACATACCCCATGTTATAGGTGCCATCGATGGCACCCACATACCGATCATCCCCCCAAGAGTGAGTGAACAGGTGTATAGAAATAGAAAGAACTTTCACTCCATGAACATCCAATTGGTATGTACTTCAGACCAGTACATCTCACATGTGAATGCCATGTTCCAGGTTCAGTCCTTTGTGTTGAGTAACAGTAGTGTGCCACAGAAGATGGAACAACTTGAAGAGGACAGAGGGTGGATCATAGGTAAGTGTGCCTGTCACTAACTGACACATTTCAGAGAACCAGCCTGTCTGACCAAGGGGCATAACAATGACGACTCTGTATTGAACCATTTTCTAGGTGATTCTGGCTATCCAAATTTGCATTTGCTCCTGACACTAGTGAGGAATCCCAGGACGGATGCAGAGAGGAATTACAATGAGGCCCATAGATGTACTAGGAGGGTGATAGAGCGAACTATAGGTCTCCTGAAGGCTAGATTTCGTTGTCTACATATCTCTGGGGGTTCCCTGGCCTATGGGCCTGACAAGGTGTGTAGAATAGTGGTGGCCTGCTGCATGCTGCACAACGTGGCAGTGAGACATTCTATCCCCCTCTCGGAGGTGGAGGGTGCTGTAGGTCCAGATCAGCTACCTCGGAGAGGTGAGGAGAGTGATGGTGATGAGGAGGAAGGGGAAGATGTAAATTTCAGGAACCAACTGATACCCTCTACTTCCAGTAAATGTGTGGGACTTAGGCCTGACATTGGGGTTTGTGACAAATACTGTCAGTGTGCTCGGCCATATGGGGGGGTTGGTAATTAAAGGCAAAACATGGCCCACTTCTGCATGGTACAGAGTGAAATTATATGCATTTCCTCATTGCCACCATTTAGGCACACAGGACTCCCTTCATGCACAGATTTGACAATAAAGTAGTTCTCTGCCAGTTGCATCCATATTTCACTTTGTTCACAATTTAACACAGGGGACAGTGTTACAGGTGTGATATGTGTTTTATGGTAAAAGTGAGTGAATAGCGCTATTTACAGTGATGGCAAGTCGTAAGGGGGGTGTCCTCAACACCAACATGGTGGCAGCCTTGGTGGTAATATTGATGGGTCCATCTTGTCTTACAGTAGTTCATATTGCCTCTTAGCAATGTGTGGTTGGTGATTGGGTGAGATGGTTGCTGTCCATATTGTTGCTGAGTTACTTTTTGAATGGGGCCTTGTTCTTAGCTGGGGTTCCAGTGCCATATCTTGGCCTGAGGGTCCGTTTGGGCGCCTGCTGTTGATCTTCAGGGGAAGGCATGGTAGGCCCTTGGGTTTCCTGTGAGGGTAGTTCCTGGGGTGTTTCTGCTGATGGGGTACGCTGATGCTGGTTGTCCGGTGCTGGTGTGGGAGGCGTCTTGTCCTGTGTGGGTGTCAGACTGGTTTTTGACCAGCTGCAGCAGTGCTCCAGCTATGGTGGCCATTGTGGCATTGTGCTCTTTCCACTGCTCTATGGCCTGTTGGTGGTGTTCCTGCTGCATCCTCTGACTGTGCTCCAGGGTGGACACAATCTCTGCCAACCTGTCATGGGTATGCTGGTAGGCCCCCAATACCTCAGATATCATGTCCTGGGCTGCTGCTTCCATCCTGTGGCCTCCCCCAGGCCCACTGCCACCCTTGCACTAGCCCCCCCTGCCTGTGTCCCTTGCACAGGTCTGGCAGTACCACTGGTACTGGGGCCCTCTCTTTCCTGCATGTTGGGAGTGGGAGACTGTGGCCTCTGTACCTGTATTCCACCACTCTGTGGCTTGGATACACTGGTGTGGGGACGCCAGCCCTGGGCTGCTGGTCTTGACTGGGTAGTAGGGGTGACAGTGGTATCCTGGGTGGTGCTGCTGCATGGTAAGAGTCTAGGACTGTGTGAGGGGCCTGCCTGCTCATCAGTGTCCAGGGATCCTTCACTAGTGTCCTGTGAGGTGCCTCTGTCTCCCTGGGGGGCACTGGCACTCCTTGTCCCATCCGTTAGGGTTGCATGGGTGGTAGTGCCTGTTGGGGGACATAGACATGTCTGTTACAGCTGCAGAAACGTTTGAGGTGAACAGGACTGGGCTATTTTGTGCTAGTGTTAATTTCAGTGGCCTTCCAGGGTGCCTTTATGAGGATGACATTGCATTTAGCGTCAGTGTGGGGTTGAATTGTGGTGGGGGGGTGTTGTTCTATTGTGGGTACGTGCAGGAGTATGTAACTGTGCACAGGGGGAGGGATGTGGGCCTGTTAGTGGGTTTGTGGTAATGCAGGGGGTGGATGTAGTGGCTGATGTCTGTGTGGGGAATTGGTCCTGGTGGGGTGGTGCATGCATTACAGGTATAGTATATATGAGGTATATTTTGATGACTTACCCGAGTCCATTCCTTCAGTGAGTCCAGTGAGTCCCTCACGGTGCAGGATGGCCAGTACCTTTTCCTCCCAGTCTGTGTATTCTGGTGGTGTTGGTGACAGTCCTCCCCGAGTCTTTTGCACTGCGATGTGGTGCCTTGATGCCATGCCCCTGACCTTCCCCCGCAGGTCGTTCCATCTCTTCCAGATGTTGTCCCTGGTGCGTGGATGGTGTCCCACCGCATTGACCCTGTTCACAATGGTCTGCCACAACTCCATCTTCCTTGCGATGGGTGTGTGCTGCACCTCGGCCCCGAATATTTGTGGCTCCACCTTCAAGATCTCGTCCACCATGGTCCTTAACTGCTTTCGGTGAAGCGTGGATGTTTGGGGGTGACATGGTGAGTGTGGTGAATGGTGTCGGGGCTGGGAATGAGTTGAGGGTGCTCTGTTGTGGGTCGGTGTGCGTCTCCAGTATGCTGGCGTTTGCTGTCTGCCTCTGGTGCTCTCCGTCTTCTTGGTCTGGTTTTGTAGCAAAGGATTGTGGGGTGTGTCTGAGGATGTTTTATGGGGTTCTGGATGTGTGTCAGGTGTGTGGGTCATACGCCTATCCAATGTGTGCACTTCTTGCTGTTGAGTCTACTTGCCGCCCATGACTGCCAATGGTCGTCTGGCCTCCACTGTCCGCCAAAGTGATTTGTGCATCATTATTTGGAGGGCTGGATGTGGGTGTGCTTGGTGGTGGCAGGGTGGGGACGTCCGGGATTCCCGCCAACAGGGTCATGGCGGGGAGGGGTGGTCTGGTGATTTTTGGAGGGGTTGGGAGTTTCATTCACTATATGGCGAGTTTCCATTCACCGCCGCCATGGCGGTCGGCGGTGTTTCCCGCTGTGTTCATAATGACCGCCTTTATTTTAAAATAAGAAAGTCTTATTTTCAATAGAGTTGAGATAAATATAGCAGGTTTGGTACTAAATGAAATGTTATAATACATCCAACATCTTGCCAATTTTGTATGTAATATAACTGTCCCAGGGAAAGAGTTTTGGAACTATTTTTGAAAGTTATCAAATTTAGCCCCGTATTGCCCTTTCCTGAATGGTCAGTTTCTGGCAGCCTGAGTCAGGCTACCTTAATAAGATGTGAAGTGGCCTGAGCTGAGACAAAGGGAGCATGGGTGGGCAGAGAACTACTGCAGCGGATGGCAAAGCAGGATGAGGGTAGGGTAGCCAATCTGGTCCTCAAGGGAGGGCAAGCCACTTCGGACAGACACTGGACCTCTCCCCCACCCCAGTTCCTGATCCCCCAGACTGATAGAGGAGCCCAACTGATAGGATTATGAGAGGGGATGAAAGGGGTGTGTTAAGGGAGACTTGGCCACAAGAGTGGGTGGACTCAGCCAGAGCTAACCTCTAAGGATGATTTTTTTGCCATCTCTGACTTTTAGAGAATGTCACTCCCTGGGATTGATTTTTGCCACACTTCATAGGAAGTCATCTCCCTAGAGGGTGGTGGCATGCACCCCATAGAACAGGAGCCCCCCTCTACTTCCCATCACTGGAACAAGGATAAATATGACCAAGCTGCCTCACAGTTCCCTGCTGGAATAAGATACTGGAGAAGAAGGACTGCCCTACTGGACCCCTGGTCTGCACTTGGACACTACACTCACAAGAACTACACCCGCTGTACACTTTGGGCTTCAACAAGAGAAGGACTTTGCCTTGCTTCTGCAGCTCCAGGACTGGACTTCCGGTATGCTACAGGTACACAGGAGCTGACCAGAGTCCCCTGCATCAAGTCCTGCAAGAGTAGCCCAGCTCACCAATGTCTAGTGGCCATTTGAGGATTCTGACCTGGAGCAACTCAGAGTTTCGCTAAGCTTTGGTCAAGTGTGTGAACATCTCAAGGACCAAGAAAGAACTTCTGAAAGAAGATCCAGAAGTTTGGAGACGTTTGGAGCAACTTTGAGAAAGAGTTCCATAGGTGGACTGACCTAACGTTGAATGCTAAGCCGGCTTCGTTCAACCATGACCCAGCCTGAAATTCAGGTTCACCCGCTGAAAGCTCTGAAGCTCCAGACTTCCAGGACTTGACTAGGAACTCGTGGAATGGCAATTGGAACATGTTACATTGAAATAGCTTGCTGAGAAGGACCGCACAACATTAAGGAAGAAAAGCTCCAGAACAGTTTTGAACTAAGAAGGTAAAACTTTGACTGAGACCTCCCACTTAGCATATCCAATCAGGGCTCCATTGCGGTTGGCCTCAACTTTTGACTTTGCCTCAGTCCAGTGCGACCAGATGTTCCAAGTTGGCGCTTTCGGTTTTTAGTCACTAGAATTTAGGGGGTCATTACAACATTGGAGGTAAAAGCCACTTACTGCCGTGCAGAAGACCACCAACACACCACCGTTGCTGCGGAATTCCGCCACAGCTATCATGACCCACATCCCGAAATCCGACAAAATTCAGACTCCCGCACAAGTCCGCCACACCAAAGGTCAGTGATAAACTGGACAAAACAAAACCTCCACCGTCACGCCAACAGAAATGCGCCCATGCTATCACGACCCACGAATCCACGCGGTGGTCTTTCAACCGCGGTATTCCATTGGCGGTACACATCGCCGCGCTCAAAATACACACACATCTCCAAAACACGGCCACATTGGGCAATTCGAAAAACACACACATACACACACCACTCCCACACACTCAATACTATATAAAACACACACCCACATCACCCACAAACCCCTATGACAACAATTGAGAATGAAGCACAGAGAGAGACACCACCATCCACAAACTAGCAGCCACAGACACTCAACACCATCACCCACACAACTTCCACGCACAAAACACCACACACCACTACATATCACCACACTTATCACCACCTACACCACCCCACACATCACCTACACCACCCCATGGCACTGCAAAGACACCCCAGGTTATCTGAGGAGGAGCTCAGGGTCATGGTGGAGGAAATCGTACGGGAAGAGCCACAGCTATTTGGCTCACAGGTGCAGCACACCTCCATAGCTAGGAAGATGGAGCTATGGCGAAGAATAGTCGACAGGGTCAACGCAGTGGGACAGCACCCAAAAAATCGGGACGACATCAGGAAGAGGTGGAACGACCTACGGGGGAAGGTGCGTTCTGTGGTCTCCAGACACAACATTGCGGTACATCGGACTGGCAGCGGACCCCCACCTCCTCCCCCACAACTAACAACATGGGAGGAGCAGGTCTTGACTATTCTGCATCCTGAGGGCCTCACAGTAGTCGGTGGAGGAATGGACTCTGGTAAGTCAAATCTTAACTATCATAACCCCCACCCTACCTGCATGCTATCACATACCCCCACCCTCCCCCCCACCCCTATCACTCCAACTCCTCACAAATGTACCAATATCACAAACCACCCATCCCAACACCAAGCCCTGCATGCAAAAACAAGGCATGGACACCCATCACTAAAGCATGCCCACTGCACATACCCATAACACCCCCCTCCACCATCATTACACAAGCCCACACACAGGAATGCTAGCACTGGGGTACACGGTCACCCACCCATTGCACACCATGAAACATACAGATGCAATCATCATGCTTTTCCACCCCTGCAGGACCACTACCCAACGTCACCAGACAGGAGGGTCCAGACATCTCCACCCCACCCACAGAAGAGGCCCACAGTGATGACAGCAGCTCTGTTCACCTGGATCTAGATGACCAACCCAGACCATTGTGGGCCTCGGGACAGTCGGGTCCCCTCACACAGGCACAGACCACCACAGACCTTCCACCCTCTGATAACACCAGCACAGCACCCACCCAGCGGGCCCATACCTCCGTCCCCAGGACACGTCAATCAGCTGTGTGTCCACCACTACAGGGAACCCAGGATAATCCACCACACCAACAACAACAGGGACCTGGGGGCAGTGGTAGTGGGCACACGGTCCAGGGGACGGAGGCACTGGAACACAGGGGAACTGGGAGGGCTGCTGTGCGACAGGGGGCAGACAGGCCTAGGTAACCCACTCTCCACGAGGCCCTCTCCTCCATCATGGGAGCATACCACCACTCCCAGGAGATGATGGCAACGGTACTGGCCAAGTTTCAGGAGACCCAGCGCCTGCAGGAGGAACATTCCTGGGCAACATTGTAGGGGTGCTGAAGAGATACTGAACACCAGGAGGGACACTGTGGCACTCCAAGGGGCCCATGACACTAGCTTGGACGATGAACTGCCCACCACCTCCGCCGGCGCTAGTGGACAGGAGGCACCGCCACAGGACCACCACACCAGCACCCCACCCCCTGCAGACGGAGAACCACCACGCAAGCGGTCCCTGAGAACCAGGAACAAGACAGACCACGATGCCAAGACCCCCGCCAAGAAATAAGACCACCCTGATTGTCATCCTACTGCCCCACTTTGTAACCCTGTCCATATTGGAACTGCCCCAGCTCCACTTCCTATGCCTATATGGGCAATGAACCTGTGAGACTAATAGACTGGACTCTGCCATGGACATTCCTCTACCATCACCCCTCACCATTTTACAACCCCCCTCCAATATTTAGCACTGCAATAAACACCCTTGAAGAACAAAACAACCTGGAGTCAGTCTGTGATTTTGAAAATGTGTATTAGCAATGACAGTGACACAATGCATTCTCAAATGTAATGTCAACATACCTATGTCACACATCTCAAGTCCATGAGGAATCTAAGCAGATGACACACGTTGGAAACCACACCTGTGAAACCGTAATGGAAATGTACAACTCAGTTACCATATACTGGTTGAAATCGACAGACAGGATAGAGGTAGAAGTGTGAAAGTACTTGTAGTAGGCAGGAATGTATTCTCACCTGTGTGTCACTGGAAATATTGCTGGATAACTGAGTCCCTGTTGTCAATGTCTTCTTCCTCTGCTTCCTCCTCATCACTGTCCACAGGCTCCACAGCTGCCACAACACCGTCATCTGGACCATCCTCCTGCAGAAAAGGCACCTGTTGTCGCAAAGCCAAATTGTGAAGCATACAGCAGGCCATGATGATCTGGCACACCTTCCTTGGTGAGTAGAATAGGTAACCACCTGTCATATGGAGGCACCTGAACCTGGCCTTCAGGAGGCCGAAGGTGTGTTCGATCACCCTCCTAGTCCGCCCATGGGCCTCAATGTAGCGTTCCTCTGCCCTGGTCCTGGGATTCCTCACTAGGGTCAGTAGCCATGACAGGTTGGGGTAACCGGAGTCCCCTAATAGCCATACCCGGTGCCTCTGGAGTTGACCCATCACATAAGGGATGCTGCTATTCCACAGGATATAGGCGTCATGCACAGAGCCAGGGAACAAGGCATTTACCTGGGAGATGTACTGGTCTGCAAACATACAATCTGTACATTCATCGAATGATAACTCTTCCGGTTCCTGTACACTTGTTCACTCCTGTGGGGGGGGACCAAAGCTACATGGGCCCCATAAATGGCACCTATGATGTTGGGGATATGTCCAAGGGCACAGAAGTCACCTTTCACTGTAGGCAAATCCTCAACCTGAGGGAAAACGATGCAGCTCCGCATGTGTTTCAGCAGGGCAGACAACACTCTGGACAACACGTTTTAAAACATAGTCTGGGACATCCCTGATGCCATGGCCATTGTTGTTTGAAATGACCAACTTGCAAGGAAATGGAGCACTGATAGCACCTGCACTTGAGGGGGGATTCCTGTGGGATGGCGGATTGCTGACATCAGGTCAGGCTCCAACTGGGCACACAGTTCCTGGATTGTGGCACGGTCAAACCTGTAGGTGATGATTAAATGTCGCTCCTCCATTGTCAACAGGTCCACCAGTGGTCGGTACACCGGAGGATTCCGCCATCTCCTCACATGTCCCAGTGGACGGTGCCGAGGAAGGACAACAGCGACCACAGAGTCAAACAACTCAGAGGTATGTAGCCACAGTCTACACAGAACACGAATCACAATCCAAAAAGTTGCTTGTATGTGTGTTGAGTCTAGGACTAGGTATGTGTGACGCACTTAAAAATGAACCCATGTGGGCCCCTGAAATGGCGGCTGCCTGACCTCTAAACTGGGACAATGGAATGTGAGGGTACTGCGCTGGCGTGGTACACCGTCGGGGTAGGCGGTCGAAGAGCGCTGCGCAATGCTGCATTGGTTAACATTGGACCCTATGGGTCCCAGGAGCCAATGACGAAGTGTGCCGGCAGTGATGGTACGCACCGCCGCGGACGTCACTGCCGCAGACGTGACCGCCATTTTCTATCTGTTCAATCACTCAATACCTGATCTTCGACAGGAGATGACCTACACTGCAAGTGCTGCTGTGACCTCGGTCTGGAAGAGACAATGGCTTGTGCGTCTGGGGAAAGGGCCCCTACCTTCACTGCAGAGGAGTTGGAGAAACTCGTGGACGGGGTCCTCCCCCAGTACACGCTACTCTACGGTCCTCCAGACCAACAGGTAAGTACACAGGTAAGCACTTTGTATGGGCTATGCCTGAGTGGAGAGGGCTGGTTGTAAGAATGAAGGGGGCACAGTTCTGCGTGCATGAAGGACTGTGAATGCATGTGCCACATGGCAAGGGTAGGGATGTGGGCCAATCACTTCGACGGTGCAGTTGCTAATGACTTCTCTTCTTCCCCTGTACATTTCATTTAGGTCAGCGCCCACCAGAAGAAGTCAATTTGGCGTGCCATCGCCAAGGACGTCCGGACCCTGGGGGTCCACCACAGACGGAGCACCCACTGCCGTAAAAGATGGGAGGACATTCGCCACCGGAGCAAGAAGACGGCAGAGGCTCAGCTGGGGATGGCCTCCCAACGTGGGAGGGGTGCCCATCGCACCATGACCCCCCTGATGTTCCGGATCCTGGCGGTGGCCTACCCTGAGTTGGATGGGTGCTTGAGGGCATCACAGTAGACACAAGGGGGTGAGTACAACATTATTCTGCGGACTTTGCGCTCAGTGAAGGTGTCTGGGTGGGGGAGGAGGGCTGTGGGTTTCCCTAGGCCAGGGCGAGTTCCGTAGGCTAGGCCCCTCCGTAATGCAGGCCATGTGACACTCCACCCCACCTCTGTAGAGTGCAAAGTACAGGTATACATGCCCCTGTGTCATCTATGTGTGCAGATGTCGACCATAGCCATGTAGGCCATATCCCAGGAACTGCATCTGTAGAGCCCAACAGCACGGCGTAGTGCAGGGGGCTGCTGTGTCTGTATTGTCCGCCAACGGTAGCGGTAAGCCATGCAATCAACCTGTCTTTCTTCTGTCGTTCCCCCCCTTTTTGTGGTCTCCCTGTTCTTGTGTGCATCAGCATCATCAGGCGGAGGTACAGTGGCACCGGAGCACGAGGGAGCTGCCTCCCACATGGCCATGGAGGGCCACACCATGGACTCTGAATAGACCAGTGGGACGGAGGGCGAGGGGAGCTTCACGGCGGTCACAGGATCTGCAACCAGCGACACGGACTCGTCCTCCGATGGGAGCTCCCTTGTGGTGGAGGCAAAATCTGTGCCCCCCACTTCTACAGGTACAGCCGCCACCCCCTCTACCAGCACCGTCCTCCCAGCAGCCCCTCAGCCTTCGCCCCGTGCCCGCTCACCCAGGAGGGTGGGCATCACTTCGCCCCAGGCACCTCAGCCCCTGCCCCTGTCACCTCTGCTGCCCTCAGTGAGGAGGCCATTGACCTCCTCAGGTCCCCCACTGTTGGGCAGTCTACCATTTTGAATGCCACTCAGGGTGCAGAAAGGGAATTGCAACACACAAATGCATTCCTGGAGGGCATTCATTCTGGTCAGGCTGCCCTTCATCGAACCCTGCAAACTCTGGCCTCAGCACTGATGGCAGCCATTGTCCCTGTCTCTAACTTCCCCCCTCCAACTTCCTCCACCCAGACCCAATCCCTTGTACCCCAGCCTATCCCAAGCACACCATCAGACCAGCATGCACACACCTCACCACACAAGGGAAGCTCAGGCAAACATAAGCACCACACATCCCACAGGCACTCACACAAACATCACACACATACAGACACACCAACATCCACTGCCTCCACTGTGTCCCCCTCCTCGACGTCTCCCTCCTCCCTCCCAGTCTCGTCTACACTCTCACCTGCATGCACTACCACTACAGCCACTAGGTCCCTCACCAGCACACCCACCACCACACCCCGCTCACGTGCACTCACCATACCCACTACCATTTACACGTCCCCTGTGTCCTCTCCCAGTGTGTCCGTGACGCCCCCTCCCAAAGTACACAAACGCAGGCACACACCCACCCAACATACATCCACCTCACAACAGCCTCCAGCGCATGCATCTGCACCGAAAGCCACAAAGGTTACACCTCCTACAACCACCTCCTCTTCCTCCACTCCCAAACCCCCTCCAGCTACCCGTCCCAGTGTTCCTAAAAAACTTTTCCTGGCCAAGCTTGACCTCTTCCCCCCCCCCTCCAATTCATATGTCCCGTACTAGCACCTCAGCCAAAAAACTCCGGGACCAGTGGTGCCTGTTGTTACAGATATGTGGAGTGCACCGGGCACCAGGGCAGCCAGTGTGACACAGAGCCACAGCACAGCCAGTCCCCCCCTGTGAAGCACCAGAAGTTGGAGAGTGCCCGGCGGGAGAGGGGGAAGACTACAGCCAGCGAAGCCGCTCACAAGGGTCCCGGGGGGAGTGTCGACTCAGCTGTGACTCCTCCCAAGGTGGGGAAGGGGCAGAAGAAATCGCCAAAGTCTGGGAGGAGCATCACGGCGGAGAAGACCGCCACCATCCCCACTGCCCAGGAGGCCACCGCCAGCCCAATCGTCAGTGGCCAGGAGGCCACCGCCAGAGTCAGTGCCCAGGAGGGCAGCCCGATCATCAGTGGCCTGGAGGCCAGAGTCAGTGCCCAGGTGGCCACCGCCAGCCACAGCCCAGCTGCCCAGGAGGGCCCTGGCAGCCACAGCCCAGCTGGGCAATGAATGACTGCCATGGCAAGCACCACTGAACAGGGCAAGCACCGCTGAACAGGTCAGAAACTGCAAACTCAAGCACCGCTGAACAGGGCAAAGACTGCCATGGCAAGCACCGCTGAACAGGGCAAGCACCGCTGAACAGGTCAGAAACTGCAAACTCACGCCCAAGACCGCCATGGCAAGCACTGCTGAACAGGGCAAGCACCGCTGAATAGGTCAGAAACTACAAACTCAAGCACCGCTGAACAGGGCAAAGACCGCCATGGCAAGCACCGCTGAACAGGGCAAGCACCGCTGAACAGGTCATAAACTGCAAACTCAAGCACCACCGAACAGGGCAAAGACCGCCAAGTCAAGCACCGCTGAACAGGGCAAGCACCGCTGAACAGGGCAAGCACCGCCGCACAGGGCAAGGACCGCCAACTCTAGCACCGCTAGCCCATGAGTGGCAGGGGCAGTGACGCAACTGGGACTGTCACGGGGTGAGTGATGCACTCTGGGCACCAGTCCCCCTCCAGAACCAGTGGAGACATGCATCCACTACCTCTGTCCTGCACAGGATGAAGCACTCTGGGCACCAGTCCCCCTCCAGAACCAGTGGAGACATGCATCCACTACCTCTGTCCTGCACTGGATGAAGCACTCTGGGCACCAGTCCCCCTCCAGAACCAGTAGAGACATGCATCCACTACCTCTGTCCTGCACAGGATGAAGCACTCTGGGCACCAGTCCCCCTCCAGAACCAGTGGAGACATGAATCCACTACTTCTGTCCTGCACTGGATGAAGCACTCTGGGCACCAGTCCCACTCCAGAACCAGTGGAGACATGCATCCACTACCTCTGTCCTGCACAGGATGAAGCACTCTGGGCATCAGTCCCCCTCCATAACCAGTGGAGACATGCATCCACTACCTCTGTCCTGCACAGGATGAAGCACTCTGGGCACCAGTCCCCCTCCAGAACCTCTGGAGACATGCATCCACTACCTCTGTCCTGCACAGGATGAAGCACTCTGGGCATCAGTCCCCCTCCAGAACCAGTGGAGACATGCATCCACTACCTCAGTCCTTGGCAGGAGGAAGTACTCTGGGCACCAGTCCCCCTCCAGAACCAGTGGAGGTATGCATCCACTACCTCTGTCCTGCACAGGATGAAGCACTCTGGGCACCAGTCCCCCTCTCCAGAACCAGTGGAGACATGCATCCACTACCTCAGTCCTTGGCAGGATGAAGCACTCTGGGCACCAGTCCCCCTCCAGAACCAGTGGAGACTGTTATCCACTTGAGAGACTGTGGCTTTGCACTCCCCAGGATGGTACAGTGGGCAAACCACCCACTGTAGAGACTTGAGAGACTGTGGCTTTGCACTCCCCAGGGTGGTACAGTGGGCAAACCACCCTCTGTAGAGACTTGAGAGACTGTGGCTTTGCACTCCCCAGGATGGTACAGGATTATACGAAGGAACACCGACTTTAAAAACAACTACTGCCTTAACAACGAGGTCGGAACACCAACCTCGTTCTTACTACTAATGATTTTACCAGGAATGCCTTAACAACAATATTTTGTTGTAATGGCATTCCTGATAAAACCATTACTAATAGGCACCATTCACCCTACATCCCTCACCCCACCCCCCAACCCCACCCCAAAACCTAAAACCCCCTGACCCCCACCCCCTCCCCAAACCAAAAATGCCCCACCCCCCCAACCCCACCCCAAAACCTAAAACCCCCTAACCCCCACCCCTTCCCCAAAACCAAAAACCCCCCAACCCCCCAACCCCTCCCCAAAACCAAAAACGCCCCACCCCCCTAACCCCACCCCAAAACCTAAAACCCCCTGACCACCCACCCCATCCCTAAAACCAAAAACACCCCACCCCCCAACCCCACCCCAAAACCTAAAACCCCCTGACCCCCCACCCCCTCCCCAAAACCAAAAACGCCCCACCCCCCCAACCCCACCCCAAAACCTAAAACCACCTGACCCCCACCCCTTCCCCAAAACCAAAAACGCCCCACCCCCCCAACCCCACTCCAAAACCTAAAACCCCCCACCCCTCCCCAAAACCAAAAACGCCCCAACCCCACCCCAAAACTTAAAACCCCCTAACCCCCACCCCCTCCCCAAAACCAAAAACGCCCCACCCCCAACCCCACCGCCAAAACCTAAAACCCCCTAACCCCCCACCCCCTCCCCAAAACCAAAAACGCCCCACCCCCCAACCCCACTCCAAAACCTAAAACACCCCACCCCCTCCCCAAAACCTAAACCCACCACTTACCTTAGTCACCCCCTTGTCACCTGCGTCGTCCTCCTTCGCCAACTCTCTTCTTTGTACCTTAACCACGCATGTTCGTTGTTCAGAACATACGTAGTTAAGGCACAAAAAAAAGGACTCGTGGTTATAAAAAGCGTTGTTGCGCTTTCATTTACCACGACTTTCGTTAAAAAAAAGTCGTAAAAAAGGATGTTTGCCATGGTACAGTGGGCAACCCACCCACTGTAGAGACTTGAGAGACTGTGGCTTGGCACTCCCCAGGATGGTACAGTGGGCAACCCACCCACTGTAGAGACTTGAGAGACTGTGGCTTTGCACTCCCCAGGATACATCAATGGGCATGGAGCCCCCTCGTGGATCTGGCGTCTTGCACTCATCCGGCTGATGTGCCCCCCTTCCCCCTGAGGTGCCTGTTGTATTTGTATCTGATGCCCCAGCAGTGTTCTCTCCATTTTGATCAGGTATCTAGGGCCAGATGTACCAAAGGATTTGACCCATTCTGTGTCTATGGGAAAAAGCTTTCGTACATATGGCCCCTAATGTGGGCCTCGCCCATGCATTTTGGGCCCAGTGGTCCACGGACAATGACTTGTGCATTACCTGCTCTACTAATCGTGATGTATATTTTGTTTAATGTGTATATATATATATATATATATATATATATATATATATATATATACATATATGTAGATATTTGGTTACTGTATTTTGATATATTACAATGGTTCCACTCATTTCCTTTGGTCTTTGCCTTCTTCCGGGGGGGTTGGGGGTTGTTACTGTAATGTTTGTATATGCATTGGTGTGTGTGTTGTAGTGGGTGAGGGTCGGGGTGGGGGTGGGGGTGTTGCCTGTGTGTGTCCCTGTCTTTTGCCTCCCCTCCCCTTTGTCGTAGGTGCAGTACTCACCGTTGTCTTCGCCGCCAGCGTTGATGATCGTCGTATAGGAGCAGGAAGACTAGTGCAGGAAGAATATGGAGTTCAGGCTCCATGCTGCCCTCCTTCCTCGTGGAGTGTTTCCGCCATGTTTTTATCCGCGGTGAATCCGCCCCAGAAAAGGTGGCGGATTGGTAGGTTGTGATACTGTGGGCGGTACTTTGTCTCCCGCTGACTGTTGGCGGTGACCGCAGCGCTGTTTGTCTGTACCGCTGTGGCGGTCGCAGTGTTAAAGTGGCTGTCTTTGTTGGCGGTTTCCGCCACGGTCATAATTCCAAATTTTTTACCGCCGGCCTGTTGGCGGTCTTACCGCCTCTTTAACACCGTCCGCCAGGGTTGTAATGACCACCTTAATCTTTAAAAAAATTACATCTCCGCTTCCCTATATTCGATTTTTGTGGTTTTGGATTTAATTGAAATATAATAATATTTCCTATTTTTATAAATTGTGTTAGATTTTTATTGTGTGTTGTCTTTTACTTATTTACTATTTGGTTGATATTAAAGGCTTTACAAGCCTGTCTCCTAAGTTAAGCCTAACTGCTCATGGGCCAGGCTACCAAGGGCTGAGCAAAGTTTAATTTATTGAGGACTTGACTGGACCTAGTGGGGGTTTCTGGCCTATTGATAAGTGAAGGTATCTACCTGCCCTTACCAATAATCCACTTTCCAACAGTACACTTACAGTCAATTGAAGAAGTGGTCAATGCCATTTTGATTGATGTCAGTTCCTTCCTCTTCACCACTGTCATCTCCACTGGACATTTCATCATCCTCACCAGGTGGTTCTTCATGGTCTCCACCCTCTGCTATGATTGGGATGTTCCATCACAGGGCGGTGTTGTGCAGTATGCAGCAGTCAACCGTGATTTTGCACACCTTATCGAGTGTATAGAAGAGGGCTCCACCAGTCTTGTCCAGACAATGAAATCTGGCTTTCAGGAGCCCAAAAGCCCAAACCACTGGACCTTGTGTTCTTGCAATGGCCTGATGGAAGCAGCCTTCCTCCTGGCTTTGTTGGATTTTTTAGCAGTGCCAGCATTCATGGTCAGTTAGGAAACGCTGAGTGTCCTACATAGAAGCAATAAGCTGATTAAATCACATCAAGCCGCTGTACATTCCTAAACAAGGATTAATGCAAATTAATCTCAATAGTCATATTGTACTTAACAACAAGCCAGACCCTCTCAGGTCCATGTTGTGACATTTGCAGGGGTTTAGTACTGTTTCATAATACAAAGAAATCATGTGTTGACCCTGTAAAGTGGGCTAACACTCTTGAAATGTATAAATCCGGTAAGCAGACAACTTGCACATTGATGGAGTGGAAGTTCTTCTGATTGCCGTAGACCTGTTCTCTGGTGTGTGGTGGCACCAAGGCAATATGGTGCCATCAATTCGCACTTCACATTGGTCAAATCCTGAGCATTCGGTAACTGGCTGAAGCTATTGATGTGTACATTCAGTGAAACAAGGACTTCTTGTAGCACACCACTGCAATTTGGCTGTGACACATCTCCAGATACTGCCATACAGTGTTGAAAAGATCCAGAGGACACTAAATGAAATACTGCCATGAGTTTAGTTATTGGTGTTATTTCTGTTGTATTCCTATTGTGAGCTCCAGCTGCTGACCTAACTCATGTATAGTTTGCCTCGTTAACCTGAATTTTGTTATTATGCCACTTTTCTCAATGGTGGCAATGCCTGGGAATGCCCTGGGGCATTCCTGGGTTCATATGTCTTCATGTAAGAAAAACAAACTATCACTTAAAATTGTCGCACATGACTTTTACATTCAACACACACCTGATGTCTTGGTTAGATCAGTGATCTTATTGTGTCATATTTGTATACACAATTTTCAAACATTTTTGCAACTTCAAATCTATTTTCTTTTTACATGTCTGACTTTTTTTTTTTACAAATAATATGTAAATAATATATTTGGCATGTATTATTTGCAAATTATAATTTTATTTTTTTACATCTACCATCAATGGAAGTATAACATACACCCTGGCACTATCAATGTCAAACTCAGAAACGGCTCACTTTTTAAAGTGCCATATTTTGGCAAAACAGTGTTTCATGTATCTCACATTGGTATACAAAGTAGCCACTATTTTGAGTGTTGATGATGCACAAACAATTTTAAAATACACAACTTCATGTCCTAAAATAGGACATTCCCCTGCTTTCCATCAGGACATCAGCCATCTAACAACTGCTGGCAGATTTTGCCCATGTAGTTAGTGCAACACTCCATGACAGACAGTGCCATAGGCTAAGATGTGTGATGGCCATGCACGATAGCCAATGGCTGTGTTCATCTCCGTCACAGTGTATTTGTTCGCACCATCTGGAAAAAAGCTCACTTGCCTTGTAGCACTGTAGCATACAATACCTCCTTGACGTTTGCTGCTGTTACTGACCTATGGGTACCAGGGTGGTGGGCAAAGCAGGTGACAGAGCCCCTGCTTTCTCCCTTGAGGAATTGGAGCTACTCACGAGGGAGGTCCTGTCCCTGTACAGCCAGCAGTATGGGAACCCAGAGGAAGAGGTACATGTTTGAGTGGGAAATGTTTGTCAAAGTAACTTGTTCCTCCTTTGTACACAGGCTAATTTGTCCCTTTGTGTTCATGAGTGAAGTGTTGTTATTAGAGTGTAGTGTACTGAATGTTTTAGCCGGGTACAGAATGTTAGAAATGTCTGTACATAAATAAAAAGTCACCCGAAAGAGTAAGCTGAATTTTCAGTTAATGTTACTCACAATTCCAGATCTCATTAGAAAAACTGCAAGCTCCTTACTTCCAGTGGCCAGTAGACACTGTACAACCAGTATCTGTGAAAACATACAGCCCATGTCAAAGTGAGTTAAATGTAAAGTGCAAGAAGAATCTCCAAAGTTTCAGATTTATCTGATGCAGTTCTGTCAAGTGAAATTGTATCCCATATTTTGAATTGTATATGTGTATGTTTCAAACATGTCAATGCACTACATATGGAGAAAGTATTTCCTGTGCTACAAGTCTAAATGACACAGGCTCACAATCATCCATACAAAAATGTCCCATTACTACACACACCTATCCATACATCACCCAAAACCATGTTCTCAGTGACACATACAGCCCTTCCATACTGCCCTTAGTTACTGTATGTAGTGCAAACCATAGTACCTGGCTCTTAGATGATTAGGCGTGAAGCCAATGTAGCTGTGTATGGAGTTGTGAGCAAATAATAACCAGTCTATTTGGCCTTTAGCAGCTCACAATGATTTGGACTATTTAGGAGTGACCATAACTGTAGGAAAGGCTTCATGGTGATAGAAAGTGTTAATGGTACTGAACAGATCACTGCAAAATAGTATTTTCCAGGAAATGTTAAATGTTTGAAACAATTTGTACTGACTGTTTTTGGAATGCATGTTTAAGTTCAAGTTTATTTAAATGCATAGTTAATAAAAACCAATATATCATACATTTTTAGAAGATACTACTTATCCCATACAGATAAAAAAGCAAGAACCTTCCATTGTAGTCTAAAAGTTCTTCTTAAATTTATAACATATCAGTTCAGTATATGCAACAGGGATTTTTCTTCAGAATATACATTCCATAAAATATCACGGGCCAGATGTAGCAAAAAAGAAATTTGCGAGTTGCAAATTGCGAGTCCATGCGACTCGCAATTTGCAACTCGTAAATTGGTATGCAGTACGGTGTCTCAGACACCGTCTGCGACTCGCTATGGGGTCACAATGACCCACCTCATTAATATTCATGAGGTGGGTCGCAAATTGCGGCCCCATAGCGAGTCTAGGCACTCGCAAACATGGAGGCCTGCTGTTGTCAGCAGACCTCCATGTTCGTGACTGCTTTTAAATAAAGCAGTTTTTTTTTTTAAGTGTAGCCCGTTTTCCTTAAAGGAAAACGAGCTGCACTTAAAAAAAAAATCCGAAACCTTTAGTTTCGGTTTTTTTTCAGGGCAGGTAGTGGTCCCTTGGACCACTACCTACCCTGAAAAAATATTTGTGGGTCCATTCACAAAGTGGAAGGGGTCCCATGGGGACCCCTTCCAATTTGCAAGTGGGTTACCATCCACTTGAAGTGGATGGTAACTGCGACACCATTTGCGACCGCATATGCGGTCGCAAATGGTATTGCATACCACTCAGAATCGCAAATAGGAAGGGAACACCCCTTCCTATTTGCGATTCTGAAATGCATATTGCGAGTCAGTACCGACTCGCAATATGCATTTCTGCATTGGGAAAAGCGATTAGCGAGTCGTAAACGGCAATTTTTGCCATTTGCGAGTCGCTATCCGTTTCCTACATCTGGCCCCACTTTTGTTACTTGTTTTAACTAGCGAAATATCTCCTAAATAGGAGTGAGTATGTTATAACCATAGCCACATAAGTTTTGATATGAAAAGTGCATCAATTTCCCACTCCAAATGCATGTGAGAGATGCAACTAAATTGTGTCACATTACTACAGACAAAGAAAATCACTACAAACCTCTTTTGCTGCTATTTTTTCTCATCCGTGCAGATCAAAGCCAATCAAGAGTAAGACATCTAGACGCCACTGCCGAAAAGGTGCAAACCTTGGGGATCCATAAGTGATGCAGTATGCATTGCAGGAAGAGGTAGGAGGACCTTCAGCACTGGACCATAAAGTCAATAAAAGTCTAGCTCTGCCAGTCCTCCAAGCGAGGCAAGCATGTGCACTGTACCCTGACCCCACTAATGGCCTGCATTATTTCTTATCTGAAACATGTCAGAAATATGTTTTCACAGCAAGATTCAGGTCAGTTCATGTAAACAGTGGATGATGGCATGAAGCCTTAGTCATTCACAAATGTGCATGTAAGCCATTCTATGTCAACCAACATGAATCTTTAAGCCAAACTGTATTGATTGAAACAGATAGGAATATGTGCACATTGGTGACAGAGTTACACATACCCAAACAACATTTTAGTGTCCTTAGTTATGTTCAGATGAGAGTTCAATAATGGTGATAAGTGTGATACTTAAAAGGACATGTGCAGGTGTAAGGTTACATCATATAGATGTTGGAGTATTCCATCTTGTAAAGTCAATGTCAGGCCCAAAGCATGACTCTTTTGGAAATGTAAATATGCTTTTGCTCTGCACTGAAGTGGGTTATCAATGTATAAAGGTCTGTGGATTTACTCATGCTGTCGAATCAATGTGTCAATCCACCACAAAAATATTTTTGTAAATATCTTCAACAGCACAGTTATGTACATAGCGCACAATACACCGCTAAGATTGTTCAGTACAAATTCCACTTCCACATGATATACGATAAAATTGAAATACACTTTAGTTCCTTGAAGTAAATGTTACCATTGTGAAATGGTCTGTCAAAGGAAACAGACATTCAGTTCACAAACATTTTGGTACAATATTGCAGTGTTAGTGGACACTCTTTGATACCTATGTAACTTTTAATGAATGTACATGATGCAGATTATTTGACATTGTAAACACACTGTACAGATGCATTTCTGGTTTCTGTGAGTCTCGGGGACATAAGTTAAGAATTTGAAACAACAAAGCTGTAGCAAACAGAGGCATGGAACTGTTCATGTTGAGAAATAAAAGTGGATAAGAGACATGGGCATAAGTGATGTTTTGCTAGATCAATTCAGTGAGCAGGACTGTGAGCAAATGGTTTGTGGAATTCTTCCTTACATTCATGAGATACCGATGATAATGCAGACAAGTTTGGAAGCCTTAAATCTGGTTAAATATGTAGACTTGGCAAATGTTTTGTGTGCAAAGTTTATGCTATATTCTATTTACTCAGATACATTCACACTGTCATCTCTGTGTTTTCAGGATCATCTGGGCAAGGCGAAGGTGACATTGTAATTCCAGTACAGACACCACCAACTCTGAGGGACCCAGTGCCACAGTTAGTGAGGGGACTGACATGGAGGCCACCTGCCATTCGTCATCACCTTTGGAGGCCTCAACAGAAGGCCAGTCTCTGGTGGTAGCAGACCTTACTGTAACATTACTACTTGTCTCGTTGTGCACCACCCACATGCTCATCTCCACCTTTCCTCTTGCTACCCCAATTGGGCATATCTACCCCCCTAAAAGGGGTGGCATCATTTTTGCTGTAGGTAGCCCCCCACCCCTGTCTCCCAGGCTGCACTCAGTGAGGAGGCTATTGACCTGTTGCAGACTATGGCGGTCATTCTGACCGCGGTGGTCGGCGGTCGCCGCCCGCCAAGCGGTTCCCGCCGAATGACCGCTCCGCGGTCAAAAGACCGCGGCGGCCATTCCGGCTTTCCCGCTGGGCCGGCGGGTGACCGCCAGAAGACCGCCGGCCGGCCGGCCCAGCGGGACAGCCCCTTCAACAATGAAGCTGGCTCGGAATGGAGCCGGCAGAGTTGAAGGGGTGCGACGGGTGCAGTGGCACCCGTCGCGATTTTCACCGTCTGCACAGCAGACAGTGAAAATCTTTGTGGGGCCCTGTTAGGGGGCCCCTGCACTGCCCATGCCAGTGGCATGGCATGTGCAGGGGCCCCCAGAGGCCCCACGGCACCCGTTCCCGCCATCCTGGTTCTGGCCAGCGGGAAACCGCCGACTCCCCTTTTCCGACCGCGGCTTTACCGCCGCGGTCAGAATCGCCCAGGAAGCACCGCCAGCCTGTTGGCGGTGCTTCCGCCGCACTCCGCCATGGCGGTCATGGACCGCCAAGGTCAGAATGACCCCCTATCTCTGTAGGCAAGACTGGAGTACTGAATGCAATCCAGTGGCTTAGTGGCCAGCTGACAAAAATGGTAGCTTACCTGAATGGCATTCACAGTGCCATGCCTGGCCTACGGAGGTCATTTCAAGGTTATCCTCCTCCATGACTGCAGTCTCCCACCCATCCCACCCTTGTGCCTCATCTCCCGCCCATTCCCCTTCCCCATCTCAAATCACTATTCCCAGCCCCATCCAAAACACTCACTCCTTCTCATGGACTTAATCTAACACACACATGTAGCACATACATACCGACACATCAAAAAACAAAGACACACACAAACATATTGGGGGTCATTTTGACCCCGCCGGTTTCCCGCTACCCTTTAGAATCCTCCATGGCGGCGGAGCGCGCTCTGCCGCCATGGGGATTCTGACACCCCCTACCGCCATCCTGTTCCTGGCGGGTCTCCCGCCAGGAACAGGATGGCGGTAGGGGGTGCCGCGGGGCCCCTGGGGGCCCCTACAGTGCCCATGCCAATGGCATGGGCACTGCAGGGGCCCCTGTAAGAGGCCCCCACAAAGTATTTCAGTGTCTGCTTTGCAAATCCCAAAATACCATCAGCGGTCTTTCGACCGCGGAGCGGTATTTTGGTGGGGGAAGTCTGGCGGGCGGCCTCCGCCGCCCTCCGGACTTAGAATCACCCCCCCAGACACAAAACCCTTCAGCACCATCACAACCATACCCACAGAGACCACAGACACAACCACACCCACATACACAGCCATCTCCACACCCACCACCACACCAACCTGCACAGCCACCACTACCACACCTGCAGATACCAACCCCACCAGAACAAAAACATGCACAACCATCATACCTATAGACACCATGCCCACTACCACACAACCATCTACAACCACCACACACACACGTGCCCCAGCACATCTGCAGGCACCACAACCACACACAACACCTCCACAGCATACCCATCCACACATGCACTTATATTGGACATTACACATACTGTACACAGATGCCCACCCTCACCCAAACAACAGACACACAGAAAGAAACACAAACCAAAACTTACACCACATACACCACACCCACAGGCAACTGCACCATCAACAAACACAGTTAATACCAGATTGGTTGGTGTTACTAATATAGCGAGGTGTGTTTTTTTATTTGTATCAAATGACAAAATTACACAGGTATGCATTGCACATCATTGTAGTATTGCTTGCAAATATTTTTTAAACATGCATTAGTCCACTGCTAATGTACAACAATGTTTCTGGGGATGACTGGTAATACAGTGACCTAACTTCTGTTCCGGCAATGACGGGGTTGATTTTCCTCTTGGTCAGGAGCAGCAGAAATGACAGGACTTGTATGACCAGGTTCATGGTGGCAGGAAATGAGAAAACTCAGAAAAAAGGTACTTGTTGTGTTTTTATCCTTCCCAATCTGTCAACTCAAGTTTGGAGGTTTAGCTGTCATAGTTGTGTCTGGCAGGAAAGCATGTTGTGCTTGGCTCTGCTGTAAAGCTGGCTGGAGTCCTGCCACCAGGCACCTTTGCCTATGGCGCCGTCAAAGCAAATGAAGATTCATGGATTTGATGGCAGTTCATTGGCGGTTATCTGTCTTTGGGACCACCAGTATCTAAATTGAATGTGTGGACTGCGTGGACTGCAAAGGCGGCAGATGGGAAATCCAATGGAAATTTTATGGCAGGACTGTTACCACCAAGATCTAAATCATGCCCTTATTTTCTTTTCTGTAACTTTCCTCTTGTCCTCGAGAGGAGTTCCTCTCCAGGCTGGCTTTCATAGTGATGTCAGTGGCTTGGCTCAACACGAGATCCAGGTCAAAACCTGGAAGTATCATCATGGGGTAAAGGCCTGGAGCATCAGGAGGACAAACCTGAAATTCAGGCCACATACACAGCCATCTCCACACCCACCACCACACCAACCTGCACAGCCACCACTACCACACCTGCAGATACCAACCCCACCAGCACACAAACATGCACAACCATCATACCTATAGACACCATGCCCACTACCACACAACCATCTACAACCACCACACACACACGTGCCCCAGCACATCTGCAGGCACCACAACCACACACAACACCTCCACAGCATACCCATCCACACATGCACTTATATTGGACATTACACATACTGTACACAGATGCCCACCCTCACCCAAACAACAGACACACAGAAAGAAACACAAACCAAAACTTACACCACATACACCACACCCACAGTCAACTGCACCATCAACAAACACAGTTAATACCAGATTGGTTGGTGTTACTAATATAGCGAGGTGTGTTTTTTTATTTGTATCAAATGACAAAATTACACAGGTATGCATTGCACATCATTGTAGTATTGCTTGCAAATATTTTTTAAACATGCATTAGTCCACTGCTAATGTACAACAATGTTTCTGGGGATGACTGGTAATACAGTGACCTAACTTCTGTTCCGGCAATGACGGGGTTGATTTTCCTCTTGGTCAGGAGCAGCAGAAATGACAGGACTTGTATGACCAGGTTCATGGTGGCAGGAAATGAGAAAACTCAGAAAAAAGGTACTTGTTGTGTTTTTATCCTTCCCAATCTGTCAACTCAAGTTTGGAGGTTTAGCTGTCATAGTTGTGTCTGGCAGGAAAGCATGTTGTGCTTGGCTCTGCTGTAAAGCTGGCTGGAGTCCTGCCACCAGGCACCTTTGCCTATGGCGCCGTCAAAGCAAATGAAGATTCATGGATTTGATGGCAGTTCATTGGCGGTTATCTGTCTTTGGGACCACCAGTATCTAAATTGAATGTGTGGACTGCGTGGACTGCAAAGGCGGCAGATGGGAAATCCAATGGAAATTTTATGGCAGGACTGTTACCACCAAGATCTAAATCATGCCCTTATTTTCTTTTCTGTAACTTTCCTCTTGTCCTCGAGAGGAGTTCCTCTCCAGGCTGGCTTTCATAGTGATGTCAGTGGCTTGGCTCAACACGAGATCCAGGTCAAAACCTGGAAGTATCATCATGGGGTAAAGGCCTGGAGCATCAGGAGGACAAACCTGAAATTCATGCCACATACACAGCCATCTCCACACCCACCACCACACCAACCTGCACAGCCACCACTACCACACCTGCAGATACCAACCCCACCAGCACACAAACATGCACAACCATCATACCTATAGACACCATGCCCACTACCACACAACCATCTACAACCACCACACACACACGTGCCCCAGCACATCTGCAGGCACCACAACCACACACAACACCTCCACAGCATACCCATCCACACATGCACATATATTGGACATTACACATACTGTACACAGATGCCCACCCTCACCCAAACAACAGACACACAGAAAGAAACACAAACCAAAACTTACACCACATACACCACACCCACTGGCAACTGCACCATCAACAAACACATGTACATCAACCACTGCCACTCCCTTTATCTGCTAACCTGAACTCCCTGCCAACCACTGTACTCATTTTCACGTGTAAGACCTTCTATTTGTGATGGCCTTAACCCCTTCTACATCCCAAAACACCCCTTCCAAAAGTAAAGCCAGCCCTCCCAAATCCAAACACACCCCTCCCAAAACCAAACTTATCCCTCTTAAACCCAGCGATCCCCGAAAGAAAGATCATTGAGATGTCTGCTCTCTGCCCAATAGAAGCCACTTCCTGTGAAGGTTGAAATTAACAGTGCACATAAAAGGCAAGCTCTGGGCATGCAACCCAGAACTGGGACTCTTAAGAAATATTTCCATGTTCTCAAATGTTTCGCTAGAAATATAAATGTATTGAGAGAAATATCTCAGTTTTATATAAAAAGTCTTATTTTATTTCAACACCTTTGTCCTGGCATTATTTTGATAATTGTTACTAATTGTTCCCGGTAATGTAATTACTGCTCATGCCATGCACTTTCTGACAGTACTAAGCATAGGTTTAATTTTTGAGATATTTTTTATGATGCATACATTTGTTTTGTAAAATTGTGAAAGACATGTTATTTTTGGTGCAGGCATTCATTGTGTTGTTGGGCACTTACCCCAATTGTTTCTCTCATTTTGCCTGGATATAGCGTGTGTGTTTATTTGAACATGATGTGTTACTAATATGAACATATGCATTTTACAGTGTAAATGACACTCTAGAGTTAAAGCACATCTGATGTTGTAAATAAGTTAAACATATCAAGGGGAGATGTGTCCCTCATAGATGTCTGGCATGTTTGGAGTTTAAAGCTAACAATTGTTGTACATTCTGTGTACACTCACCTGTAGCATTCTATAGTGCAACTGCTTCTTTACAGTGGGTTTATGTCGTACAGAATAGGTGTCTGTTTATGCACAGGTTATGGTAGTTTTGGGTAAGTTATTGCACACACCTGTGTAGGCACATTTTGTTTTGGGATTAATGTGACATTTTGTGTAGGTGTCCATTGCCATGAAGGCAGTTAATACCAGATTGGTTGTTGTTACTAATATAGCGAGGTGTGTTTTTTTATTTGTATCAAATGACAAAATTACACAGGTATGCATTGCACATCATTGTAGTATTGCTTGCAAAAAATTTTTAAACATGCATTAGTCCACTGCTAATGTACAACAATGTTTCTGGGGATGACTGGTAATACAGTGACCTAACTTCTGTTCCGGCAATGACGGGGTTGATTTTCCTCTTGGTCAGGAGCAGCAGAAATGACAGGACTTGTATGACCAGGTTCATGGTGGCAGGAAATGAGAAAACTCAGAAAAAAGGTACTTGTTGTGTTTTTATCCTTCCCAATCTGTCAACTCAAGTTTGGAGGTTTAGCTGTCATAGTTGTGTCTGGCAGGAAAGCATGTTGTGCTTGGCTCTGCTGTAAAGCTGGCTGGAGTCCTGCCACCAGGCACCTTTGCCTATGGCGCCGTCAAAGCAAATGAAGATTCATGGATTTGATGGCAGTTCGTTGGCGGTTATCTGTCTTTGGGACCACCAGTATCTAAATTGAATGTGTGGACTGCGTGGACTGCAAAGGCGGCAGATGGGAAATCCAATGGAAATTTTATGGCAGGACTGTTACCACCAAGATCTAAATCATGCCCTTATTTTCTTTTCTGTAGCTTTCCTCTTGTCCTCGAGAGGAGTTCCTCTCCAGGCTGGCTTTCATAGTGATGTCAGTGGCTTGGCTCAACACGAGATCCAGGTCAAAACCTGGAAGTATCATCATGGGGTAAAGGCCTGGAGCATCAGTAGGACAAACCTGAAATTCAGGCCAGGTCACTGTTTGATGTTGCCTGCTTGTCTCTCGCTGATGAGTCAATCACCTCATTGAGATCTTTTTCAAAGTTGCTCCAAACTTCTCCAAACCTCTGGATCAAATCTTCTTCCAGAATTCATTTTAGAGGTCTTGTAGTGTCCACACACTTGATGCAAGATTCCAGAAGCTCTGAGTTGCTCCTTGAGAGCTGTGACTATAATTCCTAGAATACTCTAAGTCATATCTTTAAATGTACACTGGACTCTGGTCAGTTGGGCTCCTCTTGTGGGACTTGATGCAGGGGACACTTGGCTGTTCCTTTGTACCTGTTGCAGGGAGTCCACTCCTTGACATTTAGATGGAAGGAAATGTCCTTCTTTGGGTGAAGCTCAGAGTGTGCAGCTGGTGTAGTCCTTGTTGGTGCAGTCCTTCAGATGGAGACCAGGGGTTCCTCAAGGCAGTCCTTCGTCTACTGATTTTCTTCCAGCAGTGATCTGAGTTGCTGGGCAGATTGTTCATATTTATGCAGGTTCCTGGCATGGGCACTCCCAGGTCTGTGCTCCACTATAAATTCTATCCCCTGTAGGGAAATGGACCACCTCAACAGTTTTGAATTTTCTGAGATGCATCTGAGAGGTCTCTGTTCAGTATGAAGATAGAAGTGAGTACCAAACTGGTATGATCCTAACTTCTTCTGGGACCAGACCACAGCAAAGTTGTTCCTTTCAATGGCACTCCATCTTTGTTTTCTGGAAAGTAGTTGCCAGCTAATGAAGACAACTGGCTCATTTACCTGTGCCAAAAACAGCCCCAATCCCTTGCTCTGAAGCATCTTCTTGTACAATAGATCCTTATTGCAGTCAGGGGCCAGTAACACTGGCACTAAACACATAGCCTCCTCTAGAGTGTCAAAGTCCTTCTGACACTCCGGGGTCTAAATGAACTTTTTGGGCTGCTTTCTGGGAGTGAGTTTGGTCAGTGGAGTCACAGTGGTCCCAAAATTGACAAATCTTCTGTAATACACAGTCACACCAAGAAAGGCACTGACCTGAATCTAGGTTTTAGAGCCTCCCAATCTAGAATGGTCTGGATTTTGGGCTTGAGAGGATGTATATGACCACCACATCCTGTATATGACAAAGGTACACCACTGAACTGTGCCCTATCAGGCATTTGCTTGCCTTGATAGCCAGGCCTGCTTGTTGCAGGGCATGAAGCACTTCCCTCAGGTGGACCTGATGATCCTCACAGGTGGAAGTGGATATAGCTGTATCATTAAGATAAACTGTGCTAAAGGATTCTAACTCAGACTGGACTCTGTTCACCACCTTTGAAATGTGGCAGGGGCATTCTTTGAACCAAAGGGAGTCACCTTGCATTGAAAGTGGCCCTCTGGAGTGGAAAATACAGACCTCTCCTTTGCTCCCAGACTTAGGGCAAACTGACAGTTCCCTGAGGCCAGGTCACATGTGATCAGATACTTGGCAGCCCTCAACCTAGGTATGGGGTGAGTGTTGGTCTTAGTGACTGCAATCAAACCTCTGTATTCCACAGAGAACCTTAACTCCCTCTTCCCACCTTGGGGATTAGTCCTGGGTACCAGCACTACTGGACTGGCCCGGGACTATCAGAGAGCTCAATTACTTTTAGCTCCAACAATTTGGCTACTTCAGCCTTGATGTTGGCTCTGACCTGGTCAGACAACCTGTACAACTTGGTTTTGACAGGTAAGCTTTCTCAAGTGTCAATGTCAGGGACACACTAAGGGCCTCATTCCGACCCTGGCGGTCATGGACCGCCAGGGCAGGGGACGGAGGAAGCACCACCAACAGGCTGGCGGTGCTTCATGGGCAATTCTGACCGCGGCGGTAAAGCAGCGGTCAGAAAAGGGCAACCGGCGGTTTCCCACCGGTTTACCCCTGCCCCAAAGAATCCTACATGGCGGCGCTGCTCGCAGCACCGCCATGGGGATTCCGACCCCCTTCCCGCCATCCTGGTGCTGGCGGTAAAAACCGCCAGGAACAGGATGGCGGGAACGGGTGTTGTGGGGCCCCTGGGGGCCCCTGCACTGCCCATGCCACTGGCCACTGGCATGGGCAGTGCAGGGGCCCCCTAACAGGGCCCCATAATGATTTTCAGTGTCTGCCTAGCAGACACTGAAAATCGCGACGGGTGCCACTGCACCCGTCGCACCCCTTCAACTCCGCCGGCTCCATTCGGAGCCGGCTTCATTGTTGAAGGGGCTTTCCCGCTGGGCCGGCGGGCGGCCTTCTGGCGGTCGCCCGCCGGCCCAGCGGGAAAGTCAGAATGACCGCCGCGGTCATTTGACCGCGTTATGGTCTTCTGGCGGTTCCCGCCAGGCGGGCGGCTTCCGCCGCCCGCTGGGGTCGGAATGACCCCCTAAGTGTTGAGTTCCAGGGTTGGAGAGAACAGCCCAGCAACCTGCTCTAACACTTGTTTGCAGTCGTTTTGCTACTGGTCTATCAGCTTGGAAGAGAGTACCACTCCCTCCACTGAACCACCTAGCACATTGAAAGAGAGGAGTTCTGGTAGTGGTTCATCTCTACCTCTTTTCCCTCATCTGTGACCTTATCTGTGACCATCAGCATGGTCATGTCTACCCTATCTTGGTGGGGGTTTATTCTGTTGATATGCAGGATCTGTTGGGGATTTATGGAGGTGCCAAGGTCCACTACATATATGAACTCACCCTTTTTCTCCAGAATGGGATAGGCCCTAGTCCATTTCTCCTAGAGGGCCCGGGAGCCACAAGCTCTAACAATCACACTGACTAACCAGGCTGGTACTCAGGCATAGAAGCCTTCTGGTCTTGCCAGAGCTTCATAAGCTGTTGGATGGCATCGAGACCGCTGCTTAAAAATATATGTTGGCAGTACTAAACTACAAGTTTACAAACGTATTCTGCAACACCTGGGAGCCATACAAAATAATGAAGACACATACCCAGTAGCACGGCATATGCACAACTACCACGCAGATAACACTTTAAATATCAGCTATAGCATTATAGATGGCATCATAGATGATATCAGAGGCGGGAACAGAGAAATGAAGTTACGTACTTTAAAATCTAGGTACATTATTAAATTAGATACAAAGGAACCCAATGGATTGAGCATCCATGAAGAATTGGCTGTACATATTAATCCAAGATAGCTATAGCAGTGAACAGTGATTACCACTGAGTGTTAAATTCATATCATGTAAATACTGACACCTCTGGGTATGGGCCAGTGGATATTGTATATCTTACAGTTTATATATTATATTTTATATTTAATTATGTAAGTAACTATGTACATTTTGAGTACAGTATACTTGATCTGATAATGCGTGTGGTGATCTAAGAGTATGGGGCCAGATGTAGCAAAAATAAAAATTGCGACTCGCATTTTGCGAGTTGATGCGACTCGCAAAATGCGAGTCGCAAATTGGAATGCCAGAAAAAAAAGCGATCTGATTTTGCGACTCGCAGCCGGACTCGCAACGCTGTGTGCGAGTCCGCAGTTTGCGAGGTCGCTGTTTGCGAGTGTGCAAAAACGAACTCGCAATTAGCGAGTGGGTGTCGCAAATTGCGAATACCTTCAAAATTGCTTGCAGATGCAGCAGAACACTCCAGAAAGCATACCAGAACACCCTGGAAACACTTCCTGGCACATGATGATGACATCACAGCCAGGAAGTTAACAAACACACCTGGGAGGAGGGCTCAACAGTGAGCAGTGTCTCTGCCACTGACAGTAGGGTGCTGAGGAGTGGTAGGCACAGCACCATGGACGCAGCAGGGACCAGCCAGGCTGGCAGGAGGGGCAGGAGATCATAGATAACAGCCAGGACAGATTCATGTGGCACATGGCGTTAATGTGCCACATGACTGGTTGGCATTTTCCTGCCCATGGACAATTTCAACTTGTTTATAGTTTCTTCATGACATTAATAAAACAGTTATTTTTGTTCCACTTAACAAATGGTTAATAGGTGAGTATGGTGGGAGTTGACACGTACCGTCCAGAATATTGCGTTGCAATGTGGTCCCGTCTCAGTCTGCCTTGATTAGCTAGACTCCTATCCCCATGATGGCGATGTGGTTGTTCTTGCTCTTCATCATCAGGATCTGGGTCTGCAGGGGTGAGAGGTAGCCCACATCGGGTGGCTATGTTCTGGAGGATGGCGCATGCGACCACAATTTTGAAAGCGGTAATGGGGGTGTATTGGAGGGCGCCTCCGCTGCGGTGGAGGCATCGGAATCTTGCCTTCAGGAGTCCGAAGGTGCGCTCTATGAGGTTCCTGGTCCTCTTATGCGCACTGTTGTATTGCCTCTCTGAATCATTGCTGGGTGTTAAAAATGGAGTCATGATCCATGGCCTTAGAGCATATGCACTGTCACCTGTTGGGCACAAAAGTACACTGTTAGTAAGTCCAGATAGTCGTGCACAGTGACCTGTGTGTATGTCTGCAAGGTGTATGCAGCTCTACCTAGGAGGTATCCGTCTCCAAACTCCCCACGTTCCAGGCATTGATGTATCCCACTATGTCTAAAAATGTATGAGTCATGGGTACTGCCTGGAAACTTAGCTGCGATGTCCGTGATGACGTAATGGGCATCACAAACAACCTGTATGTTGAGTGAGTGGGTACACTTTCTGTTGCGGAAAATATGTTCCAGATTAGCGGGGGGCATATTTGAATGTGTGTCCCATCTACACATCCAATGACATGGGGGAAGTGTGCAATGCGGTAAAAGTCCAGCTTCGTGCTGTTAATTTCTGCCTCATTCCTTGGTAAGTATATGAGCTGAGACCTGTGCGCTACTAAGGCATCTAGGAATGCCCTGAGGAACCTTGACACTGCACTTTGGGATACCCCACCTGCCACGGCAATGACCCCCTGATAGCTCCCTGAGGCCAAGAGGTGCAGTGCGCATAGTACTTGCACATGCGTAGGGATGGCGCAGCCACGCAGAGTCTTGTGTTCTAGCTGTGGTTTTAGTAAATCTATTAATTCTAGAATGGCAGCGCTGCTAAGGCGGTATTTATCATAGATCTCCTCTTCAGTTTGCTGGAAAAGGGTCTGCCTTGTTCTATATATCTTCTCCTGTCTGTGGCCCCTCCTCCTCCTCTGCTGGGCTGCGTAGACTCTCCTCCTCACTGCTATCAGGTATATGTCCGCCATCTTGAGTGACCCAGATGCCTTCTGGGTCTCCTTTTATACTTTGGTAATGGTTACCACCTGCTCTGAGTTAGTGGTAAATGCGACTTGCAAACTGGGCTTTTTGCGACTAGTCGCAATTTGCGAGTTGCAATTGCATAAGGTTTGCGACTCGCAAATTGCGACTTGCAATTTGCGGGTCGCAAAATGGGGTCGCAACGGATGCGACTCGCAAACGGGTCCCATCGCTTTTTGCGAGTCGGAAATGGGCTTTTTGCATCCCATTTCCGATTTTGCACTGTCGCAAATTGCGAATCGGCCCGTTTGCGAGTCGCAAACGTTTGCTACATCTGGCCCATGGTTCACTATTACTATTTTTTGCTGAATTATGACAGTACGATTCTATTTATTTATTATTCTTTATTATTTTCTATGGTGCAGTATTTTCGGTTTCATTTTTGTTTGAAATGCTAGCTTATAATATATTCTCTATTTCTATTCTAGTAGAAATATTCATCCTTCATCATTTCCGTTAATTTTCCATTTGAAATGCTAGCCTTGAAATGTAACGGCAAAGCCGCAGGATTGATGTTATACAAGGAGAAAGTAAATGGGATACATTGTAACTTTAAACGCGTTAGCGCGCAGAGTCTCACGTGACTGGGATACAAGGTATATAATGCTACTTTAAAATGGCGATCGCGAGGTTGATGAAGGCGGAGAACGCCGAAACGCGTCCCGCATTTCACCAATAAAAGTCTGTTATAACCATCGCTCTTGGAGTGCCGCCTCTTTTTTGGAATCAAGTGGGGACGAGTGCATATTTCAGATGTGGTGGCGCACGTCCAGGCTGGCACCCTCGACGTTTAGGAGCACCAGGGAACGCCGATCCAGTGTTAATATATATATATATATATATATATATATATATATATATATATTATATTACCTACTGGTGATCGCCAGTAGGTATTTCTAGTTAGGACCATGTATCCAAAGAATTTTTTTTTTTTTACTTGCTTATATCTTTGGTGATGTTTGATGAATCTTCACAAATGTTTCCCAAAAGAGTGCTCTGGTTATTCTTAGAAATTTTGGGGTGATCCCTCAAGCAGGTGCTGAGAAAAAAGGGGAGTCAAAAAATCTTTGTTACCCATGTTATTTCCTATAGGACCTTTCAACATACTACGGCCCGAACCGCTGGACGGAATTGCACCAAATTTGTCAAAAAGCTAGCTGTAGGTCAATGTGAGGGTAATGTGAGTTCCTCTGCATCTCCCTCTTCGACTTCTGCCAAGGATTGACCGCTGACTGCTCCAGGACACCTGCAAAACTGCAACAAAGTAGCAAGAAGACTACCAGCAACATTGTAGCGCCTAATCCTGCCGGCTTTCTCAACTGTTTCCTGGTGGTGCATGCTCTGGGGGCTGTCTGCCTTCACCGTGCACTGGAAGCCAAGAAGAAATCTCTTGTGGGTTAACAGAATCTTCCCCCTGCTAACGCATGCACCAAACGTCTGCTTCACCGGTCCTCTGGGTCCCCTCTCATCATGACAAGTGTGTTCCCTGGAACACAGGAGCTGGATCCAAGTAACCCCGACAGTCCAGTGGTCCATCTGTCCAAATTTGGAGGAGGTAAGTCCTTGCCTCCCCACGCCAGACAGTAATCCTGTGTACTGCATGAACTGCAGCTTCTAGGGCTTCTGTGCACTTTTGCAAGAAATCCTTTGTGCACAGCACAGCCCAGGTCCCCAGCACTCCGTCCTGCATTGCTCAACTTGCTGAGTTGAACACCGGCTTCGTGGGACCCTCCTTCGTAGTGTTGAGACAACCGCTGTGCTCAGTTTTCTTGAACCCATATTCAAGTACTTCTGCGGGTGCTGCCTTCTTCTGTTTTGCTGAGTTTCCCCTCTGTCTCCTCTTCCAAGGGGCTACCTCCTGGTCCTTCCTGGGCCCGGGCAGCACCCATTTACTTCAACCGCATCCTTTGCAGCTAACAAGGCTTGTTTGCGGTCTTTCTGCGTGGAAGCAACTCTGCATCCTCCAGCATGCCGTGTGACATCTTCTGTGCAAAGGAGAAGTTCCTGGCATCCTCTGTTGTAGAATCTTCAGCTTCTTCCACCCAGAGGCAGCCATTTTGCACCTTCATCCAGAGGTTAGTGGGCTCCTGTCCCCTGGACACTTTTCTGACTTTTGGACTTGGTCCCCTTCCTTTACAGGTCCTCAGGTCCAGGAATCCGTCTTCAGTGCTTTGCAGTCTGTTGTGGTCTTTGCAGAATCTCCTATCACAACTTTAGTGTGTTTCTGGGGAAGTAGGGTCACTTTACTTCTACTTTTCAGGGTCTTGGAGTGGGGTATCTTGGACACCCTTAGTGTTTTCTAACACTTCCAGTGACCCTCTACACACTAAAGTAGGCCTGGGGTCCCTAAGTGGTTCGCATTCCACTTTCTTAGTATATGGCTTGTGTTGCCGCTAGGCCTATTGCATCCTATTGTATTCTACAGCGTTTGCACTACTTTTCTAACTGTTTACTTACCTGATTTTGGTTTGTGTGTATATATTGTGTATTTTACTTACCTCCTGAGGGAGTATATCCTCTGAGATATTTTTGGCACATTGGGGGTTATTACAACTTTGGAGGAGGTGTTAATCCGTCCCAAAAGTCACGGTAAAGTGTCGGATATACCACCAGCCGTATTACGAGTTCCATAGGATATAATGGATTTGTAATACGGCTGGTGGTATATCCGTCACTTTACCATCACTTTTGGGACGGATTAACACCTCCTCCAAAGTTGTAATAACCCCCAAAGTCACTAAAATAAAGTACCTATATTTTTAGTAACTCTGAGTATTGTGATTCTTATGATATAGTACTATGTGATATAAGTGGTACAGTAGGAGCTTTGCATGTCTCCTACTTCAACCTAAGCTGCTCTGCTATAGCTACCCCTATCAGCCTAAGCTGCTAGAACACTACAAACCTACTAATAAGGGATAATTGGACCTGGCACAAGGTGTAAGTGCCATTAGGTACCCACCATAAGCCAGGTAAGCCTCCTACAATTAGAAGGAAATTTTAATGCTGTTCTATGAGATGGCAGGCGTCACAGTGATGAAAAACTACTTGATGGATTTTTCATGGCCACAATATTGTTATGCCATTATTTGTGTTTCACCAATGAATTTGTGTTTCACCACTGCGCATATTAGTTGTTCAATGTTCATCAGGAGCACATTACATGCTGTATTCAGTTTAGCTGCCTATAGGCTTTAACGTGGCATTAGACGTTACATTTGGTATTTAGGTTAGCTGCCTATTGGCTTTAGCATGGCATTAGACATTACATTCTGTATTCAGGTTAGCTGCCTATTGGCTTTAACATGGCATTAGACATTACATTTGGGGGCATATTTATACTCTGTTTGCGCCGGATTTGCGTTTTTTTTTTTACGCAAATCTGACGCAAAACTAACTCCATATTTATACTTTGGCGTTAGACCCGTCTAGCGCCAAAGACCTTGGAGTTTGCGCCATTTTTTAGCGTGGACACCTTCCTTGCGTTAATGATATGCAAGGTAGGCGTTCCCTTCTAAAAAATGACTCCGAGGCATGTGCACCGTATTTACACTCCCGGGCAAAAATGACGCCCGGGAGTTGGCGGGTCAAAAAAAATGACGTCCAGCCGCTTTAGTGTAATTTTTTAACGCCTGGTCAGGGCAGGCGTTAAGGGACATGTGGGCTCGGAAGGAGCCCAGAGGTGCCCTCCCATGCCCCCAGGGACACCCCCTGCCACCCTTGCCCACCCCAGGAGGACGCCCAAGGATGGAGGGACCCATCCCAGGGAACTTAAGGTAAGTTCAGGTAAGTTATTATTATAATATTTTTTTTGTGGCATAGGGGGGCCTGATTTGTGCCCCCCTACATGCCACTATGCCCAATGACCATGCCCAGGGGACAGAAGTCCCCTGGGCATGGCCATTGGGCAAGGGGGCATGACTCCTGTCTGTGCTAAGACAGGAGTCATTTCAATGGGGGTTGGGAGTAAAAATAAATGGCGCAAATCGGGTTGAGACGAAAATTTTGCCTCAGCCTGACTTGCCCCATTTTTTGACACCCAAGCTCCATTTTCCCCTACGCCGGCGCTGCCTGGTGTAAGTCATTTTTTTTGACGCACACCAGTCAGCTCCGCCGGCTAACGTCATTCTATAAATAAGGCGCCCGCATGGCGCTTTGGAATGGCGTTAGCCGGCGTTAAATGTTTTGAAGCACAACTGCGTTGGCGCAGTTGTGCGCCAAAAAGTATAAATACAGCCCTTGGTATTTAGGTTAGCTGCCTATTGGTTTTAACTTGGAGTTAGACATTGTAGTTGAGACATTGCAGATGAGCTGTGTTTTTCCACATGGTAGACCTAGATGTGTTTTTCAAAATTAATTCACACGAACCCTAACGTGATAAGAGAGCGTATATTTGGTGTTTTCCTTTCTGCTCAGCCTTGGGAAGAGGAGAGGCTTAGGAGATCTGGCCAATCTCCAATGGCTTGTTTTATTTCCTGAGTCTGAGAGGAAGGGGCATGCTTTTTTAACGGTGTCCCTGGGCAGCAGCAAGGGGAGATTCTCCAGGACTTCAGTCAGGAGCGGACGTCAGCTGCCTGGCCTCCCGTTTGGGTGTAAATCTCCTTCTCGCAGTCGAACAGGAGTAATCAACTTGCAGGCATGAGAAGGATGACGAGCAGTGATAGGCCCTACGGTGATTACATTTTGACTTTTATTCTTTGCTTTGAAGTTCTGCTATAATATCATCACATGTATTTGCTGTGTGCCTTGCAACTGAGAAGTTCTTTGATATATTTTGCTTTAATTGCTGCAACTACTTTTAAACGTGTGCTACCAACCTACTAATCTCGTCTTTCAGGAACCTCGTGGTGAAGTAATAATAATAAATGTCTTCTTCAAACTAAGAAGTACATTCCAGAGAAGTTTTGTAAGCTCAGTCATAAGATAAGAAAAGGAAAGCAAAACAAATATATAAATTGGAAGGGTTGTGTCCTGTCTTTTAACTTTCAGGGCACCCTGTCCCATGGGCTCCCTAGGGCCTGCTTGAGGGGTGACATATGTAAGAAAAGGGGAGTGTAGGGCTTGGCAAGAGGTTTTAAATACCTATTTGAGGTGGCAGTAGAACTGCACAAACAGACTCTGCAGTGGTAGGCCTGAGACATGTTTATAGGGCTACTTAATGGGTGGCACAATCGGTGCTGCAGTCCCACTGGTAGCATTTACTTTACAGGCCCTCGGCATATGATACACAACTCTGCAAGGGACTTACAGGTAAAAAAAAATATGCCAGTTTTGGATTCACCACTGGTACCATGTTTTTAGGAAAGAAGCACATGCACTTTAGCACTGCTCAGCAGTGATAAAGTGCTCAAAGTCCTAAGGCTAACAAAAACATACAGCAACAAGACAGGAGGTAAAGGCAAAACGTTTAGGGTAAAACTACCCTAAGGATGCCAGGTCAAACACGTTTCCCCACTAGCTGAAAGTAGAAAGCCCCAGGCTTCATAGGTTCCATTACCCACACTTTTTGCCCAGGCTAGAATTTCACAGTGGTAGAGTTTTGGATGTACAACTCCTTCAGGACAGCCTTCTAAGGTTTCAGAAGCTTGCTTCCACAACTTAGCCATTTGGCTATGGAATGCCATCATGTAGTTCACTACATCCTGGAGGACTTTCTTGGGACCCTGCTCCCTACCCTCTTTAACTAAGAGGTCCCCTGACAGGGTGCCCGTACTGAAGTTCGAATGAGCTGAAGCCCACTCCCTTTTGGGGTACCTCCCAGTAGGCAAAGAACAAACACAGCAAAAAGATATCCCACTTTCTCCTAAGGCCCTCAGGCAGACTCCTAATTATGCCTCTTAGGGCCTTGTTCAAACTTTCCACAAGCCCTTTGGTTTGGGAGAAGTAAGTGGTTGAGAACTTGTGAGTTACCCCACACTCGTTCCACGTGGACAGCATATAAGCAGACATGAAGTTGGTACCCCTGGCAGACACCACTTCCTTGGGGAAACCCAACTGTGTACAGTGGTGGTCCTTAGAGGTATGGACGCTGGGTATGGTGTGGCATAATCCACGAGAACCAAGATAAACTTGTGACCAGAATCAGGCTGGGTATCTATGGGCCTAATGATGTGGAGGCCCACCTATTCAAAAGGGGTGCTAAAGACAGGCAGTCATCTATGGGAGCTTTCAGCTTCTGTCCTGTTTTCCCAGTGGTCTGGCAGGTCACACAGGTTCTACAGAACGTGTCTGAGGAAGTCCTCAACTTGGGATATAGAAAGTTGGATACAAGCCTTGCAAAGATCTTGTCTTGGCCCAAGTGTCCTGCCAGGCATGTCTCATGAGCCAGTCCCAGTAGGACGGCCCTGTGGGATTTGGGGACCACTATGGACCTTGTTGTTACTTGCACAGGAGCCTTAATCCCACTATACAGGAGGTCATCCTCCCAGTAAATGTGATAGCCTCCAGAGACATCGCCTGCTGCTTCGGCTTTGGCTTGTCGCCTCAGGCCCTCAAGGGTTGGACACTCCCTCTGTGCCCAAAAAAACTCCTACTTGGCTGGACCTCCTTTCACTTGGAAGTCAACAGGGGCAGGTAGATTGCCTAGGGAAGCAGTGCCCTCATCAGTGGATTCCGGGTGGGCCTCAGGGGGCATCCCATCCATCTCACTGGCGGTACACTCAAGGGCTGGTATCCCAAGCCCTTTGTCTTCCTCCTCTTTAGGAGCTGGGTGGGCCGCAGCACTTCTTGACTCCCCTTCCGGACAGCCATTAACTTTTGTGGTAGCACAGATCCATCCAGGCAACCCCAAAATCTCCATGTGAGCACTTGAGCTCTACCTCCTTCCAGGTAGATGACTCTAGGCCATTACCCAACAAACAGTCCACAGACATGGTAGGGCTTACAGCAACTCTAAGATGACCTGAAACCCCTCGCACTCAAATGGAACCAGGGCCACTGGATAGTCACCCTCCCTGTTGTCAGCCACCACAACTTGGTGGAATGCATTGAAAATTACCTGCTCTGGGGACACCAGCTGACTCCTTACCATAATCATACTGGCACCTGTATCCTTCTGAGCCGCAACACCTTGCTCATTGATGGTGACCCATTGCCTATACTTTGTAGTATTTGTTTGCACATGGACCTTAGGAAATATGTCCTGGTCATCCTGGGACACTAGGGTAACCTCACAAACTCCCCCCATTAACTAGGACAAACTCCTCCCCCAGCAATATGCTAGCCACCCCTGGGCTCTTACCTCAGGAGGAGGGTGTGCTCTTTTCAGACACTTGGGGTCCCCTTGTAGTATCCATTCTCGCCACACTCGTAGCACTTGGGTGTTCTGGACTGCTGACTTTTGTCACTGTAGTTTGTTTTCTGATGACCAGACTGGGAATATGAACTAGACGCTTTCCATTGTGGATGGTTTTCTGGGCCTTTGGAGAACTTCTTTTTATCTCCCCCCTCTCTCCTCTGGTGGGAACCCTGACCACCCTTTTGTGAGTCCTCCCAGATACCTTCATGCTCACCCTGGTGCTGACCCAGGTGAATACCTCCCCAGCAAGCTTCCTGGGGTCAGTGAGCTTGCTATCCACTAGGTTTTGATGCAGCTCTATAAAACAACTCACAAGCATGTGAGCCTTCAAAAACAAATTGTACAGCCCATCAAAATCATTCTTATTGCTGCCCTTCACCCAGCCCTGCAGTGTCTTGCCAGCATACTCTAAGAAATTCCCCCAGGTTTGTGTGTTAAGTTTATGACTGGCCCTGAACTTCTGTCCGAATCTATCAGCTGTCTAACTAAACTTCTTGACTAAATTTGCTTTTATACAGGGTATTAGTGTTGTCCCTTACCTCTAAAGTAAAAAGGGTTTCTCTCCCTACCGGGGCATATACTGCCAAAGACTATCTCCCCATGATTCCTCTGGGAACCTGTGTACTTTTAGAGCCACTTCATAGGCTGCTATCCACTTATTCACATCATCCCCCACACTGACACTGGGCACCACATCTTTTAGAATGTAGACTCTGAGCTCAATTGTAGACACTGCTGTAATGCTGCCACCATTTCCATTGCTGGCACCTATTTCCAAGGCTCTTAAACTCAGCTTGTGGGCCATTTTCTTTTCCTCAAGCTCCTGTTTGAGTTTTCCCTCCTGCCTCTGTTCTGCCAGCTCATCTGCTGACTGATTCTTAGAAGAGACACTGCTCCCTGCTCTGGAAACCACTCTTGCTCCTGCCAAACTGTTGACCCTTTCTACAGGTGGTTCTCCTTTCTTGTGGGAATTCAAGATTAGGTCATTTTCCTCCTCAGGAATTATTGGGTCCTCCTCTAGGATGTCTTACCCTGCCACCTGGACCTCCGTAGTTCCACCTTCTTGGTGAAACCCTTTTATAGATACTTGAAAGTCCTTGCAGAAATCCTTTAGTTGTGGCACCTGATCAGCTCAAAGACAAATACAGCAGGTGCAGCTTCTACAGAGTGAGACATAATTTAGAAGAAAAAAACCAACAGGCCTATTAGGGAGAATGGAACAAAAACAAAATGAAAATGCCAATTGGAATAAGTTAGGCAAAATCAGGAGAAGTAGGTCTAAGAGTGGAGTTGTAGTGTATGCTGAAACAGAGTATCGTATTGCACAAACACAAATCCTCTCCTCACCACTGATCACCAATGTTAGAAGTGGGGGTTCTGATTGGCTAGGGAGTGTACCTCAGCCAACCAGGACCCTCCAACTCTAGTCAGGTAAGTGAGATACACAACTAAACTGGTCTGTTCTCACCCTCTAGTAGCTTGGCACAAAACAGGCTGACTTAACTTCGCAGGCAATGTGTAAAGTATCTGTGCATTTCTCCCCCACCGTGACCCAATGTAAGCACCACAAAAAGGACTCCACACAGTATTAGATATATGTAAAGAATCTGTATATGCTTAGGTATATTCAAAACAATAATAATCCTGTTAGTAGTACTTCAGAATATGGAAGTCGATAATAATTCAATTAGCAGCACTTCAGAATGTGCAACGTGATAATAACTCACTTAGCAGTACTTCAGAATGTGTAACGTGATAATTAATCCAGAGCAGAATGTCAGGCACATTCACATGGTTTTGGAAGTAACTGCTAAGGCGCTTTACCTTAGGGAAATATGGTAGTTTCTCCCAGATGTGCTTTTTTTCTCTTAAGGGGCCTGGAAGGGTGTTGCGGACAGAGTCCTATGCTCTCCCCTGCATCACGGGAAGGGGGAACAATGATGGTGTAGAAGCAAAGACCGGTGTAAGGCTCCCGTGTTCAAGGCCAGCCCCACGACTCACTGAATCAAGTAAGTAGCAGGCGAGGAGGGAACCTCTGCTACCAACAAAGGTGGGGGCGGCTTCCCCGCTGAAGGCAGCACCAGTGCTGCCAATGACGATGGACGTTGGTTTCTGGTGTGGTGCTGGTGGGCTCTGGTACACAGTTATAATGGGTACCAAACGTTATGGAGTTCTCAGGTCTTCAGGTCGGTGGGGTGACCTCAGAGAGCAAGTGGCCGCCTCACCCATTTAAGTGGGGGGCGGTAGACAGAGGGTCATCATGAGCGACAGCTCTGGGCCCAGTTTAAAAGGTCAAATGGCCCTGCAGATGCCAGGTGAGAGGCAAAGGCAGGCAGATGAGATGATGGCCAGTTGCAGCTGGCAATAGTTCGCTGGTTTTGATCCTGGGGCAGACAGGGCACACCAGTAGTACCCTGGAGACACTCTGGGAAAATTTCTTTATCAATGTATCCACCAGGCAGGGGTCGGCAGGCAACATGGCTAACTCAGCATGCCAGGCAATGATTCCTGGGAGCAATCAGCATAGCATTGTTGCAATCCTCTTGACTCAATAGCCCTTACTCCAGGCAAAGAGTCTTCTTGGTCCAGTTGTGATGTTTTGAGTTGGTCAAGAGGCCCACCATTTACACAGAAAAGTGCCTTTTATGTGGAGGGGCCATCAAAGAATTCCTGTGAAGAGCGCAGGTCCCCCTTTAAAGTCAGTCTCCGTTCAAGAGAGCCAGTTGGTGGTAATCAGCGCTCTTGTGTGGGCCAAGGCACTTACCCTTTGAGATGTAAGTGTGAGATGCTTCCCCACCTCTTCCCCCAGAAGACCCATCAATATGCAGATGGAGGCAGATATGGTTGAGTATCCTGTGTTCTGGATGTCTAAAGGGAATGCACTAGTGGAACTGTCACCCCACCCAAGCCAGATGTGTATTTGAGATAGGCTGTAGGCTCACAGGGCAGTGAGTGCAGAGAAAACTGCACTTTCTGAAAGTGACATTTCGAGATTAGGAGTAACAAATCCCCCCTTACCAGTGAAGAGGATTTTTTATTACCATTCATATGACCCAGCCAATCCTCTCAGGAATTACAACTTCAAGTTATTAGAAGGAATTCCTTACACTGGCCTATGAGAGAGGCAGGACTCACATTGATGAAAAAGTGAGGGGGTTTTGATGACCAGGACATAGAAACTGGGAGGGTTATGTCCTGCATTTTAACTTACAGGGCACCCTGCACCATGGGCTACCTAGAGCCTGCTTGAGGGGTGACTTATATGCAAGGAAAGGGGAGTGTAGGACTTGACAAGCGTTTTTAAATGCCAGGTTAGGGTGGCAGTGGAACTGCACATACAGCCTCTGCAGTGGCAGGCCTTGGACTTGTTTATAGGGCTACTTAGTGGTGGCACAATCAGTGCTGCAAGCCCATGGATATCATTTAATTTACAGGCCCTAGGCATATGATACACCACTCTACAAGGGACCTATAGGTAAATTAAGTATGCCAATTGTGGATACATCACTTTTACCATGTTTTTAGGGGAGAAACACATACACTTTAGCAGTGGTAAAGTGCCCAGAGTCCTAAGGCCAACAATAAGATACAGCAAATAAAAAGGAGGGAAAGGAAAAATGTCTAGGGTAAGAACACAATAAGGATGCCTGGTCTAACATATAAATATACATCATATATAAATATATCCTAGCGGTGGTCACAACTAGGTAGTTATAGTTAGGATCTAGTTCCTCTAGAAAAAAAAATCATTTTTTGTTTTGCTGATAACTTTGATGCTGTTTGATGAATCTTCACAAAAATTTTCAACAAAATACAACAGTTCAGCGTCTGTCTGGGAAGTTTTGGATGATCCATCAATCAGGGGACAAGAAAAGAGGGGGTTCCAAAATGCTTTTTGCCCATGCATTTTTCCATAGGGATTTTGAACAAGAATAGAGCCTGATAAACTGGACGGAATTTCACCAAATTTGGAATAAAAGGTAGCTCTTGGTCCAAAAAAACACCCAGTTTGTTATTTGGTGTAAATCCATTCTCGTCTTTTTGAGAAATTAAAGGAAAGCCAAATTTGTATATATAAGAACGTGAAAGCTCCACAAACCCTCCTGATCTTGTGCTGAGATCTGGTTGGCTGCCAACACTTCAACAAGGAACTGTTGGCAGCCATGTTGGGACTCAGCTTCAGCCAAGTCCATAAAAAAAAGATTAAAAAAAAGAAAAAGTGCTTGAGTAGGGACACCCTGACCTCTTAACTCTGGTGCTTGGTTCCCAGACAGACCTCCACCCCAGAGCAAAAAAGCCTTTTTTTTAAATTTCTGTAGGAGATGTAGTGGATCCACTGAAAATTGAAAGTTCTAGTCTAGGTCAGCCTGTAGCCATTTCCTACTTTAGTTTCTTTTCAACTACAAATATTTAATTTACATACTGAAAGGTGATCTCCCTCTTTTTAATTGACAAAAACATTATTCTTTTCAAACTGTCCGAAAAAATATCATTCAACAAAGTCTACATCGCTATCTCTCAATCTCTCACTTTCTCTCTTTGTCTCAGGTAGCCCATGAGGGCTTTTTATTTTTGTTATTTTTTTTTATAAATAAATAAATAGGTACTGTGGAGAGCCCTAAAGGGCTCCCTCATGGACCCACAAAGCCAATAAAGGGCTAAAAAAACAAACAATAAAAAACATTGCCCAGTGTGAAAGGCACAGATCTTCACACTGAGCTTTGGGGGTTCGAGTCCATCTGGACTAATTTCTCTCTTTTTTTTTTATTAAAAAAATTATAGTTTTTTTTAAATATGAAAAGCATGTTTTTCTTTCAATTGAACACAAATATCTCATTATGAGATTTTAAAGCCTAAAAAACTCTGGTCCTCATTATGACATTGGCAGTAAATCCCACTTATCGCCATGCCGACTGCTGCCAACATACGCCGCCGCCGCTGATATCCGCCAACAATATTATGACACAGCACATACCAATCCGTCATCATCCAGCCACACACACAAGTCCGCCAGCCCAAAGGTCAGTGATAAACTGGTGGTATCCAAACCCACACCGTTACGCCAACAGAACAATGCCCACAACATTATGACCCACGCATCACCGCAGCAGACATTCAATGGCGGTAAACCACTGGCGGTACATACCACCACGTTCAAAATACACACACTCAAACAAAACAACACCACATTGGACAATTCAAACTACACATACCGGACACTCATACAGACACCACACCCACACACCGACACCACTATAAAACACTCACCCACATTACCCACAACCCTTTACGAATACAATTAACTGCCAGGAGATAGAGAGACAGCAAGAGCACCCACACAACCAGAGCCACATACCACCATCACCTATACACCACCCATGCAACTCACAACACACAACCCAACACATCACCCTATACACCCTCACACACACCACTCACACCACACTCACAGTACCACAACAACACCTCAGGTTCTGTGAGGAGGAGCTAAGGGTCATGGTGGAGGAAATCTTACGAGTAGAGCCATGGCTATTTGGATCACAGGTGCAGCAGATATCCATTGCCAGGAAGATGGAGCTATGGTGGAGGATCATGGACAGGGTCAACGCCGTGGGACAGCACACCAGAACAAGAGATGACATCAGGAAGAGCTGAAACGACCTACAGGGGAAGGTACATTCCATAGCAGAAAAACACCAACTCGCTGTACAGATGACTGGTGGTGGACCCCCACATCCTCCCCCAAAACTAACAACATGGGAGGAGCAAGTCTTGGCAATCATGCATCCTGAAGGCCTGGCCGGAGTAGGAGGAGGGCTGGACTCTGGTGAGTCAATTCCCTGTTACTGTCCCCCCCTACCTGCATGCCATCCCATGCCCCACCCTCACAATCACCCTCACTCCAATCACTCTACCACCTCTCACACACCCCACCATCACAACCTACTCATCCCAATGCCAAGCCTTGCAAGCAACACCAATGCATGGACACCCCTTACAAACCTGCATGGGCACCTATCACCACAGCATGCACACTAGAGAGAATCACCTAGCCCACCAAATAACTACTCACACAAGGCAAAGCTGGCAGGGCAATAACAAACATAGAGGGCAACACACCCATGCACAATATGTCACACGCAGAAACAATAACACTGCATTTACATCCCCACAGGTAACCCAGCCAATGTCATGGGCGAAGAGGTGCCAGCAACATCCTGTCCCTCCACGGAAGAGGCCCACAGTGATTGCAGCAGCTCTGGTCGCCTGGATCTGGATGACCAATCTGGCCCATCAGGGACCTCCAGACAGTCGGTGACCCAGGCACACTCTCACACCACCACAGAGCCTCCCCCTCAGGAAACACCACCACAGCACCCACCCGGTGGGCCCATACCTCTGTCCCCAGGACACGTCAATCAGCAGTGTGTCCACCACGACAGGGACCCCAGGGCACCCCACAAACACAGGACAATCAGGGACCTGGGCTCATTGGCAGTAGGCACACGGTTACTGGGGCAGAGGCACAGGACAACAGGGAAGTATGTCTCCATCTCCTATTCATCTGCAGCAGTTGCAATCTATGGAGCAAAATAGTGAGCAGCTGGTCATTATCTGTACATTCCAACCACTGCAGTCCAATGCATAATGTGATTGTAAGATTATTTTTGTTGGAGATGTCCAAATAGTGCATTTGTGTACTGATCCATGGCCTGCACCCCCCCTGAAATTGCGTCCGTCTCTCCTGTATGGCGGGACAAGTGGAAATTAGGTAATTCCGATGACGTTGTATGCCATTGCGGTACGCCGTCAAGATCCGCTGTGCAAATCCTCATTGGTCATCTTTGAGCCCTATGGGGTACAGTGGCCAATGGTGATGTACGCCAGCGGTGACGGTACGCACCACCGTGGGTGTGACCTCCATTTTCTATCTGTTCACTCACTTGCTACCTGACCTTCAACAGGACAGGACCTACACTGCATGTACTGCTGTGACCTGTGTCTGGAAAGGACCATGGCTCATGTTACTTTGGAAAGTGCCCCTGTCTTCACCTCAGCGGAGTTGGAGCGACTGGTGGATGGGGTCCTACCCCAGTACAGACTGCTGTATGGGCCTCTAGACCAACAGGTGAGTACACTGTCAGTACGATGCATGGGGCCTGAATGAATGGAGTTCTGTATGTGAAGGCCTTATGTACGGGGGGTTGGTGGATGGGCCCGCGGCAGCATGCAGCATGTATGGTGGGCCATGTCTGTGCTAATGGGGTTGGGAAGGGGCATGTTGGGCCATGAGTGTGACAGGCAGAACGGTATGATTAATACCTTTACCTGTGTTTATTTCCCTGCAGGTCAGCGCCTCCAACCAAGCTAGTAAGCATCCACCACTGGGCAGGGGTCTCTGGGTCTCAGGTATGCTGCAATTTGCATTAGATATCCCTATCCATGGGCTGGTGACTAGCATTGTGACCGGTAGTGCATTGCCTAATGCGTAGGGCTGTTCCCTGTGTGTGAGTGTGTTGTGTACGCCAACGGTGGTGTTGTTGCCGCCATTGACCAAGTGTATCCTCTGTCTCCCCCTCCCTTTTTGTTTTGTCACCCTGTCTGGCAGAGGAGCAGATGCACTGGCGACGGAGGGAGCTGCATCCCACGGGACCCAGGATGCCGAATCCACCAACGGTGAGGGCACCAGTGGGACAGAGGTTAAGGGGAGCACCACGGCTGACACTGGAGGGGACAGTTCGGACACGGATACCTCTGCCGATGGAAGCTCCCTGGTGTTGGCAAACACCTCTGTGCCCACCCCAGCTACAGGTACAGCCGCCACCCACCTTACCAGCACCTCCCTCCCAGCAGCCCATCAGCAAGTTTCCCGTGCCTGCTCACCCAGGAAGGTGGGCATCTCCTTCACCCCAGGCACCTCAGGCCCTGCCCCAGTTAGCCCTGCTGCCCTAAGTGAGGAGGCTATTGACCTCGTGAGATCCCTCTCTGTTGGGCAGTCAACCATTGTGAATGCCATCCAGGGGCTGGCAGCCCAAATGCAACAGTCCAATGCATTTCTGGAGGGCATTCACACTTTGTTGGCGGCCCAACAGAGATCAATCCATGCTCTGGCCTCCTCTCTGAAGGCAGCCATTGTCCCTGATTCTACCCTCCCCCTCCAACTTCCTCTTCCCAATCCCATTACCCTCAACCCCAACCTATCCTAAGCCCCCAGTCAGATGAGCAGGCACCCAGGACAACACACAAGAGTGAACATGGCAAACACAAGCACCACACTTCATCCCACAGGCACTCACACAAAGAACATCCGGAATCAGACATACCAACATCCACTGCCTCCACTGTGTCCCCGTCCTCGTCCACCACCTCCCTCCCAGTTGAGTCTCCACTCACAAGGGTGCATGCACTACATCCTCATCCATTACCACCATCACAAGCACACCTATCAGTACACACCCCTCACTGGCAGTCACCACCCCCACATCCATGCACACATTCCCTTTGTCCTCTCCCACTCTGTCTGTGCCCCCTCCTCCCAAAGTACACAAACGCAAGCACTCAGACACCCAACAGCCATCCACCTCACAACAACATCCAGCCCATGCACCTGCACCCAAACACAGCAGACTGACACCTCCTACCACCACTCCCTCTTCCTCCACTCCCAAACCATCTCCCTCTTCCCACCCCAAGTTCTCTAAGAAGCTTTTACTCACCAACATTGACCTCTTCCCAGCCCTCACCCCGACCCTCACTCAGGCCAGGGTGGTCAAAACCCAGCCAAGCACCTCAGCCACCCAGTCCACAGGCACAGTAGTGTCCGCAGCTACTCTAGGTGGGGAAGGAACCCTGCCACTAGCCAGGCAGACGGAATGGATGCCTGCCCCAAGAGAATTAAGGAATGGCAAGCAGTCAGTCCCAGCTGCAGGAAGGAAGGGCAAGGAGGCAGCCCCAGCTGCAGGAAGGAAGGGCAAGTAGGCAGCCACAGCTGCAGGAAGGAAGGCCAAGGAGGCAGCCCCAGCTGCAGGAAGGAAGGCCAAGGAGGCAGCCCCAGCTGCAGGCAGGAAGGGCAAAGGGCCTGCAACAGCAGGTAGTAGCGACAAGGGGCCTGGTGCTGGGGCTTAGTCAGAGCCCCCACCACCAAGCATGGTGATGCAGCCGTCAAAGGCTGCAAGAGATGGGCTGGAGCCTTCCCCCACCACTGCCAACATCACCATCAGCACAGCCACCAGCAGCAGCAGCCCCAGTGGGCAGCTGTCCGAGGCTGCAGGGGATGGGCTGGAGCCTCCCTCCACAACTGCCAGCACCACCACCAGCAGCAGCAGCCCCAGTGGGCAGCTGTCCAAGGCTGCAGGGGATGGGCTGGTGCCTACCCCACCACTGCCAGCACTGCCACCAGCACCACCACTGCCACCACTGAGCAGCCGTCACTGCCGGCAACAAGTGTGTAGTCCTACCTCCATGGGCTGTTGTGCATCCTGCCCCTGCAAATCCTGTGGGTATGACACCCAGGTGAGAGACTGTAGCCCTCATTACGACCCTGGCGGGCGGCGGAGGCCGCCCGCCAGGATTCCGCCCTCCATAATACCGCTCCGCGGTCAGAAGACCGCGGAGGGTATTATGAGTTTTTCCCTGGGCTGGCGGGCGGTCTCCAAAAGACCGCCCGCCAGCCCAGGGAAAAACTCCCTTCCCACGAGGATGCCGGCTCGTAATCGAGCCGGCGGAGTGGGAAGGTGCGACGGGTGCTACTGCACCCGTCGCGTATTTCACTGTCTGCAAGGCAGACAGTGAAATACATTTTGGGGCCCTCTTACGGGGGCCCCTGCAGTGCCCATGCCATTGGCATGGGCACTGCAGGGGCCCCCAGGGGCCCCGCGACTCCCCCTCCCGCCATCCGGTTCCCGGCGGGAGAACCGCCAGGAACTGGATGGCGGGAGGGGGAGTCGGAATCCCCAAGCCGGCGCAGCAAGCTGCGCCGGCTTGGAGGATTCCTTGGGGGCAGCGGGAAACCGGCGGGAGACCGCCGGTTTCCCTTCTCTGACCGCGGCTAAGCCGCCGCGGTCAGAATGCCCCGCGGGGCACCGCCGGCCTGTCGGCGGTGCTCCCGCGTGCCGCGGCCCTGGCGGTTACAAACCGCCAGGGTCGTAATGAGGGCCTGTGACATTGCACTCCACAAGATCTGCATCACAGGGCACAATACCCCCTCCAGCTCCAGTGGAGAAGCCATCCACTCACCCCATCCTCCACAGGATGAAGCTCACAGGGCACGATGCCCCCTCCAGAACCAGATGAGAAGCCATCCTCTCACCCCATCCTCCCCAGGATGAAGCTCACAGGGCACGATGCCCCCTCCAGAACCAGTGGAGTAGCCATCCACTCACCCCATCCTCCCCAGGATGAAGCTCACAGGGCACAATGCCCCCTCCAGAACCAGTGGGCAAGTCACCCCCTTCTGAGACTGTGGCCTTGCACTCCCCAGGACAAGTCAGTGGCAAGTCACCCACTTGAGAGACTGTGGCCATGCACTCCCCAGGACAAGTCAGTGAGCAAATCACCCACTTGAGAGACTGGTGCCTTGCACCCCCCAGGACCAAGCACAGGGCATGTTGCCCCGTCCAGAGCCAGTGTTCAAGTCACCCACTTGAGACACTGTGGCCTTGCACTCCCCAGGACAAGTCAGTGGGCAAGTCACCCACTTGAGAGACTGTGGCCTTGCACTCCCCAGGACAAGTCAATGGGCAAGTCACCCACTTGAGAGACTGTGGCCTTGCACTCCCCAGGACCTAGCACAGGGCATGTTGCCCCCTCCAGGACCAGTCGCACTGTACCATCTTCTGGCTGAAGTGCCCCCCCATTCCCCATCCCCCTGGGGTGCCTGGATATTTTCGACCTGATGCTCCTGCAGTGTTCTCTCCGTGTTGTTGCAGGAGTGAGGTGGGGCCTTGGACTTTGTGATGTGGCCCTGTTGCCCATGAACATTGAGTACTCACTGTGGTCGTCTTCTCCGGCGTTGGTGTTCATAGTGGAGCACCACGTAGAAGAGCATGGGGATCACATGAAACTCTTGCTCCATGGCGGCGTGGTTCTTCCTTGAGTCTCCAGAGGTGAGTCGTTTTCCTTCTGTACAGCGTTTCTGCCAGGCTACTGATGTCATTGGTACCGCCCCGGAAAAGGTGTCGGATTTGTGTATCATGATACAGTGGGCGAAACATTGTCCTCCTCCTGGCTATAGGCGGTTACCGCTGTGGTGCCTGTTGAATTCGTCCTGGCGGTCGGTGTGTTAAAGTGGCTGTCTGTCTGGGCAGTTTCCACCGTGGTCATAATTTCAAAGTTATTACCACCGGCCTGTTGGCGGTGTTACCGTCACTTTATCACCGACCGCCAGGGTTGTAATGAGGACTTCTATCTCTTTCTCTCACACTTTCTTTCCCCTTTTCTGTCTTTTTTCAATCAATTTCTCACACACCCGCTCAGACACATACATACCCACTCAGACACTCCCACTCCCACTCTCAGACCCACTGACACTCATATGCACCCACTCACAGACCTGTGCACACACTGACGCACCCACTAAAACACTGATGTGTGCACTCTCACACCCAGACAGACTACCTGACAGCCACTCTCACCCCCAGATACACCATCTCCCACTTATTATCACACCCACAGAAGCTGCAGCCAACTTTGAGTGGTTAGGGGGTGTTGGCCACAGGGTCAGGCTGCAGGCCAGTTTTTGCGGCAACCTCCGCTGCACACAGCTGAAGGGCGTGAATGGTGCAAGGTTAGGTACTTTTACTTATAGGGGGTTGGGCGTGCACGGCAGTGGTTAGATTAAAGTATAGTAATTAAAATTACTATATGAATTAAAAAAAAAAAGAAATTCACTGAAAAAACAAAGGTTACAGGGACGTTATAGTTAGGAAACAGAATTTTTAAAAAACATAGAAATTCACTACAGAATGCACTGCTAATTACCGTACAAATTACAGCACTCATGACAACTTTGATAACATCATTGATAATATCAATGTAATATCTGCAGTAAAATCTTTAACAAAAAAACTGTTCATGACAGGGGCATGAGTTATAGTTACCTTAGCACCCAACGATAACTATACCTCACAATAATGTGACTGCTAATGTTTAATTGATATTTTTATTGATGTTATAAAAGTTGTCATGAGTGCTTTTGGGGTAATTCACAGTGGATGGCGAGTGTGTGAGTTATCATTACCTTAAGGTGTGAGGTATAGTTACTTGAAATAACTCTAACTACAGCTGCTGAACTTCTATAGTTTTGTACAAGTAAGTTCAGAACCTAACTATAATGTCCCTGTAACCTTTGTTCTTTTTAAGTGAATTTCTATGGTTTTTAAATTCTATTTCTTAACTATGATGTCCTTGCAACCTTTGGATTTTTATTTTTTTTAATGTAAAGTAATTTTAATGACTATGCATCAATCAAACCACCACTGCACAAAGCCTTTGTATGTGCATGGTGGGGGTTGGCTGCAGGTCATCCCCCTATAAGAACCCAATGGCATGCCACACACAGCCTTCAGCCGTGTGTGATGAAGGTTGGCTAAGGCCTACCCCAATAACCACCCAACCCGATGCCATGCATGGCCTTCGGCTGTGCACATTGAGGGTTGGCCACAGGGTCTTTCTCTCTGGGTGTGAGGGTCTATGTTGGTGTTAGAGTGGATGTTAGAGTGTCTGTCTAGGTGTGAGAGTAGGTGTAAGAGGGGGCCTCTGTGTGTGAGAATCAGTGCAAGAGTTCTCAGTGAGTGGATGTGTGAGTGTCTGTGTGGGCCTGAGTTGGTGTGTGATATTCTGAGTAGGTCTGTGAGAGGGTTTATGAATGTTTGAGTGGGTCTGTGTGTGAGTGTGTGAGTCTCTGATAGGGTCTGTGGGTGCGTGCATGAATCTCCGAGTAGGGCCCCCCACATAAATTTAACATTTAGCCCCAAGAATCTGGCGGTCCCCAGGGCTGTGGGGGAGGGCATACTGGCCTCCCCCATTAGAAGTTACTGGGGGTCATTACAACAATGGCGGTAAAAGCCACTTACCGCCCTGCAGAAGACCGCCAACACACCGCTGCGGTCGCGGATATCCACCACAGCCATTATGACCCACAGCTCGGAATCTGCCAAAATTCAGACACCCACACAAGTCTGCCACCCCAAAGGTCAGTGATAAACTGGTGAAAACAAAACCTCCACCGTCACGTCAACAGAAATACGTCCACACTATCATGACCCACGAATCCACGCGGCGGTCGTTCAACCGTGGTATTCCATTGGCAGTACACACCGCAGCGCTCAAAATACACACACATATACAAAACAGAGCCACATTGGACAATTCAAAATACACACACCTGATACACATACACACACCACTCCCACACACCCAATACAATATAAAACACACACCCAAATCACCCACATCACCCACAAACCCTTACGACCACAATTGTGATAGAAGGCCAGAGAGGAGACACCACAATCTATAACCAGGCATCTACAAGCACACAACACCAACACCCACATAACATCCACGCACCCTACACAACACACCACTAAATATCACCCCACATATCATAACACACACCACCCCACACATCACCCACACCACCCCATGGCACGGCAAAGACACCCCAGGTTCTCTGAGGAGGACCTCAGGGTCATGGTGGAGGAAATCATCCGGGTAGAGCCACAACTATTCAGATCACAGGTGCAGCACACCTCCATAGCTAGGAAGATGGAGCTTTGGGGCATAATAGTGGACAGGGTCAAGGCAGTGGGACAGCACCCAAGAAATAGGGATTACATCAGGAAGAGGTGGAACGACCTACAGGGGAAGGTGCGTTCCGTGGTATCCAGACACCACCTTGCGGTGCAGAGGACTGGCGGTGGACCCCCACCTCCTCCCCCACAACTAACAATATGACGGTACGAACTGCCGCGGACGTGACCGCCATTTTCTATCTGTTCAATCACTCGATACCTGATCTTCGACAGTAGAGGACCTACACTGCAAGTGCTGCTGTGACCTCAGTCTGGAAGAGACAATGGCTCGTGTGTCTGGGGAAAGGGCCCCTGCCTTCACATCAAAGGAGTTGGAGAAACTCGTGGAAGGGGTCCTCCCCCAGTACATGCTACTCTACGGTCCTCCAGACAAACAGGTAAGTAAACTGGGAGCATGCTGTAGGGCAATGCCTGTGTGGAGTGGGGTGGATGAAAGATAGGGGGGGATAGAGGCGTGCATGAAACGACGTGAGTGCATGTGCCACATGACAAGGGTAGGGATGCAGGCCAATGACTGTGACGGTGCAGTTGGTAATAACTTCTCTTTTTCCCCTGTACAATTTCTGTAGGTCAGCGCCCACCAGAAGAAGGATATTTGGCGTGCCATCGCCAAGGACATCCGGACCCTGGGGGTCTATCACAGATGGAGCACCCACTGCCGTAAGAGATAGGAGGACATTCGCCGTTGGAGCAAGAAGACGGCGGAGGCCCAGCTGGGGATGGCCTCCCAACGTGGGAGGGGTGCCCGTGTTCAGGATCCTGGCGGTGGCGTATCCGGAGTTGGATGGGGACTTGAGGGCATCACAGCAGCAACAAGGGGGTGAGTACACTCTCATTCTGCTGATTCAGCGTGCAGTGGAGGTGTCTGGGTGGGGGAGGTGGGCTGTGGGTTCCCCTAGGCCAGGGCGAGTGTGCTAGTTAGGTCTCCTTTTTCAGGCAGGCCTGTGGCACCCACCCCACCTTGGTACAGTGCAAACCACACCTAGTCAGGCTCCTGTGACATTCATGTGTGCAGATGTCGACCATAGCCTTTTATGCCATATCCCAGGGGTTGAATAGTGGACCCCAAGTGAGCGGCGTAGTGCAGGGGGCTTCTGTGTCTGTCGTTTCTGTCAACGGTAGCGGTAATGCAATGCATGCGTCCCCCCCTTTTTGTGTTCTCCCTGTTCTTGTGTGCATTGGTGTCATCAGGCGGAGGAGCAGTGGCACCGGAGCAGGAGGGAGCTGCATTCCATATGGCCCTGGAGGGCGACACTATGGAGTCGGATTTCACCAGTGGGACGGAGGGCGAGGGGAGCTCCACGGAGGGGACAGGAGCTGAGACCAGTGATATGGACTCGTCCGCTGATGGGAGCTCCCTTGTGGTGGAGGGCCCATCTGTGCCCCCCCATCTACAGGTACAGCCACCACCCCCGCTTCCAGCACTGCCCTCCCAGCAGCCCCTCAGCCTTTGCCCCATGCCCGCTCACCCAGGAGGGTGGGCATCACCTTCGCCCCAGGCACCTCAGGCCCTGCCCCAGTCACCCCTGCTGCCCTCAGTGAGGAGGCCATTCACCTCCTCAGGTCCCTCACTGTTGGCAGTCTACCATTTTGAATGCCATCCAGGGTGAAGAGAGGCAGTTGCAACAGACAAATGCATTCCTGGAGGGCATTCATTCTGGTCAGGCAGCCCTTCAGCGAGCGTTTCAGACTCTAGCATCAGCACTGATGGCAGCCATTGTCCCTATCTTTAGCCTCCCCCTTTAACTTCCTCTACCCAGACCCACACCCTTGTACCTCAGCCTACCCCAAGCCCACCATCAGACCAGCATGCACACACCCCAACAGACAAAGGAAGCTCAGGCAAACATAAGCACCACACATCCCACAGGCACTCTCGCAATCATCACACACATGCAGACATAGCAACATCCACTGCCTCCAATGAGTCCCCTTCCTCCTCGTCTCCCTCCTCCCTCCCAGTCTTGTCTCCACACACACCTGCATGCACTACATCTACAGCCACTACTTCTATCACCACCACATCCCGCTCACGTGCAGTCACCACCCCACTACAATTCACACATCCCGTGTCCTCTCCCAGTGTGTCTGTGACGCCACCTCCCAAACTACACAAATGCAGGAACACACCCACCCAAGAGCCATCCACCTCACGACAGCCTCCAGCACAAGCACCTTCACCCAAAGTCACCAAACGTACACCTCCTACAACCGCGACCTCTTCCTCCACTCCCAAACCCCTCCAGCTACCCGTCCCAGTGTTCCCAAGAAACTTTTCCTGTCCACCCTTGACCATTTTCCCTCACCTCCCCCACCCAATCAGTCCCCTAGGGCCCGACTCTCCAGGTCCCAACCTAGCACCTCAGCCACGACATCAGGGGGATCAGTGGTGACAGTAGTCACCAGATTCTGGAGTGCACTAGGCAGCAGGGCAGCCAGTGTGGCAAGGAGCAATAGCAAGGACAGTCCCCCATCTGTCAAGCATCAAAAGTTGACCAGTGCCTGGCGGGAGAGGGGGAAGACACCAGCCACCAAAGCCACTCCCAGGTGTAGAGGTGGGAGTGTGGAGTCAGCTGCGACACCTTCTAAGGTGGGGAAGGGGCACAAGAAACCCGGCAAGTCTGGGAAGATCGGCACGGCAGAGAAGACCGCCATCAGCCAGGCTGCCCAGGAGGCGACCACCATCAGCCCCGCTGCCCAGGAGGTGACCACCATCAGCCCCGCTGCCCAGGAGGTGACCGCCAGCAGCAGCCCCGCAGGCCCAGACAGGACCACCAGCAGCAGCCCCGCAGGCCCAGACAGGACCGCCAGCAGCTGAGTCGCTGCCAAGGACTTCACCTCCACAAGCACCGCTGCAATGGACACCGCCGCTACAAGCACCGCTGCCAAGGACACCGCCGCCACAAGCACCGCTGCAATGGACACTGCCGCCACAAGCACCGCTGCAATGGACACCACCGCCACAAGCACCGATGCAATGGACACCGCCGCCACAAGCACCGCTGGCCCATGAGCGCCAAGAGCACTGACGCTACTGAGTCCGCCACGAGCAGGATGAAGCACTCTGGGCACAAAGCCCCCTCCAGAACCAGTGGCGAGAAACATCCACTACCTCAGTCCTTGGCAGGATGAAGCACTCTGGGCACAAAGCCCCCTCCAGAACCAGTGGAGGCAGGCATCCACTAACTCTGTCCTTGGCAGGATGAAACACTTTGGGCACAAAGCCCTCTCCAGAACCAGTGGAGATTTACATCCACTACCTCAGTCCTTGGCAGGCTGAAGCACTCTGGGCACAAACCCCCTCCAGAACGAGTGGAGATTTACATCCACTATCTCAGTACTTGGCAGGATAAAGCACTCTTGACACAAAGCCCCCTCCAGAACCAGTGGAGATTTACATCCACTACCTCAGTCCTTGGCAGGCTGAAGCACTCTGGGTATAAAGCCCCCTACAGAACCAGTGGAGAACGGCATCCACTATCTCTGTCCTTGGCAGGATGAAGCAATCTGGGCACAAAGCCCCCTCCAGAACCAGTGGAGATTTACATCCACTACCTCAGTCCTTGGCAGGCTGAAGCACTGTGGGCACAAAGCTCCCTCCAGAACCAGTGGAGACAGACATCCACTACCTCTGTCCTTGGCAGGATGAAGCACTCTGGGCACAAAGCCCCCTCCAGAACCAGTGGAGATTTCCATCCACTACCTCAGTCCTCGGCAGGATGAAGCACTCAGGGCACAAAGCCCCCTCCAGAACCAGTTGAGACAGGCATCCACTACCTCTGTCTTTGGCAGGATGAAGCACTCTGGGCACAAAGCACCCTCCAGAACCAGTGGAGATTTACATCCACTACCTCTGTCCTTGGCAGGCTGAAGCACTCTGGGCACAAAGCCCCCTCCAGAACCAGTGGAGAAAGGCATCCACTACCTCTGTCCTTGGCAGGATGAAGCACTCTGGGCACAAAGCCCCCTCCAGAACCAGTGGAGATTTACATCCACTACCTCAGTCCTTGGCAGGCTGAAGCACTCTGCGCACAAAGCCCCCTCCAGAACCAGTGGAGAAAGGCATCCACTACCTCTGTCCTTGGCAGGATGAAGCACTCTGGGCACAAAGCCCCCTCCAGAACCAGTGGAGATTTAAATCCACTACCTCAGTCCTTGGCAGGATGAAGCACTCTGGGCACAAAGCCCCCTCCAGAACCAGTGGAGATTTACATCCACTACCTCAGTCCTTGGCAGGATGAAGCACTCTGGTCACAAAGCCCCCTCCAGAACCAGTGGAGACAGGCATCCACTACCTCTGTCCTTGGCAGGATGAAGCACTTTGGGCACAAAGCCCCCTCCAGAACCAGTGGAGATGTACATCCAATACCTCAGTCCTTGGCAGGATGAAGCACTCAGGGCACAAAGACCCCTCCAGAACCAGTGGAGAGATACATCAACTACCTCAGTCCTTGGCAGGATGAAGCACTCTGGGCACAAAGCCCCCTCCAGAACCAGCGGAGACAGGTATCTACTACCTCTGTCCTTGGCAGGATGAAGCACTCTAGGCACAAAGCCCCCTCCAGAGCCAGTGGAGAAAGGCATTGACTACCTCTGTCCTTGGCATGATGAAGCACTCTCGGCACAAAGCCCCCTCCAGAACCAGTGGAGATGTACATCCACTACCTCAGTCCTTGGCAGGATGAAGCACTATGGGCAGAAAGACCCTCCAGACCCAGTGGAGATTTACATCCACTACCTCAGTCCTTGGCAGGATGAAGCACTTTGGGCACAAAGCCCCCTCCAGAACCAGTGGAGAGATACATCCACTTCCTCAGTCCATGGCAGGATGAAGCACTCTGGGCACAAAGCCCCCTCCAGAACCAGTAGAGACAGGCATCCACTACCTCTGTCCTTGGCAGGATGAAGCACTCTGGGCACAAAGCCCCCTCCAGAACCAGTGGAGATTTACATCCACTACCTCAGTCCTTGGCAGGCTGAAGCACTCTGGGTACAAAGACCACTACAGAACCCGTGGAGAAAGGCATCCACTACCTCTGTCCTTGGCAGGATGAAGCAATCTGGGCACAAAGCCCCCTCCAGAACCAGTGGAGATATACATCCACTACCTCAGTCCTTGGCAGGATGAAGCACTCTGGACACAAAGCCCCCTCCAGAACCAGTGGAGATTTACATCCACTACCGCAGTCCTTGGCAGGATGAAGCACTCTGGGCACAAAGCCCCCTCCAGAACCAGTGGAGATTTACATCCACTACCTCAGTCCTTGGCAGGATGAAGCACTCTGGGCACAAAGCTCCCTCCAGAACCAGTGGAGAGATACATCCACTACCTCAGTCCTTGGCAGGATGAAGCACTCTGGGCACAAAGCTCCCTCCAGAACCAGTGGAGAGATACATCCACTACCTCAGTCCTTGGCAGGATGAAGCACTCTGGGCACAAAGCCCCCTCCAGAACCAGTGGAGACAGGCATCCACTACCTCTGTCCTTGGCAGGATGAAGCAATCTGGGCACAAAGCCCCCTCCTGAACCAGTGGAGATTTACATCCACTACCTCATTCCTTGGCAGGATGAAGCACTATGGGCACAAAGCCCCCTCCAGAACCAGTGGAGTTTTACATCCACTACCTCAGTCCTTGGCAGGCTGAAGCACTCTGGGCACAAAGCCCCCTCCAGAACCAGTGGAGAAAGGCATCCACTACCTCTGTCCTTTGCAGGACCAAGCACTCTGGGCACAAAGCCCCCTCCAGAACCAGTGGAGGTTTACATCCACTACCTCAGTCCTTGGCAGGATGAAGCACTTTGGGCACAAAGCCCCCTCCAGAACCAGTGGAGAGATACATCCACTACCTCAGTCCATGGCAGGATGAAGCACTCTGGGCACAAAGCCCCCTCCAGAACCAGTGGAGACAGGCATCCACTACCTCTGTCCTTGGCAGGATGAAGCACTCTGGGCACAAAGCCCCCTCCAGAACCAGTGGAGATTTACATCCACTACCTCAGTCCTTGGCAGGCTGAAGCACCTTGGGTACAAAGCCCCCTACAGACCAGTGGAGAAAGGCATCCACTACCTCTGTCCTTGGCAGGATGAAGCAATCTGGGCACAAAGCCCCCTCCAGAACCAGTGGGGATTTACATCCACTACCTCAGTCCTTGGCAGGATGAAGCACTCTGGGCAAAAAGCCCCCTCCAGAACCAGTGGAGACAGGCATCCACTACCTCTGTCCTTGGCAGGATGAAGCACTTTGGGCACAAAGCCCCCTCCAGAACCAGTGGAGATGTACATCCACTACCTCAGTCCTTGGCAGGATGAAGCACTTTGGGCACAAAGACCCCTCCAGAACCAGCGGAGACAGGCATCCACTACCTCTGTCCTTGGCAGGATGAAGCACTCTGGGCACAAAGCCCCCTCCAGAACCAGTGGAGATTTACATCCACTAACTCATTCCTTGGCAGGCTGAAGCACTCTGGGCACAAAGCCCCCTCCAGAACCAGTGGAGAAAGACATCGACTACCTCTGTCCTTGGCAGGATGAAGCAATCTGGGCACAAAGCCCCCTCCAGAACCAGTGGGGATTTACATCCACTACCTCAGCCCTTGGCAGGATGAAGCACTCTGGGCACAAAGCTCCCTACAGAATCAGTGGAGACAGACATCCACTACCTCTGTCCTTGGCAGGATGAAGCACTCTGGGCACAAAGCCCACTCCAGAACCAGTGGAGATTTACATCCACTACCTCAGTCCTTGTCAGGCTGAAGCACTCTGGGCACAAAGCCCCCTCCAGAACCAGTGGAGAAAGGCATCCACTACCTCTGTCCTTGGCAGGATGAAGCACTCTGGGCACAAAGCCCCCTCCAGAACCAGTGGAGATTTACATCCACTACCTCAGTCCTTGGCAGGATGAAGCACTCTGGGCACAAAGCCCCCTCCAGAACCAGTGGAGATTTACATCCACTACCTCAGTCCTTGGCAGGATGAAGCACTCTGGGCACAAAGCCCCCTCCAGAACCAGTGGAGATTTACATCCACTACCTCAGTCCTTGGCAGGATAAAGCACTCTGGGCACAAAGCCCCCTCCAGAACCAGTGGAGAGATACATCCACTACCTCAGTCCTTGGCAGGATGAAGCACTCTGGGCACAAAGCCCCCTCCAGAACCAGTGGAGAGATACATCCACTTCCTCAGTCCATGGCAGGATGAAGCACTCTGGGCACAAAGCCCCCTCCAGAACCAGTGGAGACAGGCATCCACTACCTCTGTCCTTGGCAGGATGAAGCACTCTGGGCACAAAGCCCCCTCCAGAATCAGTGGAGATTTACATCCACTACCTCAGTCCTTGTCAGGCTGAAGCACTCTGGGCACAAAGCCCCCTCCAGAACCAGTGGAGAAAGGCATCCACTACCTCTGTCCTTGGCAGGATGAAGCACTCTGGGCACAAAGCCCCCTCCAGAACCAGTGGAGATTTACATCCACTACCTCAGTCCTTGGCAGGATGAAGCACTCTGGGCACAAAGCCCCCTCCAGAACCAGTGGAGATTTACATCCACTACCTCAGTCCTTGGCAGGATGAAGCACTCTGGGCACAAAGCCCCCTCCAGAACCAGTGGAGATTTACATCCACTACCTCAGTCCTTGGCAGGATAAAGCACTCTGGGCACAAAGCCCCCTCCAGAACCAGTGGAGAGATACATCCACTACCTCAGTCCTTGGCAGGATGAAGCACTCTGGGCACAAAGCCCCCTCCAGAACCAGTGGAGAGATACATCCACTTCCTCAGTCCATGGCAGGATGAAGCACTCTGGGCACAAAGCCCCCTCCAGAACCAGTGGAGACAGGCATCCACTACCTCTGTCCTTGGCAGGATGAAGCACTCTGGGCACAAAGCCCCCTCCAGAATCAGTGGAGATTTACATCCACTACCTCAGTCCTTGGCAGGCTGAAGCACCTTGGGTACAAAGCCCCCTACAGACCAGTGGAGAAAGGCATCCACTACCTCTGTCCTTGGCAGGATGAAGCAATCTGGGCACAAAGCCCCCTCCAGAACCAGTGGAGATTTACATCCACTACCTGAGTCCTTGGCAGGATGAAGCACTCTGGGCACAAAGCCCCCTCCAGAACCAGTGGAGACAGGCATCCACTACCTCAGTCCTTGGCAGGATGAAGCACTCTGGGCACAAAGACCCCTCCAGAACCAGTGGAGAGATACATCCACTACCTCAGTCCTTGGCAGGATGAAGCACTCTGGGCACAAAGCCCCCTCCAGAACCAGCGGAGACAGGCATCTACTACCTCTGTCCTTGGCAGGATGAAGCACTCTAGGCACAAAGCCCCCTCCAGAGCCAGTGGAGAAAGGCATCGACTACCTCAGTCCTTGGCAGGATGAAGCACTTTGGGCACAAAGCCCCCTCCAGAACCAGTGGAGAGATACATCCACTTCCTCAGTCCATGGCAGGATGAAGCACTCTGGGCACAAAGCCCCCTCCAGAACCAGTAGAGACAGGCATCCACTACCTCTGTCCTTGGCAGGATGAAGCACTCTGGGCACAAAGCCCCCTCCAGAACCAGTGGAGATTTACATCCACTACCTCAGTCCTTGGCAGGCTGAAGCACTCTGGACACAAAGCCCCCTCCAGAACCAGTGGAGATTTACATCCACTACCGCAGTCCTTGGCAGGATGAAGCACTCTGGGCACAAAGCCCCCTCCAGAACCAGTGGAGATTTACATCCACTACCTCAGTCCTTGGCAGGATGAAGCACTCTTGGCACAAAGCTCCCTCCAGAACCAGTGGAGAGATACATCCACTACCTCAGTCCTTGGCAGGATGAAGCACTCTGGGCACAAAGCTCCCTCCAGAACCAGTGGAGAGATACATCCACTACCTCAGTCCTTGGCAGGATGAAGCACTCTGGGCACAAAGCCCCCTCCAGAACCAGTGGAGACAGGCATCCACTACCTCTGTCCTTGGCAGGATGAAGCAATCTGGGCACAAAGCCCCCTCCTGAACCAGTGGAGATTTACATCCACTACCTCATTCCTTGGCAGGATGAAGCACTATGGGCACAAAGCCCCCTCCAGAACCAGTGGAGTTTTACATCCACTACCTCAGTCCATGGCAGGCTGAAGCACTCTGGGCACAAAGCCCCCTCCAGAACCAGTGGAGAAAGGCGTCCACTACCTCTGTCCTTTGCAGGACCAAGCACACTGGGCACAAAGCCCCCTCCAGAACCAGTGGAGGTTTACATCCACTACCTCAGTCCTTGGCAGGATGAAGCACTTTGGGCACAAAGCCCCCTCCAGAACCAGTGGAGAGATACATCCACTACCTCAGTCCATGGCAGGATGAAGCACTCTGGGCACAAAGCCCCCTCCAGAACCAGTGGAGACAGGCATCCACTACCTCTGTCCTTGGCAGGATGAAGCACTCTGGGCACAAAGCCCCCTCCAGAACCAGTGGAGATTTACATCCACTACCTCAGTCCTTGGCAGGCTGAAGCACCTTGGGTACAAAGCCCCCTACAGACCAGTGGAGAAAGGCATCCACTACCTCTGTCCTTGGCAGGATGAAGCAATCTGGGCACAAAGCCCCCTCCAGAACCAGTGGGGATTTACATCCACTACCTCAGTCCTTGGCAGGATGAAGCACTCTGGGCAAAAAGCCCCCTCCAGAACCAGTGGAGACAGGCATCCACTACCTCTGTCCTTGGCAGGATGAAGCACTTTGGGCACAAAGCCCCCTCCAGAACCAGTGGAGATGTACATCCACTACCTCAGTCCTTGGCAGGATGAAGCACTTTGGGCACAAAGACCCCTCCAGAACCAGCGGAGACAGGCATCCACTACCTCTGTCCTTGGCAGGATGAATCAATCTGGGCACAAAGCCCCCTCCAGAACCAGTGGGGATTTACATCCACTACCTCAGCCCTTGGCAGGATGAAGCACTCTGGGCACAAAGCTCCCTACAGAATCAGTGGAGACAGACATCCACTACCTCTGTCCTTGGCAGGATGAAGCACTCTGGGCACAAAGCCCACTCCAGAACCAGTGGAGATTTACATCCACTACCTCAGTCCTTGTCAGGCTGAAGCACTCTGGGCACAAAGCCCCCTCCAGAACCAGTGGAGAAAGGCATCCACTACCTCTGTCCTTGGCAGGATGAAGCACTCTGGGCACAAAGCCCCCTCCAGAACCAGTGGAGATTTACATCCACTACCTCAGTCCTTGGCAGGATGAAGCACTCTAGACACAAATCCCCCTCCAGAACGAGTGGAGATTTACATCCACTACCTCAGTCCTTGGCAGGATGAAGCACTCTGGGCACAAAGCCCCCTCCAGAACCAGTGGAGATTTACATCCACTACCTCAGTCCTTGGCAGGAAGAAGCACTCTGGGCACAAAGCCCCCTCCAGAACCAGTGGAGATTTACATCCACTACCTCAGTCCTTGGGAGGATAAAGCACTCTGGGCACAAAGCCCCCTCCAGAACCAGTGGAGAGATACATCCACTACCTCAGTCCTTGGCAGGATGAAGCACTCTGGGCACAAAGCCCCCTCCAGAACCAGTGGAGAGATACATCCACTTCCTCAGTCCATGGCAGGATGAAGCACTCTGGGCACAAAGCCCCCTCCAGAACCAGTGGAGACAGGCATCCACTACCTCTGTCCTTGGCAGGATGAAGCACTCTGGGCACAAAGCCCCCTCCAGAATCAGTGGAGATTTACATCCACTACCTCAGTCCTTGGCAGGCTGAAGCACCTTGGGTACAAAGCCCCCTACAGACCAGTGGAGAAAGGCATCCACTACCTCTGTCCTTGGCAGGATGAAGCAATCTGGGCACAAAGCCCCCTCCAGAACCAGTGGAGATTTACATCCACTACCTGAGTCCTTGGCAGGATGAAGCACTCTGGGCACAAAGCCCCCTCCAGAACCAGTGGAGACAGGCATCCACTACCTCAGTCCTTGGCAGGATGAAGCACTCTGGGCACAAAGACCCCTCCAGAACCAGTGGAGAGATACATCCACTACCTCAGTCCTTGGCAGGATGAAGCACTCTGGGCACAAAGCCCCCTCCAGAACCAGCGGAGACAGGCATCTACTACCTCTGTCCTTGGCAGGATGAAGCACTCTAGGCACAAAGCCCCCTCCAGAGCCAGTGGAGAAAGGCATCGACTACCTCTGTCCTTGGCAGGATGAATCACTCTCTGCACAAATCCCCCTCCAGAACCAGTGGAGATGTACATCCACTACCTCAGTCCTTGGCAGGATGAAGCACTCTGGGCACAAAGACCCCTCCAGAACCAATGGAGAGATACATCCACTACCTCAGTCCTTTGCAGGATGAAGCACTCTGGGCACAAAGCCCCCTCCAGAACCAGCGGAGACAGGCATCCACTACCTCTGTCCTTGGCAGGATGAAGCACTCTGAGCACAAAGCCCCCTCCAGAACAAGTGGAGATTTACATCCACTAACTCAGTCCTTGGCAGGCTGAAGCACTCTGGGCACAAAGCCCCCTCCAGAACCAGTGGAGAAAGACATCGACTACCTCTGTCCTTGGCAGGATGAAGCAATCTGGGCACAAAGCCCCCTCCAGAACCAGTGGGGATTTACATCCACTACCTCAGCCCTTGGCAGGATGAAGCACTCTGGGCACAAAGCCCCCTCCAGAATCAGTGGAGACAGACATCCACTACCTCTGTCCTTAGCAGGATGAAGCACTCTGGGCACAAAGCCCCCTCCAGAACCAGTGGAGATTTACATCCACTACCTCAGTCCTTGGCAGGCTGAAGCACTCTGGGCACAAAGCCCCCTCCAGAACCAGTGGAGAAAGGCATCCACTACCTCTGTCCTTGGCAGGATGAAGCACTCTGGGCACAAAGCCCCCTCCAGAACCAGTGGAGATTTACATCCACTACCTCAGTCCTTGGCACGATGAAGCACTCTAGACACAAAGCCCCCTCCAGAACCAGTGGAGATTTACATCCACTACCTCAGTCCTTGGCAGGATGAAGCACTCTGGGCACAAAGCCCCCTCCAGAACCAGTGGAGATTTACATCCACTACCTCAGTCCTTGGCAGGATGAAGCACTCTGGGCACAAAGCCCCCTCCAGAACCAGTGGAGATTTACATCCACTACCTCAGTCCTTGGCAGGATGAAGCACTCTGGGCACAAAGCCCCCTCCAGAACCAGTGGAGATTTACATCCACTGCCTCAGTCCTTGGCAGGATGAAGCACTCTGGGCACAAAGCCCCCTCCAGAACCAGTGGAGAGATACATCCACTACGTCAGTCCTTGGCAGGATGAAGCACTCTGGGCACAAAGCCCCCTCCAGAACCAATGCAGACAGGCATCCACTACCTCTGTCCTTGGCAGGATGAAGCACTATGGGCACAAAGCCCCCTCCAGAACCAGTGTAGATTTACATCCACTACCTCAGTCCTTGGCAGGCTGAAGCACTCTGGGCACAAAGCCCCCTCCAGAACCAGTGGAGATTTACATCCACTACCTCAGTCCTTGGCAGGATGAAGCACTCTGGGCACAAAGCCCCCTCCAGAACCAGTGGAGATTTACATCCACTACCTCAGTCCTTGGCAGGATAAAGCACTCTGGGCACAAAGCCCCCTCCAGAACCAGTGGAGAGATACATCCACTACCTCAGTCCTTGGCAGGATGAAGCACTCTGGGCACAAAGCCCCCTCCAGAACCAGTGGAGAGATACATCCACTTCCTCAGTCCATGGCAGGATGAAGCACTCTGGGCACAAAGCCCCCTCCAGAACCAGTGGAGACAGGCATCCACTACCTCTGTCCTTGGCAGGATGAAGCACTCTGGGCACAAAGCCCCCTCCAGAATCAGTGGAGATTTACATCCACTACCTCAGTCCTTGGCAGGCTGAAGCACCTTGGGTACAAAGCCCCCTACAGACCAGTGGAGAAAGGCATCCACTACCTCTGTCCTTGGCAGGATGAAGCAATCTGGGCACAAAGCCCCCTCCAGAACCAGTGGAGATTTACATCCACTACCTGAGTCCTTGGCAGGATGAAGCACTCTGGGCACAAAGCCCCCTCCAGAACCAGTGGAGACAGGCATCCACTACCTCAGTCCTTGGCAGGATGAAGCACTCTGGGCACAAAGACCCCTCCAGAACCAGTGGAGAGATACATCCACTACCTCAGTCCTTGGCAGGATGAAGCACTCTGGGCACAAAGCCCCCTCCAGAACCAGCGGAGACAGGCATCTACTACCTCTGTCCTTGGCAGGATGAAGCACTCTAGGCACAAAGCCCCCTCCAGAGCCAGTGGAGAAAGGCATCGACTACCTCAGTCCTTGGCAGGATGAAGCACTTTGGGCACAAAGCCCCCTCCAGAACCAGTGGAGAGATACATCCACTTCCTCAGTCCATGGCAGGATGAAGCACTCTGGGCACAAAGCCCCCTCCAGAACCAGTAGAGACAGGCATCCACTACCTCTGTCCTTGGCAGGATGAAGCACTCTGGGCACAAAGCCCCCTCCAGAACCAGTGGAGATTTACATCCACTACCTCAGTCCTTGGCAGGCTGAAGCACTCTGGGTACAAAGACCCCTACAGAACCCGTGGAGAAAGGCATCCACTACCTCTGTCCTTGGCAGGATGAAGCAATCTGGGCACAAAGCCCCCTCCAGAACCAGTGGAGATATACATCCACTACCTCAGTCCTTGGCAGGATGAAGCACTCTGGACACAAAGCCCCCTCCAGAACCAGTGGAGATTTACATCCACTACCGCAGTCCTTGGCAGGATGAAGCACTCTGGGCACAAAGCCCCCTCCAGAACCAGTGGAGATTTACATCCACTACCTCAGTCCTTGGCAGGATGAAGCACTCTGGGCACAAAGCTCCCTCCAGAACCAGTGGAGAGATACATCCACTACCTCAGTCCTTGGCAGGATGAAGCACTCTGGGCACAAAGCTCCCTCCAGAACCAGTGGAGAGATACATCCACTACCTCAGTCCTTGGCAGGATGAAGCACTCTGGGCACAAAGCCCCCTCCAGAACCAGTGGAGACAGGCATCCACTACATCTGTCCTTGGCAGGATGAAGCAATCTGGGCACAAAGCCCCCTCCTGAACCAGTGGAGATTTACATCCACTACCTCATTCCTTGGCAGGATGAAGCACTATGGGCACAAAGCCCCCTCCAGAACCAGTGGAGTTTTACATCCACTACCTCAGTCCTTGGCAGGCTGAAGCACTCTGGGCACAAAGCCCCCTCCAGAACCAGTGGAGAAAGGCATCCACTACCTCTGTCCTTTGCAGGACCAAGCACTCTGGGCACAAAGCCCCCTCCAGAACCAGTGGAGGTTTACATCCACTACCTCAGTCCTTGGCAGGATGAAGCACTTTGGGCACAAAGCCCCCTCCAGAACCAGTGGAGAGATACATCCACTACCTCAGTCCATGGCAGGATGAAGCACTCTGGGCACAAAGCCCCCTCCAGAACCAGTGGAGACAGGCATCCACTACCTCTGTCCTTGGCAGGATGAAGCACCTTGGGTACAAAGCCCCCTACAGACCAGTGGAGAAAGGCATCCACTACCTCTGTCCTTGGCAGGATGAAGCAATCTGGGCACAAAGCCCCCTCCAGAACCAGTGGGGATTTACACCCACTACCTCAGTCCTTGGCAGGATGAAGCACTCTGGGCAAAAAGCCCCCTCCAGAACCAGTGGAGACAGGCATCCACTACCTCTGTCCTTGGCAGGATGAAGCACTTTGGGCACAAAGCCCCCTCCAGAACCAGTGGAGATGTACATCCACTACCTCAGTCCTTGGCAGGATGAAGCACTTTGGGCACAAAGACCCCTCCAGAACCAGCGGAGACAGGCATCCACTACCTCTGTCCTTGGCAGGATGAAGCACTCTGGGCACAAAGCCCCCTCCAGAACCAGTGGAGATTTACATCCACTAACTCATTCCTTGGCAGGCTGAAGCACTCTGGGCACAAAGCCCCCTCCAGAACCAGTGGAGAAAGACATCGACTACGTCTGTCCTTGGCAGGATGAAGCAATCTGGGCACAAAGCCCCCTCCAGAACCAGTGGGGATTTACATCCACTACCTCAGCCCTTGGCAGGATGAAGCACTCTGGGCACAAAGCTCCCTACAGAATCAGTGGAGACAGACATCCACTACCTCTGTCCTTGGCAGGATGAAGCACTCTGGGCACAAAGCCCACTCCAGAACCAGTGGAGATTTACATCCACTACCTCAGTCCTTGTCAGGCTGAAGCACTCTGGGCACAAAGCCCCCTCCAGAACCAGTGGAGAAAGGCATCCACTACCTCTGTCCTTGGCAGGATGAAGCACTCTGGGCACAAAGCCCCCTCCAGAACCAGTGGAGATTTACATCCACTACCTCAGTCCTTGGCAGGATGAAGCACTCTAGACACAAATCCCCCTCCAGAACGAGTGGAGATTTACATCCACTACCTCAGTCCTTGGCAGGATGAAGCACTCTGGGCACAAAGCCCCCTCCAGAACCAGTGGAGATTTACATCCACTACCTCAGTCCTTGGCAGGAAGAAGCACTCTGGGCACAAAGCCCCCTCCAGAACCAGTGGAGATTTACATCCACTACCTCAGTCCTTGGCAGGATAAAGCACTCTGGGCACAAAGCCCCCTCCAGAACCAGTGGAGAGATACATCCACTACCTCAGTCCTTGGCAGGATGAAGCACTCTGGGCACAAAGCCCCCTCCAGAACCAGTGGAGAGATACATCCACTTCCTCAGTCCATGGCAGGATGAAGCACTCTGGGCACAAAGCCCCCTCCAGAACCAGTGGAGACAGGCATCCACTACCTCTGTCCTTGGCAGGATGAAGCACTCTGGGCACAAAGCCCCCTCCAGAATCAGTGGAGATTTACATCCACTACCTCAGTCCTTGGCAGGCTGAAGCACCTTGGGTACAAAGCCCCCTACAGACCAGTGGAGAAAGGCATCCACTACCTCTGTCCTTGGCAGGATGAAGCAATCTGGGCACAAAGCCCCCTCCAGAACCAGTGGAGATTTACATCCACTACCTGAGTCCTTGGCAGGATGAAGCACTCTGGGCACAAAGCCCCCTCCAGAACCAGTGGAGACAGGCATCCACTACCTCAGTCCTTGGCAGGATGAAGCACTCTGGGCACAAAGACCCCTCCAGAACCAGTGGAGAGATACATCCACTACCTCAGTCCTTGGCAGGATGAAGCACTCTGGGCACAAAGCCCCCTCCAGAACCAGCGGAGACAGGCATCTACTACCTCTGTCCTTGGCAGGATGAAGCACTCTAGGCACAAAGCCCCCTCCAGAGCCAGTGGAGAAAGGCATCGATTACCTCTGTCCTTGGCAGGATGAATCACTCTCTGCACAAATCCCCCTCCAGAACCAGTGGAGATGTACATCCACTACCTCAGTCCTTGGCAGGATGAAGCACTCTGGGCACAAAGACCCGTCCAGAACCAATGGAGAGATACATCCACTACCTCAGTCCTTTGCAGGATGAAGCACTCTGGGCACAAAGCCCCCTCCAGAACCAGCGGAGACAGGCATCCACTACCTCTGTCCTTGGCAGGATGAAGCACTCTGGGCACAAAGCCCCCTCCAGAACAAGTGGAGATTTACATCCACTAACTCAGTCCTTGGCAGGCTGAAGCACTCTGGGCACAAAGCCCCCTCCAGAACCAGTGGAGAAAGACATCGACTACCTCTGTCCTTGGCAGGATGAAGCAATCTGGGCACAAAGCCCCCTCCAGAACCAGTGGGGATTTACATCCACTACCTCAGCCCTTGGCAGGATGAAGCACTCTGGGCACAAAGCCCCCTCCAGAATCAGTGGAGACAGACATCCACTACCTCTGTCCTTAGCAGGATGAAGCACTCTGGGCACAAAGCCCCCTCCAGAACCAGTGGAGATTTACATCCACTACCTCAGTCCTTGGCAGGCTGAAGCACTCTGGGCACAAAGCCCCCTCCAGAACCAGTGGAGAAAGGCATCCACTACCTCTGTCCTTGGCAGGATGAAGCACTCTGGGCACAAATCCCCCTCCAGAACCAGTGGAGATTTACATCCACTACCTCAGTCCTTGGCACGATGAAGCACTCTAGACACAAAGCCCCCTCCAGAACCAGTGGAGATTTACATCCACTACCTCAGTCCTTGGCAGGATGAAGCACTCTGGGCACAAAGCCCCCTCCAGAACCAGTGGAGATTTACATCCACTACCTCAGTCCTTGGCAGGATGAAGCACTCTGGGCACAAAGCCCCCTCCAGAACCAGTGGAGATTTACATCCACTACCTCAGTCCTTGGCAGGATGAAGCACTCTGGGCACAAAGCCCCCTCCAGAACCAGTGGAGATTTACATCCACTGCCTCAGTCCTTGGCAGGATGAAGCACTCTGGGCACAAAGACCCCTCCAGAACCAGTGGAGAGATACATCCACTACCTCAGTCCTTGGCAGGATGAAGCACTCTGGGCACAAAGCCCCCTCCAGAACCAGCGGAGACAGGCATCTACTACCTCTGTCCTTGGCAGGATGAAGCACTCTAGGCACAAAGCCCCCTCCAGAGCCAGTGGAGAAAGGCATCGACTACCTCTGTCCTTGGCAGGATGAATCACTCTCTGCACAAATCCCCCTCCAGAACCAGTGGAGATGTACATCCACTACCTCAGTCCTTGGCAGGATGAAGCACTCTGGGCACAAAGACCCCTCCAGAACCAATGGAGAGATACATCCACTACCTCAGTCCTTTGCAGGATGAAGCACTCTGGGCACAAAGCCCCCTCCAGAACCAGCGGAGACAGGCATCTACTACCTCTGTCCTTGGCAGGATGAAGCACTCTAGGCACAAAGCCCCCTCCAGAGCCAGTGGAGAAAGGCATCGATTACCTCTGTCCTTGGCAGGATGAATCACTCTCTGCACAAATCCCCCTCCAGAACCAGTGGAGATGTACATCCACTACCTCAGTCCTTGGCAGGATGAAGCACTCTGGGCACAAAGACCCGTCCAGAACCAATGGAGAGATACATCCACTACCTCAGTCCTTTGCAGGATGAAGCACTCTGGGCACAAAGCCCCCTCCAGAACCAGCGGAGACAGGCATCCACTACCTCTGTCCTTGGCAGGATGAAGCACTCTGGGCACAAAGCCCCCTCCAGAACAAGTGGAGATTTACATCCACTAACTCAGTCCTTGGCAGGCTGAAGCACTCTGGGCACAAAGCCCCCTCCAGAACCAGTGGAGAAAGACATCGACTACCTCTGTCCTTGGCAGGATGAAGCAATCTGGGCACAAAGCCCCCTCCAGAACCAGTGGGGATTTACATCCACTACCTCAGCCCTTGGCAGGATGAAGCACTCTGGGCACAAAGCCCCCTCCAGAATCAGTGGAGACAGACATCCACTACCTCTGTCCTTAGCAGGATGAAGCACTCTGGGCACAAAGCCCCCTCCAGAACCAGTGGAGATTTACATCCACTACCTCAGTCCTTGGCAGGCTGAAGCACTCTGGGCACAAAGCCCCCTCCAGAACCAGTGGAGAAAGGCATCCACTACCTCTGTCCTTGGCAGGATGAAGCACTCTGGGCACAAATCCCCCTCCAGAACCAGTGGAGATTTACATCCACTACCTCAGTCCTTGGCACGATGAAGCACTCTAGACACAAAGCCCCCTCCAGAACCAGTGGAGATTTACATCCACTACCTCAGTCCTTGGCAGGATGAAGCACTCTGGGCACAAAGCCCCCTCCAGAACCAGTGGAGATTTACATCCACTACCTCAGTCCTTGGCAGGATGAAGCACTCTGGGCACAAAGCCCCCTCCAGAACCAGTGGAGATTTACATCCACTACCTCAGTCCTTGGCAGGATGAAGCACTCTGGGCACAAAGCCCCCTCCAGAACCAGTGGAGATTTACATCCACTGCCTCAGTCCTTGGCAGGATGAAGCACTCTGAGCACAAAGCCCCCTCCAGAACCAGTGGAGAGATACATCCACTACCTCAGTCCTTGGCAGGATGAAGCACTCTGGGCACAAAGCCCCCTCCAGAACCAGTGCAGACAGGCATCCACTACCTCTGTCCTTGGCAGGATGAAGCACTATGGGCACAAAGCCCCCTCCAGAACCAGTGTAGATTTACATCCACTACCTCAGTCCTTGGCAGGCTGAAGCACTCTGGGCACAAAGCCCCCTCCAGAACCAGTGGAGAAAGGCATCCACTACCTCTGTCCTTGGCAGGATGAAGCACTCTGGGCACAAAGCCCCCTCCAGAACCAGTGGAGATTTACATCCACTACCACAGTCCTGGGCAGGATGAAGCACTCTGGGCACAAAGCCCCCTCCAAAATCAGTGGAGATTTACATCCACTACCTCAGTCCTTGGCAGGATGAAGCACTCTGGGCACAAAGCCCCCTCCAGAACCAGTGGAGACAGGCATCCACTACCTCAGTCCTTGGCAGGATGAAGCACTCTGGGCACAAAGCCCCCTCCAGAACCAGTGGAGACTGTTATCCACTTGAGAGACTGTGGCTTTGCACTCACCAGGATTGAACAGTGGACAAACCACCCACTGTAGAGACTTAAGAGACTGTGGCTTTGCACTCCCCAGGACTGAATAGTGGGCATGTGGCCCCGTCGTGGATTTGGCATGTGCACTCATCCGGCTGAGGTGCCCCCCTTTCCCTTCCCCCTGAGGTGCCTGTTTTATTTCTATCTGATGCCCCGCAGTGTTCTCTCCATCATGTTCGGGTACCTTGTGTGGGCCTCGTCCATGCAGTGTGGGCCCAGTGTTCCACGGATTTAAATGGAGCAATACCTGGACTTCAATTCATGGTGTATATATTTGTCAATAGTGTATATATTTTTTTGCGTACTGGATTTTAATAGATTACAATGGTTACACTCATTTCCTTTTGTCTTTGCATTCTTCCGGGGGGGTTGGGGGTGCTACTGTGATGTATCAATATGTATTAGTGTGTGTGTTGTCGTGGGTGGGGGTGGGGGTGTTGCGTGTGTGTGTCCCTGTTTTTTCCATCCCCCTACCCTGTGTCGTAGTTGCAGTGCTCACTGTGGTCTTCACCGCCGGCATTCGTGATCCTGGTAGAGGAGCAAGAAGATGAAAGCTGGAAAAATGTGAAGCTCTGGTTCCATGGCGTCCTGGTTCCTCGTGTGGTGTGTTGAGGTGAACGTTTTTCCTTCGAAGTCCTGTTTCCGCTGTGTTTTTGTTCACGGAGAATCCGCCCCGGAAAAGGTGGCGGATTGGTAGGTTGTGATACTGTGGGCGGTACATTGTCTTCCGCCTGTCTGTTGGTGCTGACCGCCGTGCTGTTTGTTTCTACCGCCGTGGCGGTCGGAGTGTTAAAGTGGCTGTCTATGCTGGCGGTTTCCGCCACAGTCGTAATTCCATGTTTTTTACCGCCGGCCTTTTGGCGGTCTTACCACCGCTTTAACACCGACCGCTAGGGTTGTAATGACCACCACTGTGTTGTCCTGGGGAGGCAGTACTCCTCAGTACTGCAGAGGGGTGGAGGGGTGTGCAGGCCCTTCCAGATGAATCCCATATTTAGCCCCCAGGGAATGGAGGTCCCTGGGGCTCTCCCATATGGACCTTCCCCATTAGAAATGACTGTTTCAGCCCGGGGAGGTGGTAGTCCCCCGGAGGCTGCACGCCCGCATATTCCAATATCATCGCTCCGGGAGGTGGTGGTTCCCAAAGCTAATACAAGCCTGAGGAGGGGGGTCCCATGTGCCCCCTCCTGTTTTGAGCCCCAATTGCCCCTAGGACCTGGCCCACCCAGGCTCAAAATAAAAGGGTAGGATACATCCCTTTTTAAAAAAAAGAAAAAATTACCCCGGTGGGGTCCCCTAGACCAAGGCTAGAGGCTCAGGGCCACCCTGCCATGGCCCCTTTTCTTTTTGTTTTACTTTTTTGTGGGACTCAGTTAAAGCCGAGTCCCAAAATGGCTGTTAACATTTCCTTGTTGAAGTGCTGGCAGTGAATCAGATACCGGCACGGGGACAGTTGGATCTGAAGACCATCCGCATATCTAGATATTTATATTTTTAAACTCTAGTACCTCTAAAGCTACTGAACGGGTTTAAAACAAATCACAAAAAGTATGCTTTATGGACCAAGAGCTAGCTTTTTACCAAATTTGGTGTAATTCCATGCAGCGGTTTGGGCTGAAGTTGTGTTCAATTAATCAATCAACCAGGAATTAGAAAAGCGCACTACTCACCCGTGAGGGTCTCAGGGTGTTGAGGGGGGGGGGGAGGAGAGGGGTGGTGCTGCTACAGCTCAAACAGCCATGTCTTGAGATGTTTCCTCAAGGTAATGAGGTATTTGGTCTGGCGCAGGTGTTTTGGCGGTGAGGTGCGAGAATGATCTACCACCGGTTGTAGTTCTGCGGACACGTGGGCCGGTTGCGAGGGCAAGGGCGGCGGAGCGGAGATGTCAGGTCGGGGTGAAGAAGGAGAGTCGTCTGTTGCGGTATTCTGGTCCGGTGTTGTGCAGTGCTTTGTGAGCATGGGTGAGAAGTTTGAAGGTGATTCTATTGCTTACTGGGAGCCAGTGCAAGTTTCTCATGTGGTCTGTGATGTGGCAGTGGCGGGGGATCTCCAAGATGAGACATGCAGAGGTGTTCTGGATGCATTGCAGCCTCTTCTGGAGTTTGGCCATGGTTCCTGCAAAGAGGGCATTGCCGTAGTCCAGTTTGCTGCTTACAAGGGCTTGGGTGACTGTTCGTCTGGTTTCAGTGGCTGTCCATTTGTAGATCTTTCGGAGCATGCAGAGGGTGTTGAAGGAGGAGGAGGAGATGGAGTTGACTTGCTGGGTCATGCTAATGAGGAGTCCAAGATGAATCCTATGTTGCGTGCGTGGTTGGTAGAAGTCGGACCGGTTCCAGGAGTGGCAGGCCACTAGGAGTCATCCCATGTGTAGGGCGTGGAGCCGAAGATAAGGACTTCCATCTTGTCGGAATTGAGTTTGAGGCAGCTACTCTACATCCATTCGGCGATGGCCTTCATTCCTTCTTGGAGGTTGGTCTTGGCGGAGCCCTTGGTGAGGGAGAGGATCAACTGGGTGTCATCGGCGTATGAGATGATGTTGAGGTTGTGGGATCGGGCGATGTTAGTGAGAGGGGCCATGCAGACGTTGAAGAAGGTCAGGCTGAGGGATGAACCCTGGGGTATACCGCAGATGATTTAGGTGGCCTCCGAGCGGAATGGGGGCTGAGTCTCTGGGTTCTGCCGGTGAGATAGGAGGTGACCCAATCCATGGCTCTGTTGGGGATTTCTGCATTACTGAGGCGTGAGCATAGGGTGTGGTGGCAGACGGTGTAGAATGTGGCTGAGAGGCCCAAGGAGGATGAAGGCCGCAGTTTTGCCTTGGTCCAGTATGGTTCTGATGTCGTCGGTGGCGGCGATGAGGCCAGTTTCAGTACTGTGGTTGCTGCGGAATCCGGATTGGGAAGGGTCCAGGGTGCAGTTCTCCTCGAGGAAGCGGGTTAGTTGTCAGTTGACCGCCTTCTCAATGACTTTTGCCAGAAAGGGGAGCATGGAGATAGGTCAGAAGTTCTGCTATGAGTTTTTTGAGGAGGACGTTGTTCTTGGTGTGTTTTCAGCTCTCCGGGAAGGTGGTGGACTCGAAGAAGCTGTTGATGATCTTCCATAGTTGGGGTGCAATGACAGAGCTTGCTTTGTTGAGGATGTGGTGAGGGCAGGGGTAATAGGGAGAGCCGGAGTGGATGGTGTTCATGATTTCAATGTGTTGTTGTCATTGAGGGGGCTCCAGGAGAGCAGGAGGTTGGTTGGAGGTGAATCTGTGGTGCTGGTGGTTCCCGGGAGGGTCTGGGTGTTGAAGCTGTCATGGATGTTTGCAATCTTGAGGTGGAAGTAGGAGGATAAGGAGTTGCAGAGGTCTTGGGATGGCGGGATGTCATTGGCATTGGAGCTGGGATTGGGGAGTTCCTTCACAACGTTAAAGAGCTCTTTGTGACTGTGTGCATTGTTGTTGATTCGGTTTTTTAAGGCAGTTCTCTTGGTGGCTCGGATGAGTTGGTAGTGTCAGCTTGTTAGAAATGGGGTCTTTGGTTGACAGTCAGGTTACCCCCTGTTCAAGCAAGGACCCTCACTCCAGTCAGGGTAAAAGAGAATCACCCTCAGCTAACCCTTGCTTACCCCCTTGGGAGCTTGGCAGAGCAGTAGGCTTAACTTCAGAGTGCTAGGTGTAAAGTATTTGTACCAACACACACAGTAACTTAATGAAAACACTACAAAATGACACAACACCATTTTAGAAAAATAGGAAATATTTGTCTAAACAAAACAAGATCAAAATCCACCATACACAAGTCAAGTTATCCAAAAAAATTCCAAAAGAGTCTTTAAGTAGTTTTAAACACACACTAGCGCTGCTAGCGTGAAAATGTACCTGGTGTGCGTCAAAAATAACCCCACACGGGTGGGTGTGCATCAAAAATAACTCTGCACCATGGTACGTTAGTTAGAAATCCAGCCGCCCGATGATCTGAAATCCCTGCAGCACAAGTTGTGATCTCCCAGCCTCCGTCAGCGAAGCTGCACGTCGTTTCTCCTGCTCCATGCGTCGATTCTTCAGTCGCGTTTCCTGCGAGCGTCGTTTTCTCAGGTGTGGAGCTGGTGGTGCGTAGTTTTTTCAGACACAGATCGGAGTTGCGTCAATCTTTTCCCTTCACGACGCTCTGTGCATGGATTTTCTTGTCTTAAGGCTGCCAGCTTCTCCTTTCAGGGTCCCAGGAACTGAATGGGCACCACAAGGCAGAGTAGAAGTCTCTCAAGAGACTCCAGGTGTTGGCAGAGAGAAGTTTTTGCTGTCCCTGAGACTTCAAACAACAGGAGGCAAGCTCTAGATCAAGCCCTTGGAGATTTCTTCTCAAGATAGAAGGCACACAAAGTCCAGTCTTTGCCCTCTTACTCTGGCAGAAGCAGCAACTGCAGGATAGCTCTGCAAAGCACAGTCACAGGCAGGGCAGCTCTTCTTCCTCAGCTATTCAGCTCTTCTCCAGGCAGAGGTTCCTCTTGGTTCCAGAAGTGTTTCTAAAGTCTGTGGTTTTGGGTGCCCTTCTTATTCCCAATTTCTCATTTGAAGTAGGTCTATTTCAAAGTAAAGTCTTTTTTTAATGTGAAATCCTGCCTTGCCCAGGCCAGGCCCCAGACACTCACCAGGGGTTTGGAGACTGCATTGTGTGAGGGCAGGCACAGCCTTTTCAGGTGTGAGTGACCATTCTTCCCCTCCCTCCTAGCACAGATGGCTCATCAGGATATGCAGGCTACACACCAGCTCCCTTTGTGTCACTGTCTAGTGTGAGATGCAACCAGCCCAACTGTCAAATTGACCCAGACAGGGAATCCACAAACAGGCAGAGTCACAGAAATGGTATAAGCAAGAAAATGCCCACTTTCTAAAAGTGGCATTTACAAACACATAGAGGGTCATTCTGAACCTGGCGGGCGGCGGGAGCCGCCCGCCTGGCGGGAACCGCCAAATGCCGCTCCACGGTCATAAGACCGCGGAGGCCATTCTGGCTTTCCCGCTGAGCCGGCGGGCGACCGCCAAAAGAGCGCCCGCCGGCCCAGCGGGAAAGACTGAGCCGGAGAGAATGCTTTCCATGCTTTCCCAGCGGGAAAGACCCAGCAACAATGAAGCCGGCTCCGAATGGAGCCGGCAGAGTTGCAGGGGTGCGACGGGCCCTGCACTGCCCATGCCAGTGGCATGGGCAGTGCAGGGGCCCCCAGGGGCCCCACAACACCCGTTCCCGCCATCCTGTTCCTGGCGGTAAAAACCGCCAGAAACAGGATGGCGGGAAGGGGGTCGGAATCTCCATGGCGGCACTGCTTGCAGCGCCGCCATGGAGATTCAGCCCATGCAGGGGAAATCCGGCGGGAAACCGCAGGATTCCCTTTTCTGACCGCGGCTTTACCGCCGTGGTCAGAATGGGCTGAGAAGCACCGCCAGCCTGTTGGCGGTGCTTCCGTGGTCCCCGGCCCTGGCGGTCTTGGACCGCCACGGTCGGAATGACCCCCATAATCTTAAAATCAACTTTACTAAAAGATGCATTTTTAAATTGTGAGCTCAGAGACCCCAAACTCCATATGTCCATCCGCTCCCAAAGGGAATCTACACTTTAATCAGATTTAAAGGTAGCCCCCATGTTAACCTATGAGAGGGACATGCCTTGCAAAAGAGAAAAACGAATTTAGCAATATTTCACTGTCAGGACATATAAAACACACTACTATATGTCCTACCTTAACCATACACTGCACCCTGCTCTTGGGGCTACCTAGGGCATACCTTAGGGGTGCCTTACATGTAAGATAATGGAAGGTTTAGGCCTGGCAAGTGGGTACACTTGCCAAGTCGAACTTACAATTAAAACTGCACACACAGACACTGCAATGGCAGGTCTGAGACATGATTACAGAGCTACTTATGTGGGTGGCACAACCAGTGCTGCAGGCCCACTAGTAGCATTTGATTTACAGGCCCTGGCACCTCTAGTGCACTTTACTAGGGACTTACTAGTAAATCAAATATGCCAATCATGAATAAACCAATTACATACAAGTTTACACAGAGAGCATATGCACTTTAGCACTGGTTAGCAGTGGTAAAGTGCTCAGAGTTCAAAAGCCAACAGCAACAGGTAAGAAAAAATAGGAGGCAGGAGGCAAAAAGATTGGGGATGACCCTGCATAAGCAAAAAAATCCAACTCTGCTGATGGCGTTTTTGAAGGCTGTGTGGTTGTACAGAGTATGATCTTGGCACCACCTTCTTTTGAGTCTTTGCAGGTGTGCTTAGAGTCGTGGAGGTTGTCGGTAAACTAGAAGGCATTTCTGTGTGTCCGTCTCTTGTAGGGATTCTTGATTGGGCAGAGATTATTCGCACAGGTGTCAAGCCATTACCTGAAGTTGCGGGCAGCTGCATCAGTGTCCGTGTTGTGGATGGGTGGGTTCCGGGAGAGGATCGCGATAAGTTGGAATTCGGTGACCTTGTTCCAACTGCAGTGGGAGATCCGTTGTGGGTTGTGGTGTGTTGGGGGTTTCTTGAAGGAGAGTTGGATGCAGCAGTGATCTGTCCAGTGGAGTTCGGTGGTGTGGCGGAAGGAGAAGTGATTACTGGCAGAGAAAATAGGGTCGAGTGAGTGTCCTGCAGAGTGGGTTGGTGTTGTGACGAGCTGTTTAAGGCCGAGGTTGGAGAGGTTGTCGAGCAGTGTAGCGGTGTTTTTATCATTAGTGTTCCTGAGGTGGAAGTTTGAGTCCCCGAGGAGTATGTAGTCAGTGGTTGGGACAGCATGCATGCTGATTACGTCGGTGATGCAGTCGCTGAAGTGCGGTCAGGGCCCGGGGGGTTTGTAGATGAGGATCCCTCAGAGGATGGTGTTTGGGTCAGTGTGGATCTGGAAGTGAAGGTATTTGGCGGTGCTGAGGGTGTCTTTGGTGCTGGTCGTGATCCTGAGGGTGTTCTTGTGGATGATGGCGATGCCTCCTCCTGGTTTGTTGGCCCGGTCCCTGCGGGTGATGTTGTAGCCGTCCGGGATGGCTATGGCAATGTCAGGCGCTGAGGAGGGGTTCATCCAGGTCTCTTCAGGAAGGTGAAGTCTGGGAGGCTGAGTCAAGTAGATTCCATAGTCCTACTGCATGCTTGTAGAAAAAGAGGTGTTGAGGAGGATACATCTGAGATGGTTGCGTCCTGCCTTGGTGGGTGGGTCGTTGGCGTGGAGGCTGGTGAAGGTGCAGTTCTGGCAGGAGAAGGGTCCACGGGTGGTCTGCAGGGAGGCTTGAAGGCAGGCCGGAGAGCGGGCAGTATGGAGGGCGCGGAGGGTGGCCTCATCGTAGTGAAGACATGCGTGGCAGCAGTGGGGGGATGGGACCTAGAGGTTCTGGTGCTGGGCACAGTCCAGGCGTGGACAGGTGCAGACAGGCTTGCCTTTGTCACACCTTCGGCATGGCCGCACAGAGACCGTCATTAAGTAGGAAGGTGGGGGAGAGGAAAGAACAGCTAGGAGACGGGAGAAGGGTGAAAAACGGTGCGAAAAAGGGGACGGGCTGCAAAAAAGGGGGTAGGCTGCGGGGGCAGCAGCAACGGGAGAGAGAGGGGAAGAGCGAAAGTTAGAGAGAGAGCAGGGTGAGAGAAAAACAAGGAAGACAGTAGCACAAAGCAAAAGGAGCACAAATGGACAGAAGTGAAGCAGAGCAGAGAGCAAAGCAGAGAAAGGAGGAGAAAAGGAGGAGAGAGGCAAAGGGTAGCCTCGTAGAAAAGCAGAGCTCTTCCACTAGACACCAAGGATGAGGCGCAGGCAAAAGCCTGCGGGTGGAGGAGGCCCTCAAACTCCTGACAAGGGTTAGGTGTTTTCCCTATGGGAAAATGCATGAGGAAAACGTGTTTTGGGACCCCCACTTTTTCTTTGTGTATGCTTGACGAATCACCCTAAAACTAAGAAGACAGCAGCTGAAGTCACTGAAGTATAAGCTTTGAAAACTTTGTAAAGATTGGTCAAGAGACGCTATAGTTACTGTCAAAGCAAGGAATGCTCGAAACTAGGTCCTAACTATAACTAGTTAATAGGATGCTCCAGTGGGATATGTGTGTGTGTGTGTAGATATATATATATATATTGATATATATATATATATATATAGAGAGAGAGAGAGAGAGAGAGAGACAGGTATTTTTAATCATGTTAATAGTTTGTGATGTTATATTTTCAATAAAGTGTATATTTCTATCTATCACTCTATACAACACACACACACAATACTTACCTTTTTAATGATGCATGAAATACAGACAGACACATTTACATTTTTTTATGATATTCCATTCCACTATATATTTGTGACTCAACGTTCTGGTAGTTTACATCAAAGTATGTAAACCAAATATTTTTTTAATTATATTCTTGTGTCGCAATACTTTATTAAAAATGTTTGTCAGAAAGTCGTTGAAGTTTACCCCCTTATAAATGTATGCTTATGTTATAATCATTGAGTTCCCCAGAACTTCGGAGCCTAATGAAGTATCCATATTTCAATAATTCCATCGAAAGCAGAGTAGAGCAAAATAATTAACCTCAACAGGACAAGGAAATAATAATTTACTATTCTTATATGTAGACTCTGGTGATCTTCATGAAATATGAACAAGCAGTAAGAGTAAACATATACCGATGTTCGTGCTCATGCGCGTCCAGTAGTTGCATTTTTGACACATGTGGAAGGGCATTGAAAGAAATGGCGCTTTATCATGCACAACAATGACACTTCTGGGGCATGACAATGATACGGGATGCTTATCCGACGTAGAAGCGCAATGGCATATCTTTGCTAGACTCTATATAATACTGTTTATATAAGTACTCCCGAATATGTTTGGCGATGTGCATATGAAGAATATCATAGGGCATACAGATGTGTGCAGTAGAGATCGTGGATGTGGCCTTTACCGAGGAATTCAGATGTGTTCAAGCAGCCTTCAGTACAAATTCACTATACAGAGCTGCACATGTAGCTTTCTGGACAGTCAACAAAAATATTGTTTTCCGCAAAAATAGTCATTAGAGAAGGTTTCTGCAATATTTTCTCTGAACTATTGAAGGGTAGAAAATCATTCTTTTAAAGCATCAGAGAGAGGTAAAAGGAAAGCCCCCATCAGTTTGAAGACGGGCACGATCTAAGACTGGAATAGGGATTGTATCTGTATTGGGGGTCAGTGGTTGACGGACCCAGTGCTGGAAAATGCACATAAAGTATCCATCTGTGCACCCATTTGCAGTTAATGACAGTGACATTCTATGTCACTTTCTACATGTTTGACCCTTCTTCGTCTCTGTTTTCAGCACTGTGTCACCAAAAAGCTAACTCACCTGTCTGCGGATGCCCAATTAAACGAAGAGATCCGGGTCACTTCACCATGTCTACCTTTGCAACAAAGAATTCAGAATGTGTGACAAGCGCTCGGTGACAGTGTATATGGAGAGAAAAGAGCAAAGGATGCGTACAACGGGAGACTCATCAATTTCCTGCACCAACTTCAAAGAGTAGGGTGGGGGTGCTGGAAAAGTTATTTTGAGATAACAAATCCAGGAAAATGATTTTTTTATTTTATCAAAGCATCATGAACTGCTGCAATGCACACAAGGTAACAGGAAGGTTTCGAAGTACGCAGGCGTTTCCTTAATTACCTTGTACAGGCCATTAGGCACTGCAAGTATTAAAGCGGGATACAGCTTTGTTCTCATGGAATTTTCCTCCAAAAGTGAACACATCAGAGACAAACATTTGTCAAATTTCTGGACAAAGAAAAACAAGACACACAAATTCTCACTAACATTGAATCATAAATGCTATGAACATTCATTTCGGTCCCATAATATCTAGAAGAAACAATGTTATAGTTTCCTTTATGATGCTTGGAGTTAGAAATAACATTCCATAAGAATGCACATCAGTGTGAGAAAACAGGGCTGATTGCAGAGGCCCCCTAATTTTAGGCCCCAATTGTTCACTTTTTGCTGTTGTTTTCCTGACTCTGATGGTGCCCTGGGTACTGCTAACCAGTCCCAGGGCCTGTGCTCTGTGTAAAATCAGTATGCAAATTAGGCTAATTATAATTGGCTAAGTCAACCTACCTATAATAATAGCTTTTATTCAGTATGAAAAAAATTCATCCATTACAACAAATAATCACCAATACATTTGTTAAAAAATAGCAATAAAAACCATATATAATAAAAACACCCATCAAGAATATAAACATATATAACCTGATGCATAGAAACAATAAAATGGAAAACTTAATTCTAAAAACTCCACATTATTACGCCAAGTAATAGCTCCCTTCAGGAATGATGCCAGGCCCTTCCACACCAATACATTTGAGGCCATCTGCAACCATATAAAAGCAGGACGATATTGCACGAAACCCTTGGGCCTTAGGAGAGGTAATAAAAATCGAGTTCTAAATGGTGCATAAAAAACACAAAACAATGTAAAATGGGACAAGGTCTGTTGGGACACCCCATCACAGGGGCAGGGTCTAATACATTTGTCCCCATACTGACCTAACGGGAAACACTGATTAATTCTGATGATCCCCAAACGGAAATGGGTTAGGAGAGACCTTTCCCTCACAACCTACCTATAAATCCCTAGTATATTGTAGGGCATGTAGGTTTAGGGACCCCAGCATAGGTAGTGCACCCATAGCTGCACTGCTGAGGTGCCCAGTGTCATTTTAAAGGCAGCCTTGTCTTGCTGGTTGCTTTTAAATTAAAGTTACATGCAAATTCGACTTTGGAATAAAAAATAGCTCCAAAGCCTTAAACTACCTTATTTTTACATATGTCACCCCTAAGGTGTGACCTATGTGCCCCTAGGGCTGGGTACCATGTAACTATAAGCATGAACCTTAAAAAATAGTTTTATAAGCGCTGGTGAGGTAAAACAGCCAAATTTGTTTTTCCCTCATTGTAGTGAATGGCCTCCATAGGCTAGAATGGGGATTCTTTGTTTTAATTTTAAAAGTCCCCTTAGGAACTGTAATAATAAATCCAACAACTTCCAGTTGTTGGATTTAATATAACTTGTTCAGGTAAGGAGTTTTAAACTTTAAGTTGCCAACTTCAGCCCTGCAGTGTTTTTGCTGCTTTGCTCTGATTGGCCAGCCTATGGCAGCCGGGCCAGGCTGCCTTGATGAGGTGTGAAGTGGCCTGGCTCAACACAAAGAGATGTGCCTGGGGGAGGAGATCTTCCCTCAGCAGATGGGGAATCAAGAAAGGGGGAGGGCTGTCAAACTGGTCTCTAAAGGCAGGGAAGGACATTTGGAGCAACCCAGCAACACCCTCACATCCTGCAAACCCAGACAATTAGGTGTCCCCTTGATTAGATTAGGAGAGGGCAGGAGAGGGGTGTGTTTAGGATTTTTAGCCACACCAGTGGGTGGGCTCAGCTAGATGTAGGCTCCAAAAATCACTTTCAGCCATGATGGATTTTTGAGGAATGTTGCTCCCTGGGATTGATTTTTGCCACACTTCCCAGGAAGTGGACATCACATGGGGAAGGACCCTGCCCCTGATTGGAGAACCAGAACCCCCTTGTTTTTCACCCAGGAGCAAGGATAAACCTGGCAGACCTGCAGCCAAACCTCAGTTCCCTACCAGATCCCTATCAGATTCCAACAAGGAAGAACTACAGAAGAAGGACTGCCCTGCTGAACCCCTGGTCTGCACCTGGACACTGCACTCTGGAGGACTGCACCAGCTGCACACTTGGGCTTTACCACAAGAAGGACTTTGCCTGACTTTAACTGGTTCAAGGAGGGACTCCCTGTTTGCTACAGGTGAAAACCTGCTAACCAGAGTACCCTGCACCAACCCCTGAAGAAACCAACCAGCTGACCACTGTCCATTGGCCAAAAAGGATTTAGCACCAAGTGCATTCTGGGAGTTGTAGTCTGCACCCTCAAGGAGCAGCTCAGAGCTTCTGGAACCTTGGGGTGAACTGTGGACCTCAAAAGAACCTTAAAAGAATATCTGGAGAAAATCCAGAAGTTTGGAGAACTTTGGAGAAGTTTCAGAAGAAACTCCATAGAGGGACCGACCCGCCGTGGCAACTCTAGTCGGCTTGCCTCAACCGTGACCCGGCCTGACTTGCAGGTTCGTCCTGGTGAAGAAAATCTCAAAAAATGTGACTAAGTCCGAACATAGGAAGTTGACCCGGACCTCCCAGGCAGTGTATCCGAAGAGGGCTCCAAGGACGTCGGATCAAGATTCAGGTTTGCCCCGGTCAAAGGATTTTCACCTAAAAAAAAAAGACTAATTATGAAAATAAAAATCTCCACTGAGGCCTCCCACGACGCATACCCGAGAAAGAGTACCAGGAGGTCGGATTGGACAGGCAGGTTCATCCCACTGAAGAAAATCTCCAGAAAAAAGGAATAATTCCTAAGGTAAACTTTTGACCGAGGCCTACCGCGGGCTGTAGCCGAACCGGGTTCTATCGCGTTTGGCCTTAAACTTTGACTTTGCCCCGGTCGAGGTACGACCAGATGACCAGATTGGTTCTTTTTGTTTCTATGCTCTAGAAAGTATTAATTCTTTAAAAATTCATGTATCCGGTTCCCCTGATCCGATTTTATTTGTTTGGTGTCATTTTAAAGCTAAAAATATTTCCTATTGTTATAAATTGATTTTGGATTTATAAACTGTTTCCTGTGTTTTATTTAATTACTGTTTTGTGATATTTGAATGCTTTACACTTTGTCGCCTAAGTTAAGCCTTCTCGTTCGTTGCCAAGCTACCAAGCATTGAGCTAGGTTTAATTTACTGAGACCTAACTGGACCTAAGTGGAGTTAGTGGCCTATTGCTAAGTGTAGGTACTTACCTGCCCTTATCAATAACCCATTTTCCAACAATCAGCATTTGTCTTTTTTTATTAGTGAGAAACTCATGTAATTTGTGTTTGACTTTATATGAGAAACTTTGCAAAAATGTTGCTAAATTATGCAAATGCAGACGCATCAGTCAATTCATTCAGCGCTATGTTTATCGTAAAATGCATGACTAAAATATAGTGGTAAAACACAACTGCTGCGAACATCAGTCATTAGAGTCATTAGAGTTGTACTTGGCCACGATTTTCCTGTAATCATGCCATACATTTGTACAACCATGTGGTGCAATGGCATAATTTTGGGAATTTTGCATAACAGAAACAAATTACCTGCGATTCTGCAGACCTAACGATAATTGTGCCTTTGTAAAAATTAACACAGTGAAAAATACATTGGAAGCAAGGGTGTGAAGATGATTGTTTTCACACCTTGTGATATTGCCATGTTTGTCAATTATATATTAAGTGCACTAATAACCAAATCTGAAGTTTTAGAGAGTCAGATCGTGCAGAAATCTATTTTTTTGTTAAAATTCAATGCCACAATGGATGTGCCTAAATTTTGACACACCATAAATATGAATACAAATGCAGTCGATAGGTAGCTTTTCCAAGCATTGTGGGTTTATTTTTAAATCTTTCCAATAGTTTTGCAGGAAAGGGAACCCGCACTAACACAACCTTGGAATTATAAGACTCAGTATCATGATGTAGGCACAAGTGGATGCATGCTGCACCTTAGAGAACTGTGTGGTCTACAAAGCACTTCCTTTTGTTCTTGATGACACTGCTGGCCTCAGGGTTTCATTCTTGTTTTGTTCTGTTTTGCTATGTATCGTTGTTGTGTTTACTTTCTGATTAGTTTATTGCTTTTGGGAGAATTACAAAAGCAATAGACTCTATGATCACAGGGAAGCAAGAGCCATTTGGTATATTACAAGCATGTTCCTGCTGCTAGTGCAGGTGTTTTAATAAAAATTATTGATGAGTGTTTATGTGTTCTGAATAATGGGTTTGTGTAGAAAAATATAATAACGTAGAAAAATAATGCAAGCATTTGAAAATGTGATTACGATGAGTGGGTGCCAATGTTCACAAAGTGTACTTACCAGTAAGTTAATATTGTGAAATGTTCAGTGTATGTTTGAAAAATGTAGTAATATGTTATATTAAGGGTTATGCATTATGTCTTGGCTTTATTAATTGTAGGCCTTAACTTAGCAAGTGTCTTGGCCTAGTTGCCAGGCCTCATCTCAAAGCTGTATTTCTTAACGTTTAATAAATGGCTTAGAGAGTTAAACTGTGATTTTTCTCTTTGCATAATTTAAATGTGCTCACAACGAAAGGTTCTCTTGAGAACCGAATGCTAGAAGATGCTGTTCTTGCTAATGTAACATTTTGTGTGTAATGTGTGTGAGACTGACTTTCTCAGGAGGAGAACAATGGAGAAACTGACTGGAGTAGAGGCTGCAACAATATTGTTACCAGACAAACGGGATGATGAGGACATTGCAGGATAACCAATCAATGACATGTAAATGGAGTAATGGTAGAAATCATAGATTTGGAGTTTTAGTTTTAGTGGATAGTGTGAACATGCGATTCAGTGACCAGTTTGGATATGAGACATAGTTATACTAGTTTTAATTTAACAACACTGCACTGAGAGAAGACGGTTAATTGCCCATTTTCTTGCTGGCCAAAAGGTCAATATTTTCTTGTGCTTCTTAACAAGAGACGTGCCTAACTTCAATGCTTAACGACTTTGCGTTTTCTGAACTTTTATGCTGAATCCTGATGCCTTGCTGATCAACTGATGTCCTGAGGATGAAGACTGACTCTGCTTGCTGATCCACTCTGAGGATATGTATATTAAATTAGACTGTTGATTATTGTGCATATTTGCTTTTCATTTCTAGGTACCAACTGCACAGTTTTGATAGAGCCATAGTTAGATGTTTTTCAAAACTTGTGTTACTAAATTGTTTTGCATAAAGTCCAACATGCTGAGGTTAATCAGGTGTTAGTTAAGGATCCTCACTAATGAAATTCTGCTAATTGGGAATAATGCTTGATGAATTTCTCTGCTGAATTCGAATGTATGTAATCACTGTGACGCAGTTAACTTTGTTATTAATTTGCACTGTAACCTTAGAATGTGTTGTAGTACAAGCTTATTCCGCTGCTTTGGACAGCCAGTATTGTTTCTGCATGTGTTTCATTTGATTTTGAGATCAATCTACATGACCTTAGCATTGTTAATATAGGGAAATACATATTCTAACTTTTACTAAAAGTGTGGTTATTCATGATTGAAAGGTCATGGTGTGTGACAATTACTGAGTTCATTGATTATTGATGTTATTGATTGTTGTTGATAATTGATATTGTGTATTGATTATTGATTATTGGTCTGCATGTACTGGAGCTATGGTAGGAACATCTTAATTGCGAGCCAAAAGGTTCATCGACCTATTCGCGTCCCCATGTAAATTTACTTATTAAGGTCTAACCCACTAACAAAGATGGTAGCAGAGGATGGTTCATCTCCTTAAGACCTTATCATAGAAGTCCGGTACTGAGTAATAGGGGTTAACAGTGTTGATAAAGAGAGGTGTAGGTTTGTCTCATTAAGATCCCATGATAGATGGCCAGAGATAGTAACAGAAGTGAAGGTTAATTATTATTGAGATTTGGATTTTGTTTTTAAATGATGTTAATTGAGAGAAAATTATGTTCCCTTAAGTCCAGAAACGACTTTCCCAGAATACTGGATCCTGCTAATGGTTGTTTGAGGGTGTTCTCGGTGTTCTAGTGAAAGTGTGAATGAAGTAGGTTGCACTTGCACAGCTTATACAAATCGCAGGTGAATTGTGAGGTTTGTGAGGGTTTAAGGATTTTGCTTACACCAAATGAAGTTATGGAAGGAGTATGCGTTCTCAGCAGTGTAAGAGAAGGGAATTCTTCGATCTTCACATGTACGTGGCACTTTGTGCTCAAAAATTGTCCACGTGGTTGTTGACGTACTGACCCTGTGTGGTCTAAGACTGCGGAGTATATTGAAAAGTGTATGAGACACTTGGTTTTTATGTTGTCATCTGTTTGCTTTAGTAGGTTGATCAGTTGTGGTCGAGAAGTTAGTGTGTGAGTTAAAGTGAGTGAATGAAAATTTAGACTGAGATTTGGGTAGTCCTATGTGCACCAGGCAGATCAATTGATCAGTTGAGAGTAAAATTTGTGGGTTGAATTTTGCTTGCGAATCTGGAAGACCGAAAAAGAAGGAGTAGCTGTTAGAGTGAGAGCCGTCAGTGAAAAATCCGTAAGGTTTCTGAAGCGATTGTGTTACCTTTCCTGTAGTAAGTCAGCAGATTTGGTTTTTGGTTTTTGATTTGTGCTTCCAAGTTTTGCATTAGATTGTGTGATTCGGAATTTGGGAGGACAAGCCGCAAGACTTTGTCAGCCACAGTACATGTGAGAGTGACGTAATTGGAGCCACACTGGGATAGGTCGGTTAGGTCGGTTAGGTCAGTTAGTCGCGCACAGATTAGCAGCCGTCTGTGAGAGGCAATTGGTTGAGAAAGTGGGTGAAAGGAATCTTGGGATTAAAAGTCACTTCCTGATTTAATTTTTGTTAGACCTGACAGCCTTAGGGTGGTCACCCCTAACTTTTTGCCTGCCTCCCTCCACTTTTTGGACACTGTTTTTGCTGGTTTTTAGACTCTGCGCACTTTACCACTGCTAACCAGTGCTAAAGCGCATATGCTCTCTCCTTTTAAACATGGTAACATTGGATCACACCCAATTGGATTATTTAATGTACTTATAAGTCCCTATTACTGTGCACTATATGTGCCCAGGGCCTGTAGATAAAATGCTACTAGTGGGCCTGCAGCACTGGTTGTGCCACCCACTTCAGTAGCCACTTAACCTTGTCTCAGGCCTGCCATTGCAAGGCTTGTCTGTGCAGTTTCACTGCAAATTCAACTTGGCATTTAAAAGTACTTGCCAAGCCTAAAACTCCCCTTTTTCTACATATAAGACACCCCTAAGGTATGCCCCACGTAACCCATAGGGCAGGGTGCTGTGTAGGCAAAAGACAGAGCATGTACCTATGTAGTTTAAATGTCCTGGTAGTGTAAAACTCCCAAATTTGTTTTTACACTGCTGTGAGACCTGCTCTCTTCATAGGCTAACATTGGGGCTGTCCTCATATATTGTTTGAGTGGTAGCTGCTGATCTGAAAAGAGAAGGAAGGTCATATTTAGTATGGCCAGAATGGTGATATACAATCCTGCTGAATGGTGAAGTTGGATTTAATATTACTATTTTAGAAAGTGAGCATTTCTCTGCACTTAAATCTTTCTGTGCCTTACAATCCACGTCTGGCTGGGTTTAGTTGACAGCTCCTTGTGCATTCACTAAGACACACCCCAAACACAGGATACTCAGCCTCACTTGCATACATCTGCATTTTGAATGGGTCTTCCTGGGCTGGGAGGGTGGAGGGCCTGCTCTTACAAAAAGGACTGCCACACCCCCTACTGGGACTCTGGCAGACAGGATTGAACTGAATGGGGACCTGGTGCACTTCTAAGCCACTCTTTGAAGTCTCCCCACTTCAAAGGCACATTTGGGTATTTAAACAGGGCCTCTGCCCCTTCCAACTCAGGTACTTCCTGGAGAAGAAACTTGTAACCAGAACCTGCATCCTGCCAAGAAGAACTGCCTGGCTGCCCAAACGACTCACCTGACTGCTTTCTGTGAATGACTGATGCCTTGCTGTTGCCCTGCTGTATTGCTGCTCCTTGGTTGTGGTGAAGAAGTGCTCTCCAAAGGCTTGGATAGAGCTTGCCTCCTGTTCCCTGAAGTCTCAGGACCAAAAAGACTTCTCTCTTGCAAATGGACTCCTTGTGCGGCGAAAATGTGACGCACAGCTTGCTAAAAACGATGCACAGCCTGCCCTGTGGTGAGAAATTCACTGCACGCCGAACCAAAACGACGCAGCCCGACTTCGCAAGGAGAAGATCAATGCGGCCCCTGCGTTGTGACCGGATATTCAACGCACGGGCCAACGGATCGATGCACAGCCGACCTGAGACGACTCGGCCCGACTTCCAGAGGGGAAATCGACGCAGTGCCTGCAGTGCAGAAGAAATTTCTATGCAACAACCACCGGAACGACGCAGCGCTGGTGACTCCGCTCCACAAGCCCCGGATTCCACGCACAGACCCTGGGGCATCTGAAAACCCCGCAGCTCAAAGAGGATCCATGACCGTAGAGCCGTCCCTGCATGGAAACTAAATGACGCATCACTGTGTGCGGCCCGAGAAATCGACACACACCCCCTTTGCTTCCACGCTTCTCCTCCTCTGCGGTCCACTGCGAAGATTTTTCACGCAAACCAGGTACTTTGTGCTAAAAAGAGACTTTGGTTGCTTTTAAAAGACTTACGTCACTTTGGCGGTCATTACAACATTGGCGGGAAAAAACGCTTATCACCATGCAGAAGACTGCCAACACACTGCCGCGGCCGCAGAAAATCCGCCACAGCTATTATGACCCACAGCACGGAATCTGCCAAAATTCAGACACCCACACAAGTCCGCCACACCTAAGGTCAGTGATAAACTGGCGAAAACAAATCCTCCACCGTCACGGCAACAGAAATACGCCCACACTATCACGACACACGAATCAACGCAACGGTCTTTCAACCGCGGTATTCCATTGGCGGTACACACCGCTGCGCTCAAAATACACACACATATACAAAACACAGGCACATTGGACAATTCGAAATACACACACCTGATATACATACACACACCACTCCCACACACCCATTACAATATAAAACACACACTCACCTCACCCACAAACCCCTACGACCAGAATTACTGAGAGAAGGCCAGAGAGAGACACTACAAACTACTACCAAGCATCCACAGGCACACAATACCATCACCCACATAACTTCCATGCACCTCACACAACACACCACTACATATCAGCACACGTATCACCACACACACCACCCCACACACCACCCAATGGCACGGCAAAGACACCCCAGGTTCTCTGAGGAGGAGCTCAGGGTCATGGTGGAGGAAATCGTCCGGGTAGAGCCACAGCTATTCGGATCACAGGTGCGGCACACCTCCATAGCTAGGAAGATGGAGCTATGGCGAAGAATAGTGGAGAGGGTCAACGCAGTGGGACAGCATCAAAGAAATTGGGATGACATCAGGAAGAGGTGGAACGACCTACGGGGGAAGGTGCGTTCCGTGGTCTCAAGACACCACCTTGCGGTTCAGCGGACTGGCGGCGGACCTCCACCTCCTCCCCCACAACTAACAACATGGGTGGAGCAGGTCATGGTGATTTTGCATCCTGAGGGCCTCGCAGGAGTAGGTGGAGGAATGGACTCTGGTAATTCAAAGCTTTACTATTACATCCCCCACCCTACCTGCATGCCATAACATACCCCCACCCTCACCCTCACCCCCATCACTCCAACTCCTCACAAATGTCCCAATATCACAAACCACCCATCCCAACACCAAGCCCTGCATGCAACAACAAAGCATGGACACCCATCACCAAAGCATGGCCACTGCACATACCCATACAACCCCCTAAACCATCATCACACAAAGTCCCACACAGGAATGCAAGCACTGGGGTACACGGTCACCCACCCATTGCACACCATGCCACACACAGATGTAATATACATCCTTTTATACCCCTGCAGGGCCCCTACCCAACGTCACCGGACAGGAGGGTCCACACATGTCCACACCACCAACCGAAGAGGCCCACAATGATGAGAGCACCTCTGTCCAACTGGATCTAGATGACCATCCCGGCCCATCAGGGACCTCTGGACAGTCGGTTCCCCTCACACAGTCACAGGCCACTACAGAGCTTCCTCCCTCTGGAAACACCAGCACAGCACCCACCCAGCGGGCCCATACCTCTGTCCCCAGGACACGTCAAGCAGTCAGTGTGTCCACCACTACAGGGAACCGAGGCTAACCCACCACCCCAACAACAACAGGGATCTGGGGGCAGGGGTAGTGGGCACACGGTCCAGGGGACGGAGGCCCAGGAACACAGGGGAACTGGGAGGGCTGCTGTGCGACAGGGGTAGGACAGGCCCAGGCCCAGGGAACCCACTCTCCACGAGGCCCTCTCCTCCATCATGGGAGCCTACCATCACTCCCAGGAGACAATGGCAACGGTACTGGCCAAGTTTCAGGAGACCCAACGGCTGCAGGAGGAACAGTATTTGGGCTTCAGGGAGGAACTCAGAACCATCAATTCCACCCTGGGCACCATCGTAGGGGTGCTGAAGGAAGTAAATCAACACCAGGAGGGACACTGTGGCACAACAAGGGGCCCCTGACACTAGCATGGATGATGAACTGCCCACCACATCCGCCGGCGCTAGTGGACAGGACGCCCCGCCACAGGACCACCACACCAGCACCCCACCCCCTGCAGAGGGAGAACCACCCCGCAAACGGACCCTGAGATCCAGGACAAAGACAGAGAACGATGAAAAGACCCACGCAAAGAAATGAGACCACCCTGAATGTCATCTTTCTGTCCCACATTGTCACCCTGTCCATCCTCAAACTGCCCAAGCTCCACTTCCTATGCCCATTTGGGCAATGCACCAGAGAAACTAATAGACTGGACTCTGCCATGGACATTCCTCCACCATCACCCCTCACCATGTCCAAACCCCCTCCAAAATTGAGCACTTAAATAAACATCCTTGAACCACAAAACAATCTGGAGTCAGTCTGTGATTTCGAAATGGTGTATTAGCAATTACAGTGACAAAATGCTCTTTCAAATGTAATGTCAACATATCTATGTCACACAGCTCTAGTCCATGAGGAAAGAAAGCAGATGTCACACAGTGGGACCCACATCTGTGAAATTGTAAGGGAAAGTGACAACTCAGTGACCATACACTGGTTGAAAAGGACAGACAGTAGAGAGGTAGTAGTGTTAAAGTACATGTAGTAGGCAGGTATGTTCTCTTACCTGTGTCTCACTGGAAATATTGCAGGATCACCGAATTCCTGTTGTCCATGTCCTCTTCTTCTGCTTCCTCATCTTCACTGTCCGCCGGCTCCACAGCTGCATCAAGACCGCCATCTGGACCATCCTCCTACAGAAAAGGCACCTGTCGTCGCAAAGCCAAGTTCTGAAGCATTCAGCAGACCACGATGATCTGGCATACCTTCTTGGGTGAGTAGAATAGGGATCCACCTGTCATATGGAGGAACCTGAACCTGGCCTTCAGGAGGACGAAGGTTCGTTCTATAATCCGCCGAGTTTGCCCATGGGCCTCATTGTAGCGTTCCTCTGCCCTTGTCCTGGGATTCCTCACTGGGGTCAGTAGCCATGACAGGTTGGGGTAACCAGAGTCACCTGCAAATGGCGAGGGACAACTGTTAGACACACACTAACCTGTAGGGATATCCCCTAATAGGTGCTCACCTAATAGCCAAACACGGTGCCTCTGGAGTTGACCCATCACATAAGGGATGCTGCTATTCCGCAGGATGTAGGCGTCATGCACTGAGCCAGGGAATTTGGCATTCACATGGGATATGTACTGGTCTGCCAAACACACCATCTGCACATTCATGGAATGATACCTTCTCCGGTTTCTGTACACCTGTTCACTCCTGCGGGGGGGGCAAAGCCACATGTGTCCCATCAAAGGCACCTATGATGTTGGGGATATGTCCGAGGGCATAGAAATCACCTTTCACTGTAGGCAAATCCCCCACCTGAGGGAAAACGATGTAGCTCTGCATGTGTTTCAGCAGGGCAGACAACACTCTGGACAACACGTTGGAAAACATAGGCTGGGACATCCCTGATGCTATGGCCACTGTTTTTTTAAATTACCCACTTGCAAGGAAATGGAGTACTGACAGCACCTGCAATTGAGGGGGGATTCCTGTGGGATGGCGGATAGCTGACATCAAGTCTGGCTCCATCTGTTCACACAGTTCCAGGATTGTGGCACGGTCAAGCCTGTAGGTGATGATCACATGTCTTTCCTCCATTGTCGACAGGTCCACCACCGGTCTGTACAACCTCAATCCTTAGCAGGATAAAGCACTCTGGGCACAATGCCCCCTCCAGAACCAGTGGAGACTGTCATCCACTACCTATGTCCTTAGCAGGATGAAGCGCTCTGGGCACAATGCCCCCTCCAGAACCAGTGGAGACTGTCATCCACTACCTTTGTCCTTAGCAGGATGAAGCACTCTGGCACAATGCCCCCTCCAGAACCAGTGGAGACTGTCATCCACTACCTCTGTCCTTAGCAAGATTAAGCACTCTGGGCACAATGCCCCCTCCAGAACCAGTGGAGACTATCATCCACTGGAGAGACTGTGGCTTTGCACTCCCCAGGATGGAACAGTGGGCAGCCCACCCACTGTAGAGACTTGAGAGACTGTGGCTTTGCACTCCCAGGATGGAACAGTGGGCAACCCACCCACTGTAGAGACTTGAGAGACTGTGGCTTTGCACTCCCCAGGATGGAACAGTGGGCAACCCACCCACTGTATAGACTTGACAGACTGTGGCTTTGCACTCCCCAGGATGGAACAGTGGGCAAACCACCCACTGGAGAGACTTGAGAGACTGTGGCTTTGCACTCCCCAGGATGGAACAGTGGGCAAACTACCCACTGTATAGACTTGAGAGACTGTGGCTTTGCACTCCCCAGGATGGAACAGTGGGAATGTGTCCCCCTTGTGGATTTGGCGTTGTGCACTCAACCGGCTGAGGTGCCCCCCCTTTCCCTCCCCCTGAGGTGCCTGTTTTCTTGCTCTCTGATGCCCCTGCAGTGTTTTCTCCGTTATGGTCGGGGATCTTGTGTGGGCCTCGCCCATACCGTGTGGGCCCAGTGTTCCACGGACTTCATTGGAGCACTACCTGGACTACTAAGCTTGGTGTATATGTTGTTTATAGTGTATATATATATACTTTTGCGTACTTGATTTTAATATATTACAAATGTTACACTCATTTTCTTTTGTCTTTGCATTCTTACGAGGGGTTTGGGGGTGTAACTGTAATATATCATGCTGTATTGGTGTGTGTGTTGTAGTGGGTGAGGGTGGGGGTGTTGCGTGTTGCGTGTGTGTGTGTCCCTGTTTTTTCCCTCCCCCCTCTCCTGTGTCATAGGTGCAGTACTCAGAGTTGTCTTCGCCACCGGCGTTCGTGCTCCTGGTAGAGGAGCAAGAAGATAAGGGCTGGCAGGATCTGCAGCTCTGGTTCCATGGCGTCCTAGTTCCTCATGGGGTGTGTAGAGGGGAGCGTTTTCCCTTTGAAGTCCTGTTTCCGCTGTGTTTTTATCCACAGTGAATCCGCCCCGGAAAAGGTGGCGGATTGGTCGGTTGTGATACAGTGGGCGGTACTTTGTCTCCCGCCTGTCTGTTGGCGGTGACCGCCGCGCTGTTTGTTTGTACTGCCGTGGCGGTCGGACTGTTAAAGTGGCTGTTTTTGTTGGCGGTTTCCACCACAGTCGTAATTCCAATTTTTTTACCGCCGGCCTGTTGGCGGTCTTACCGCCACTTTAACACCATCCGCCAGGGTTGTAATGACCACCTTTATATCACTTTTCAGTGATATCTTGACATTTACTTATTGCATCTTTGATTGTTTTGACCTGCAAATATCCAGATAAATATTATATATTTTTCTAAGCACTGTGTGGTGTATTTTTGCGGTGCTGTATTGTGTTATTGTATGATTTATTGCACAAATACTTTACACATTGCCTTCTAAGTGAAGCCTGACTGCTCAGTGCCAAGCTACCAGAGGGTGGGCACAGGATAATTTGGATTGTGTATGACTTACCCTGGCTAGAGTGAGGGTCCTTGCTTGGACAGGGGGTAACCTGACTGCCAACCAAAGACCCCATTTCTAACAATTTTGAATAGCAAAAAGGTCGAAAAGAAAAAAAAATTCAAAGCTTTAAACAGCGCCTTAGGGGGAGATATGTATATTACAATGAGTATAGGTGTGGCTACACCGCCAAAAGGTACACCAGCTTATATTGTAATAGAAGAGAATGGTGTTGCGCCATGTCTTTGGCTAAAGCAATGGTGCACATTTTCAGAGAAGGATGGGAAATTAGCATTTCCTACAAATGGGATGTTGAATTTGAGGGTTTTGGAGCATTTAAGGATGGTGCTATACACATCTAAGCCCCTTCCGAGACCAGCACAATTTGAGGCATTAGCAATTTGGGAGCTAGTAGCCAGACAGCAGCAGCAACAGAAATTCGAGAGGAGGATGAGAAAGGCAGAAAGGACTTTAACAGAGGCTAGATGGGACAGTGATCAAAGAGTTTGGAGGATGGAGACTTTGAACGGGATTAAATTGTTTCCAGCAATTATGCAGTACAATGAGAAGGAGGGAAGGAAAGCTACTAGAAAACAGAAGTGTGTCCGAAAGGGGGGAAGGCTGGAAAGTCTTCAAAGGTGGAGGAGGAATCAGATGATGATGATTACACAGCCATTGAGAAACCTCGTACCCCCATATACAGCATGTTAGAAATGGGGTTTCTGGTTGTCTAGGGTATGCACCTAAGCCAGGCAGAACCCACCCACTCTAGTCAGGATAAGGGAGTTACACGCCCAAGATAACCCCTGTTCACCCCCTTGGTAGCTTGTCATGAGCAGTCAGGCCTAGCCCAGAGGCAATGTGTAAAGCATTTGCACAACACACATGATACAATATGTACACCACAAAGTAAACACAACACTGAGCTTTGTAAAAATAAACTGTATTTCACAAAACATAATTAGACCAAACATTACATATCAGTAATACCCTGCTACCTTGCACAAGTTACTATTCTGCTAAGATTGAACAGTCTTTCGGCTCTCCCAAAGAGATCTTTTCTATTGTGAGAGAAATGACCCAGCCTCCATCAGACATAACCTGGTCAGTTGGATCTAAGAAATATAGCAATTAATTAGCTTCCTTTTTTCTGGAAAAGATATCTAACATTCAGGCCTCTTTCCCAACTAAACAGCCCAATTTGGATCAAAGGGTCAACAAAGTCTCACATTCGGATAGTCTGGGTTTAGATACACTACTTTCAGTATTTCAGCCCATTGAGGAAAAGGAGGTACAGGATTATCTTTGGTCTATTAAATCGGGCTCTCCGCTAGACACATCCCCTCTATCTATGTTGGCCCTGGGTTCAGAAGTTATAACGCCAGTCTTAACTAGGATTCTTAATGAATTCCTGTCTTCTGGTCATTTCCCACCTCGTTGGAAACATGCTGTGGTCAAGACATTGCTGAAAAAAAACGAATCTTGACCCCGCATTACCTGAGAATTTTAGACCTATTGCTCTTCTCCCTATTGCATCTAAAATAGTGTAGAAATATGTTAATTCTCAAATGTCAGGCGTTTTTGGAGAAACATAATTGTCTCCATAATACCCAGTTGGGTTGTAGACCTTTCCACAGTACTGAATCTGCACTCTTAGCTGTTACGGAAGATACTAGACGCCGCCTAGATGCTGGTGGCTATGCAGCTATTATTCTTCTTGATCTGAGAGTAGCATTTGATACTGTGGATAATCAAATTCTGTTGTGCAGAATTGCTCATATGGGAATTGAGGGCAAATGTCTAAAAATGGTTGACATCTTTTCTCTCTCACAGAACACTTCAAGTCCTTAATCATTCACACTACTCAGATACTTTCCCTTTGACATGCAGTGTTCCACAGGGCTCTTCTTTGAGTCCTAGGCTATTTAATATTTACATGGCCTCATTGGCACTGATTGTGGAACTATCTGGACTATCTATCATTTCCTATGCAGATGATACTCAATTGGTCTTCTCCTTTTGCACTAAGAGTAATTCAGAATCTGCTGTTCTCTCCTCCTGTTTATTGGACATTGCTGGTTGGATGCTGGACAATAAACTAAAACTAAATGATGGGAAAACAGAGGTGATGTTGGTGGGTCACTCTTCAATTCCCCAGACCTCCTTGCTTGTGTCAGTAGGATTAAATACTCTTCCTCCATCAAAAGATACTATCAGAGGTCTGGGCTTTTGGTTGAGTACCCAACTCACTATGGAAAGCCATGCAAAGAAACTAGCTTCCTCCTGCTTCTGTGTACTTAAGACCTGTAGAAAAATGTTCCCTTTCCTTCCTTTCCTAGCCAAAAGGCTTGTTGTCCAAGCCCTAATTTTGTCACGTCTTGATTATGGTAATGTCCTGTTTATGAGCTCTCCAAAATATGTCCTGAGGAGGCTGCAGGTAATACAGAATGCCTCTGCTCATCTCTTATTGGGGATCCCAAGTCATCTCTCGGCAAAACCTGCCTTGGCCTCACTCCATTGGTTACCTATAGAACAACGTATACATTTTAAAGCTGCCTGTATGGTTCACCGAGCCCTTCATTACAATGGACCAGCATTTCTAAAACGTTTTATAACTCTTTATAAACCCCAGCGATTGCTTAGATCTTCTTCTGCATCTTTGATTTGTACTCCTCGGTTCAAAAGATCGAGATGGGGAGGCAGATCTTTTGCTTTTAGGGCAGCTCAACTATGGAACTCTCTCCCGGCTGAAATTCGATTAGTGGATTCAGAGTTTTCCTTTTGGAAATCTCTGAAAACCTTTCTCTTTCCTGTATAGGGTCTCTCAGCTGCTATCTCTTTTCTTGTGGTCCCGCAGTAGAGCTGGGAAGCCTGTTGGCAGCCATGCGCTTTACAAATCCTCAAAATAGAAATAGAAGCTACTAATACTCTGCAAGAATAAGCAGTTGTCACATTAGCACACGTAAGTACTCAGGATTCTGCAACATAAGCAGTAGTCAGGAATCACAATAAAGAAATATATGTACTTGTCATAAACACATCATAAATATCCATAAAAGGAACATTAGGGAACATATGGCAAGTCATAAAAAAACATATCTGCATGTCACGGCCATAAAAGGAACAATTAGCATACATGTATGGCACATCACGGAAAGAAACAGGTTAACATAATATTACATCATGTGTCCCTTCAAAGGTACCTGTTTGGTGATGACAAGGCACTTCCAATGCCATGAAGATAAAGGTGGGTGCCCCAGTGCTCCTATGCACAAAACAGGGGCCACGTGTTGATCCTGGGGGAGAGGGGTGGTCTTCACCCTTTCCTGTGGTTATATAACGGGCCTCTCCTGGGGTCCATGATCTCTGGGCCCTCCCCCCGGGCTTCCACTGGTCCTTCCACAAAGGAGGGGTCCACAATAATGCCCAAAACCCAACAAAAGGCACCGGCGGTGCGGGGAGCCTCCGATGAGGCTTCCACCCCACCAGCCCTTCGAGGGACTGGTATCTGGCCCCTCCTGGGGCCAAAAGGAAAGGGTCCTAAGGGCAGGGGGAGCCTTCGATAAGGCTTCCCATCCCCCGGACTATTTCGCAGCACAGCGATGGGCCTGGAGGGGCGAGGAACGTCTGACGAGGCTTCCTTTCTCTGTCCAGCTTCCACACAGGCCAGCCCGGGCCGTGGTGGTGTGCAGGCACAAAGGTAGGTGACTGCTTGTGCCCCAGGGGCGCCTCTCTGAGTGCACTTTGCCACGGGGACATGATAGGAGCACGCCCGCTCCTTTCCTTTCTCCTGGTGATGCCCCAGGGGCACTGACAAAAGTGCAACTCTCGCACTTTGCCGACAGCAGTCAGGGTTGCGGCAGTGATTGTTTAAGGGTACAGCAATGCACATACTAGAGTTGGTGATTCCAGGAAAGTCCGGGCCACGGCGGTGATTGTTTTAAAACCACAACTCGCTTTTCAAAGCGCGGGGAGTCATTGACATGCCCTGGATCGTGGTGGTGATTTCTTGAAGGCAAGAAGCGATCTCCCGCGCTATGGCACAGCATTGAACTTCCCAAAGTGCCAGGAGGACAAGGAAAAAGTGCTCTATGAGTGTTTTATGAGGAGATGCAGCACTCCTTGTGCTGGACCTGATTGCAAGGGGCAGGGGCCACAGCACCCTGCCCCTAGAGACAAGAAAGAGGGAGAGCACAGGGCTAGGAGGCCCAGCAACAGGCCAGCACAAGGGATGCAGATGGTGGCGGTTTCTCCTAGTAACCAGGCAGGTCACAGGTCAGGTCAGCACAGCAGCAGCAGTCCAAGGTGGGTCCTGGTGAGTCCATTCAGCAGCGTCCTGTGTCCAGTTTCAAGTAAGTCTCTCGAGTCCCAAGAAGGTCTAAATTGAAGGGGAAAATTCCCCTGTACTTATACTCAGTTCACAGTTTGTTTTTCAACAGGAGGGGAGAGGTGGTTCCAGCCAGTTACAACTGGTCCTGAGAGTGACCCCTCTCTCCTGCAGCGCAGGCTCCAAATACCAGTTGGGGGTGAACAACCCTATTTTGTTTGGCCAGGACACAGCCTTTTCAAGTGCAGGTGTGCCCTGCCTCTCCCTTCTCCCAGCCCAGGAAGACTATTCAGTATGTAGATGCACCTATGGGACACCTCCACCATCCCTGTGTACAGGCTATCTGAAAAGTATGCACAAAGTCCAACTGTCACTCTGCCCAGGCATGGATCGGAGTCAAGCTGCAAAACACCAGAGTCATAAGCACAGAGAAATGCTCACTTTCTAGAAGTGGCATTTCTGTAATAGTAATAAAAAGCACACATATACCAGTAAGCAGCATTTTTACCACCATTACAACCGTACCAAACATGCCTACTCTACCCCTCACAAATTAGACAATACCCCTTACACAGAGTGCAAGGCATTTATAATGCAATCCTATGAGAAGGCAGCACTGACAGCAGCAAGAAACCAAATAGTCTGTTTGTCACTAACAGGACAGGCCATATTACTAGGCACATGTCCACCATACATGGCCATAGGGCTAGCTAGGATGTACCTTTGGGGTGACTTACATGTAGCAAAAGGGTAGTTATGGGCCTGGAAAGTAAACCTAGATGCCAGGTCCCTGTGGCAGAAAACAGCGCACACAGGCCCTGCGCTAGCAGGCCTGAGACAGGTTTGAAAGTCTACTTCAGTGGGTGGCAAAAGCAGCGCTGCAGGCCCACTAGTAACATTTAATTTACAGGCCCTGGATATAGAGATACCACTTTACAAGGGACTTATAGGTAAATTAAATATGTCAATTAGGTGTAAGCCAATCATACCAAGTTTACACCTCAGCACTGATTAGTAGTGAAAAAGTGCTCAGAGTCATAACGTCAGCCAACAAGGGTCAGAAAAATAAGGAGGAAAAACGCAAAAAGTTGGGGAATGACACTGTAAAAGGGGCAGGTCCAACATAGCTCATGAGCGTGGTCCAAGTACCAGTGATGATCTGACAGCCCCGACACAGGTTAATGGGATGGTGAGTCTGATGCAGGTTAATGCTAGCCTGACATAGAATGCGAAGCAGAGTGGTCTTAATGTGACTACTACTCCTGTAGTGCAAAATCAGTCTCAACCGCCACAGGTTATGAGAATTTATCCTAATGTGCGCATTCTGGAAACACCTTTGAACTTAATGGTGCCTACGGAACAGATTTACCCGAGACCGATGTTGGTTCAGACTGAACCAACTCCACTTTTACTGCCTCAAGTGCAGCCGCAGGTAATGCCAGGATTCACTCCAGTAACAGGGACACAGTCAGATATGACTCCGATAATGAATCAGAATATGGGGGTTACACTCCCACAGAGTGGAAGTGCCAGAACAGCCCCAGATGCCATATGGCTACCTATCACTGTTGGTCCAGTCGTACCCTTATTTGCAGAGAAGAATCCTACCATAGGTGAACAGGGAGTAAAGTCCCGGAGTATGATGAGGGGAGGACCTAATGAAAATGGTCAAATAGTCTCTCCTGTGGGACAGAATTTTGACTGATCAAGTTCATTGTTAGACCTTAGTCCATTTGTAGAGCTTCCAGATACTACGGCAGGGTCATTGAAAGCCAGAGTTTGAAATTGTTGACACCGCAGACCCCGAATGCAGTTGTATTGCAGGTGCCGCCAGTCTAAGCCAGTAACATTTTGTTGCAAGGCTTAACAGCTCAGCAGTTGACTGAATGGTTAGACAAACAGAATACCTTGCAGAGTCCTCCTAAGGGAGAGGAGTGTTTGAATTATGCCAGGCTAAGCATGGAAGCAGGTGAACTCATTGAGGGAACTATGCGGTGAATAGGTTAGAATCCTACACAGAGGCAGAGTTGAGATATTTGTTTCTGAAGATTACAGGGAAGTGAGCAATGTGCATCGGACATTAACAGATTTGGCCGAGAAGTATGGCATAGAAATAGAGAAAACAAAGCATTTGAAAAGGAGTTACATATTACATTTTGAGGCTAAAGATTTTGAACACATGAGATCTGCCGGAATGAAGGCACACCTTAAGGAATTGCTTCAAAGTGCCCAGACTTGGGGAGCATTAGACAAATGGGAAAACAGATGGGTAAAGAAAAGAGACAAGAGCAAAAGGGATTCTGTGGAGCTGACTAAAAATGTGCAGCAGGATAAGGATCCAGTGAAAATGTTAGCAATGAGAGAGATTCCATGGGGAAATTTTGTTCATGTCCTGTGGAGCAGAGGTGACATTCTATCGTTCACAAATGATTATCCAAAGTTGAGAGAGAAGCCAGTAGAGTGGTATCAGCAGACATACAGGTTTATGAAACTTGCGAAATGTCAATGGGAGGATGTGAACACATTACTAGACAGTAGTTCTAGCTGATCTGTGGATCGAGTGTAAGAGGAGTGTAGATTGGCCAACACACGAACCAGAGAGAGACAAAAATACAGGTGCACCATCTTCTGAGGTAATGAAATATTATTATAAGGTGATTGAATTTTTTAAAACAAGAATTTTGCCTAAGCATATTAATTGGCAGAGGATTGACATGACAGCTCAGGAACCAAAGGAGTCAATACATGCGTATTATGAGAGATTGTTGAAGGCGTTCAAGCATTACAGTGCTAGAGAAACAATTGAGGTGAAAGACATGTTTCATTTTGTGTTCAGATTTGTGTAAGGGTTGAAACCTGAGATTAGTCAGATGAATAAGAGTCATTTGAATTGCTGGTAAGCAAAGCGGATTGATGAGGTGTTCCAGTACGCAAAATACTGTATTGATGAGGTTGAGTTGAGCAGAAAAAGTTGAAAGAGAAGGCGATGGTGATGCAGATTAAAGCAGCTTAAACAGGGGTGCAAGGGAATTTTCCACAGCAGTTACCGCAGCAGCAGGAGGGAAACATAATGTTTCAGTCTAAAATGAGAGGTGGAGGTCACGGAGGAAATATGAATCTTGGTCCAGACCTAGGTACTGTTGGGGTTCAGACTGATGTGTAGGAAATAAAGAAGTTAGTGACATGTCAGGTGTGCGGAGACGTTGGACATTGGAAAAGGGAGTGTCCAATGATGGGGCAGGAAGCTGTTGTTCAGCAGAGTAATGACCTCACTTCATTCCAGAACGTAGGAGGACCGAGAGTGAGAGGTCCAAATCCAAATTTTCAGGATAATGTGAAATTAAATGCAGAATTTCCAAACCATGCAGCAGGTGCAAATGCCACGTGTACAGATGTCACAGTTGCAAACAATGCAACAGCAGGTTCCGATGGTACCTGGACAGCAAATTCAAATACCACAAGCCCCGATGGAACAGCAAGAGATGATGCTTTCTCAGCAAGTCACAGGTCAGAGGCTTAACCAAAGTAATAACACAGTGCGTCAATTCCCGTTACACAGTGAGAATGAAATAAATGATGATTGGACGAGTGACAGTTCAGATGAGGATCCGTGTGTGCTGCAACTTCCGTCGAAGTAGATCAAAGAGGTCCCTATATGAAGGAAAAGGTTATGGGTCACAAAGTTTCATTCTTGATTGACACAGGAGTTACACGCTCTACAGTGAGAAGTGCAGAAGTTCCAAATTTGCCTCTTTCAGGTAGAACTGTTCAGATTATAGGAGTGGCGAACCAATATTTGGCCAATCCAATTACAGAACCGTTTCAGGTTAAAATTGGCAACTTTCAGGGATTGCACAAATTTGTAGTCTGTGATTCAAGTCCGGTATCCCGACTGGGAAGAGACTTGCTGTGCAAAATGAAATGATTGATTGCTTGTTCAAATGATAGAATTGAGATTTAGATGAATAGTGATGATGAGGAAGACAAGCCCCAGAGATAGAGGGTGAAACTACAAATGAGGAATACCCTCTGACTGAATTTTTCCCGATGTTCACAGTGAAAGAACTTCATCCTGATTTGCAGGGAATGGCTAAGGAGAAAGTGTGAGATTTGACAGAAAAAGAAGTAGGTCTGATAAAGGGAGTTGAGCCAGTTAAAGTTACTGCGTAGCTGAACGCAGTTTTTCCTCAACTTCTGCAGTATCACATGCCGCAAGATGTCCTTCTGAAAGTTTCTCGGATAATTGCAGACTTTGTAAAGCAAGGGGTTTTGAAGGAAGTATTGATCAGCCCATGTAATTCACCGATAATGAGTTTGCAAAAGCCCTGTGGGAAAGTTCGAATTTTTCAGGACCTGAGAAAAATAAATTAGATTGTGGTAAAATGTTGTCCCATGGTGCCAAATGCAGTTGCGATAATGTTTCAGATTCCATGTGATGCTGAGTGGTTCACAGTAATTGATCTGTCGCAAGCCTTCTTTTCTGTGCCTCTTCACAAGGACAGCCAATTTCTCTTTTGTTTAAAATTCCTGGATTGAGTTTACTGTTGGTGCAAAATTCCTCAAGGGTTTTCTGAGTCACCTTCCATATTCAATCAGATCTTGAAAAAGAATTTGGAGTCTTTGAAATTGTCTTTCCAATCGACCTTGGTACAGTACATTGATGACTTTCTGATTGAGTCCAAAATAAGGGACGAGTGCAATACGATTGCCCTGTTGAACCATTTGGGAAAGAATGGTCATAAAGTGTCTCCGCTTAAATTGCAGTACTGTCAGAAAGTAGTGAAATATTTGGGTCACCAGATTGAGAAGGGTTCAAGAAAGATATTCAGAGAAAGGATTACAGCCATATGGCAGATAAATCCCCTGACCACACAGAGATGTAGGATGTTTTAGGGATGGTAGGCTATTGTCACCAATGGATTCCAAATTTTTCAGTCATTTCAAGAACATTGCAGAAGCTGACTCATAAGGAAGTCACAGATCCTATAGTTTTAGACCAGGCTAGAATAAAAGCGTTCACTGAATTGAGAGAGTCTGTGCAAGGCTCCAGCTTTAGGTATGCCCAGTTACACAAAACATTTCACATTGTTTTGGCTTGAGTGTTATGCATGTTCTTTGTCTGTCTTGACACAGGTCCATGGAGGTGTAAATCGCCCAGTAGCATATTTTTCAGCTACTTTGGACCCAGTTGCAGCAGCCTTACCAGGTTGTTTGTGTGCAGTTGCAGCAGATGGTCAAAGCCTTATGCAGTGTGAAGGTATTGTGATAGGACATCCCCTGACTGTAATGGTACCTCATTCTATTGAGATTCTGCTTACAAAGACGAAAACCCAATATTTAACTGGTGTGAGATTGACAGATATGAAACGAGTTTTCTAAGGTCACCAAATGTGTCCTTGAAAAGATGTACAGTGCTGAACCCAGCAACCTTACTTCCAAATGAAAATGTTGAAATTGAACAAGTGGAAGATGGTGAGCATGATTGTCTGGAGTAACTGACTTGTGCAAAAAACTGAGACTTGACATTACAGACACCCGATTGGAAGAAAATACCCAAATTATCTTTGTTGATGGTTCTTGTCTGAGAGACAATGCAGGGACACCGAGAGCAGGATATGCTGTGTGCACAATTACTAGTATTTTAGAAGCTTTGTGGCTTTGAGGAGTGTATTCTGCTCAATTAGCGGAACTGGGAGCCTTTACTAGGGCGTACCATGTTTCTGCTCAGCTGAAAGTCACAATCTATACAAATAGCCAGAATGGATTTGGAATAGTCCATGATTTTGGCCAGTTGAGGTCACAGAGAGGTTTTATTACCTCTTCTGGTTCACCAATTAGAAATGGTGAAAGAATTAAAGAATTGTTACATGCTATTCAAATGCCTGAAAAGATTACTGTAGTGAAATGCAGTGCACATCTGAAGTCGAAGTACTTTGGTGGTCATTACAACATTGGCGGTAAAAGCCGCTTACTGCCGCGCAGAAGACCGCCAATACACCGCCGCGGCCGCGGAATTCCGCCACGGCCATTATGACCCTAAGGCCGTAATCCACCAAAATCTAGACACCCACACAAGTCCGCCACACCAAAGGTCAGTGATAAACTGGCAATAAGAAATCCTCCACCATCACGCCAACAGGAATACGCCCACACTATCACGACCCACGAATCCACGCGGCGGTTTTTCAACCACGCATTCCATTGGCGGTACACACCGCCGTACTCAAAATACACACACTTTTACAAAACACATCCACATTGGACAATTCGAAATACACACACCTGATACACATACGCACACCACTCCCACACACCCAATACAATGTAAAAAACACACACCCACATCACCCACAAACCCCTACGACAACAATTGCGACTGAAGGCCAGAGAGAGACACCACCATCTACAAACAAGCATCCACAGGCACTCAACACCATCACCCACATAACATCAACGCACCTCACACAACACACCACTAAATATCACTCCACACATCACAACACACACCACCTCACAAATCACCCACACCAACCCAGGGCCTCGCAAAGACACCCCAGGTTCTCTGAGAAGGAGCTCAGGGTCATGATGGAGGAAATCATCTGGGTAGAGCCACAGATATTCGGATCACAGGTGCAGCACACCTCCATAGCTAGTAAGATGGAGCTATGGCGAAGAATCGTGTACAGGGTCAACGCAGTGTGACAGCAGCCAAGAACTAGGGATGACATCAGGAAGAGGTGGAACGACCTACGGGGGAAGGTGCGTTCCGTGGTCTCAATACACCACATCGCGGTACAGAGGACTGGCGGCAGACCCCCACAACTAACAACATGGGAGGAGCAGGTCTTGGCTATTCTGCATCCTGAGGGCCTCGCAGGAGTAGCTGGAGGAATGGACTCTGGTAAGTCAAACCTTTACTACTATATCCCCCACCCTACCTGCATGCCATCACATACCCCCACCCTCACCCTCAACCCCATCACTCCTACTCCTCACACATGTCCCAATATCACAAACCACCCATCCCAAACCCAAGCCCTGCATGCAACACCAAAGCATGGACACCCGTCAACAAAGCATGGCCACTGCACATACCCATACACCCCACTAAACCATCATCACACAAGGTCCTACACAGGAATGCAAGCACTGGGGTACACGGTCACCCACCCATTGCACACCATGGCACACACAGATGCAATAATCATGCTGTTATACCCCTGCAGGACCCCTACCCAATGTCACCGGACAGGAGGGTCCAGACATGTCCACTCCACCCACAGAAGAGGCCCACAGTGATGACAGCAGCTCTGTCCAGCTGGATCTAGATAACCAGCCCGGCCCATCTGGGACTTAGGGACAGTCGGTTCCCCTCACACTGGCACAAGCCACTACAGAGCTTCCCCCCTCTGGAAACACCAGCACAGCACCCACCCAGCGGGCCCATACCTCTGTCCCCAGGACACCTCAGACAGCAGTGTGTTTACCACTACAGGGAATGAAGTACTGGGTTTTTCAGAACCCAGTGGTGCCAGGGAACACACCCTAAGACTTCGAGTCCTTCCTGTTTCAGTCTACAGAAACACAGAGTCTTCTTGGTGAAGTCAAAGATCTTGTTTATTGGCTGCAGGCAGTAACAGGTATCCTAGAAGTACAACACAGTGTATATTCTCAGGAGACTGCTCCCATTGCAAAGCTAACCTTCTCTTTTATACAGAATATTATGCTTTAGGCAAACATTGCTTATTTTACAGTTGACCATTCACATATTTTCACTACAAAGAAATAGCAGGGTTATGATGACAAGCCCATATTTCAGTTTGTCCAACCCTCAATCAATTACCCGGCAAGGCTCAGTACTTTCATCAGATATCGACGGACCCCCAATATAAACAGGCACCTCCTCCTTGTAAAGCAAGTCATAAAGAAAGAAACAGGGACAGGTGCGTGTAAGATTAGGCATGGTTTGTGTGTGATGAAAGGTTTTATGATGTGTTGTGCCTTGATACTAATCTCATTCGGCCACTGGGAAAGAAACTGGCCGAACAGGTTTGGCTTCAGGCAGTGGAGTCAGCTTGCCCAGGTCACAGAGGAGTCAGCAAAGATGTACGTGTCCTTCAGACTCGTTTTCAGCATTAGACATTGGCCTATGTGAGGGCAATCACAATATGGCTGCAGTTTAAATGGAACACGAGGGTTCAGGACGGAAACTCTGATATTCGGGTGATTTCGTTACCCGAATATGAATACAATGCTTGTGCATACTATTCTAATCATTCTCGGTCTGCTGATATCAAAATCGTTGTGATACGACGATGTTTATAACACGGGTCCAGAATTTTCAGTACCACAGGAACCCAGGCTAACCCACAACTCCAACAACAACAGGGACCTAGGGGCAGTGGCAGTGGGCACACGGTTCAGGGGAAAGAGGCCCAGGAACACAGGGGAACTGGGACAGCTGCTGTGAGACAGGGGAAGGACAGGCCCAGGGAACCCACTCTCCACGAGGCCCTCTCCAACATCATGGGAGCCTACCACCATTCCCAGGAGACAGTGGCAACGGTACTGGCCAAGTTTCAGGAGACCCAGATGCTGCAGGAGGAACAGTATTTGGGCTTCAGGGAGGAACTCAAATCCATAAATTCCACCCTGGGAACCATTGTAGGGGTGCTGAAGGAACTCGTCAACACCAGGAGGGACACTGTGGCACAACAAGGGGCCCTGACACTAGCCTGGACGATGAACTGCCCACCATCTCCGCCGGAGCTAGTGGACAGGAGGCACTGCCACAGGACCACCACACCAGCACCCCACCCCCTGCAGTGGGAGAACCACCCCGCAAACGGTCCCTGAGATCCAGGACAAAGACAGAGAACGATGCCAAGACCCCCGCCAAAAAATGAGACCACCCTGATTGTCATCCATTTGTCCCACCTAGACACCCTGTCCATACTTAAACTACCCCAGCTCCACTTCCTATGCCCCTTTGGACAATGCACCTGTGATACTAATAGTATGGACTCAGTGCCAAAAAGCTCTTTCAAATGTAATGTCAACATACCTATGTCACACAGCTCTAGTCCATGAGGAAACAAAGCAGATGTCACACAGTGGGACCCACATCTGTGAAATCGTAAGGGAAAGTGACAACTCAGTGACTATACACTGGGTGAAAATGACAGACAATAGAGAGGTATTAGATTTAAATTAGATGTAGCAGGCAGGTTTGTCTTCTCACCTGTGTCTCACTGGAAGTATTGCAGGATCACTGTGTTCCTGTTGTCGATGTCCTCTTCTTCTGCTTCCTCGTCTTCACTGTCTACAGGCTCCACAGCTGCCACAACACCTCCATCTGGACCATCCTCCTGCAGAAAAGGCACCTGTTGTCGCAAAGCCAAGTTGTGAAGCATACAGCAGGCCACGATGATCTGGCATACCTTCTTTGGTGAGAAGAATAGGAAACCACCTGTCATATGGAGGCACCGGAACCTGGCCTTCAAGAGTTCGCCCATGGGCCTCATTGTAGCGTTCCTCTGCCCTTGTCCTGGGATTCCTCACTAGGGTCAGTAGCCATGATAGGTTGGGATAACCAGAGTCACCAGCATATGGCGAGGGACAACTGTTAGACACACACTCACTCATAGGGACATCCATAGACCCAGACACCTATTCCCACTGATTTGGGTCCATGTGCTCACCTAATAGCCACACCCGGTGCCTCTGGAGTAGGCCCATCACATAAGGGATGCTGCTATTCCGCAGGATGTAAGCGTCATGCACTGAGCCAGGACATTTTGCATTAACATGGGAGGTGAACTGGTCTGCCAAACACACCATCTGCACATTCATCGAATGGTAACTCTTACGGTTTCTGTACACCAGTTCACTCCTGTGTGGGGGGACCAAGGCCACATGTGTCCCATCAATGGCACCTATGATGTTGGGGATATGTCCCAGGGCATAGAAATCACCTTTCACCTTAGGCAAATCCTCCACCTGAGGGAAAACGATGTGGCTCCGCATGTGTTTCAGCAGGGCAGACAACACTCTGGACAGCACGTTGGAAAACATAGGCTGGGACATCCCTGATGCTATGGCCACTGTTGTTTGAAAAGACCCACTTGCTAGGAAATGGAGTACTGACAGCACCTGCACTTGAGGGGGGATTCCTGTGGGATGGTGGATAGCTGACATCAGGTCTGGCTCCAATTGGGGACACAGATCTTGGATTGTAGCCCTATTAAGTCTGTAAGTTAGGATAATGTGCCTGTCCTCCATAGTCGCCAGGTCCACCAGGGTTCTGTACACGGGGGTATGTCTCCATCTCCTATTCATCCTCAGCCCTTTAACTCTAGGGTGAAAAACGATGAGCAGATGGTCATATTCAAACACATACTCAGATTGATATGCCTTGCACTTTTTTAACAGAAACTTAGGGGCATATTTATACTTTGCTAGCGCCGGATTTTCATCTTTTTTATACAAATTTGTCACAAACCTAACACCATATTTATACTTTGACCCCCAACCCCGCGAACGTCAAAATTCCGCAGTGTGCGTCATTTTCTGGATGTGTGAAACCGCCTTGTGTTAATGACATGCAGGGTAGGCGTTCCCGTCCAAAAAATGACTTAAACACCCGTGCGCCATATTTATCCAACCGTGCAGAAAGCACGCACAGCTGGAAGGTGGAGGCTGAAAATGGCACACAGCCCAATTTGCGTCAACAATAAACTCATGGGTCAGGGCAGGCGTTAAAATGTAGCAAACATACCAGTATTAAAGAATAACACACAGAAGCAACATCAGAGCTCTAAAAGGAAAACATGGAGGTGTTATTCATCCACCATGCACGAAGACGGAGAGCACAGGACCAACAGCAGCAGCTTCCACTACACCAACAGGGACCCCAAAGGCAATGCAGAAGGCAGGAGAGGACATCTGGACCAAGACAACCCTTCTGGGCCTCAGGGGACATGACATCATCCAGAGGTACAGACTAAACTGGCAAGCCATACAGCAGCTGCTACGCCACATTGAGCCACATCATTCCACCAGAGACGAAGCTGTTCTCCACATATTGGCAAGTGGCTCTTTTCAAACCACTGGTGCCCTGGTTGCCGGGATCACACAGCCCTCATTCTCTGCCTTCCTTCCTCAATCAATCAATCAATCAATCAAATTCCTTAAGCGTGCTACTCACCCAGTAGGGTCTTAAGGCGCTGAGGGTGAGGGGAGGTGTTACTGCTCGAAGAGCCATGTTTGAGGTGCTTTCTGAAAGTTAGGAGGTCCTGGGTCTTGCGTAGGTTGGTGGGGAGGGAGTTCCAGGTTCTGGCGGTGAGGTGGGAGAAGGATCTGCCGTTGGAGGTGGTACGTTGGATGCAGGGGACTATTGCGAGGGCGAGGTCGGCGGGGCAGAGCTGGCAGGTTGGGATGTGGAAGTTGATTCGTTTTTTGAAGTAGGCCGGTCCAGTGTCGTGGAGGGATTTGTGCACGTGGATTAGGATTTTGAAGAAGATCCTTTTGTTGATGGGCAGCCAGTGTAGGGATCTGAGGTGGGCGGAGATGTGCTCGTGGCGAGGGAGGTTGAGGATGAGGCGTGCAGTGGCGTTCTGGATGCGCTGGAGTTTTCTCTGAAGCTTGGCTGTGGTCCCTGCGTAGAGGGCGTTGCCGTAGTCCAGTCTGCTGCTGATGAGGGCGTGGGTGACCGTTCTTCTGGTTTCTATCGGAATCCACTTGAAGGTCTTGCATAGCATGCGGAGAGTGTTGAAGCAGGAGGACGATATGGCGTTGATATGCTGAGTCATGGAGAGAGACGAGTCAAGTATGATGCTGAGATTGTGTGCGTGGGTGGTGGGTGTCGGGGGTGGTCCTAGGGTGGTAGGCTACCAAAAGTCGTTCCATGCCATCTTGTTAGGTCCGAAGATGATGATCTCAGTTTTTCCTCAGTTCAATTTGAGGTGGCTTGCTGTCATCCAGCTAGCGATGGCAAGGAGTCCGGCGTGTAGGTTGTTCTTGGTGGTAGATGGGTTTCTCGTGAGGGAGAGGATGAGCTGGGTGTCGTCGGCATATGAAATGATGTTGAGGCCGTGGGGGTGGACGATGCTGGTGAGCGGAGCCATGTAGATATTGAAGAGGGTAGGGCTGAATGAGGATCCTTGGGGAACCCGACAAATGGCCTTGGTGGCTTTAGACCGGAATTGGGGGAGGTGAACTCTTTGGGTTCTTTCGGAGAGGAAGGAGGTTAACCAGTCCAGGGCTTTGTGTGAATTCTGGTGTCGAAAAGGCGTGTACGAAGGGTATGGTGGCATACGGTGTTGAATGCTGCGGAGAGGTCTTGAAGGATGAGGGTGACGGTTTCACCCTTGTCCAGTCTGGTCCTGATGTCATCTGTGCAGGCGATGAGGGTGGTCTCAGTGCTGTGGTTTGTGCGGAATCCAGACTGGGAGACGCCGAGTCTGTTTTTGTCCTCCAGGAAGCGGGACAGTTGTTTGTTTACTATCTTCTCTATGACCTTCGCAAAGAAGGGGAGTAGGGAGATAGGCTGGTAGTTTGTGAGGTCTTGGGGGTCTGCTTTGGTTTATTGAGCAGGGCGTTGACTTCGGCGTGTTTCCAAATATCTGGGAAGGTTGCGGTCTTGAAGGAACTGTTGATGGCGGCCCAGAGCTGGGGAGCGATGATTTGGCTAGCCTTGTTGAAGACGAGTTGGGGGCAGGGGTCCGTTGGGGAGCCTGAGTGGATGGAGCTCATGGTTTTGCTGGTTTCTTCATCGTTGGTGGGGGTCTAGGTGTTCAGCAGGATCGTGCGGCAGGGTGCTGTGGGGGTGGCTGCATCGGTGGTGGTGGGTGGCGACTATATGAAGCTTTTGTGTATGTCTGCGATCTTGCGGTGAAAGTAGCTGGATAGGGAGTCACAGAGGTCTAGAGAGTGCAGAGGGTCGATGGTGCAGGATTTGGGTTTGGGAGTTCTTTAATGATGGTGAAAAGTTCCTTGCTGTTGTGTGCATTGTCATCTATGCATTCTTTGTAGAAGGAACGTTTGGTGGTCCGGATGAGCTGGTGGTGTTTGCGCATGGTTGATTTGAGGGCAGAGAAGTTGCTTGCTGATGGTTCTTGTTGTCAGGCTTTCTCAATTTTCCGTCATCCTCGTCTGGAAGTCTAAAGTTCTGCAGTGAACCAGGGAGCTGTCTTGTTTGTGCAAGTGTTGTTGGTTTTTTGGAGGGGGCGAGGGAGTTAGCGCATACATTGAGCCATCGTGTGAGGTTGAGGGCGGCAGCGTCGGGGTCGTTAGTAATGGGTGGCAGAGCTTGGGTGAGGTTGGAGATAAGTTGTTTCACTTGCGGTAGGGGATAGGATGTTGTTGGTGGAGGGTGGTGGGCTTCAGGAAGGAGAAGTAGACGCAGTGGTGGTCAGTCCAATGGAGTTCAGTGGTGTGAGTGTGGGCAATGTGGTTGCTGGAGGAGAAAATGGCATCAAGCGTGTGACCGGTTGAGTGGGTGGGTGAGGTGACCAGTTGCTTGAGGCCGAGGTTTGCGAGGTTGTCCAGCAGGGCAGTGTAGTTGCAGTCGTCAGTGCTTTCTAGGTGGAAGTTTAGGTCACTGTGAAGTAGGTAGTCTGTGGAGGCGAGGGCATGGGAGCTGATAGCATCAGCGATGGTGTCACAGAATGGGGAATGGGGTCCTGGTGGTCTGTAGGCAAGGGTTCCACTCAAGGTGGTGTTTCCGTTGATGTGTATCTGAAAGTATTGGTGCTCTGCGGCGTCCACAGTGTCATTTGTGTTGGTGGAAATCCTGATGGAATTTCTGTGTATTATGGCGATTCCTCCTCCTGGTTTGTTGAAGCGGTCTCTTCGGTGATTTTCTATCCCTCCAGTATGGCTATGACGATGCCGGGTTCCGATGAGGGGTTAATTCATGTTTCAGTGAGGAAGGAAATGTCGGTAGTGGTTGTGGTGAGTAGGTCCCAAAGCTCGATGGCGTGCTTGTGGACAGAGCAGGTGTTGAGGAGGATGCAGCTGAGGTGATTGAGGTGTTTGGTGTTGTTGTGGTGCTTGTTGGTGTGAGTGCAGGAGAAGTGGCATGAGTGACATGTGAAAGGTCCATGGGTGTGTCTGGGGTCAGCCTGGGTGCAGGCGGCGTGTCGGCTACAGTAGTGTGAGGTGTATAAGTGGCCAATAAGGGCCAGGTAGAACCATCATTACTTAGAGGACCTAACCTAACAGGTAAAATCGCGTGGGGTAGCGCGCCATAAAGGCAATTTTTATGTTCTTGATAAGATAAAGTACATCTAAATATGCGTATGTTCTGTATTGTCCAGGTACGTTTGCAGGTGTATAGTGATGAAATGTGTTTGTGTTCCCATCAACTGCTGGAAATGTGACCCAAGAATAGAAGAGTTCTGTTCTATAAGATGCATGTGCGTCCACCACAAATGTGACTGGACCTCCCTGGGCCGTTAGGCCATCTGCCAATAAGTGTGCAGTCAGGGGTTGTCTCATATTGACTGCAATTGCTACCTGTTGCGGATTCGCCATATTAAGTGGTAAATTTGTTCAGAAATAGGCACACCAAATGGGGATTTTCCTTTCAGAGTTCAAGCTTGAACAACCTCCAGCACCAGATAGGTGTTCCCTACTTAGCTGAGGAGGAAATCCTCAATACCACAGACGTCTCTGTATATAGTACTGAGGTGTCAAGGCAAGGATCTCTGTGGAGGAGTAGAGGTGCTTGGGGGTACAGGAGGTGCTTGGACCAGGGGGACGGCGCTGGGCATGGTCCATGCGCGGAATGGCGCGGACGGGCTGAATACGGACTGCCTATCTAGCCTGAAGGTTGTTCAAGCTTGAACCGTAAAAGGATTCCCCCATTGGTGTTCCCAACTCTGATTCCTATCTTTTGATATGGAACAACCAGTCAGTTTCTTTTAACTAATGGACTAACAAATGACGGTGGGGATGTTAAATTTGTCATTGAAGCTTACAACCCATACAGAACAGAAATATTTTACTCATGGGTCACCTTTCCAGCAATAAATGCAGACTCTAATACATTTCACACATACAGAATAGCAAATGTACCCCAACAACACACAGGATACCGATACCTTTAAGTTATCAGAAACACCAAGATTGATTCAATGGCACCCTCCCACATGTAATACAACCTGTAAAATTAGGTCCTTTTAGTAATGGCGGCCCAACATGGCCAGCATTGGCCACTTATACACCACATCCCAATGTACAAGCTAAGCAGGCAGCTGAAGTACACACATTATATGATGATCTGATAGGAAAATATAGACATGTAATACAATCTCTAATGTAGACCTTAAATACTGCCCCAGCGAGGACTCCTCCAGCTATCAACCAATTGCTCATCAAAGGGAGAAATACACAAACTGTCCATTCAATAAGGGGGGAAAGCACCCACTGAACTGGAGAAGATTCTGTTCTGGGTGACACAAATAGCAAATCAGCTGGAAGCAGTGTTTCCCCATACGGGACCCTAAAATAAACATAGAATTCTCACAATGTGCTTGCCCTTTTGGAATGGTACCCTCAATAGAGGACTGTGACACTTGGGGCAGAGTCTTTGCTGCAATTATACCCCTATGCATGGTATTCCGACACTTGTGAATTTACGAGAAGTGTTCAAACAACTCAGAATGAACACAGGGCAGCCCTGGCCCTGGATTTGGGGATAAAACTGATGAGCAATTTTAACAAAGTATCATCAATAATTTTAAGCAATATTAAAGGGGAAGCAGCAACAATGGCAATTCACCAGCATCTCCAGTAGGTTCCTCAATGGGATCAGGAGCGCAAGCTGTCAAAGATTATTTCCAAGACTTATACAAGTACAGGTCGAGATAGCCTGGGGGGGGAAGACCAACTCATTTACAAAGTATTTCCACCAGGAGTGGACTAGGCAAGCACAGGAGAGCTCTAAAAATGCTGGGATAAGAGGAGAATCTCCGCCAATGGAGCCCTCAGAGAATAGGAAAACTTTAAAAACTCCAGATCGATATTGATATATTGATAGTTACCCATCTCATTCCTTCCAGGACACACCGGATAAACAGAGTGACAGAGGAGGGTGGTTAGAACACCGAAGCAACTATATGAAGCCCGAAACGGACACACAACCTTCTTCAGAAACTTCCACCAAAAAAAAAGAAACAAAACTTTCACAGCAAAAGCCCAATATTTAGCATTCACCCTCCCCAGCTGACTTTTCTAAGGTAAGTTTCCTTCTGATCCTGACTTTGCCATCTGACAGAAGTTCAGCGAGTCTTCGCACTGTCGGGGCAGGTGCTCGTTCACCTTTCCCAGCAGAGGGCCTGTTCAATATCCCACAGGGGCTGGCGATGTCCACTTGACCCCGGGGAGTGGGGCCCGTCCTCTTGTCCCCAGGGGTGGAGGAAGGTGCTGAGGATTAAGCTTCTCTGACCACCCCAGTCTACAGGCCCCTCCCCTCACAGCATGTCTAAAAGCCTGATGGTTGCAGGCAGTGCTGGTCCCCGGGAGGGGCAGCTCCCCCTCCCGTTGGCCGGTCCCTGTCAGAAGGCCTGCACTACCAGCCAACCTCTTGCCCTGCTGTCTGGGGTACGATTGAGCACCCTTTTTCCTGACCGTCGCCTCCCCCTCTCGCGTCCACCCACCGCTCTCCATGCCTCGCGCTGTTCACGCGTGCCCCATACTCCAAACATCAAGCGCGCACCCAAGCTGTCACTCACTACCTGAACTTGCCGTTTAAGGTACCTAAGGTACTGGATGCCATCATCTCCCTCACATCCCACCACATCAGCTTCCCCAACACAAAGCTGAAGCAGCAGGGCTTCTACCAAAACACGGATTCCCACACGTGCTTGGTGCCATTGACTGCACACATTTACGGATTGTGCCACCCGCTGCAACTGAGCAGCTATACTGCAACAGGAAGCACACACACTCCATTAATGTCCAGGCCATTGTGGATAACCGGGGATTGATCACCAACATCTTGGCTAAGTATCCTGGGAGTGTACATGATTCATTCATCTTCCGCCACTGTACCATCAATCAACACTTCCAGGATGGACGATATGGAAATGGCCTACTTGTTGGTAAGTAGAGAAACCTAGGAATTTACACACAGCACCATGTAGGACATATAACACATACACCACTACATTGACACGTTACCAGGAATACACTGAGGTTGGGACACTGTTAGTCATGTTTGAATCCTGACCCAATGGGATTCCCACCTATGGACATTGACAGATGCAAATAACAACAGATGCCACTCCAGAGCCACAAAGGACCAATTTAAAACCATGCAGTGACAATGACATGGCCTTAACTGGCACTACAACTTGGAAGATGAGCCTTCCAACATCACATCAATAACACTAAATCACACACCCTTCCAAGCAATACGTACTGTGTAAGGGGTGTGTAATGTGTTTCGCTGCAGGTCAAACACCATGAGACACATAGCTTGATGATGATGATGACTCTAATGAAGGGGACATGGAATCATTGAGGCAGTACCAACATCTCACATCACTCCTGGGGTGACATTGCCCGCTAGCAATAAGGAAGTAGACTATGCTATGAAAACATATTGATGTGACAATATTTGAAAGTGCACATTGCTACACATACGGATTGAGATAATTACACATATACACAACAGATGTACAGGTATATGGACATTCTGAGAATTAAACCTTCAGCCCCACAACCAAGTTAGCCACATTACCTGGACCAGGTTCAGTAGTGTAGGTACACGTTTGCACATGAGTCAACTCGGTGAGGGCACAAAAATAGGTTTGCATAGAACTTGTCACACATGTGATATTTGTGCATTGTCAATAGTCAACACTTCAGTGCTGCCAACTTATGGAGCAGTGTTGTACATTGTCATCTAGCCAGATCAAAGGACCTCACTGTTGTTTTTCACAGGCTATTACATATGTTGAATTGGATGGGATTTTCAGGCCACATAGTGCAACCGTGTTACCACCACTGTGGAATCGAGTCTGTGTGTCGAAGTATCATGTCACCTCCAGTGAAGACACATGGACACTTCTTTCATATGACATAATGCATGGTAGATACACAATGTACTGGAAGTGTGCAAAAATACTGCTGATGTCCGGTCAATCAGCCAAACACCAGTTTAGATAATTAAACAACCCAATGCTGATAGTACATTATAGAAGCCTAGGATTCCACACAATAACACAAACACAGATGAGTCACAGACAACACAAGATAACAACTGCCATGCCAAGTGATAATCATGGTGCAAGCAACATCAACATTTTTACAATCATTTTCTCTTTCAGCTTATCAGGGGTATGGGATCCAGCCATGGATCGTGACCCAATTTGCCAACCCAAGCACAGCCTCAGAGCGTGCCTATAATGAGGAACATCGGAGGATACGCACCATAGTGGAGAGGACTTTTGGCATCCTGAAGTCACGATTCAGGTGCCTCGACATCACCGGAGGCAGCCTCTTATATTCACTTGAAATGGTCTGCAAGATCATTTTGACCTGTGTCATCCTGCACAACATATGTGTAAGAAGGAACATTCCCCTCTATGAACCAGACCCACAAATGCCTGAAGAGGAGGAAGAGGAGGATGCTGTTCATCAACATGAGGGGGACCATCCAAGCACTGCAGCAGGACTGTGTCGGATACAACACATTGTACAAAACTTCTTTTAACTCTAGTCACCATCACCACTGTCTTACCATATGTCTTTAAACATCTCACTTCATCACTCAGTCATGGGCTGGGTAATTAGTTATCCTACACATGATCCCTAGGAATCATAATCAGAGTTTTGCATCATGGAGCATTGCAGAAATACAGATTATGATACTGAAAAAGGAACTTCACATTTGATGGGTTTGAATGTACACCCAACATCACACACAGTGTAAATGGCATATATCCTGTCTATTTCAAATTTGAAAGGCAATATCAGAGTACCACAGCCATGGCACACATCCACGTTGCCAACATGGTTAATTGCAGCATATAGCACACAACTAAGACACCATCAATCATAAGTTAAAAAAGTGTTTCATACATGGGGCAGTGGATGTGCTATTGCATTGGTAACAGGAATGTATGACCAGACCCTTGACAGCACTAAGTGTGACATCAGCTATCTCTGCAAGGAACATGTGTGACAAGAAGTCCATGTAAGCTGCAAATGGATAGCACGAGTGCCCCAGGTATGACAAGCATTGCTCACAAGACATGCCCTGCGCATGTCATCCCTGGTTATAAGTCCTGCCACAGGCATGTTTTCAGTCTCTCCCCACCCTTCTCTAGGGGGCCCTGTAAATGGACTATTTGTACCCTAATAACCTTCATCTACACACACCCAGACTCCCATTCTGACTCCAGTCTGCTTCCCTCTTTAGAATGGCATACCATAGTCATAGTTCATCTGTCTGCATGGACTTCAGGTCCAATAATGCACTGCCTGCTAGTCTGTAGGGCCTGTAATCACCTGTCCATTGCTTCACATGTGAAAGGTACTGTTGGCCCTTTAAACTTGATTCTCACCTACATGACTTGTGAGAGACTGAAGCTGCACACACCTATGAGCACTTCCATACAGACCAGCCATTTGAACCTGCACTGCCATTGCCGCTGCCTGGAACGGCTTAGAAGCTGCCATTTTATGTATATCCTTTTTGTGCATTGCTGTATAAATCAATTGTGTAACACACGCCTTGAGTTATTGTGTAACATTGCAGCCCACAGCACAAATACAGTGTTGTTCCAGCTTTTCCCAGTCAGAGTCTGCTCACTGTGCACTTGCCTTGTTCATGTTAGTTCCTGACAGAGCCTGCATTCTGTTAGCCTGATTGGTTCCTGTCTTTATGTTACCATAGAGGTTCCCTGTGGCTACATTTGTCTCATAGCTGCTTTCTATGCCCTCTCTTTCCTCCTGGAGTATTGTGTCTGCTAGGTCTACGATGAATCCTCAAATAGGTTGTATAGTGTAATCAGTTTACTTATCATATCATGGTCTGGGACATGCATTCAAATAGCCTAATCCTGTCCCTAACCCTTGTCTGGGTTTCATTTATGCATGAGTGACAAACAGTGACAGTGTACAATGGCTGTATGCATGGATTGGGTATGGTGCCTCCAGCACAACAAACAATGTTTGCTAATGTGCATGAAAGGACAAAACATGTTTGTGCCCTGATGGTCCACACACAGAGTCACATTGGCCGCAACCCAATGATGGTGCTTGCGTAGTGACTAGCTGTGAGATTAATCAGCACAGAGGCACTGATGTTCCCTGTTGCAGTGGGAATTTTTAGAGGCCAGCCTGTGTACAAATGTTGTGATGAAACCTGTTGGTTTCTAATTACTGATCCATTAAGTTTGTGAGCACACCAAGGTTGCCCTTTTGTCAGCATCATAAAAATTCTGCAGTGCCATAGCTGGACTATATCCATGCGTGTTGTTAATTTCTCTTTGGCTTTTGGTCAATTCTGCTTGGAAGGATACTCTGTTAATGCAGGGAATGGCTCTGCAGACTCATGACTGGACCTGCACGTAACTGTGACAACATGGAGGCCAATACTGACACCGGGTACACATGGCCACACACTTGAACTGGACACCTTTGTGCAATTAACCACTGGAAATATGTGATCACGTGCAGCTTGGTCTGCTAGTCCTCCACTGCCACATGAGAAACATAGGTCATTTTTATGACTCAAACTGTGGAGTGACATTAAATTTTTGGATTGGTTTTGGGACTCTGTGTCACAAACACTGTACCTACATATAATTTTCAAATGCCTGACTCATGGGTAGTATACAAACAAGTGACCAAGAAGTGGTATCCAACATTCTAGTACATGTGATGCCTCACTCTTGTAACATTGCCATTATCAACCGTCCTCTATCTATCCTGTGCATAGTTTGTTATGGGAGATGTTTTGTCCCAAAAGTCAGAGAAGTTCACACAGCATTAGATGCTACATGTATGACAAACACATATCCTGACTCCACACTGAATGGCATCTCATCGTTATCCACATTTACAACACATACATACATGCTCATTAATGAAAGCACGTCTTGTGACGTTCACACAGAGGCACAACAACATTTGAAATAACCAATTCACAATCATAAACACACAGGCCATGAGTGAATGTATTAAGTTGCGTGGCCTTGCTATCCTCTATTGACACACCATCTGGTCAAACTAGGTAATACCAATTTTTATTCCAAATGTTTGGGTTGCTGTTGCATCAGTTAAGATTGCTCATCCGGTACAACAACATAAGTATTATGGTCCACAGTAGTGTGGTATGCCACACGTGCCCAAACACTGGAACACACAATGCAGGCGCAGACAGCATATCTCTGTACAGTCACAGCTTTCATGTACGTTAAAAATGAGAGAAATTACAGAAACACAGTTAAAGACAGATATTTTGACGCAAACACCTCAAAAAAGAGGCATACGCATCAAATTTTGCCGCATATGCATTGAAAAATGATGCTCACAGCCATTATACATCAATTGGGCCGTAGCGGTAATTCCTACACTGTACCCCATGAAATTGGTTATCAATGAAAAATATATGAAACTATGAATGTGGGGAAATTTTGAAGCATTTGCGTCAAAAAAGTTTGACTCACAGCCCGTAAGCATCATAAAATTTTGATGCATCATAATAAAAACGCACCGCATTTGAGACAGGAAGTGATGTAATAGGATATCCTGTTTATAGAAATGGTACAGTGGGTGTACTTTCACTTTCACTTTGCAGTCTGTGATTCTTCTAGACTCTGTGGCTGTGCTGAGAGTTTTGTCTGTCCAAATTGTGCTTTTGTCTCCTGTGTGCCATCCTATTTGTCATCTGTTGTTTTAGTAATTGTCCCAGTTGTTTAGTGTAAGTGTGTTTTTGTCATATTTGGTGTCAAATTTTGTCTTTATACTATTGGGAGTGTGTAGTGCGTATTGTTAGTTTGGGGATTGTTGGGCTGTTTGTGGGTTACTTAACTTTCATTTTCCTCCATCTTTCCCTGTATCTTCCTCTGTTCCCTTTCCTAAATCTATTATTTTGGTCATGTTGGGTAGGCCACGGAGAATGGGTGAGGAGGAGCTGGGGGCATTCATTTGGCTGGTGTGCCCCTTCCTCCCCCTAATGTTAGAGGCTGGTGGCAGGGTGATATAGGGGTATCACACAGAGGCGAGGAGGCTCAGGTGGTCGAAGGTGCTGTACCATCTGAGAAGAATTTGCAACACACTGTGCAACAACCACCAACTCAAGCATCGCTGGGCTGACCTTGTTGCCAGAGAGCAAGTCCTGCTGGACCACCTTGGTGTGGTGATTGGTGGCCCTGTTGGTGAGTACAATTCAGAGTAAGGTGCACATTTAAATGCTCTGTAGTGACAGTAGCAGATTTGTTGACATGCTGCAATCAATGTTTTTGGACATGTGGAATGCAAGTTAAATATACAGTGGGCCTTAATTATACAATATTTGCTACACATTACTGTCATTTGTTGATGCAACAGCTGCACAAACTTACAAAACACAAATTGATCTTGTAAATTAGTGCTGTTTTGATGTCAATAGAGGATGGTAATGCGGCTCAAACATATGTTTCATTCATGGTCTGTGAGTGTACCAGGAAAGAGATGTATTTCACAAGCTAAAGCAAGGAATTAATGTAGTCCCCAATTATTTGGAATACATGTCTGAACTGCATTCCTGGCCATACGTACAAAGTTCTTCCTAACCTCAGGTAATATCTTAGACTGATACCTTGACTTGGTTTGTGTAGCAATTAAATTAGAAATGGATGCCAAAGTAATGCATACAGGTTCATATCTAAATGTTTGGTGCTACTTTCCATAGCTGTTGCGTTAAACATGAAGCAAATGCTACAAATTAAGGATAAAAAAATATATATGGCCCTCTGTTCATTGTTACTGTGTGTTTTAATTTGCCTTGGGCACAATTGCTGGAACATAGCTGATGCATTTGCCATCTGTGTCACTTTATAGCCATGCAATTCTCATAAGTTATTGGATCATCATGGGATACCTGAAGTTGGTGATTGCATGGTCACAATTTATTACTTGCATGATGTTGTGCAAGGGACCGCTGACTGATTCCATCATACATATAAAGTGCCAAAATACTTTGCTAGTTTACGTTTGGTACACCCCTGCTGGTCTAGTGCAGCATATGTGCAATAGCTATCTTCCCAGTATGAAGGCTATCACAGACATGGGTGTATGCTAAGCTCAGCAGACCAGCATTCCTGTGACTGCTGCCATTCCCAAGGTGCATACAAATTGAAACCTACATCATCAAGATTGCCACAGTAGGACATTTGCTAAACCATGTTTCAATAATGGGAGTGTCAGTTTGTTGTATACCCGCAGATCACCCAACTTGGCTAATGTAAGATGATGAATGTGGCTAACTGTGAATTCCAATACCCAATATGGGCACACAGGGCAATAAGTGACACATTTCAGGTGCAATGACTACACATGTGCCCATGCATTCTGTCACGGATGACCAAAATAGACACTGTCAGCATATATTTCTTTATTGTATTAATTTAGATAAATGGCCAATCAATGTTTAGTGTAGGATGGTCAGCAAGTAACACTCAGGATCCCTGCCATTATGGTGTCATAGGGGGCATATCTGGCTCAGGGTATACTGGCAATGTAGCATATATAACCTACTGACAACACAGGCACACATTTAATGGACCATAGAAAGCATAATAATTCATGAACTAAAGTCAACCCACATTAGCATCACACAGTAACTGATTGTCTCTTGATGCACAAGCCACAATACCTGAGTGACTGGTATTGCAGTGCACCAGGAATGTGGCTTTGCATGTCTCTCATAACAACAAATGAATAAATGGAGTATACTCTATAAATTAATCTGCAACCAATTGAGGCATCATGTTTGTCACCACATGATTGTTAGGGCCTCTGCATTTGTGCATATGTGTGTGTATCCCTCACTGGAGTGAGAGGGTCAATACATGTTTGCAGTGGTATGTCTGTTGGAGTGTCATCATGCCTGAGGGGCTGGACTATCAGATATAATGTCACACACAGTAATTTATTCTTCAAAGTGTTGTACAGTGCGCAGACATTGAGCACATTTCACCCTTCCATGTATTACAGGTGGACCTGCCCCCTACACAATTGGAGAAGTGGTTCAATTTGCGGACCCAGACATATCCAGTAAGTGTTGATATTTCAGTTCTGTGTTGTGTTTGCAGCTGTGGTGGATTGACTCCTGTGTGCTGGACACATAGCAAGGTATGATGTGCTGGCACATGATCTGATATGTGACTTGACTTGAGTTTGACTTGTTTTTCCATATTTGAGTCGGACAATCAGTGGCGTAGAGTCATTATTTGGTATTGTAGTGCAGCACTGTAGACATGGGCAGGTGAACAGGGTGACATTTGTTATTACATTTATTGTAATGAAAAATTGGGAGGTAGCCATTTTCATGATTTAGTAAGCAAGTCATACTCTGAATCACACAGAGCAGGGATGCCAAAGTATTACCCACATACTTAAGCCTCCCTGTTAACTAATGAACATGTAGGACTGTATGTTTGACTTCCTAGCAGCATCTAGCTCCACATGTTCTGCTACGTTTATGTGGCACTTGAGAACAATGTCATAGGTGTGCATGCAGCTCAAACCCGGATGGGTGCTTGCATTTATGTGCGTGTTTTAGGAAAGGTATTAGTGATATCAAATAGGGTGGACAATTGTCCGCAATTAGGTACATACATGTGGATGTGATTGAAAAATGTTTGTGTCTATTCTAGTTGGACATCCTCCTTACCTGTGGTGGACTGACTAAAACCATGGACAGCTGTCCAAAGCTTCCTGGCTGTCCTTGATGTTTGAAAGTATTTGTTGCATGTCCATCCCCCCTGAGGCACAGGTTTAGGGTTATGAAATATGTTTACCTAGGTGTGAGGATCCCAGCGTAGAACACAGACATGTAATCCAAAAATTAATTTGTTCCAACCTAGGATACCTCCTCATGATGAGAAACTGCATACCATCCTGCCAATTCCATTTACAAATCACAGATCTTGTGCCCCTTGATTGTCATCCAGAAGATAGTCATTAGTTGGCCTGTCACATGTGGCGGACTTGCAGCATTTGTTATGTGACTAATGGCAGAACAATGATGCTTAGATCATTTAAGTAGGTACACATCTTTTCGAGCATTGCTGTGCTGTTAGATAGGACATGTGTAGGCTGCGTTGGCATGTACTTCCTCAGGGACAATCTGTGATCTGTACTGTGATTTGGCCTGTTTAAGCTAATTTTGAGGATTTTTTTAAATATCATTAGTAGCTGTATCACACAATGATGTAACTAAGGTTTGGCTTTATCTTTGTTAACAGCAGCCAATATGGATGCCAATCAGATTTGCGAACTCCAGAGGAGGGCGATGCGTTACCCCCATATTCTGGATATTGAGTCTGGGTTCCGCTACATGGCACGGCGTTATCGCAATGAGAGAGCCACAGGGGTCTGGAGGGCATTTGCCCAAGGGTGCCCATCCCTGTCCACAACAGCCGCCACCACCAGCACCACCACTCCGATCCAAGTGGCACCAAGGATGACAGCCACCTCTGCAGGTAGCTCAACATCATCCGCTCCTGGACCACTGACAGCAGCCCCTGCACCTCCCCCTGCAAGCATGGCACCGGCACCAGCACAACCCTCCACAAGTGGCACACAGACCACCCCTGCTGCAGTCATTGACAATGTTGAATTTAGGAACATGCAACGTGACATGCAATGGATGTTGCGCAGAATGGACAGGCTGTAGCAGGAGATGTCCCAGATTAGCAGGAGATTGCGTGGGATAAAAAAGATCCTGCAGAGGGCAAACTTATAACTGTTGGACCCTCAGCCATTATTCCCTCCCTCTTCTTTCCTGGTTCTTATATGTAGTGGGTTTAGGGGGCTTAGTGTTAGGTTAGAATAGGCTGTTAGTTTAGTTAGTATAAGTGGGTTGGGGTGGAGGGTATGATATTTATATATATATAATTGTTTAGGATAAGATAGTATGTGTTTCGGTTAGTATATGTTGTCCTCCATGGGTCCCGTCATATAAGGGGGGTGGGGGGTTGATGTTTAGAGTGTTTAGTTAAATGTCGTAAGTAAGTTTAGCTTAGGGTAGTTAGGGCCAGTTGTGGGTAATGTGTAGTTAGGATAGGTAGGTTAGTTAAGGTGTTTCCCCTAGTTCTATTTTCCTTTTTTTTACTGTTCAATAAATATTTAGGTACTCCTTTACAGTATATGTCACATGCTTGGGGATCAGGGCCTTGGCATGGATGAACAGTGTCAATTTAGTATTTGCATTTGTGTTCCATCCTGCATCCAAATCCCATTTGAGCTGTCATATTGGCAGCTACACCAAAGCTACTTCTCAATGCATCTGCCATCCATTTCACCCACCACTCAAGGTTACTATGGTTCCCAATGTGTTGTTAAGTTTGGATGTATGTTTTCAGTCTGTCATACTTTGAGACCAGATTTTGAATCTTGGGCACTGTGGTATGTCTGCCTGCAACCTGATGTTCATGTGAGCCCTGATAAGGTGAGTGATAGTATAATCTTATGTAGTATAGTATACGTAACTCACACCTATTAATTCTTACATTTTATTGCCAGGCAACATATTTGTCCGTACACTCGTACACATCCATTCATGCTGTATGGTGCGTGTGTGCTGAAATTTTAGAGTCTGATGTCACATACCTAAAGACTGTCTAGAAGAAAATTTGAAGACATTGATTTTCTGCTTTAACATCCCTTGTCCAACACAGCATCATACTGTATTTTTTCTATTTACTTCAGAAATAACCCTCAGGAAGGGCAGATGATGGTACAATCCAGACCACAGTGCATAGTTATCAGCCCACAATCTTTCAAGGCAGTTGTATTGACATTCTATGGCTATTGACATGAGGCAAACATCATTAATCTCCTGCGCGGTTGATATGTCACATTACACAGAGACAAAGTGGTTGTGTAAGTGCTATTTATTTTAAAGTGCGGTAGTGCTATATTCACGTAGTCCAGGATTGCGAGTCACAAACGGTGGGAGGACCTGCGCCACTGGGCAATGGAAGACAGCGGAGGTCCAGCTGGGGTTGGCCTCCTGACGAGGTAGGGGTGCCTGTCGTACCCTGACCCCGCTGATGTTCCGCATCCTGGCGGTGGCCTATCTGGAGTTGGATGGGCGCTTGAAGGCATCACAACAGCCACAAGGGGGTGAGGATAGATTCAGAATCATGAAGTTGCACACATTAAGGTGTTATCTGGGTGGGGGATGTGTGTCTGTGAGTGCCCCTAGGCCAGGGCAAAAATGGCAGGGTAGGTTCCATGATGGGCAAGCTCAGATGCACTCCAACCCCAATAATGCTAGTGGGCATCTACTACTGGGCAGGGTCCTGTGGGTTTCAGGTGTGCAGCTAATGGTGTTAGGCATTGTACCCCATGGCCTGGTGGCTAGCATTGTAACTGGTAGTGCATGGCCTAGTGCATAGGGCTGTTCCCTGTGAGTTGTGTACGCCAACGGTAGTGTTGTTGCTGGCAATGACCAAGTGTATCCTCTGTCTCCCCCCCCCCTTTTTGTTTTGTCACCCTGTCCTTGTGTGCATTAGCATCATCTGGCGGAGGAGCAGAGGCACCGGCAACAGAGGGAACTGCATCCCACATGGGCCTGGAGGCCGAATCCACCGATGGTGAGGGCACCAGTGGGACGGAGGGCGAGTGGAGCACCACGACGGAGACAGGAGGGGACAGTTCTCCAATGAAAGGTCCCTGGTGGTGGCGGACACCTCTGTACCCACATTAACTACAGGTACAGCAGCCACCCCCCATACCAGCAGCGCCCTCCTAGCTGCCCCTCAGCGAGTTTCCCGTGCCTCCACCCCCATACCAGCACTGCCCTCCCAGCAGCCCCTCAGCATGTTTCCCGTGCCTGCTCACCCAGGAGGGTGGGCATCTCCTTCGCCCCAGGCACCTCAGGCCCTGCCCCAGTCAGCCCTGCTGTCCTCAGTGAGTAGGCTATTGACCTCCTCAGATCCCTCTCTGTTGGGCAGTCAACCATACTGAATGCCATCCAGGGTCTAGCAGCCCATTTGCAACAAAGAAATGCATTCCTGGAGGGCATTCACTCTGGTGTGGCGGTCAAACAGAGATCATTCCAGGCTCTGGCCAACTCACTGATGGCAGCCATAGTCCCTGTCTCTAGCCTCCCCCCTCCAAATTCCTCTACCCAGTCCCATTCCCCTCAACCCCAGCCTATTTTAAGCCCACCTGCAGACCTGCATGCACCCAAATCAACCCACAGAAGTGGCTCAGGCAAACACAAGCACCACACTTCATCCTACAGGCACTCACACAATCACCATCCAGATGCAGACACACCAACATCCACTGCCTTCACTGTGCCCCTCCTCCGCCTTGTCCACCCCCCTCCCAGTTGCGCCTCCACTCACACCTGTGTTGTGCAGCCATTTTAGTTATAGCTCCATGCACATTGTTTTAACACACTAGGCAGCTGTGCACTTTAACCTAGATATATTATATTCAGCTTGCTTTATTATTAATTCAATAACCATTTTTACAGTCTTGTTTTATTTTAATTTATCTAACTGTTTTTGCCTAAGCCAGCAATCTATTCTCAAACAAGACATTCTCTGTGCTTTATTCAAGGCTGCAGTTTGGTACATTGCTGGTGAACGTGGTAGAAGTTTAGTCTTAGTTACATCAGCTGTGTTATTATATAAACACTCCTTGTCCCTTACATGTTAGAGGGAGATTCCAGCCAGGGAACCACAACTGTATGCTCATTGTTGAATGCTTCACTACAGATGCTAACGCAGACCACAGGCCTTTGCTCATGTATGGGGGTTGATGTCTTCCCAGGGGACCTGAAAGGCTGAATTAGAGCTTAACATGCTGTGCTCAAATTACAACATAGATAGGAAATAGCCCATCGATTATAGTGACAATAGGCTAGCATTGTTTTTATGCTTCACTCTTCTCGCACAATTTTAATACTGTCATGTTGCATTGTCCTGGTTATTGCAGCTCATGCTTTGCTATCTAAGATGCAGTCATTTTATTAAACTCATTATTGAAACATATACTGCTTCTGTTCATCATTTATATATGAGACTAAATTGTAAATGAGAGAACCAGATGTGACCTGAGTGACCACGACTTCCCTGAGAAGTCTAGTATGTCATGCGCTCGGCTGCCCAATCTTCACTATCCTTTGGTGGAGATGAGGCACTGCTAGTTAGCCGGAGCAAAACCCGGATTGGAGTGACAGGTGTCAACCGCAGTGGGATGGACTCAGTCTCCCACACCGTGGGTGATTCTGCCACTCAAAATCCAGTAGTCTCATTAGAATAATGAGAGCCTACGCAACACCTGCGTGCGCTACATCCTCATCCACTACCTCCATCACCAGCACACATTTATCACAACACACCCCTCACTGGCAGTCACCATCCCCACATCCATGCACATGTCCACTCTGTCCTCTCCCACTTTGTCTGTGCCCCCTCCTCCCAAATTAAACAAAGGCAAGCACTCAGACACCCAACAGCCATCCACCTCACAACATCATCCAGCCCATGCACCTGCACACAAACACAGCAGACACATCCTACAACCACTCCCTCTCCCTCAACTCCCAAACCTTCACCCTCTTCCAGCCCCAGTGTCCCTAAAAGGCTTTTCCTCTCTACTCTTGACCTATTCCCTGCACCCCCAACCATACTTCAATTCGGGCCAGGGTGGGCAGAACCCAGCCTAGCACCTCAGCCACCCAGTCCATGTCCACTGTAGTTTCTGCAGCAACTACAGGTGTGAGAGGCTCCAAGGAGGCACCCGTCAGCACAGCCAGTGTGCCTGCACCACCTGCCAAGGGCAAGAAGGGGCCGCCAGCTAGCAAGGGCAGGAAGGGGACAACAGCCAGCAAGGGGAAGCAGGTACCACCAGCCAGCAAGGGGAAGGAGGCACCACCAGCCAGCAAGGGGAAGGAGGGAACACCAACCAGCAAAGGCAGGGAGGCAACACAAGCAGGCAGAAGCAAGGAGGCACCACCATCTGGAAAGGGCAGAAAGGGGACAACAGCTGCCAAGGCCAATGTAAAAGGAACAGACCCCGCAGGCAGGATGGATCTGGTGCCTGGGGCTGGAGCAGCATCTGGGCAAACAACACCAGCAATGGCACTTCAGCCGTCCACTGCTGGAGCCTCCCCCACCACTGACAGCACCACCACCTGCACCGCCACCAGCACCGCAACCTGCACCACCAGCAGCACCACTGCCAGCAGCAGCAGCCCCAGTGGGCGGCTGTCTGAGGCTGCAGTGGAAGGGCTGGTGCCTCCTCCCACCACTGACAGCACCGCCACCTTCACCGCCGCCAGCACCGCCAGGAGCACCACTGCCAGCAGCAGCAGCCCCAGTGGGCAGCCATCCGAGGCTGCAGAGGGAGGGCTGGAGCCTCCCCCGACCACTGACAGCACCACCACCTGCACCGCCGCCATGACTGCCACCTGCACCACCAGCAGCACCACTGCCAGCAGCAGCCCTGTGGGCAGCTGTCTGAGGCTGCAGGGGAAGGGCTGGAGCCTCCCCCTACCACTGACAACACCAAAGCCAGCCCTGCAACTGCCATCCACTGACTACATGGGCTGTAGTGTGTCCTGGCCCTGCAACACCTGTAGATGTGACACACAGGTGAGAGACTGTGACCTTGCACCATCAGGATCAGCATCACAGGGCAAAAGGCCCCCTCCAGAACCAGTGGAAGAAGGCATCCACTCACCCCCTCCTTGCCAGGATGAAGCTCACTGTGCACAATACCCCCTCCAGAACCAGTGGAAGAAGCCATCCACTGACCCCCTCCTTGACAGGATGAAGCACACTGGACACAAAGCCCCCTCCAGAACCAGTGGAAGAAGGCATCCATTGACCCCCTCCTTGTCAGGATGAAGAACACTGGGCACAAAGCCCCCCCCCCCAGAACCAGTGGAAGAAGGCATCCGCTAAACCTCTCCTTGCTAGGATGAAGCACACTGGACACAAAGCCCCCTCCAGAACCAGTGGAGAAGCCATCCACTTGAGAGACTGTGGCCCCTGCACTCTCCAGGACCAAGCAGTGAGCAAACCACCCACTTGAGAGACTGTGGCTAAGCACTCCCCAGGACCAAGCAGTGGGCAAACCACCCACTTGAGAGACTGTGGCTTTGCACTCCCCAGGAGCAAGCAGTGAGCAAACCACCCACTAGAGAGACCGTTGCCTTGCACTCCCCAGGACCAAGCAGTGGGCAAACCACTCACTTAAGAGACTGTGGCTTTGCACTCCCCAGTTTGACCACTGCTTGGTCCTGGGTCCTTTGGGAGGAAGGGGCACAGACACAGTGGGAGAGGACACAGGGGACATGTGCATGGATGTGGGGGGATGACTGCCAGTGAGGGGTGTGTAGTGATAGGCGTGATGGTGATGGGGTAGTGGATGAGGATGCAGTGCATGCAGGTGTGAGTGGAGATGCTACGGGGAGGGTGGTGGATGAGGAGGAGGAGGGGGACCCGCTGGAGGTAGTGGATGTTGGTGTGTCTGCCTCTCGATGGTGTTTGTGTGAGTGTCTGTGGGATGATGTGTCGTGCTTGTGTTGGCCTGAGCCACTCCTGTGTGTTGTCTTGGGTGCAGGCTGGTCTGAATGTGTAGTTGGGATAGGTTGGGGTTGAGGGGAATGGGACTGGGTAGAGGAAGTTGGAGGGGGAAGCTAGAGACAGGGACAACAGCTGCCATCCGGGAGGAGGCCAGAGCCTGGATTGATCTCTGTTGGGCCGCCATGCCAGAGTGAATGCCCTCCAGGAATGCATTTGTTTTTTGCAAATGGCCTGCCAGCCCCTGGATGGCATTCACTATGGTTGACTGCCCAACAGAGATGGATCGCAGGAGGTCAATAGCCTCCTCACACAGGGCAGCAGGGCTTATTGGGGCAGGGCCTGAGGAGCCTGGGGAGAAGGAGATGCCCACCCTCCTGGGTGAGCAGGCACGGGAAACTCCCTGAAGGGCTGGTGGGAGGGCGGTGCTGGTATGGGGGTGGCCGCTGTACCTGTAGTTGGGGTGTCCGCTACCAGCAGGGAGCTTCCATCAGAGGAGGTATCACTGTCAGAACTGTCCCCTCCTGTCTCCACTGTGGTGCTTCCCTCACCATCCGTCCCACTGGTGCCCTCACCGTTGGTGGATTAGGCCTCATGGGCCATGTGGGATGCAGCTCCTCCATCGCCGGTGCCACTGCTCCTCCGCCAGATGATGCTAATGCACATAAGGACAGGGTGACAAAACAAAAACAGGGGGAGAGAGACAAAGGATACACTTGGTCAATGACTGCCCCAACAAAACTGTTGGCGTACACAGCACCCTTACACAGGGAACAGGCCTACGCACTATGCAATGCACTACCAGTCATAATGCTAGTCACCAGCCCAAGGACAGGAATACGTAACGCAGATAGCAGCATATCTGACACCCAAAGACCCCTGCCCAGTAGTGGATGCCTACTAGCTTTGTAGGAGGTGGTGTTCATCAGCCAATGCCCAACATGGGACCTACCATGCAATGTCCGGCCTGGCCTAAGGGCACCCAAAGGCCCACTTCCCCCACACATAGACCATCCCAGCACACGCAAGTAGTAGATTAGGAAACTGTACTCACTTCCTTGAGGCCGCTGTGATGCCCTCAAGCGCCCATCCAACTCCAGATAGGCCACTGCCAGTATGCGGAACATCAGGGAGGTCAGAGTTCGACGGGCACCCCTTCCTCGTTGGGAGGCCATCCCCAGCTGGGCCTCCGCCATCTTTGGTGCCCAGTGTCTCAGGTCCTCCCACCATTTGTGACAGTGGGTGCTCCGCCTGCCATAGACCCCCAGGGTCCGCACGTCCTTGGTGATGGCACGCCATAAACCCTTTTTCTGATGGGTGCTGACCTGCAGATTGCCCACCATACATGCAGCACACTGCCCAGGACCCTTCCACCAACCCCCCTTACATTAGGCCCTCTCACACAGCACTACATTCATTCATGCCCCATGCATCATGCTCACAGTGTACCCACCTGTTTTATCTGGAGGCCCATACAGCATTCGGTACTGGGGTAGGACCCCATCCACCAGTCTCTCCAACTCCGCAGCGGTGAAGGCAGGGGCCCTTTCCCCAGTGGCTCAAGCCATGGTGGGTTCCAGGCACAGGTCACAGCAGCACTTGCATTGAAGGTCCCATCCTGTTGAATGTTAGGTAGCAAGTGAGAGAACAGATAGAAAATGTTGGACAGTACACATAGGCACCATTTGGGCCTATACAAAAACATACTGTTACTGTCACAATATGCAATACAGTGTACAGTTTGGAAATGTAGAATACTGACCAGCTGCTCACTCTTTTGCCCCCTAGAGTACAACCTCTGCAGATGAATAGGAGATGGAGACATCCCCTGTGTACAGACCCCTAGTGGACTTGGCAACAATGGAGGACAGGAACATTATCCTCACCTACAGACTTGACATGGCCACAATCACAGAGCCGTGTACCCAATTGGAGCCAGACCTGATATCTGCTATCCGTCACCCCACTGGGATCCCCCCTCTTGTGCAAGTCCTATCTGTGCTCCATTTCTTGGCAACTGGTACCTTGCAAGTGACAGTGAGCTTGGCAGCAGGAATGTCTTAGCCAATGCTCTCAATAGTGCTGACCAGAGTGTTGTCTGCTCTGATTAAACACATGCACAGCTACATTGTTTTCCCCCAGGTGGACGATTTGGCCACAGTGAAAGCTGATATCTATGCTGTGGGACACATCCCCAACATTATTAGGGCGAATGATGGTACACATATTGCATTTGTACCCCCCTCCCGGAGAAATGAACAGGTATTCAGAAATCAAAAGAGCTTTCACTCCATGAATGTGCAGATAGTGTGCCTGGCGGACCAGTACATCCCCCATGTCAATGCAAAGTATCCTGGGTCTGTGCATGATGCCTTTATCCTGAGGAATAGCAGCATCCCATATGTGATAGCTCAACTCCAGAGGCACCTGGTGTGGCTAATAGGTGAGCCCAATGTTCCAACCCAGTATATGTTGGTGTATGGGTATGGTGTTGGCCCTAAGGGTTAGTGTTTGGTTAACAGGTATCCATTGATATTTGCAGGTGACTCTGGTTACCCCAAACTCTCATGGCTACTGACTCCAGTGAGGAATCCCAGGACAAGGGCAGAGGAACCTTACAATGAGGCACATGGGCGATCAAGAAGAATAATCAAGAGGGCATTAGGCCTCTTGAAGGCCATGTTTCGTTGCCTCCATCTAACAGGTGGTTTCCTGTGCTACTCACTGAAGAAGGTGTGCCAGATCATCGTAGCATGCTGTATGTTGCATAACCTTGCCTTGAGACGCCAGGTGCCTTTTCTGCAAGAGGATGAGGCTGGAGATGGGCATGTAGCAGCAGTGGACCCTGTGGACAGTGACGAAGACGAGGCAGAGGATGAGGTTGAGGACAACAGAATCTACCTTGTGCCACCTGCTGCAACTGAGCACCTCTACCGCATAAGGAAGCACACACATTTAATCAACATGCAGGCCATAGTCGATCACCAAGGAATGTTCACAAACATCGTGGGTAAATATCCTGGAAGTGTACATGACTCATTCATCTTCCGTCACTGCACCATCAACCAACACTTCCAGGATGTACGGTATGGCAATGGACTACTTGTTGGTAAGTACTAAAACCTACTTATTCACACACTGCACAGCAACCCTCTAGGACACACAACGCATACACCACAACAGCAACATCTAGACAGGAACACACTGAGGTCCTGACATCACTAGCCATGTTTTGTAAGTCACCATTGAACCTGTCGTACATTGGAATTTACTGTACACCCTAATGTTAAGACATCAATGAGTGTGATATCCGAAATGTCCCCTTGCAAATTGTAAGTGTCACAATGACCTTTACATTAATACACTGCCTAAGTCTAAAGGTATGGGATGTCCAGGGTACTTTCATATGAACGTGCTAACAACACTTATAAATTAAACTCTACATTGAAATATCTACTCACCCCAAGTGAAGACACAAGGACACCTGTATCACAAGTCACAATGTTAGGGAGGGCACACTGCACTGAAATTCACAAAACATACTGATGACAAACTGTTAGCAGACAAACACGTGCTCAGCCAAGGTAAAAACACAATGCAGATGGTATAGCCTGCAAGTATAGGATGTCACATCAGTACACAAAAGAGTCACAGACAACACAAGACAACTACTGCCATGAACGGTCTTTTCAGTAATGCAAGCTACATCAACAGGATCCCATTTTTTTTTTCTTTCAGCTGATCAGGGGTATGGCATCAAGCCATGGCTAATGACACCATTTGGGAACCCGAGTACTGCTGCAGAGTGGGCATACAACGACGCCCATAAGAGGACACGCAGCATTGTCGAGCGGACCTTCGGCATCCTCAAGTCAAGGTTCCGCTGCCTCGACATCACTGGTGGTAGCCTACTATATTCCCCCGAGATGGTCTGTAGGATCATGCTCACATGTGCAATATTGCACAACATTTGTGTCAAAAGGAACATTCCCTTCCTTGAACCTGACCCATACATGCCTGAAGACGAGGAAGAGGAGGATGCTGGCCTGCAACAGGAGGGGAAACAACCAAACACGGCTGCTGGAGTGTGTAGGCGTCAACAGATTGTAAATAATTTATTTTCATAATTATCACCATCACCACTTAATGCACTATTGTAAATAAACACAGATAACAAACACCACATCATGGTTTGGCCTATTCATTTCTGCCCACCTTTAACTTTAAATATCAGAAGAAGAATGTTGTCTCATGGAGCAATAATGATATAACAATCAGGACACAGAAAAACACACAACAAATGTAATGCCCATCATACAATGGTCGCATACACACACAATGTAAATGACTGACATCCTGTACAGTTCACCTTTGAAGGGCAATAGCTGAGGACCACACATATGACACACATACATGTAGGAAACATGGTTCATCGCAGTAGATGGCACACAACTAAAACACCATCACTCAACTAGGGTAAAACAGGCCTCATACATCAGGCAGTTCACATGCTTATGCTTCAGGAACAGGAATGTATTACCAGACTCTTGGCAGCAGTAATTCCAACTACTTACAATCTTTGCAATGACTATCTGTCACCAGAGTTACACATAGAGACATATTAGGTGTGCAAGTGCTATTTATTGATAGGTGCTGTAGTGCAATATGTACATTGTCCAGGTTTGCTGAGTCCGTTCTAGTGAAATCTTGCATGGTGATCCTACAGAAGGGGTGTGGATAATGCTCCTGACATGCTGGGGTGATGATACCAACAGTACAGAGGGACAGGATTTGCCAATTAGTAGGAGAGAGACATTCACTGGCAATGCTGACAAGTTATACAGTGGTTAGCAGAACAGTCATTGAGTATAGTTGTTGTGAGACTGGCATTTGACAATACGTAGGACCTTGGTCAAAGTAGGTCATGGTGCAGGGACTAGTGCTTCCGGGTACTCTTCCTTGTGAATGTGATCTGTTCCATGTCTTCATCTTCTGATGTGTGTGTTGCCTGCTTCGTCCTTGTTGTTGTTTGTTGTGAAGGGGCAACACACATCTCAGTGTTAGAAGACGTGGAGTCAGACATCCCGGTCGCTGCTCCCTGTGAAGGTCTTAAGGGCAGTACTGCAGCAAGAAGGGCCTGCTGGTTTTTGAGAATAGCAGCTACATCACAATGGTAGGCAGCCAGGTCGGCCCTGAGGAAGTCATGATTGCATTCGTGCATGCAGTGGAAAGTTTGGGGTGTGAGGTGTTGTGGCAACTCCCTTACTGCAGTGGTGAATTCCTTGACAGTTTCTTGTAGTCCTTGCAGTATGGATGTTAGGGCTTGCATAGCTGCTGCCTGATCTGCAGATGACATGAACGAGCGGACTCCCTCAAGGCTGGCTGCCATAGTTTGCATCCCCAACCGCACCTCCATGGCCAGCTCCAGCTGTACTCCAACTACAGTTCTTTCAAAGCTGGTGCCAGTGTCGTCAGAGTCCTCAGCTGTATAGGAGCTGGCAGGTCTTGCAATTGGGGTGGTGGGTGGTTCTTCTGTGATGGCTGTTGTTCTGTGCTCCTCCTTGTGACTGAAGGTGGGGTCTGGAGGGTTTCAAGGACCTTTTGGATGGTCTCCTGGGGAATGTTTATGGGCTCGTCATCCATGTCATCAGGGAAATCTGGGACAGACATATCGGCAGGAGATCCATCTTCCTCTGCAATGAAACAGGGTTCAATTAGTGTGTCTGTGTTGTTACAATTTTGACGTAACATGCCTGCCTTTTGATGAATTCACTTTGAGATCTTGTTTGGTATTGGTACCTGCTGTCCTTCATATGGGCATTGTTATAGGCCTATGGCCCACCTTTGCGTCACATGTATGATATTGAGTTATCAGACTTGTCTGCCTACTTGCCTCTAGATGTTGCTTTATACCAAATAGAGAATAGCCACCTTTTTGTCCTACTCAACCCTCCGTGTATATCCATTCTCATGGTGAGACCTTTCACTGGCTGTGGGTGTTCTGATGGTCCTGGCAGCACTATTGCCTCTCAGGACCTGCCCCAATCCCTGATTGTTCACATTGACTTAAATGTAATTGACATGTAGCATATCCTATGCATGGCAATGTTATGATGTGATATGGATGTTGATACTGTTAATGTGTCCTGCTGATGTTGGGTAATGTGTGTTACATTGGATTGCCCTGATAGTCGTAACAGTGTCCTATTTCCCCCTCTGACTGTGCAGGTGTATTTCAGTGACCAGTTCCATGTGTCCCCTCCTCAATGCTGTTGTCTGAGCAGTATGACTTTTGTGATGTTGCCTTGTTTGCCAGGCACAGGATGGACCCTGACATATGTAGCATGGGTGTGTCCTTAGTGCTGTGTCGCTCCTATTGCTGTTTACATTGGCTGATGTTTGTGACAACTATGGGCATTGGCATTTGAGTGTACTGGGAACTTTGTCTTGTTTCAGGGGATTGTTGCAGATGTCATCCCCATCCCCTAATTTAAGTATGTATGTTCCATGGGGAGGTTACTGCCATTGGCTACTATAGCTGCACAGAGATCAGAGGTGGTAATGTCAACTGTTGTTGCAGTTACATTGCAGTTGTTGTTTTGGCTAGAGGATTGCTGATAGGGCCCTAGTTAATGTAGGAGATATTTTGGCTGACGAGTGCCAGGATGTAAGTTTGACGTAGTGGCCATCCCTCCTGTCGAGACTTTCCCTTTGCTCCATTGTTGGCATGACAGGATGCCCCCATGGGACTGTTGTTGGTGTAGTGTAATGTTGTGCCCCAGCTTCTGTTTGTGCAGGCCATGCCCCCCTCCAGTACCCCTTTACCCCTGCCACTACATGTATATGATGACTTACATGCAATGTGTAGTAGGTATTTCCCACCCCTGCTCACAGTTGACATTATTGCATTTTAAATCCCCATGCGACTTACCCTGCATGTGCGTTGTCTCGTGGTAGTCTGCGCTGTCCTGTCCTTGAATCCCTGTGACGATCTCCTCGGGGATGACGGCTGCAACCATCTCCTCCATGTGGTCCAGGGCCTCCTGGTGTGCTGGACTCCTACCTCCAGTCTGCAGTGCTGCCTTCCTGTTCCTGGCCATTTTTTCCTTTGTCCTACGTTTGCAGTCATGCCAGCGTTTCTTACACTCGGTGACTGTCCTGCGTACTTCAGCCACACTGTTGATCTTGTCAACAATTTGTTGCCATATGGCCTCTCTACTACTGATTGGCAACTTAGAGGTGATAAACATTTGGTGCTGGTGTTCCGTCACCTCTTTAACCAGGATTTCCTGCTCCTCTGCACTGAAGCAACACTTTCTTTTTTTTCTATACATGTCCTGGTTCTTGTATGGATCGTTCTGGCTGGTTCCTGGTCTGTTGTCATCTTCCTGGGGTCTGTAGTGGCATCTGGGATCCATTTTGGCTCTCCTCTGCTGAAATGGCAGTGTTCGCGGGTATTTTTTACGCTATTGAGTAAAAACAAACGGTGCATATCCGGGATGCGGTGTCGTAAATCGACCCACAGTCATTTACGCCGCGTTAACGTCGTTTTCCTTTACGTCTTGACGCCTCGATGTGCGTAAAAAATAAATAACTCCCACCTGTTGATTGCGCCGCCGTGCGTCAAAGTATAAATTTGACGCCCACACGGCGCTACGAAATGGCGTTAGCTGGGGGTAAACAAATTTACGCAAAACTGCGGCGGCGCGGTTTTGCGTCAAAAAGTATAAATATGGCCATTAGTGTTTTTTAGTACATAGAAATGAACAGCGCCAATCTGGTCATCTGGTCGGACCAAGACCTTGGCAAAGTCAAACTTTAAGGCCAACCACGATGGAGCCCTGCTTGGCTAAAGCAAGCGGGAGGCCTCGGTTGAAAGTTTACCTTTGGACTTAGTCGTTTTCTTGAAGATTTTCTTCAGGTTACCAGTCTGATCCAACCTCCCTGGAGGCCTTCCTCGGATACGCTTCGCAGGAGGCCTCATTGAAGATTTCTACGTTCGGACTTAGATGATTTTTCGAGACAAAAATCCTTCGACCGGGCCAAACCTGAATCTTGATCCAACGTCCCTGCACCTGTCTTCGGATACACTGTGCAGGAGGTCCCAATCAACTTTCTACCTTTGGACTTGGTCATTTTTTCTGAGATTTTCTTTAGCAGGAAGAACCTGCAAGTCAGGCTGGTTTGCGGTTGAGGCAAGCGGCTAGACTCACCGTAGCAGGTCAATCCCTTTATGGAGCTTTTTCCAAAAAGTTCACCAACCTTCTCCAAACGTATGGATCTTTTTCCAGAAGGTCTTTTAAGGTCCTCTAGGAGTCCACAGCTCACCCAAAAGTTCCAGAAACTCTGAGTTCCTCCTTGAGGGTGCGGACTCCAACTCCCAGAATGCACCTGGCTAAAACTCCAAAATGGCCACTGTACAGTGGACAGCTGGTCGGTTTCTTCAGGATTTGATACAGGGGACTCTGGTTAGCTATTTTTTACCTGTATCAAACAAGAAGTCCCTCCATCAACCACTTGAAGCCAAGCAAAGTCCTTCTTGTGGTGAAGCCCGAGTGTGCAGCTGGTGCAGTCCTTCAGAGTGCAGTGTCCAAGTGCAGGTCAGGGGTCCAGCAGGGCAGTCCTTCTTCTTCTGATGTTCTTGCTAGTAGGGACCCGAGGTGTAGGTGCAGCTCAGCAATATTTATCCTTCCTTGTGGGCTGATAAACAGGGGAGTCCTGGGTATCCAAACACAGGCAGGCTCCTTCCCTCATTGATGCTGAGGCAGATCTCCTCCCCCAGGCATATCCTTAGTGTGCAGCCCAAGCCACTTCATACCTCATCAAGGCAGCCTGGCCAGGCTGCCAGAGGCTGGTCAGTCAGAGAAGGACACTACAGAGCTGAAGTTGGCAATGTTCAGGTAGAGTTTTACAACTATTTACCTGAACTAGTTATATTAAATCCAACAATTGTAAGTTGTGGGATTTATTATAATAATTACTTTGATACAAAACACAAGGTATCTGACACGTAAGGGGACATTATTACTTAAAATTAAGTCTCCCCATTTTAGCCTATGGAGGCCATTCACTACAGTGAGCAAAAAACAAATTTGGCTACTTTACCTCACCAGGACTTATAAAACAATGTTATTGGCAATTTAGGGGTACATAGAGCACATCTTAGGTGTGACTGATATGCAAAAATAAGGTAGGTTAAGACTTTGGAAGTACTTTTAATTCCAAAGTCGAATTTGCATATAACTTTAGTTTCAAAGCAGCCAGCAAGGTAGGCCTGCCTTTAAAATGACACTGGACACCTCAGCAGTTCACCTATGGGTGCACTACCTATGCTGTTGTCCCTGAAACCTACATGCCCTACCATAAACTAGGGACTTATAGGTAGGTTGATACTGCCAATGTTAATTAGCCTAATTTGCATATCCACTTTACACAGAGCACTGGCCCTGGGACTGTTAGCCAGTAACCAGGGCACAGTTAAGAGCCAGTAACCACCAGTACCTCTCCAAAATGTTTGGGGGTGACCAGGGCAAACAGGAGGACTTTTCTACTCTGCCCTCCCAGATGAAAGGTGATGGGTACTAACCTACACCCTGGCAGTCCTTATCAGCTAAGTGGAAAAATCTGGAAAGACCATCAGCTTTGGCATGGGCACTCCCAGGTCTATGTTCCACTATGATGTCCATCCCCTGTAGGGAAATGGACCACCTTAACAGTCTTGGATTTTCCCAAATCATTTGCATTAACCATCTGAGAGGTATGTGTTAAGTTTGAACACAGAGGTGAGTAGCAAACAGGTATGGCCTCAACTTCTTCAGAACCAGACCACAGCAAAGCCCTCCCTCTCAATGGCACTCCATCTTTTCTCTCTGGGGAGTGGTCGCCTGCTGATGAAGGCAACTGGCTGATCATGGCCCTCTTCATTAACTTGTGCTAAAAATGCCCCAATCCCTTCCTCTGAAGCATCTGTTTGCACTATAAACTCTTTGCTATAGTCAGGGGCCAGTAACACTGGTACTGAACACAAAGCCTGTTTCTGAGTGTCAAAGACTTTTTGACACCATGGTGTCCAAATTACTTTTTTGGGCTGTTTCTTTGAGGTGAGTTCTGTTAGAGGAGCCACTATGGCACCATAGTTTTGAACAAACTTCCTGTAATACCCAGTCAGGCCAAGAAAGGCCCTGACCTTAGTGTGGGTTCTAGGAGCCTCCCAATTTGGGACAGTCTGGATCTTGGGCTGGAGAGGCTGTGCATTGCCTCCACCAACAAAATGGCCCAGGTATACCAGTGAACTTTGCCGTGTCTGGCACTTTCTTGCCTTGATAGTCATGCCAGCTTGAAGCAGGGCCTGAAGCATTTCCTTCAGGTGGACCAGGTAGTCCTCCCAGGTGGAACTGAATACAACTACATCATCAAGATAAGCTGCACTGAAAGATTCAAACCCAGACAAGACTCTGTTCACCAGCCGTTGAAAGTTGGCAGGAACATTTTTCAGCCCAAAAGGCATCACTTTGAACTGAAAGTGGCCCTCTGGTGTTGAAAATGCTGAACTCTCCTTAGCTCCTGTACCTAAGCAATCAGCCAGTATCCTGAGGTCAGGTCAAATGTATGCAGGAACCTGGCAGCCCCCAACCTATCAATGAGCTCATCAGCTCTAGGTATGGGGTGAACATCAGTCTTGGTGATTGTATTTAGACCTCTGTAGTCTACAGAGAATCTTAATTCCTTTTTCCCACCTTGGGGATTGGGTTTGGGTGCCAGTATCAATGGACTGGCCCAAGGATTATAAGAGGGCTCAACTACCTTGAGATTTAACATTTTAGCTACCTCAGCTTTGATGCTGGCCTTGACCTGGTCAGACAGCCTGTACAGCTTGTTCTTGACACGTAAGCTGTCACCACTGTCAATATCATGAACACACCAATTGATGAGTCCAGGGGTCAAAGAAAACACACCAGCAAACTGCTCCAAAACTTGTCTGCAGTCTTTTTGCTGCAAGCTACAGATATATAGGATGGCCTGAGTGTTCAAGTGACCCGTGGCTTTAGCACTGTATTGCTCCTTGTTAATAAAGTAAACATGCCTGTGACTTTCAAGCACTCATTATAATAAGAGACAATCATCTTCACAGTTATGTTCAGTGAATTATATAGTCTCATGTAGGAAGAATAGAGCTTCAATTGAAATGTTTTAAACAAGTTGTCAAGAAGAGGGCAAAATGTTGTCTCTCTGGTGAAAGAAGTTCTTGAAAAAAGTGTGGAGAAAATTTAGGGTTAAGTGGGAACTCACTAAGTAGATTTACAAACGACAGGGTAATGAAGGCTCACATATGGTCACTTGTGCAGGACTATTAGAGTTGTTTGTTAAGTTGTCAACGCAACAGCATATTCGATTTCACAATGCACTGTCGTACAGTTTTATTGGCATACTAAGTTAAATCAATGGAAAAGACACAGATGTGGTCAAAACACCTTACACTGGTAATCTGTTGTTTCATTTATACAGTTTGCTAAAGATACCGCCCATGAATAAACTGCAGACAATGCAGGAAGTCATTCAGACACATATTAAATATGTTGCATACTGTGACATTAAATTATCAGCTGCAGAGTTACATTAATGCAGCCAATGGAATTGTAATGTTCTATCCACAGACATGAACATCTGTTCATTAGGGTTGAAGGATACCCATTGTGTGATAGTAATATGATGAAGTACATTCATATATCATAATCAGAATATTTAAGGTCCAAATATTGTGGAAACATAGTGCAGTCAGTTTCATAACTGAATCAGCTGCAGTGTTGAATTTGTCTGCTGAGTGGTCTGAATTTTAAGGAGCTTTAGATTATGTTAAGTACACTCCTGTTGTTGCAAATGGGGTGTTGCTGTTAAGTGTGGGTCCCCTGTTCATAGTTAAAAATGTTAGTGTTGCATGTGAACATTCCTACAGTTGTCTTTTGTACTAGAGCTACTGGTATGAATTTAGAGTGTATAATATGTATCTTAGAGTTGTAAGGAATACCTGTCAGTGTTTGTTGGAAAAGCTTGCCTAGGATGGTTGTGTATTATGGACTTGATGGATAAATCTTCCTTTTATTTCTGTGGTGAAATTTCTTTTGAAAGATCCAACCTGCTGTTTTTTGGGTCAGACAGTTACTCACTGGAAATCGATGTGTTCTTTCTCTGTGTGTCTCGTTGTTATCTTGGGAGAGTGTTTATAGTCACCACCCTGGAAACAGCTGCTGTGCTGAGCCAATCTCTTTCCTCATGCATTGCTGCCCTGGAATGCAGTTTTATATATCTTAAAACTTTGGCATAACTGTTGTCAGCAATGTACAACCAGTGTGTGCACTCAATTTGATGAGCAACTTAAACCACGTGTTGACAGAACTCTGAATGGGGAAAGACTTTACACTTCCACAACAGGTGTTATTTTGCATCCATTTCTAGACAAATCTGATGTCTTTTTTTAGGTATGGAAAATTATTACGCTAAGTTTGTGGACCACTTTTCAAAGTTCAAAAGATGAGGGCAAGGAGTGTCAAAGTGTGTTTGAAGATATCAAGAAATGTGTGTGGATCAAATAGAACTCACACATTTGTCACGAAATAGAACCACCATAGATACTAATGCAAGTATGCATGGCTTGGGAGCTGTTTGAATGCAATCGAGCAAAGGACATAAATGGGTGGTGACTTTCAGTCTCAGAACTTGAAAGGGTACATAAGGAGGTATCTCTACGATGAAGAAGGAGGCATTAGCTTGCTGGTGGGGTATAAAGCATTTAATGAACTATGTATGGAGTACTACATTTTAGCTAAGAACAGAGCACAAACTCTTAACTGATCTGTTTACAATGATGGGAGCAGGCAAAGCCATACCATGGATTGCTAACTGGTCGAATAGATTGCAAGCGTTCATATTTGTCACCAAATATGTTCCAGATGCTAGCAATGTTAATGCAGACTATCTGTCTCAGTTACCAGTAAATGTGTGAAGAACTGAGGAGGAGGATCACTGGGTGGTGGCAAATGCAGAATGGACCAGCCGCAAGAAGATATTGGCAGATGAATGGAAACATACTGTAAAAACTCAAGTATCTAGTATTCCTTGTAGTTTTTTATTTGAAAACACCTCCAGGAGTCAGTACAGACATCTTCACCTTCTCAGTAACTCCTCTCTCCTCTAACTTCCTCCACACCATTCTAATGATGCCAATGGAGTACTATGGTTACCTAGGTGACCACAACTATTCCATATGTTATAGAAGTTTTTAGAACGCATAGCTACCCTGAGGCCGCCCAGCACTGTACGGAAATCTCCAACAACTAAGCATGAGGGACAGATGTTAGTACAACCAAGTTTTTAATAGCTGACTAAGGCGGTCATTCTGACCGCGGCGGGCGGTGGGTGCCGCCCGCCATGCGGTCACCGCCAAATGGCCGCTCCGCTATCAGGAGACCGCGGATGCCATTCTGGCTTTCCCGCTGGGCCGGCGGGCGACCGCCAAAAGGGCGGCCGCCGGCCCAGTGGGAAAGACCCTGCAGCAATGAAGCCGGCTCCGAATGGAGCCGGCGGAGTTGCAGGGGTGAGACGGGTGCAGTGGCACCCGTCGCGATTTTCACTGTCTGCAAAGGAGACAGTGAAAATCTTTATGTGGCCCTGTTAGGGGGCCCCTGCACTGCCCATGCCAGTGGCACGACACCCGTTCCCGCCATCCTGTTTCTGGCGGTGAAAACCGCCAGAAACAGGCGGGCGGGAAGGGGGTCGGAATCCACATGGCGGCGCTGCAAGCAGCGCCGCCATGGAGGATTCCCTGGGCCAGGGGAAAACCGGTGGGAAACCGCCGGTTCCCCTTTTCTGACAGCCTGTTGGCGGTGCTTCCGTGGTCCCCAGGGTCGGAATGACCCCCTAAATATTAGTTTGTGGCTAGTTTGCGAGAGAGAAAGAGGCAGGGAGTTCCAGCGTTTAGAACCAAGATAGGCCACGGATCTTCTGCCCCATTTAACTATTTTTATTGGCGGAATCACTGCTAATACTGCTAATGATAACCTAAGATGTCTGATTGGCTTCTGAAAAGTAGCTAAGGTATGCATGAATGGGGGACCCTTAGCATGGAGAGCTCTGTGAATACAACAAAGTGCCTTGAACTTAAGTCGTTGTTCGATTGGGAGCCAGGGCAGGTTTGTCCGATTGGTGTCTGGGCACATTAAAAAGAAGGCGGGCAGCCATATTTTTAACCACCTGCAATTTCTTCTTGACATATTCTGGGGAGCCCAGAAACAGGGCATCCCGTAGTCCAGGCATGAAATACTTAATGCCTGTACAGTGAGTCTCTTTGCAATAAATGGGAGAACTTTCAAGACTTTCATAAGAAGTCTAAATATTCGAAAACAGATGGAAGATATTTGCCTTGCCTGATGGTCCATGGTAAGCCATGGATCTAACCATGTAGCCAGGCTCTCAATGTGATTCTTGGGTGATGGAAGATCTCCTAACAGGTGCAGGGTGGGTGTTGCTAGATGGGGGTATGAATGATGGCCCATGGTCCTGACCTCTGTTTTATCTCCATTCAGCTTAAGTTTACATTTTGCCTTCTAATTGGAGACTGCCCATAGGCAGGGAGCAAGCCGAGAGTCAAAAGAGTTATGCAAGGTGGAGAATGAAACTATCAGCTGGGTATCATCTGCGTAAGATTTCAGCGAGAGGCCAAATGGCTCCACTATCATTGCCAGTGGTAGCACATAAATGTTAAACAGCGATGGGCTTACAGATGTGCCCTGAGGAACTCCCCAATGACTCTTAAAACTACTTGAGTAGAAAGAGCCGTCAAGTACCTGGAATGATCTTGTGTCTAAGAACTCCATGAACCACTTTAGGGCATGTCCTGTAATTCCAATTTCCCTCATTCTGCGGAGTAGAGTATTATGGTCTACAGTGTCAAAGGCCACACTGAGGTCAAGGAGCACGATTGCAGAGACTATTCCCTGGTCTAATCACTTCCTGACCTTGTCCGTCATTCCTATCAAAGCAGACTCTGTACTATGAAGGGGTCTGAAATCCATCTGGGAGGGATGGAGAATCTGGTTATCTTCCAGAAAAGTGGAGAGGTGAGCATTGGCGTGTTTTTCAAGGATCTTAACAGAAGTTGGCAACATTAAAATAGGTCTATAATTATTCATGGATCCAGGTTAGGTTTCATGAGCAACGGGTTTACAATTGCATGCTTCCACTGTGATGGGAGGGAGCTGCTGATCAGTGACAGATCCAATAGATCTGTCAAGATGGGAACTATTGTTGGTGCTCCTTGGACTAAGAGTGATGGAGGCACATGGTCTAAAGGGGATCCAGATATAAGCATACTTAATAATGTAAATGTTGTTCTTATAGAAAGAGGGGGAATCCTTGCTAGGCTGACTGTGTCCCTGATGCATTGTTCACTCACCTACTGGGAGCTATGTGAGTGTTTGGGAAAAGCCAAGTAAATATCTAAGATGATTTTGGGAAAAATGAGCCTAGTCCATTACTGTGTTTAAAGGAGGCTTCTATGTCTTTGGTTTGAGATTGAGGGCATACAATTTCTTTTAGTATATGGAAGATTTCTTTAGGGGAATTGGCTGTCTGTTCTATCTTCGTCGCATAATAGTAACTTTGTGCAGCTTTAATTTCCACATGGAACCATGTAATAGCTGTCCTATATTCTTTTTTTAATAAGATGTCATAAGATTTCCTCCTTTTTGTTTCTACGCGTCCGCAATCTCTTTTTGGTGATTGAAGATGAGTATGAACCACGGGCCCTTTTTTTTCGATTACTGGCTCGCCTTGATGCGCGCAGGAGTGTAACATCAAGGCTGTTGGTGATCCACATATTAAAAGCTTCTAGGGAGTCAGCCATATTTCCTTTGAGAATTGGTTTAGAATTCTCTAGAGTGACAATCCATTCATTTGCATTCAGCAGATGCCACAGTCTATATGCTTGAGATATAGTTATCGCCACACATGTTCCCCTTTTGCAATTCTTACAATTTGTTTTCAATAACTTGCAAAATCTTAGAAAAATTCAAACAACAATTGTTAAACTAAAATAATAAACATGAATTATGAACTTTAAGAACAAATGCACAGGGATTTTCAGATTGGATTTTAATATGAAAATAGAATACAGTTCATTGATATAATCATGAATCACTTTCATGGCTCATCATTTTTGCAAATATTGCCCACAGACAAAGTATTGCCATTTTCTAATACTACTTTGCGCTTAACTTCCTTAACTTGGTAAGGACCAGTGTATTTGCTATCACACTTGGGAACTAGGCCATTTTTCTGTGTCACCACCCAATCACCAATTTAGATCCACAACTTCTTTACAACTTTTTTTCTGTTATATATCTCCTCAGATTTGTTTCTGCATATTTCCAACTCTTCTTTTCATTGCTTCCTGATCCACCCAAACCATATCAATCTCATTTAACCAAACAGGGCTTAATGTCTTGCCTTTTTTTCTTCCCTTTAAAATGATAAGTGGTGAAACCCTTGTCATGGAATGAGGAGTAGACTTATGTGCCCAAGTTACTTTTCTCAATTCCTTTTCCCATGACAGTCTATTAGCAAGGGATTGTTGAATATTTTCCATAACAAGGTGATTAAGATTGATCTTCTCTGAAAAGAACCAACCTCTTATGTTTAACTCCCATTTTCATAAGTTAATTCATCATCTCTTAAGAAACAAATTGTACACCATTGTCAGATTCTATTGTTTTTGGTACTCCTTCTTCTAGAATAACTCTCTCTAAAAATGTTATTACATTGGCAGCATTTACTTCTCCCAGTGAATCCATCACAAACCTGTTTGAATTTTATAATTCTCAAGTATGAGAATGTATTTATATCTGCACAGGAATTTCTCTATTGGTCCAATGAAATCAATAGCAACGTTTTCACACAGTCTAGTAGGACACTCGCTACATATCAACGGAGGTTCGGTCACGTGCTTGGATTTGTCATTGTTGGCACACATATAACAGTTCTTCACTATGTTCTCTATATCACTGTCCATAGCGGGCCACCAAAAAGATTGCCTTGTCCATCTCTTGGGTAAGCCTCGCACAGAATGCCATTCATGAGCAATGTGCATAATGTATTTACAAACACCATAAGGGGTAAGATTTGACTTTTTCTTTTCACCTTTCCCTCAATTAAGCTTAATTTGTCTTTTACCTTATGCAATTCTTTCATATCTTTATTTGTACTGTCTTCAAAACTCTATCAGTGCACAATTTTTCTTTCTACTGTTTTCAACACTGAATAATTTTCTTTCACACAATTCCACTCTTTTCTATCCAGATACATTTCACCACCTTCTCGACCATCAAAAATTACAAAACAAATTTCTTTTCTGCTTTGTGCTATAGGTACTCTTGATACAGTATGCAATTATATGTTTGCTTCCTTTTACATACAGTACTTCAAAATTGCATTCCATTTCCGATAAAAGCCATTTTGAAATATGAGGGGTTATTCCTCCCTCTAATCATTTTCCTCAATTAAAAGGTAAATCTCATAAATAAAACCTAAAGTGATTCATTGCCCAACAGCAAGACAGATTGGAGCCTCGAGGACAAGAGCAGTGATACTTGCTGGGCAAAGAGATGAACTTGGAGGGTCTTATGCTTTAGGTGAGTAGCATTGTTCTGGTGCGAGCAGGCACGTTTGCAGTCACAAAGAGCCCAAAAGCTTGATTTCAGGAACCAAAAGATACTTCCAAGGGCCAGCGCTACAGAGGTGAATCTTGGGAGTCAGGAGCTGGTAGAAGACGGGCCCAGGAGCTGTAGCAGGTGAGTTGGAAGACTTTTGTGGATTTTGAGACTTCAGAAAACAGGAGGAAAGCCAGCAATCCCTTGGAGTCACTTTCAATCTGGGATGTAATGATGCAAGTCCAGTCTTTCTCACTCCCATGTAAGAGGGCAGCAGGCAGCAGTTCGGCACAATAGAGCAGGAGTCCAGTAAAGTAGAGCTCAGTGGCAGTCCTTGTACCAGCACAGGCATCTGTTTCCTGGCAGACTATCCACAGGTCCAGAAGTATACTACATTGGTGGTGTCAGAGATCCTATACTGAGTTGTGCCTTTGAATTGTAGGGAGATTTCAAAGAAAGTTCTTTGAAGTGTGGGGAGGTCCTCTTTTACTGCCCTGGCTCAAGACTCACTGCCTGGGGGCATGCAGATCTTTGTGTGGAGCAGGACACTGCCCATTCAGGATTAAGTGCAAGCCCCTCCCTCCCATCTTTCCAAATGTTGGATCCAACTCTTTGGGGGTCATCCCCAAGCTTTTTACCTTCCTCCTCCTATTTTCCTGAACTCTTTTTGTTGGATCTAGGACTCAGATTACTTTGAAACTGCTGATCAGTGCTAAAGTGCAGGTGCTCTCCCTTGTAAATCTGATTTGATTGGCTTGTACTTGATTGGCTTATTTAATTTACCTATAGGTCCCTTGTACAGTGGTATGTCTTATACCCAGGGCCTGTAAACTCATTGCTACTAGTGGGCCTGCAGTGCCAATTCTGCCACCCACAGAAGTAGCCTTTCACCCCTGTCTCAGGCCTCCCTCCATAGGGCCTGCTTGCACAGTTTACTGCCACTGGGACCTAGCATCTAAACGTATTTGCCAGGCCTGGTCCTCCCCTTTTACTACATATAAGTCACCCCTAAGGCAGGCCCTAGTTACCCCTATGGCAGAGAGCTGTATAGGTAAGAGGTAGACATGTGTCTGGTTGTGTGGCCTGTCCTAGTAGTGACAAACAGCCTATTTTGTTTCTCACTGCTGTGAGTGCTGCCTTTAGCATGGGGTTGCATTGTAAAATCCCTTTCATATGGCTAAGTGGTATTGTCTGATCTATGAGGGGTGGTGTAGGCATGTTCGGTATCGTTGGAATGGTAGTGAGAAATAATGCTTGCTGGTGTAGGTGGATGTTGTATTACCGTTGTAGAAATTCCACTTTAGAAAATGAGCATTTCTCTGTGATTATAACTCAGGTGTTTTACAGCTCGACTCCTATCCACGTCTGGGGCAGAGTGACAGCTGGGCTTTGTGTTTGTGCATACTTTTCAGAAAGCCTATACACGGGGGTAGAAGTGTAACAAGAGTACACTTGCATACTGAATGGTCTTCCTGGGCTGGGAGAGGTAGAGGCGAGGCACCCATGCATTTGTAAAGGCTGTGCCCTAGCCTCACACAAAGGGCTTGGTTACCCCCTACTGATGTCTGGGTCCAGTGCTGTAGGAGAAAAATTATATTCCTGGAAGCGGTTACTGCTGGTTAGAACTCCCTCTCCCCCTTTGGGGAACCTGTGCGAGATGAGCATATGTACAGGGGTGAGCTGGCCTTGGGTGTTGAGGTGTGTGCAGGCTGGTCTGATGGTGTGGATGGGATAGGTTGAGGTACAGGAGACAGAGAAAGGGTGGAGGCAGATAGAAGAGGGAGACTGGAGACAGGGACAATGGCTGCCGTCAGTGCTGAGGCCAGAGCAGTGAACGCTCGTTGATGGGCAGCCTGACCCGAATGAATGCCCTCCAGGTAGGCATTGCTCCGATGCACCTCCCTTTCCACCCCCTGGATGGCATTCAGAAGGGTAGTCTGCCCAACAATGACCGTCCTCACCAGGTCAATGAGCTCCGCACTGAGGGCAGCAGGGGTAACAGAGGCAGGGGCTGAGGTGCCTGGGGCGAAGGAGACACGCGCCTTCCTGGCCGAGCGGCCACGGAGCGAAGACTGAGGGGCTGCTGGGAGGGCGGTGCTGGTGCGCTGGGTGGCGGCTGTACCTGTTGTTGCGGGGGGCACAGATGGTGCCGCCACCGCTAAGGAGCTCCCAAACGAGGACGTGTCCGTGTCGCTGGTGTCTCCACCGGCCCCCATTGTGGTGCTCCCCTCGCCCTCCGGATCACTGGTGCCCTCGGTGTCTGTGTCAGTGCCCACTGGGGCCTGGTGACCTGCAGCTCCCTCCTGCTCCAACGCCAAATCTCCTCCGCCTGATGATGCTAAAACACAAGAAGACAAAGATTTAGGGTGGGGGGAGAAATGAAACAAAGTTGAGTGCATGCCTTAGCAATACCCTTTGCGGAGAGGACAGACACAGGTGCCTCGTGCAAGAAGTCGCGAACTTGGGGTACACTACTCAGTACTTCTGACTAGGCAAACAGGTCTAGGGACAACACACGCGCACATGTGTGATGCTGGAGCATGGGTAGCTGCACTTGGCACCCTACAGAGGTGGGGGGCGGGGGCACAGGGCCATGCCTAAGGGAGCGGACTACACTACAGAGAGCGCCCTGGCCTAATGTCACCCACAGCCCTCCTCCCCCACCCAGACGCCTCCAATGCGCATACAGATAGGAGAATGTGCGGATACTCACCCCCTTGTGTCTGCTGTGCTGTCCTCAAGCGCCCATCCAAATTAGGGTAGGCCACCGCCAGGATCCGGGACATCAGGGGGGTCATGGTGCGACTGGCACCCCTCCTAGGTCGGGAGGCCATCCCCAGCAGTGTTTCTGCGGTCTTCCTCGTTCCGCGGCGGATGTCCTCCCACCTCTTGCCGCAGTGGGTGCCCCGTCTGTTGTGGACCCCCAAGTTCCGGACTTCATTGGCGATGGCACGCCAAATATCGATTTTCTGGTGGGCGCTCACCTGTTTGACATGTACAGGGTGGGAAAGAGAAACCGTCACATATCTGCATGTTTGGAGTACATGCCCCCCCTCCCCAACCTTGTCATGGTTCCCATTCTCTCATCTGTCGTGCGTTGCACTCCTCATTCCCTCCACACCACACCAACTTACATCCCCCCCCTCCACACAGGCATAACCCATTCAATGTGCACTGAGTGTACTCACCTGTTGGTCTGGAGGACCGTAGAGTAGCGCATACTGGGGGAGGACCCCGTCCACGAGCTTCTCCAACTCTTCTGAACTGAAGGCGGGGGCCCTTTCACCAGTAGCAGCAGCCATTGTCACTTCCAGACCGAGTTCACAGCAGCACTTGCAGTATAGGTCCTCTCCTGTGGATGATCAGGTCTCGAATGATTGAGCAGATAGAAAATGGCGGTCACGCCCGCGGCGGTGCGTACCGCGGCGGTGCGTACCGCGGCGGTGCGTCCTGCGACCACCGGCGCACATCGTGTTTGGCTCCTGAAACCCATAGGCTTCAATGTTAACCAATGCGTCTTCGCACAGCGGTCTTCGACCGCCTACCGCCACGGTGTGCCCCGCCAGCGCATTGACCTCACATCCCATTGTCCCACTTCACAGGTCAGGCATCGGCCATTTCAAGGGCCCACATGGCTTAATTTCTAATGCGTCACACAGGCCTAGGCCTTGCAATGGCACACATACAAACATATCAAACCATACATTTACCTGTACTGTGCAAGCTGTGTTGTACGTACCTGTGAGTGGATTGACTCTGTACTCCATATTCTCCTTCCTAGGCACCGTCCGCTGGGACTAGCGATGAGAAGGAGGAATCCTCGCGTGTACCGGCCGCTGGTGGACCTGTCCACAATGGAAGAACGCAACATAATACTACGATACCGACTTGACCGAGCCTCCATCCATGAACTGTGTGCCCAGCTGGAGCCAGCCCTGATGTCCCCCATCCGCCAACCCACAGGAATTCCCCCTCTAGTGCAGGTTCTGTCTGTCCTCCATTTCTTTGCAACTGGCTCATTCCAGACAACAGTGGCCATGTCATCTGGGATGTCTCAGCCTGTTAGGGGTTTGTGCACAGCAAAGAGCATGTCCCCTCTCACTGCACTAGTGGGTTCTGTAATAGCTCCCTTTTAAACTTACTATTCAAACCCTTTCTTGTTATCTCACCTTCCCCCCCCCCCTTAGGCTTCTGTGTATGTTGTTTAATGTGCTGTTTTGTTTACACATTGGGCCTTGCTTTTACCAAGGCTTCTTTAAAACACTCCTCCCTAGGCCATGTGTTAATTCAACTCATTTGCATAATAACTGAAACTCTGCACACCTTTCAAGAACATGTGCAGCATGTGAGGACCACACCCAGCCCTTCAAACCACACCCAGCTCTGCTCACCTTTCAAGAACATGTGCAGCATGTGAGGACCACACCCAGCCCTTCAAACCACACCCAGCTCTTCGAACCACACCCAGCCCTGTCTATAAAAGGCAGCCCCCGAGCCTCACCCAGTGCTTGTGCTCGTCTACATCCCGCTTACCTGAGAACAGATCCCTCGGCGCTGGCACTCCTGCTCTCTACAGACTTTCATTGGCTTCAATGGGCGCAGCTGCTGGCTCTTCCTTCTTCTGGTTTCCGGTTCCTCCTTGCCTCAGCTTCTCTCCTACAAACAACCTGCAAAAGAGAAAGAAGACAAGGTTAGACTGATCAGTATCTCTTGCCAGCAACAAGTAAGTGCAAAACTTTTTATTACCTGAAGGAACTTTGACAACAATTTCTGGATTCGTGTGTGGACGGTTTGAAGCAAGATACCTTCCACGAACATTGTGATTCAGGCTCTTTGTTGCAAGAATACCTTGCGGAGCTTTGTGAAACAAACATTGTTTTTTTTTTATGGAACTTTTAAGAATCGAACAGTGGAAACCATTAACAGCAAGGCAAACAGTAAATCAAGGACTTGCACAAATTACATGCTGTATTTTGATGTAAAAGTACAGTATTTGTTTTCCAAAAGATTCTGGAGATATGGGAAAAGTGAGTCTGCTATTGGGAATTTAGGCTTTAGTTATATTAAGATGAATGTTTGATATTGGTAATTCTGATAACGGTATTTGTTTAATGTTTTAGAAGCTTTACAGTAATAGAAAGCACATCCCAGAGCAGTAACACATTCCAAACCTGGAAACTCGAGACCAGGATCCAAGAGGTACTTTTAGAAGAGAATTTCTAATAAATAAAGGGATAGTCAGGAACCCATTTAGGAATAGGTTGCACTTATCTGTTCTTTGTTTATGTTTCATTAGGCACCAGTTTCTACAGAAGTCAGAAAGGGCCGCAGATTTGTGTAGCACTTCAACAGTGGAAACGCAAGAACGGTGTTGTCTCTCTTTTTTATTTTATCCACTTCCCCCCTACCCTTGAGCTTCTGTTCTTAGTGCACTGTGTTAAAAACTAGTGTGCTGGAACAAGCAGTTTCAGGGTGGGGTCGGATTGTCTTCAACCTCCATCAGAACTGAACAAGAACTCAGGTGAGCTGGGCTTTGACACAGCCTATGTTTTCCAAGATCTTATCCAGAGTGTTGTCTGCCCTGATGAAACTCATGCGGAGCTACATCATTTTCCCAGAGGAGGGTGATTTGCCTACAGTGAAAGCTGATTTCTATGCCCTTGGACACATCCCCAACATCATTGGTGCAATTGATGGGACCCATGTGGCTTTAGTCCCCCCAAATGACGATGAACAGGTGTACAGGAACAGGAAGAATTACCATTCAATGAATATCCAGGTGGTCTGTTTGGCTGACCAGTACATCTCCCATGTAAATGCCAAGTTCCCAGGGTCAGTGCATGACGCGTATGTTATGCGAAATAGCAGCATTCCCTATGTGATGGAACAGCTACAGAGACAGCGTGTGTGGCTAATAGGTGACTCTGGTTACCCCAACCTGCCGTGGCTATTGACCCCAGTGAGGAATCCCAGGACCAGGGCAGAGGAACGGTACAATGAGGCCCATGGGCGTACTAGGAGGGTGATTGAGCGAACCTTTGGGCTCCTGAAGGCCAGGTTTAGGTGCCTGCATATGACAGGTGGATCCCTAATGTACTCACCAAAGAAGGTGTGCCATATCATCGTGGCGTGCTGTATGCTCCACAACCTGGCTTTGCGACGCCAGGTGCCTTTCCTGCAGGAGGATGGTCCAGATGGTGGTGTTGTAGAAGCCGTGGAGCCTGTGGAGAGTGAAGAGGAGGAAGACTCTGAGGACGACACAGACAATAGGGACAGAGTGATACAACAGTATTTCCAGTAACACACAGGTAAGAATCACCCACGCCATTTCACAATTGCTTATAGCCTCCTGCATCTGTACTTTCTGTAGTTCCCCACAGATGTTTTTCATTAATTTTTGCCTTTCCCTTCCCTTCTCAGTGCTGTCTGACTCAGTACCTGACTTCTGCTTGGTTCGCCCATGAAATACAGCGTATTGACATTTGTATGTTGTCATGACTAATTGACAGAACAGAAATTGAACAGTAATATCGGTACATGTGATTCTAAGGGTGATGGGTGGGGGTGGAGGAATATCTATGGCAGAGTCCAGTTCTCAGTCTCACAGGTGCATTGTCCTTTTGCCTGTGGAAGGATGGAGCATAGGCAGTTCATGGTTGGACAGGGTGGCAATGTGGGACAGTGGGAAGACTTGAGGGGGTATGTCCTGCTGGCGGGGGTCTTGACATCCTACTCTGTCTTTTTTTTTGGTCTCAGGCTCCTCTTACGGGGTGGTTGTCCTTCAGCAGGAGGTGGGGTTCTGGGGGGCTGTCGAGGTGTTGGGACCTCCTGTCCACTAGCGCCGGCGGAGGTGGTAGGCTGCTCCTGGTCCGGGCTAGTGACAGGGGCCCTGTGTGGTGCACCATGGTCCCGCAACGCGTCCTCTATCCTGTGGAGGGCCAGGACGATAGTCCCCATTGCGGTCCCGATGATTCTCAGCTCCTCCCTGAACCCCATGTAGCGTTCCTCCTGCTGTGCCTGGATCTCAGTGAACCTGGCCATTACCGTCGCCATCGTTTCTTGGGAGTGGTGGTATGCCCCCATGAGGGTGGTGAGGGCCTCTTGGAGAGTGGGTTCCCTGGGCCTCTCCTCTGCCCCCTGTCGCACAGCAGCCCTCCTAGCTGCCCGGTTTCCCCCGGCCTCTGTCCCCTGGACGGTGTGCCCGCTACCACTGCCCCCAGGTCCCTGTTGTTGTTGGGGTGTTGGGTTAGCCTGGGTGCCCTGTAGTGGCAGACACACCGCTGATTGAGCTGTCCTAGAGACAGAGGCATGGGCCCGCTGGGTGGGAGCTGTGCTGGTGTTGGCAGAGGGGGTCGGGTCTGGTGTGGCCTGTGGCTGCCTGAGGGGAACCGACTGCCCAGAGGTCCCCGATGGTCCGGGCTGGTCATCAGGTTCACTGTCGACAGAGCTGCTATCCTCAGTGTGGGCCTGTTCCGGTGGTGGGATGGACACTTCTGGACCCTCCTGGCTGGTGTGTTGTCGTTCAGGTCCTGCATGGGGTAAGAGAGTTTGGTTATTGTTTCTGTGTGTGCAATGGCGTGCGTGTTATGGGTGCCCTTGTCCCCCAGTGCAGGCATTCCCTTGAGGGAGGTGTTGTGAGGGTAGTTAGTGGGGGGGGGGGGGTTAGTGCAGTGGTCATGCTTAGGTGATGGGTGCCCATGATTTGTGTTGGCATGCAGGAGTTGGTGTTGGGATGGGTGGGTTGTGCTGGTGAGACATTGTCAGGGAGGATGTGTCCTGGGGGGTTGGGGGTCAGGGTGGGGGTGTGGGTTGGCATGCTGGTGGGGTGGGGGGGATATAGTAGTTGAGATTGGACTTACCAGAGTCCATTCCTCCGGCTACTCCTGCGAGGCCCTGAGGATGCAGGATGTTCAAGACGTCTTGCTCCCACGATGTGAATTCGGGAGGGGTGGGTGGGGGTCCGCCGCCAGTCTTCTGGACCGCGATGTTGTGCCTGGAGACCATCGATCGGACCTTCCCCCGTAGGTCGTTCCATCTTTTGCGGATGTCCTCCCTATTCCTGGGATGCTGTCCCACCGCGTTGACCCTGTCCACGATCCGCTGCCATTGCTCCGCCTACCTAGCTATACTGGTGTGCTGCACCTGCGAGCCGAAGAGCTGGGGTTCCACTCTTAGGATTTCCTCCACCATGACCCGGAGTTCTTGGTCCGAAAAGCGTGGGTGCCTTTGGGGTGCCATGGGGTGGTGTGGGTGAGGTGTGGGGTGGTGTATGTGATGATAAGTATGTTGGTGAGTGGTGCTTTGTGCTACTATGTGGTGTGTGTGATGGTGTAGTGTGCCTCAGTGTGTCTTGCTTTGGATTGTCTGCTGTGTCTCTCTCTCCTTCTCTCAGTAATTATGGTCGCAGGGGTTTGTGGGTGATGTGGGTGTGTGTTTTATAGTTGGTTGATTGTGTGGGAGTGGTGTGTGTATGTGTATCAGGTGTGTGTATTTCAAATTGTCCAATGTGGCTGTGTTTTGGTGCTGTGTGTGTATTCTGACCGCGGCGGTGTGTAGCGCCAATGGAATACCGCGTTTGAATGACCGCCGTGTGGATTCGTGGGTCGTAATGGCATGGGCGTATTTCTGTTGGCGTGACGGTGGAGGTTTGGTCATCTCCAGTTTCTCGCTGCCCGCTGATGTGGCGGGCTGCAGTGGAGGACGGAATTTTGGAGGTTTGGCCGTTGTGGGTCAGAATGACCGTGGCGGTTAACGGCGGCCGCGGCGGTGTTATGGCGGTCTTCTGACCGGCGGTAAGGGCCTTTTACCACCGAGGTCAGAATGACCCCCTATATCTGTAGAAATATACATATATACACATAGAATAGTTATATGTCGAGATAGATGTCTGGACTTAAAAGGAAGCCTTAAAAAAGTCTTGAGGTAAAGAGAAGACTTAGTTTGGGAGAAGAGATCAAAACCTTCCAAAGATCTGTAATGCTGTCCTGATCAAAGTGAGTAGGAAGGCAAAGATACTTGTGCTTAAATACAGAAAGCTCAAACCAATTAGTAAAAATGCAAAGGTGGTGTGTACAGGCACATTTAGCTAAACAAAAGAAAAACAGCCAATCCTGCAGCTCTATTGGGAAATGTCAGACAGTGAAAAGAGACTTCCTGTCAGAACACTCTGCATTGGAAGTGTGGCCTAGACTTCCTAATGAAAACTAGCCAAATGTTGTCAAAATAGTGTTGAGTATTCCACAGGTCTGCTTTGAAAATAAAAAGCAGTGACAAAAGACTCTTAACCCCTCAGATTCCCTGGGTGCAACGGTTACATCCTGGGCAGCACTGCTCAGGTTCCCAGGATGTAACCGTTATGTCCAGATAGGGGCCTTTGGGGGTCCTCGCACTCCTCTCCCCTGGGCAGAGATGGAAGGGGAATCACTTCCCCTTCCACCCCCGCTCCACCGACTCCCCTGTAGCATCTGATGATGTCAGCCCGCAATCACACGCTGACCTCATCAGAGGCCTGCCCCTCCACACTAGAAGCTCAGTTTCCAGCACTAATCGGAGGAGAAATGCTTTTGCATTTCTCTTCTGATCATGTGGAGGGGCTGAGAAAGGCATCAAAGGAAAGGAAAGGCCTTTCCTTTGATGTCTTTCTCAGCATTTCTGCTGCCCGATCGCGATGCGATCAGGCAGCAGAAATGCCGCTAGACACCAGGGATTTTGTTGTTGTAATTGAATAAGGGGAGCGGTCCTTGCCCTATTATAATTAGGTCGATCTGCCCCCAGGGGTGGCAGAAACCCCAAGACTCCAGGGCTAATTGTTTTTGTTTATTTTTCTTTTTTTATGTGGGGGAGCGACCGGTTAGGCAAGGGGGCAAAATTACTCTTAGGCCATTTCTGCCCCCTTTGGGGGCTGATCAGCCTCTTTTCTTAAGCCAAAACCACTAGACACCACAAATGTTTTTTTATAATATTGAATGAGGGGAGCCACCCCTTGAGCAAGGGCCACTCCCCAGGGGAAGCAAAATATTTTTAGGCTTTTCTGTCCCCCCTGGGGGCAGATCGGACTATTATAATTAGGGTGATCTGCCCCAAGGGGGGGCAGAAACCCCTAGACACCAGGGATATATATATTTTTTGTTTACTTTTTTTTTTTTACATATGGGGAGCAACTCCTTAGGCAAAGGTCACTCCTGGGGGGCAAATTTTATTTAGGCCATTTCTGCCCCCTTTGAGGGCAGATCAGCTATTTTTATAAGGCCGATCTGCCCCCTAGGGGGGCAGAAACCACTAAACGCCAGGGATTTTTTTATTTTTTTGCGTCAATTTCACGCAAAGGGAGCGACCCCTTAGGCAAGGGTCGTTCCCCTGGGGGGAAATTTATTTAAGGCCATTTCTGCAGATCAGACTATTTTTATAAGGCCGATCTGCCCCCAAGGGGGGCAGAAACCCTTAGGCACCGGAGATTTTGTGCCAATTTCACGCAAGGGGAGTGACCCCCTAGGCAAGGGTCACTCTGCTAGGGGGGTAGAATTCATTTTAGGCCATTTTTGCTCCCCTTGGGGATCCCTAATGAAAACTAGCCAGCTGTTATCAAAATAGTGTTGATTATTCCAAATGTCTGCTTAGAAAACAGAAAACAGTGACAACAGACTTAAACAAGGGTGGTTCTTCAGCTTCAACAATTTATTCAACATCTATATGTTCCTAAGCTTATACAAACGTGATCAACATTTTTATTTCAAACTGTAAGTGCTGATGCTTTAACATTGTTGAGACCAAAAATGATTTTAAAGTCATTGTATATAACATTTCTGATGTACTAGACTAAGGAAGTACTCCCTATTCAGAATAAAAAATGTTGTGCTCTTGGGCTGCTCTCTCATAAAAGACTCGGGCCAGGTGATCAGTACAAGAATACTGCTTAAATTGTTGAACTAGTAAAAACAGCTCTCTAAGGGAGGCTTACATGTGGTCCTAGGGAGCTGTCATCTTCACCTGCCCCGTCTCGGCTATGTGTATCATTGGATAAATGAAAGCCACAGGATGCTGTCATTGAGACCTTTGTCAAAGGTCCTCAATTGGTATACCCAAAGCTGTTCTTTCTGAAGGAGAACTTAGGCAATCATTACAACAGTGGCGGTAAATGCCGCTTACCGCGATGCTGACGACCGCCAACATACCGTGACCACAGCGGTATACCGCTACGGGTATTATGACCCACACTGAGAAATCCGCCACTATACAGACACCCACACAAGCCTGCCAGCCCAAAGGCCAGTGAAAAACTGGTGGTACCAAAACCCACACTGTTACGCCAACAGAAATATGTCCACAGCATCATGACCCACGAATCACCGCTGCGGTCATTCAACTGCAGTAAACCATTGTCGGTACACACCGCCGCGCTCAAAATACACACACACCACACCCACACACCCAATCCAATATAAAACACACACCCACAATACCCACAACCCCTTACAATGAAAACAAATATTGGCAACTGAGAGAGAGACCGGCCAGGAGCACCCAGTGGATCTGAGCTACATAACACCATCACCCATACACCATCCACGCACCTCACAGGACACACCCTCACACATACCACTCACACTACACCCATGGTACCACAAAGACACCCCAGGTTCTCAGAGGAGGAGCTAAGGGTCATGGTGGAGGAAATCATCTGGGTGGAGCCACAGCTATTCGGATCACAGGTGCAGCAGATGTCCATTGCTAGGAAGATAGAGCTATGGCAGAGAGTCGTGGACAGGGTCAACGCCATGGGACAGCACCCCAGAACAAGGGATGACATCAGGAAGAGGTGGAATGACCTATGGGGGAAGGTGCATTCTGTGGTTGCAAGACACCAGGTATCTGTACAGAGGACTGGCGGTGGACCCCTACATCCTCCCCCACAACTAAAAACATGGGAGGAGCAAGTCTTGGCGATCATGCACCCTGAGGGCCTCACAGGAGTAGAAGGAGGACTGGACTCTGGTAAGTCAAATCTTTACTACTTCCCCCCACCTGCATGCCATCACAAACACCTACCCTGCCCTCACCCCCATCACTCCACCACCTCACATATACCCCACCATCACAACCCACCCATCCCAATACCAAGCCCTGCATGCAAAAAACAATGCATGGGCCCCCTCACAGACCTGCATGGACGCCCATCACCACAGCATGCACACTAGTGACACTCACTTTGCCAAACCAAGTGCAACTCACACAAGCCAAAGCTGCCTTGCTAATAACAACCATAGAGGGAAACATATCCATGCACAAGATGGCACACGCAGATACAATAACACAGCTTTTACATCCCAACAGGGCCCCCACTCAAAGTCACTGGAGAGGAGGTGCCAGCCACATCCAGTCCCCCCACAGAAGAGGCCCACAGTGATGACAGCAGCTCTGAACGCCTGGATCACGATGACCAACCTGGCCCATCAGGGACCTCTGGACAGTCGGTGACCCAGCCACAGTCCCAAACCACCACAGAGCCTCCCCCCTCAGGAAACACCACCACAGCACCCACCCAGCGGGTCCATACCTCTGTTCCCAGGACACCTCAATCTGCAGAGTGTCCACCACTACAGGGACCCCCAGCAACCCCACAAACACAGGACGATCAGGGACCTCGGGTCAGTGACAGTGGGTACACAGCTCAGGGGACAGAGGCACAGGACAACAGGGAAGCTGGGAGGACTGCTGTGCGACAGGGGGAAGACAGGCCCAGGGAACCCACTCTCCATGAGGCATTTGCCGGGATCCTGGGAGCATTCCACCATTCCCAGGAGACCATGGGCCAGATACTGTACAAGTTGCAGGAGACCCAGCGGCTGCAGGAGACACAGTACCCGGGGATCAGGGTGACCTGAAAGACATCCACACCACCCTGGTCACCATTGCAGGGGTACTGGCAGACATGGCCATCACCATGAGGGAGGCAGTGGCACTCTAACGGGCTCCTGACACAAGCCACACTGATGAACAGCCCTCCACCTCCGTCGGCGTTAGTGGACAGGAGGCCCTGCCACAGGACCAACAGGCACCAGCACCCCACCCCCTGCAGAAGGAGAACCACCCCGCAAATGGTCCCTGCGATCCAGGCAGAAGCCAGAGAACATTGCCAAGACCCCGCCAGGAAATAAGACTCTCCTGATTGTCACCCTTGTGTCCCACTCTGTCACCTGTCCACCTTGAACTGCCATTGCTCCCCTTCCTATCCCCCCTTGGGCAATGCACCTGTGATACAAATAGACTGGACTCTACCCTGGACTTTTCTCCATCAGCAACCCAGCCCATTGCAATACCCCCTACACTTATTAGCACCTAAATAAACACCCTTTGAACAAATTCAAGTATGGAGTCCGTGGAGCATATGACAAATGTATTAGTTTCACAAACTGTAAACATTGCATTTCTAATCTACTGTAACATTAACATAGGTATAACCTGTAGTGGGCAGCAGTAAACACACCAGGAGCCAGAGTGGGGTACCTTGTGCCAAAGGGTACAGTAAGTGGATGTAGAAATTTGGAAATCAGGCTGCCATGTTCAATGTCAAACACAATACTGCAATGGAAGGTCAAGTTACAGTGTCTTATCTGTGTGTGACTGGAAGTACTGTTGAATGAGTGTACTTCTATTGTCCACATCTTCTTCCTCTGCCTCCTCTTCATCACTGTCCACAGGCTCCACCGCTGCCACATGACCATCTCCAGACTCATCCTCCTGCAGAATAGGCACCTGGCGTCTCAAGGCCAGGTTGTGCAACATACAACATGCAACAATGATCTGGCACACCTTCTTGGGTGAGTAGTACAGGGATCGACCTGTCAGATGGAGGCACCGGAATCTGGCCTTCAGTCGGCCAAAGGTTCTCTCAATGATCCTCCTTGTTCGCACACGTGCCTCATTGTAACGTTCCTCTGCCTTTGTCCTGGCATTCCTCATTGGGGTCAGTAGCCATGAGAGGTTGGGGTAACCAGAGTCACCTGTAAATATCGAGGGATACCTGTTAGCCACAAACTCACCCTTAGGGCCAAACCCACACCAATATACCTACATCAACTCGGTGGGGACAATGGGCTTACCTATTAGCCACACCCAGTGCCTGTGGAGTTGAGACATCTCATATGGAATGCTGCTATTCCTCAAGATAAAGGCATGATGCACAGATCCAGGATACTTGGCATTGACATGGTTGATGTACTAGTCCACCAAACACACCTTCTGCACATTCAGAGAGTGAAAGCTTTTTATATTCCTGAACACTTGTTCATTTCTCCGAGGTGGGGACAAATACAATATGTGTACCATCAATCCCACCAATGATGTTGGGGATATGTCCCAGGGCATAAACGTCAGCCTTCACTGTGGCCAAATCCTCCACCTGGGGGAATACGATGTAGCTGCACATGTGTTTCAGCAGGGCAGACAAGACTCTGGTCAGCACGTTTGAGAACATTGGCTGAGACATCCCTGATGCCATGGCAACTGTCGCTTGGAAGGAACCACTTGCCAGGAAATGAAGCACTGACAGGACCTGCACTAGAGGGGGGATACCTGTGGGGTGGTGGATAGCTGAAATCAGGCCTGGCTCCAATTGGGCAAAAAGTTCTTGAATTGTGGCCCTATCAAGTCTGTAGGTCAGGATAATGTGCCTGTCCTCCATTGTCACCAGGTCCACCATGGGTCTGTACACGGGAGTTGTCTCCATCTCCTATTTTTCCTCAGCGGTTGAACTCTATTGTGAAAAACAGTGAGCAGAGGGTCATATTCACACATCTGTTAAAATAAATATGCATTTCTTCCTTTACAGAAACAGTATGTGCACTTGAGAGTCAGTTGATGTGACAATGTTTGCTGTGACGCAGTTAGGTGCCATGGCCTGTCCCCCCCTGTAATGGTGGCTGCCTGACCTGTGAGGAGAGACAAGTGGAAATGAGGTAATTCCGCTGGCATTGTGCGCCATTGTGGTCGGCGGTCGATGACCGCCGCGCAACTTCGCGTTGGTTATCATTGGTCCCTGTGGGTTCCAGGAGCCAATGGCGATGTATGCCGGTGGTGACGGTATGCACCGCTGCGGACATGACTGCCATTTTCTATCTGTTCACTCACTTGCTACCTGACCTTCAACAGGAGAGGACCTACACTGCAAGTGCTGCTGTGACCTGTGTCTGGAACCCACAATGGCTCGAGTGTCTGGGGAAAGGGCCCCCGCCTTCACTTCAGAGGAGTTGGAGAGACTGCTGGATGGGGTCCTACTCCAGTACACTTTACCCTAATGTCCTCCAGACAAACAGGTGAGTACACTGTGAACATGAGGCGTGGGCCATGAATGTATGGATTGCTGTGTGAGTAAGCCTCGTGTAGGTGGGTTTCTGAGGGGTCCTGGGCAGAGTGCTGAATGTCTGGTGGTCAATGTCTGTGCGTAAGGGGATGGGAGATATATGGTGGCCCATGAGTGTAACAGGTCGGACGGTATGACTCATACCTTTTTCTATGCATATTTTTCTGCAGGTCAGCGCCCATCAGAAAAAAGGTATTTGGCGTGCCATTGCCAAGGAGGTGCGGACCTTGGGGGTCTTTGACAGGCGGAACACCCACTGCCGCAAAAGGTGGGAGGACCTGCTCCACTGTGCAAGGAAGACGGCAGAGGCCCAACTGGGGCTGGCCTCCCAATGGGGAAGGGGTGCCTGTCGTACCCTGCCCCCCTGATGTTCCGCATCCTGGCGGTGGTCTATCCGGAGTTGGATGGGCACCTGAAGGCATCACAGCAGCCACAAGGAGGTGAGTACAGATTCAGAATCATTACTTTGCTTGCGTTAAGATTTTACCTGGGTGGGGGATGTGGGTTGTGGGTGCACCTAGGCCAGGGGGGAAATGGCAGGGTAGGTCCCATGTTGGGCAGGATCTGAAGCACTCCAACCTCAATAGTGTTAGTGGACATCTACTACTGGGCAGGGTCTTGTGGGCTTCAGGTGTGCAGCTATTGGCGTTCGGCATTGTACCCCATGGCCTGGTGACTAGCATTGTAACTGGTAGTGCATGACCTAGTGCATAGAGCTGATCCCTGTGTGTTGTGTACGCCAAATGTAGTGTTGTTGCTGGCATTGACCAAGTGTATCCTCTGTCTCTACCCACTCCTTGTTTTGTCACCCTGTCCTTGTGTGCATTAGCATCATCTGGCGGAGGAGCAGAGGCACTGGAGATGGAGGGAGATGCATCCCACATGGGCCTGGAGGCCAAATCCACCAACGGTGAGTGCACCAGTGGGACGGAGGATAGATGAGGAGAGCACCACGACGGAGACAGGAGGGGACACTACCCACAGCGACTCCTCCGCCGATGGAATCTCCCTGGTGGTGGCGGACACCTTTGTGCCCACCCCAACAACAGGTACAGCCGCCACCCCCGTAGCAGCACCGCCCTCCCAGAAGCCCCTCAGCGTGTTTCCCGTGCCCGCTCACCCAGGCGAATGGTCATCTCCTTCGCCCCAGCACCTCAGGCCCTGCCCAAGTCAGCCCTGCTGCCCTCAGTGAGGAGGCTATTGACATCCTGAGATCCCTCACTGTTGGTCAGTCAACCATACTGAATGTCATCCAGGGAGTAGGAGGGCATTTGCAACAAACAAATGCATAACTGTAGGACATTCACTCTGGTGTGGCAGCACAACAGAGAGCATTCCAGGTTCTGGCCTCCGCACTGATGGCAGCCATTGTCCCTGTCTCTAGCCTCCCCCTCCAACTTCCTCTACCCAGTCCCAATCCCCTCATCCCCAGCCTATGCCAAGCACTCCTTCAGACCAGCAATTACCCAAATCAACACACAGAAATGGCTCAGGCAAACACAAGCACCACACTTCATCTCACAGACACTCACACAAGCACCATCCCCATGCAGACATACCAACATCCACTGCCTCCACTGTGTCTCCTCCTCCTCCTTGTCCACCCTCCTCCCAATAGCGACTCCACTCACACCTGCGTGCACTACATCCTCATCCACTACCTCCATCACCAGCACGCTTATCACTACACGCCCCCAATGGCAGTCACCACCCCCACATCCATGAACACGTCCCCTGTGTCCTCTCCCACTGTGTCTGTGACCCCTCCTCCCAAAGTACAGAAACACAAGCACGCACCCACCCAACAGGCATCCACCTCACAACAACTTCCAGCCCATGCACCTGCACCCAAACACAGCAGACTAACACCTCTTACAACCACTCCCTCTTTCTCCACTCCCAAACCTTCACCCTCTTCCAGCCCCAGTGTCCCTAAGAAGCTTTTTCTCGCCACCCTTGACCTATTCCGTACCCCTACCCCCATCCTTCACCTCGGGTCAGGATGGCCAGAACCCAGGCCAGCACCTCAGTCACCCAGTCCACGGGCACTGTGGTTTCTGCAGCTGTGAGAGGCTCCAAGGTGGCACCCGTCAGCCCAGCAAGTTTGCCACCAACAGCTACCAAGGCCAAGAAGGGTCCACCACCTGGCAAGGGCTAGAAGAGGACAGTATCCAGCAATGGGAAGGAGGCACAACCAGCCAGCAAGGCCAAGTCAAAGACTCCAGCTGGCGGAAGCAAGGAGGCACTACCATCTGCCAAGGGCAGGAAGGGGCACAGAACACCAGCCATGGCACTTCAGACGAAGGCTGCAGGGGAAGGCCTGGAGGCTACCACCACAACTGCCAGCACCGCCACCTGCACCGCAACCAGCACTGCCACCTGCACCGCTGCCAGCAGCATCACTGCCAGCAGCAGCAGCCTCAGTGGGCAGCCGTCCGAGGGTGCAGGTGAGGCTACCACCACCACTGTCAGCACCGCCACCTGCAGCACAACTGGCATCCACTGAGCAGCCATCACCGCCGGAGAGCAGTGTGTAGTGGTGACTACATTGACTGCAGTGTGTCCTGGCCCCTGCAAAAGCTGTTGTTGTGACACCCAGGTGAGAGACTGTGACCTTGCACTCCAAAACATCTGCATCACAGGGCACAATACCCCCTCCAGAACCAGTGGAAGAAGGCATCCACTCAGCCTCTCATTGCCAGGATGAAGCACACTGGTCACAAGACCCCCTCCAGAACCAGTGGAAGAAGCCTTCCACTCAGCCCCCCCTTGCCAGGATGAAACACACTGGGCACAAGACCCACTCCAGAACCAGTGGAGGAAGCCATCCACTCAGCCCCTCCTTGCCAGGATGAAGCACACTGGGCACAAGGCCCCCTCCAGAACCAGTGGAGAAGACATCCACTTGAGGGACTGTGGCCTTGCACTCACTAGACCAAGCAGTGGGTAAACTACCCACTTGAGAGACTGTGGCTTTGCACTCCCCAGTACCAAGCAGTGGGCAAACCACCCACTAGAGAGACTGGCTTTGCACTCCGCATGACCAAGCCGTGGGCAAACCAACCACCCATTTGAGAGGCTGTGGCTTTGTACTCCCCAGGACCAAGCATTGGGCATGGAGCCCCCTTCAGGAGCAGTGGCGTTATACCATCTTCCGGCCGAGGTGCCCCACCATTCCCTGTCCCCATGAGGTGCCTGTGTGTTTTCAACCTGATGCCCCTGCAGTGTATTGAGGCAGGAGTCAAGTGTGGCCTTGGCCTATGTGTTTTGGCCCAGTGGGCCACAGACAATTTTTGAGTAGGCATTGTCCCGCCTTTTGTATATATTGTATATATTGTACATATTGTTTTTTATTTATGAACTTATTTCTAAGTATTACTAATATTACACTCATTTTACTCCATTCCTTTTGTCCTTGTGATATTCCTGAGTGTTACGGGGTGTATATGTAACATTGTTGCATGTGTTTGTGTGTATAGTGTTGGGAGTGAGGGTGGGAGTGTTGCGTGTTGCGTGTGTGTGTCACTCTCTTTTTCCTCCCCCCACCCTTGTGTGCTAGGTGCCATACTCACGTGGTCGTCGTCGCCGGCATTCATGTTCCTGGTGTATGAGAAGATACACCAGCATGGGGAACACCTGCAGCTCAGGCTCCATGGCGTCCTGGTTCTTCCTTGAGTGTCGAGAATTTAGTCATTTCCCTTCTGTGTTCTGTTTCCGCCGTGCTTTTGACGGCGTTGGTACCGCCCCAGAAAAGCTGGCGGATGGGCGGGTTGTAATGCAGTGGGCGGTACATTGTCTTCTGCCAGTGTTTGTTGCTACCGCCGTGGCGGTCAGAGTGTTAAAGTGGCTGTATGTGTTGGCGGTTTCCGCTGTGGTCATGATTCAATTTTTTTTACAGCCGGCCTGTTGGCAGTGTTACTGCTGCTTTAGCACCGACTGCCAGGGTTGTAATGAGGGACTTAGTCTACATTATCCACCCCACAGTAGTAACAGTCACTGTTGAGGGTAGAATACGTGTTGAGGGTCTGTTGAGAAAGATCTCAGAGGGCCTGGAATTATATGGTATGAGGGTTCACTTCTTTTGGTTATTAGTGTTTGGACAAAGTAAGCTGAGTGAACCTAAGAGACAGCTTCTTTTTCCTCCTTCACTGGCTGATATGCAATACCATAGCACACCAGTACCATTGGATTGCAGACCACTGCAATGTAAACAGTGCCCATTCTGATGGTGCTGGGCTCGGGGGGGCCTGCACTACCCATACCATGAGCATGGGCCATGCAGGGGCCCCAGTGTGCCCCCCGACACTGGCTTTCTACCAGCCTTTCTATGGTGGGGTCCCTGCCATGGAAAGTCTGGTAGAAAGCTGAGTTGTAATCAGCCAGGTGAAGCTGAGTTCAGCACCGCCCTGGATGAGTACAATTCCAACCACCAACATACCATTGGGAACCATGTTCCTTGTGGGGTAGGCATCCCCTGATGGGTCCGCCTGCCAGGGTTATAATGTGGCGGGTGGACCACCACAGTTGCTTGGTCCGACAGTCACTGCAAGACTGGTGGGCCTTAGCCCACCAGCCTTATACTGAGGCCCAAAGTCTTCAATTACTACCTGGATGCTAACATTTGTTGACTGTCTTGCTTTGAAAGGCCAAATGCTACTTTCAAAGAACTCTTATAAAAATAATATACGTTTAATCTTCAAGCCTTCCTAAAACATGCTATAAAATCTTAGCTTACAGTTGAACAACAGAAATCAGCATTTAATGGCCAAAATTACTGAGGAAGATAATCAGTAAGTGGAGCTGGGTGACTGGCTATAAATTACGTTTGAAAAGAGCGAAATAATGAAAGCTTACTCGGAAGTCTTCACAGAAATGGCATGGGAAATGTAAAATGTGCTGCCAGCTCCTGGCTCTCCCTGGGTGCTGGCAGCTCTTTTGTACTTTGACACTGAAAGGCATCAATGTATGAACAGTCCTCCCACTCAGCTCTCCATGCTTCAGAACCTACAGTGAGGGAAACAGAGCCCTTAAAATGTTTGTTATTGATTGGCAGAGAGGGTGTTTTCATGCCAGTGCAAACGCACGCTTTGTGTTCGGGACCTATTTGAACTGTTTGTCTCAAAGGTTACAAATTAAAAGGCATGGGTAGGTCAAGAACAAAGGATTTGCGATTGAGAGCAAATGTTTTTAGCATTTGTTATGTTAGGCTTTTTGTCACAACTTTATATTTTCTTTCGCTATTGATTTAAATATGATTATAGCTTTATCAACTTCTTTCCAGCGTGCTGCGTGTTGTTACTTTCAGAGTCGAGGATAGAAAATCGGAGTGAAGCACTACATGAACACAAACTTTTAGACTAGAGAATATTACTTTCATGTAAAGACAACATTGTGAGTGAAGGTGTGCACTTCAAAGATGATGTGTTAGCACTAAGAAACAGCAAATCACTCCAAGCCAAGTACACTTAATTTGAGCTGGTGGTTGTTAGTGGTCGACAGTGGCGATTATTGGTGGGAACCTAGACAAGATAAAACCATGGGCAGCAGTAACATTTCTCCAGGTTCCAAGCAAAGTCATGTGATATCCAAGTCTCTGGCAGCTTGTCCTGTCATTGAGGAAAGGTCTAACAAGGTTCTGGCATTGACATCGCACATGCCGTTCAGCCATGCTTAACAGAAAGGGGACTCACCTCAAACAGTTGACCACACTAACATACACACACAAGGCAGCGTGTACAATAGCTCACTGCATCTTGTCATCAAGGACCTAGTTTTACAAAGGTTCTGAATAAAAATGTGTACATTGCGACTAATAATGATTCATAATTTGTGATTTGTTATTTGGAATGTGCTAGCATATATTCAGCAAAAGTGGTTGCAATTTGCTTATCGATTTGTCCTGACCACATTGATATTTTGCAAACTGACTTATGTTCTACTAGGATGGCTCACAAAATGCAGAATCAGAATGGGTCACAGTTTTCATGCAGTAGGTTGCAAATTGTTACCCGTTACGATTGACCACAATCACAGTAACGATGGCCTGCTATGGTCAGCAGACCACAATATCTGTGATAGATTTTGAATAAAGCAATTTATTTTTTATTGTAGTCTGTTTTCCTTAAAGAAAAATAATGTGTTGAAAAAATGAAAAGGTACACAAACTATGTTTTGGAGGTAAGCAGTTGTCATATGGTCCACTCCCTACTCTTAAAAAATGTTTTTGTCAACATTCATTTAGGGGATCCTTTCCTGTTTCTGTTACTGATAAATTATTAATGCTGTGTGATTGAATTTCACTCACAAATCATTAAAAGATACCATGAAGAATAAGAGAGTTTATGAATATTAAAACTCTTTTTAAATTGTACAAACCCCATTTAACAATTCAGTGAAGGTTTTCTGAGTCATTAAATGCTTCAGGAAACCATTAGGAATTGCTATTTACAAGGGAAGTGTTAAGCGTTTCCCTTCCAAATAGTGATTCCTAATGATTTCCTAAGCCTAACTTTTAGCATTTGTAAATTCTCTGATTTACAGAACCAGAGGCATGGACATCATTTTGGGGTTACCAGGGGTCCCAGTTGCGACCCCTAGTTTTCCTCTTGCAAACCTTGGCCCTGCCTTTGTGACCCCTGGCCGCAGAGGTGGCAAAATCAGTGCCTGAAACATAACTGCAACTCAACTTTCTTTGTTTTCTGTCAAGTTTATATTTCACTAATAGTGAATTATATTGCATTATTCACTATTAGTGTGATAAAGAATTAATTATAATTTGCTGGAATATGACCGTCCCTGGCAGCTGAGGGGAGTTAAAAACATTTGTTTAATATATGTTGTGCACAAGAGTGGGTGTGTGCATGTCTAAATGTGTGTGTAAGTGTAAGCATTCATATGTGGGTAAAAGTAAAGGTAAAATGGTGTGTGATGTCATCTCCGCTACCCCTGGCAGGCTGGTGAAATGACTTTCATGACCAGAGGTTTTCCAACCACTAAAACCCACTGTACATAAAGCTCTAATATCCTTATCCTAGATCTGCTGCTGTACTTGGGGGATGACCACAGCAGCAATGTGAAGTAAATTCTGATTTTCCACAGCAGGGGTATGTAGAAAATCATGATTTTATTAAAAACACAGATGCTAATATTATGCATATCCTCTTTATTTTGACTCACACAGCAACAACAAGAACTTGACATTTAGAACATAGAATAAGAAGTTTAATAACATTCCAATTCACTATATAATTCTGTTGCAGGCAGCTATCTTCCTTCTTTTTGCTGTGAATAAACAGAACAGGTCCCTCCTTTAGCTTTATAAATGTTAATATTAATATTAATATTAAACATTTTAAGACTTCTGAATTATCGCCTGCCTCCATTGCTTCCTCTAATACAAAAATAAATTAATGGGAGGGTTCCAGTAGAAGGGTCCGATAACATTAGCCTTTGTGTCTTTAATATAATCATGGTGTTCTACCCAAGCACTGCGGGGAAAATCAGAATTTTATGGCAAGGCATGGAGGTCAACGTTATGCATGGTCAAGGTCTTGCCTAAATATTCTCACAGCACTTTCTACAGGTTTAAAATAAAACTTATTAAACAGAGAGGACCTGATTAGGAGTCTGGTGGTTGGACCGCCAGACCTCCAATACTACAGCTGCCAAGACAAAAATGCCAAAACTCTCTAGCATGAACATCCCAACTTGTTCATGTACCTAATCGCAGGTACATTCTCCTTCTTCAACAACACACAACATTTCACCTGGTCTCTGAGAAAACATTTTCACTACACTACAAAAGACCCTTCTAGTAGCACTAGATAGTTGATGTGCATTTCCTTCTCCTGAAAAGTCCACCTCCTTCCTGTTTTAATTGAACCACATTTTGCTCCACAACCTAGAAGACAGGCATCAACCCTATCATCATATCCGGATCGTATCCAAAAATGGCTCTTCCAATCTACGCCTCTATATTTTCCAACCACCACTTCAACTGTTTTATCCTTCGTATTCATTTGAACCTTTTGTGAATATCTCATTCCCCTGAGGTGATAACATGCATTCAATCTCTGAAGAGCCTAATAAGGCAATGGTGCTGGAAAAAATCACTTGAATAGATGCTGACTGTAAACCCAACATCCTGGCTATTTGATGTAATGAAACCCAACTGCCTTGCAACATCCTCTTTTTCACTTTTCAAATCTTCTTTACCTTCCATGCACATAACCTCAACTTACACTCCATTGTCCAAATCTGAAAACCCCTTAAAACAACATCTCTTGTCATGGTTCTAGACAAGGCTTTTTCCTGTTCTCTACAAACCCAACTGCTAACTCTGTTATCTTCCATGCCAAGTCCCTGCTGTCTGCCATTATCAGAATGTCATTTAAATAAACAATGAGACTGACCCCTCTTGTCCGTACCCAATCCTAATTGGTTTCATCAAGTTTGTGAAACACCAAAGGTGCTGATGTCAAATTTAAGGGGAGACTCTTGAACCTCCACATTGCATCTTCCCTCTGAAACTTCAGAACATCTTTCTTATAAACACACTGGGATCTTCAAATACACATCTTTCAGATTCAGATGCATCAACCAATCTCCCCTTCTTAAACGATCCCTCAACAAATGAGTGTCTTCCATCCTGAAATAACTGCATAGCAACCAATCATTTAACTCTCTTAAATTTATCACTGGTCGCATTCCTTTGACTTTCTTCTCCACTAGAAATAATTTACTTACAAAACCACCTAAATAGCTGTCTGTTTCTACATTGCGCCCTTTATTAAGTTCTTTCACCTCCTAAATTACAAACTTTTTTTGTTCCTCTGAAAATTTTAATGCTCTCGGACACTTAGGCCCTCATTACAACCCTGGCGGTAAATCCCACTTACTGCCGTGCTGAAGGCCACCAACATACCGGGGCCGCGGCAGAAATCTGCTACAGGTATTACGACCCACATCTCGTAATCCGCCACAATACAGACACCCACACAAGTCAGCCACATCAAAGGTCAGTGATAAACGGCGATACCAAAACCCACACCTTCACGGCAACAAGAAAACGCCCACACTATCACAACCCACAAATCAACGCAGGGGTCTTTCAACCGCGGTAATCCATTGGCGGTACACACCGCTGTGCTGAAAATACACACACATTTACAAAACACAACCACATTGGACAAATCAAAATACACACACCTGAGATACATACACACACCACTCCCACACACTCAATACTATATAAAACACACACCCACATCACACACAAACCCCTACGACAACAATTGAGAATGAAGCACAGAGAGAGACACCACCATCCACAAACTAGCAGCCACAGACACTCAACACCATCACCCACACAACTTCCACGCACAAAACACCACACACCACTACATATCACCACACTTATCACCACATACATCACCCCACACATCACCTACACCACCCCATGGCACGGAAAAGACACCCCAGGTTCTCTGAGGAGGAGCTCAAGGTCATGGTGGAGGAAATCGCACGGGTAGAGCCACAGCTATTTGGCTCACAGGTGCAGCACATCTCCATAGCTAGGAAGATGGAGCTATGGCGAAGAATTGTTGACAGGGTCAACGCAGTGGGACAGTACCCAAGAAATCGGGACGACATCAGGAAGAGGTGGAACGACCTACGAGTCAAGGTGCGTTCCGTGGTCTCCAGACACAACATCGCGGTACAGCGGACTGGCGGCGGACCCCCACCTCCTCACCCACAACTAACAACATGGGAGGAGCAGGTCTTGACTATTCTGCATCCGGAGGGCCTCGCAGGAGTCGGTGGAGGAATGGACTCTGGTAAGTCAAATCTTAACTATCATATCCCCCACCCTACCTGCATGCTATCACATACCCCCACCCTCGCCCCCACCCCTATCACTCCAACTCCTCACAAATGTACCAATATCACAAACCACCCATCCCAACACCAAGCCCTGCATGCAAAAACAAAGCATGGACACCCATCACTAAAGCATGCCCACTGCACATACCCATAACACCCCCCTAAACCATCATCACACAAGCCCACACACAGGAATGCTAGCACTGGGGTACACGGTCACCCACCCATTGCACACCATGACACACACAGATGCAATAATCATGCTTTTCCACCCCTGCAGGACCACTACCCAACATCAGTAGACAGGAGGGTCCAGACATCTCCACCCCACCCACAGAAGAGGCCCACAGTGATGATAGCAGCTCTGTCCGCCTGGATCTACATGACCAGCCCGGACCATCGTGGGCCACGGGACAGTCGGTTCCCCTCACACAAGCACAGCCCACCACAGACCTTCCACTCTCTGGTAACACCAGCACAGCACCCACCCAGCGGGCCCATACCTCCGTCCCCAGGACCCATCAATCAGCTGTGTGTCCACCACTACAGGGAACCCAGGATAACCCACCACCCCTACAACAACAGGGACCTGGGGGCATTGGTAGTGGGCACAAGGTCAAGGGGACGGAGGCACTGGAACACAGGGGAACTGGGAGGGCTGCTGTGCGACAGGGGGCGGACAGGCCTAGGGAACCCACTCTCCACGAGGCCCTCTCCTCCATCATTGGAGCATACCACCACTCCCAGGAGACGATGGCAACGGTACTGGCCAAGTTTCAGGACACCCAGCGCCTGCAGGAGGAACAGTATTTGGGCTTCAGGGAGGAACTTAGAACCATCAGCACTGCCCTGGGCACCATCGTAGGGGTGCTGAAGGAGATACTGAACACCAGGAGGGACACTGTGGCACTCCCAGGGGCCCCTGACACTAGCCTGGACGATGAACTGCCCACCACCTCCGCTGGCGCTAGTGGACAGGAGGCACCGCTACAGGACCACCACACCAGCACCCCACCCCTTGCAGACAGAGAACCACCCCCCAAACGGTCCCTGAGAACCAGGAACAAGACAGAGCACAATGCCAAGACCCCCGCCAAATAATAAGACCACCCTGATTGTCATCCTACTGTCCCACTTTGTAACCCTGTCCATATTGGAACTGCCCCTGCTCCGCTTCCTATGCCCATATTGGCAATGCACCTGTGAGACTAATAGACTGGACTCTGCCATGGACATTCCTCCACCATCACCCCTCACCATTTTACAACCCCCCTCCAATATTTAGCACTGCAATAAACATCCTTGAAGCACAAAACAACCTGGAGTCAGTCTGTGATTTTGAAAATGTGTATTAGCAATGACAGTGACAAAATGCGTTCTCAAATGTAATGTCAACATACGTATGTCACACATCTCAAGTCCATGAGGAATCTAAGCAGATGACACACGTTGGAAACCACACCTGTGAAACCGTAATGGAAATGTACAACTCAGTTACCATATACTGGTTGAAATCGACAGACAGGATAGAGGTAGAAGTGTGAAAGTACTTGTAGTAGGCAGGAATGTATTCTCACCTGTGTGTCACTGGAACTATTGCTGGATAACTAAGTCCCTGTTGTCAATGTCTTCTTCCTCTGCTTCCTCCTCATGACTGTCCACAGGCTCCACAGCTGCCACAACACCGTCATCTGGACCATCCTCCTGCAGAAAAGGCACCTGTCTTCGCAAAGCCAAATTGTGAAGCATACAGCAGGCCACGATGATCTGGCACACCTTCCTTGGTGAGTAGAATAGGGAACCACCTGTCATATGGAGGCACCTGAACCTGGCCTTCAGGAGGCCGAAGGTACATTCGATCACCCTCCTAGTCCGCCCATGGGCCTCATTTTAGCGTTCCTCTGCCCTGGTCCTGGGATTACTCACTGGGCTCAGTAGCCATGAGAGGTTGGGGTAACCAGAGTCCCCTAATAGCCACACCCGGTGCCTCTGGAGTTGACCCATCACATAAGGGATGCTGCTATTCCGCAGGATGTAGGCATCATGCACAGAGCCAGGGAACATAGCATTTACCTGGGAGATGTACTGGTCTGCCAAACATACCATCTGTACATTCATCGAATGATAACTCTTCCGGTTCCTGTAAACCTGTTCACTCCTGTGGGGGGGACCAGAGCTACATGGGTCCCATCAATGGCACCTATGATGTTGGGGATATGTCCAAGGGCATAGAAGTCACCTTTCACTGTAGGCAAATCCTCCACCTGAGGGAAAACGATGTAGCTCCGCATGTGTTTCAGCAGGGCAGACAACACTCTGTACAACACGTTTGAAAACATAGGCTGGGGCATCCCTGATGCCATGGCCACTGTTGTTTGATATGACCCACTTGCAAGAAAATGGAGCACTGATAGCACCTGAACTTGAGGGGAGATTCCTGTGGGATGGCAGATTGCTGACATCAGGTCAGGCTCCAACTGGGCACACAGTTCCTGGATTGTGGCACGGTCAAACCTGTAGGTGATGATTAAATGTTGCTCCTCCATTGTCAACAGGTCCACCAGCGGTCGGTACACCAGAGGATTCCGCCATCTCCTCACATGTCCCAGCAGACGGTGCCTAGGAAGGACAAAAGCGACCACAGAGACAAACAACTCAGAGGTATGTACCCACAGTGTACACAGAACACGAATCACAATCCAAAAGGTTGCCTGTATGTGTGTTGAGTCTAGGCCTAGGTATGTGTGACGCACTTAAAAATGAGCCCATGTGGGCCCCTGGAATGGCGGCTGCCTGACCTCTAAACTGGGACAATGGGATGTGAGGTAACTGTACTGGCGTTTTACACCGTCGCGGTAGGCGGTCGAAGACCGCGGTGCAATGTTGCATTGGTTAACATTGGACCCTATGGGTCCCAGGAGCCAATGACGAAGTGCGCCGGCGGTGATGGTACGCTCCGCTGCGGACGTCACGGCCGTGGACGTGACTGCCATTTTCTATCTGTTCAATCACTCGATACCTGATCTTCGACAGGAGAGGACCTACACTACAAGTGCTGCTGTGACCTCGGTCTGGAAGAGACAATGGCTCGTGCATCTGGGGAAAGGGCCCCTGCCTTCACTGCAGAGGAGTTGGAGAAGCTCGTGGACGGGGTCCTCCCCCAGTACACGCTACTCTACGGTCCTCCATACCAACGGGTAAGTACACAGGAAGCACATTGTATGGGCTATGCCTGAGTGGAGAGGGCTAGTTATAAGAATGAAGGGGGCACAGTTCTGCGTGCATGAAGGACTGTGAATGCATGTGCCACATGGCAAGGGTAGGGATGTGGGCCACTCACTTCGACGGTGCAGTTGCTAATGACTTCTCTTCTTCCCCTGTACATTTCATTTAGGTCAGCGCCCACCAGAAGAAAGATATTTGGCGTGCCATCGCCAAGGACGTCCGGACCCTGGGGGTCCACCACAGACGGAGAACCCACTGCCGTAAAAGATGGGAGGACATTCCCCGCCGGAGCAAGAAGACTGCGGAGGCTCAGTTGGGGATGGCCTCCCAACGTGGGAGGGGTGCCCAACGCACCATGACCCCCCTGATGTTCCGGATCCTGTTGGTGGCCTACCCTGAGTTGGATGGGTGCTTGAGGGCATCACAGCAGACACAAGGGGGTGAGTCAAACATCATTCTGCTGACTTTGCGCGCAGTGAAGGTGTCTGGGTGGGGGAGGAGGGCTGTGGGTTTCCCTAGGCCAGGGCGAGTTCAGTAGGCTAGGCCCCTCCGTAATGCAGGCCATGTGGCACTCCACCCCACCTCTGTAGAGTGCCAAGTACAGGTATACATGCCCCTGTGTCATCTATGTGTGCAGATATCCACCATTGCCATGTAGTCCATATCCCAGGAACTGCATCTGTAGAGCCCAACAGCGTGGTGTAGTGCAGGGGGCTGCTGTGTCTGTATTGTCCGCCAACGGTAGCAGTAAGCCATGCACTCAACCTGTCTTTCTTCTGTCGTCCCCCCCCTTTTTGTGGTCTCCCTGTTCTTGTGTGCATCAGCATCATCAGGCAGAGTTACAGTGGCACCGGAGCACGAGGGAGCTGCATCCCACATGGCCATGGAGGGCCACACCACGGACTCTGAATACACCAGTGGGATGGAGGGCGAGGGGAGCTTCACGGCGGTCACAGGATCTGCAACTAGCGACACGGACTAGTCCTCCGATGGGAGCTACCTTGTGGTGGCGGCAAAATCTGTGCCCCCCACTTCTACACGTACAGCCGCCACCCCCCCTACCAGCACCGCCCCCCCAGCAGCCCGTCAGCCTTCACCCGTGCCCGTTCACCCAGGAGGGTGGGCATCACCTTCGCCCCAGGCACCTCAGCCCCTGCCCCTGTCACCTCTGCTGCCCTCAGTGAGGAGGCCATTGACCTCCTCAGGTCCCTCACTGTTGGGCAGTTTACCATTTTGAATGCCATCCAGGGTGTAGAAAGGGAATTGCAACACACGAATGCATTTCTGGAGGGCATTCATTCTGGTCAGGCTGCCCTTCATCGAACCCTGCAAACTCTGGCCTCAGCACTGATGGCAGCCATTGTCCCTGTCTCTAGCCTCCCCCCTCCAACTTCCTCCACCCAGACCCAATCCCCTGTACCCCAGCCTATCCCAAGCACACCATCAGACCAGCATGCCCACACTTCACCACACAGGAGAAGCTCAGGCAAACATAAGCACCACACATCCCACAGGCACTCACCCAAGCATCACACACATACAGACACACCAACATCCACTGCCTCCACTGTGTCCCCCTCCTCGTCATCTCCCTCCTCCCTCCCAGTCTCGTCTACACTCTCACCTGCATGCACTACCACTACAGCCACTAGGTCCCGCACCAGCACACCCACCACCACACCCCACTCACGTGCACTCACCACCCCCACTACCATTTACACGTCCCCTGTGTCCTCTCCCAGGGTGTCTGTGATGCCCCCTCCCAAAGGACACAAACATAGGCACACACCCACCCAACATACATCCACCTCACGACAGCCTCCAGTGAATGCACCTGCACCTAAAGCCACAAAAGTTACACCTCCTACAACCACCTCCTCTTCCTCCACTCCCAAACCCCCTTCAGCTACCCATCCCAGTGTTCCTAAGAAACTTTTCCTGACCAAGCTTGACCTCTTTCCCACCCCCCCTACAATTCATAGGTCCCGTACTAGCACCTCAGCCAAAAATCTCCGGGACCAGTGGTGCCAGTTGTTACAGGTATGTGGAGTGCACCGGACACCAGGGCAGCCAGTGTGACACGGAGCCACAGCACAGCCAGTCCCCCCCCTGTGAAGCACCAGAAGTTGGACATTGCCCGGCGGCAGAGGGGGAAGACTCCAGCCAGCAAAGCCGCTCACAAGGGCCCCGGGGGGAGAGTCGACTCAGCTGTGACTCCTCCCAAGGTGGGGAAGGGGGAGAAGAAATTGCCAAAGTCTGGGAGGAGCAGCACGGCATAGAAGACCGCCATCATACCCGCTGCCCAGGAGGCCACCGCCAGCCCAATCATCAGTGGCCAGGAGGCCACCGCCAGAGTCAGTGCCCAGGAGGCCACCGCCAGCCACAGCACAGCTGCCCAGGAGGGCCCCGGCAGCCACAGCCCAGCTGCCCAATGAAGGACCGCCAGCCCCAGCCCAGCTGGGTAATGAATGACCGCCATGGCAAGCACCGCTGAACAGGGCACGCACTGCTGAACAGGTCAGAAACTGCAAACTCAAGCACCGCTGAACAGGGCAAAGACCGCCATGGCAAGCACCGCTGAACAGGGCAAGCTCCGCTGAACAGGTTAGAAACTGCAAACTCAAGCACCGCTAAACAGGGCAAAGACCGCAATGGCAAGCACCGCTGAACAGGGCAAGCACAGCTGAACAGGTCAGAAACTGAAAACTCAAGCACCGCCGAACAGGGCAAGGACCGCCAAGTCAAGCACCGCTGAACAGGGCAAGCACCGCTGAACAGGATAAGCACCGCCGAACAGGGCAAGGACCGCCAACTCAAGCACTGCTAGCCCTTGAGCGGCAGGGGCAGTGACGCAACTGGGACCGTCACGGGGTGAGTGATGCACTCTGGGTACCAGTCCCCCTCCAGAACCAGTGGAGACATGCATCCACTCCCTCTGTCCTGCATAGGATGAAGCACTCTGGGCACCAGTCCCCCTCCAGAACCAGTGGAGACATGCATTCACTACCTCTGTCCTGCACAGGATGAAGCACTCTGGGCACCAGTCCTCCTCCAGAACCAGTGGAGACATGCATCCACTACCTCTGTCCTGCACAGGATGAAGCACTCTGGGCACCAGTCCCCATCCAGAACCAGTGGAGACATGCATCCACTACCTCAGTCCTTGGCAGGATGAAGCACTCTGGGCACCAGTCCCCCTCCAGAACCAGTGGAGACTGTTATCCACTTGAGAGACTGTGGCTTTGCACTCCCCAGGATGGTACAGTGGGCAAACCACCCACTGTAGAGACTTGAGAGACTGTGGCTTTGCACTCCGCAGGATGGTACAGTGGGCAAACCACCCACTGTAGAGACTTGAGAGACTGTGGCTTGGCACTCCCCAGGATGGTACAGTGGGCAAACCACTCACTGTAGAGACTTGAGAGACTGTGGCTTTGCACTCCCCAGGATGGTACAGTGGGCAAACCACCCACTGTAGAGACTTGAGAGACTGTGGCTTGGCACTCCCCAGGATTGAACAGTGGGCAACCCACCCACTGTAGAGACTTGAGAGACTGTGGCTTTGCACTCCCCAGGATACATCAATGGGCATGGAGCCCCCTCGTGGATCTGGCGTTGTGCACTCATCCGGCTGAGGTGCCCCCCCTTCCCTTCCCCCTGAGGTGCCTGTTGTATTTGTATCTGATGCCCCAGCAGTGTTCTCTCCGTTTTGATCAGGTATCTAATGTGGGCCTCGCCCATGCATTTTGGGCCCAGTGGTCCACGGACAATGACTTGTGCATTACCTGCACTACTAATCGTGACATATATTTTGTTTAATGTGTATATATATATATATATGTAGATATTTGGTTGCTGTATTTTGATATATTACAATGGTTCCACTCATTTCCTTTGGTCTTTGCATTCTTCTGGGGGGGTTGGGGGTTGTTACTGTAATGTTTGGATATGCATTGGTGTGTGTGTTGTAGTGGGTGAGGGTCGGGTGGGGGTGCTGAGTGAGTGTGTCCCTGTCTTTTGCCTCCCCCTCCCCTATGTTGTAGGTGCAGTACTCACCGTTGTCTTCGCCGCTGGCGTTGATGATCGTCGTATAGGAGCAGGAAGACTAGTGAAGGAAGAATATGGAGTTCAGGCTCCATGGTGCCCTCCTTCCTCGCGGAGTGTGTAGAGGTGAGCGTTTTCCCTTTGAAATGGCTGTTTACGCCATGTTTTTATCCGCGATGAATCCACACCGGAAAAGGTAGCGGATTGGTAGGTTGTGATACTGTGGGTGGTACTTTGTCTCCTGCCTGTCTGTTGGCAGTGACCGCCGCGCTGTTTGTCTGTACCGCCGTGGCGGTCGGAGTGTTAAAGTGGCTGTCTTTGTTGGCAGTTTCCGCCACAGTCATAATTCCAAATTTTTTACCGCCGGCCTGTTGGTGGTCTTACCGCCGCTTTAACACCGTCCGCCAGGGTTGTAAAGACCACCATTGTCTCCTATTGCATTCTATTGTGTTCTACAGTGTTTGCACTACTTTTCTAACTGTGTGTGTATATTTTGTGTATATTACTTACCTTCTAAGAGAGTATATCCTCTGAGATACTTTTTGCATATTGTCACTAAAATACAGTACCTTTAGTTTTAGTAACTCTGAGTATTGTGTTTTCTTATGATATAGTGCTAAGTGATATAAGTGGTATAGTAGGAGCTTTGCATGTCTCCTAGTTCAGCCTAAGCTGCTCTGCTATTGCTACCTCTATCAGCCTAAGCTTCTAGAACACCTCTAATCTACTAATAAGGGATAACTGGACCTGGCACAAGGTGTAAGTACCACAAGGTACCCACTATAAGCCAGGCCAGCCTCCTACAATGACATCCAGCACTGTCAGTACCAGCAGGTGGCAGGCTAAGTCGCAGCAGAGTGGAGTGTGTCTCTGCCTCCATGGAGTATCATGCTAACTGTTCCCAGGCAATCTCGTGGCACACACACCCAGGTGAGGGAATGGGACCTGTCACACTGCATGTGGAGCACTCTGGGCACCAAGCCCCCTCCAGAACCAGTGAAAAAACACATTCACTCACACAGTCCTTGGCAGGATGAAGCACTCTGGGCACAAAGCCCCCTCCAGATCCAGTGGAGAAAAACATCCACTACCCCAATCCTTGGCAGGATGAAGCAATCTGGGCACAAAGTCCCCTCCAGAACCAGTGGAGAAACACATCCACTCACACAGTCCTTGGCAGAATAAAGCACTCTGGGCACCAAGCTTCCTCCAGAACCAGTAGAGAAACACATCCACTCACACAGTCCTTGGAAGGATGAAGCACTCTGGGCACCAAACTCCCTCCAGAATAAGTTGAGAAACACATCCACTCACACAGTCCTTGGCAGGATGAAGCACTCTGCGCACAATACCCCCTCCAGAACCAGTGGAAAAACACATCCACTCACACAGTTCAGTGGCAGGATGAAGCACTCTGGGCACAAAGCCCCCTCCAGAACCAGTGGAACATGTCAACAACTTGAGAGACTGTGGCTTTGCACTCCCCAGGACCAATCAGTGGGCAACCCACCCACTTGAGAAACTTGAGAGACTGTGGCTTTGCACTTCGCACAACCAATCAGTGAGCAACGCACCCACTTGAGATACTTGAGAGACTGTGGCTGTGCATTCCCCAGGACCAATCACTGGGCAAGCCACCCACTTGAGAGACTTGAGAGACTGTGGCTTTGCACACCCCAGGACCAAACTGTGGGCATACAGCCCCCCCATGGAGCAGTGGCGTCGTCTGATCATCCGGCTGAGATGCCCCCCTTCCTCTCCCCCTGAGGTGCATGTTTATATTCGATCTGATGCCCCAGCAGTGTTGTCTCCGTTTCGAGTCAGGTATCATGTGTGGGCTTCGCCCATGCATTTTGGGACCACTGGTCCACGGATAATGATTGGAACACTATCTGAACTTGTGTAGTTGCTGTACATATTTGTATATACTGATGATGTAAAGTTATCTTGGCCTATCTGATTTTTCGATGATTACACTCATTAGAATCATTTCATTTTGTCCTTGCATTCTTCCAGGGGGTGACGGGGTGTAAATGTAATGTTGCTGCATGTATTTGTGTGTATATTGTTGTTGGTGGGGGTGTTGCGTGTTGCGTGTGTGTGTGTCACTCTCTCTTGCCTCCCTCCTCCCCTGTGTGATAGGTGCAGTACTCACCGTGGTCGTCGCCGGCGTCTTTGCTGCTCCTGGTAGAAGAGGAGGTAAACCAACATGGGCAGGACCTGTAACTCGGACTCCTTGGCATCCTGGTTCCTTGTTGAGTGTCGAGAGGTGGGTGGTTTCCGTTCCAAAGACTGTTTCCGCCGTGTTTTTGATGTCGTTGGTACCGCCCCGCAAAAAGTGGCGGATTGGCCTGTTGTATTACAGTGGGCGGTACATTGTGTTTTGCCTGTCTGTTGGTGGTTACCGCCGCGGTGTTTGTTTCTACCGCCGTGGCGGTCGGAGTGTCAAAGTGGCTGTCTATGTTGGCGGTTTCCGCCATGGTCGTGATTCCATTTTTTTAACCGCCGGCCTGTTGGCAGTATTACCGCTGCTTTAACACCGACCGCCAGGGTTGGAATGAGGGCCTTAATCTGCACTGGAATCTCCACAAAATCTATATGATAACAATGCCCTGTTTCTAAAACCAAAGGGTATGAAGTTATCTCCTTTCATCTTTCCAAAAAGTTGGCCAGTCTGCCTCCCAGCTTTATTGGGGTACACAACAGGTCACTTTCCAAACATACCTCACAGTCCTCTTGTCATTCTATTTCCCCTAGATCTTCTTCCTCTCTGCCTCTGAGAGAAACATCCTGATGACTGAAAACTTGAGGGTCTATATCCTCGCTGAAAAGAACCCCGTGTGATTCCAAAACCATGGCTGGGAAATCGACTCTGCATTCCCTCAACCCCACCAAAAATCTTTCTCATATATTTTGGAACCTTTTGAATAGAGTTAAAATTTCACACACACTTCGCCATTTTCTCAACAAAGTACTCTCCAAAAAGCAGTCCATTGGCCTTTTGTCCTGACTCTTTATGTTTCAAGTCTATTTTCATTAATATACTTTAACTTCTTTTCACACATAATGCTGCATTTGTATTATCCAGGAAACATACAGCTCATTGCACCCAGTGGTGCAGCTCCTGGATGTCAGTAGCAGTTTCCCGCAAATATGTCAAATATGTCAAAGATTTTTGTTAATGGGACAAAAACATCAATCAACCTGTCCTGGCAACATTTCAGGCCCTTATCCGACCCTCTTATAGTCCGGTCCAGATTTATGAAGAAAGCTAACATTTTAGAATCCAACTCAGGTGTATAAGCCATTTTATTGGCCAGAGATGGTCGGGGACACTCTGAGCACAATCTATTCCTTACATCTTTACACATCTCATGACTAATCCAGTGCTCCACATATTCTGCCACATGGTTCACTGGAATCTATTGTGGGGATAATGGATGTTGAATTGAATATGGATTGAACATCAGTTCACCAAGTGGGTCCTTTCTGATCTTGATCATTATTCTCTACACAATTTGCTTTTTCTAGGAACCTCATAGTCGTCTGTATCCCCCATATCGGTGGAACAAGAAACAATTATGTCAGCACTACTGGATGACGTGTAACAAGCCACTACTCTGTGACCCCTTTTGTGGCCTTTATAGCCTTTTCCTCGAACTCCAAATGAGTTGCCTTCTTTTTTCTACCATGAGGACCGTATTGTCCTTTAATTTTTACATTCTTAATTTTTTTGGACTGATAAATGCTCCCTTTTTTAGGTCCCTTTATGACCATCGTTCGACCCACCTACTTTCATAGCAACTTCCTCAATAGACCAAAACTGTTCATCTTCCATCTTCTTAAATCTGTCCTCCAATTTTTCCATACAGCTATCAAACCTTTTTCCAGCAGATCTGCCAATAAAGAAATGGCTTTATTAAAACACTCCTGTACCTTATCATTCAAAGCTTGCCCCACAAACAAATTATCCACCATACTGTGTGTCTTGTCAGAAATCACTTTCCCTTGAAGTATCAAACAAAATATCCTATATAAATACACATTTATAAATTATAGATTTTAAAAAAATTGAAATTTGCCTTAAAAAACAAAGTTACAGGGATGTTATAGTTAGGCTCATGCCCCTGCCATGCCCAGTACTTTCGTAAAAAATGTTACTGCAAATAATACATTGATATCAATTATGTTATCAAAGATGTCATGAGTGCAGTAATTTGTGGGGTAACTAGCAGTTCATGGCAAGGGCGCAAGTTACATTTACCTTAGAGCAGGAGTTATAGTTACTTGAGATAGCTGTAACAATACCAGGTGACCTTCTATGGTTTTGTACATTTAAAATGTGAGCCTAACTATAAAGTCCCTGTAACTGGTTTTTAAATTGTATTTCCTAACTATAACATCCCTATAACCTTTGTTTTTTTCAGTGAATTTCTATGTTTTTTTAACATAAAGTACATTTCATTACTACACATTAATCCAACCAAAGCTGTTATTAGCCTTCGCTTAAAGTTCAGTGAGAAACGATAAATCAAAGTACGCATCACCAGTGTGAGTGCACGATACTGTGGCTCATACTGAAAACAAACTATGCGTGCACGCTACCAGAAACGTGAGTTAATTACTAAGACTTCTGTTTAAACAGCTTACTAATAGAATCTCTATTTAACATGTAATTCTCAATAGCATAAGAGCACAATAGCATCAGAACTAACTCTTTCCTCACCATTTGAACAACGTTACGCTCTCAGACTAAAAACAGCAAAAATAACATTCTAATATCCCTAAATAACCTAAAACACATATCCCCTGACACAACCTGTGAAAGGAATAGAATATATGCTTTTTTAAATATTTTATATTATCTTAAACAAATGGATGAATCATTGAATAAATAGTATGGTTATAAAATACTACCTGGCAACAATATTCAAGACCCCTTTTACCTAGACACTTATACCTAACCAAAACAACACTCTTGGTTGAATGTGGAAAGTACAACTGTCTTCTGGGTTAGCAGCTACAAAGAAGGAAGATGACAGCCTGTAACAGGATTATATATAAAGGATTGGAATGCTAATAAAGTTCTCATTATACGTCCTAAATGTTAGGTTCTAGTTGCTGCTGTGTAAGTGGCAGTGAAGAGGGTATGCATAATATTCGTCTCCATGTCTTGCCTTAAAATCATATATGTGTGCATAGGCTATTTCTTTCTGATTGTTGCATACAGACATATGCACAATATAGATCATTCGTAAGCTGCATGAAGTTTTGCCATCGACCTGGATCAAAGTTCTCAGCGTGAGTAGCTCTGTTTTGCAGTGAAATTCATCAATTTCCAGAGACTGCTCTTATTCCTGCAATACAGGATTCACTCCTAGAATTACCTGAATGTGTGTAGGTGTTTAGTCAACAGTGAATAAAGCATAATATAAAAAGGTGTTCAATCATAAATATACTGACACAACAATGCTGGATCTCTGTCTCCCACTTCCTCCCTAGATCACAGTCTCTCACTCCAAAAGCTGCAGTCCTGCACTTCCTTACTCTCACACTCACAATCTGTGCATTGTGAGTAACTAGAGTCCTATGTGGCATGCAGCATATTTTTCACTTCCTCCTTCTTGACCTCACATGTACCTGTGAGAATACTTTCAGGAGTTAAGAAGCAGAGCAACTCTATGCCAAAGTGTTTGCCTCAGCTTTGAACAGTCATTGTTAGCCTCGCAAGCTAACATTTGCCCTCTGTTTTGGAAGGGTCAGTCAGTCGATTACCTTTATTTGGACTTTAAGCCACCTAAGGATGATGTAAGCAACATCATTGATAAGACGCATACATAAATAATATAAAAACACCATGAGAATGAGCGACATCAATGATAAAACACATGCATTTATAATTCTGAAAACATCACGAGAACAAAATAACACTATAAAATATGATTCATTCAGAAATAACCTGCAAAAGTGGGCCCATTTGGAAATAGGCAAGAGGCTGGAATGGGACAATTCTTCAGATTTCATCACGAATAACCAAACCCAGTGCTTTTTTTAAGTTTAAAAGCATGGCAGACTTAATTAATAACAAATACACAGCAGTATTCTCAATCTAAGAGTTAGAGATGCTGTAAAGATTATTTATTTGATTTTAGATCAAAAGTGCACAGTAAAGGATGAAAATATTTTTTTCTTGAATTCTCATAAGATTTACAAAAAAACATACAATTCACAAGAGATTGCTGGGAGGTTTTGACACAGAGACAGGGTGGTGAAGAGTGAAAGGCTGTCATAAAGTGCAAAGCGCTGAGTGTGAACCGTGTGAGATGAAATCTATGTTCAGTATTACAAACCATGTCAAGTATGGTTCTGTCTCTTTCATACACTCACAAACTAAATAATGGGAAACCAAACTCATACAAGAGGCTGTAGAAAATGTTGACTTGTAACGTATGTTGTGTAAAAAGTGATGTTACTATATTATATATTATATATAAATATATATGTTTGGTACTGTTATGCAAAATCTGTAGGGGCATATTTACTAGCCCCTTGCACCTCCTTTCGTAATTTATTTTTACGCTAAGGTGGCGTTAGGTAGGCATTTCTAATGCCTCAAATTTACAAAGTGGCTCAATGCTTGCATTGAGCCACTTTGTAACCCCTTGTGCCACATTATGCGTGTGCTAGGCATATTGTATGCAAGGGGGTGTTCTGGCACTGGGAGGCCCCAAAAATATTGCCCAGTGAAATTTACAAGATTTCACTGCATCATTTTTTGCTTCATTTTTAATGCCTGCTCTGAGCAGGCATTAAATTGACCCACCCATTATGTTCAATGGGCCTCCTTCTGATTTGCTGCACTAGCGTCAACTTTTTTGGCAATCAAACACAGTCATAGATCTCAGGCTGATCACCAGAACATTTAGAGGCAACACCACCAGCTATTGACAAATCCGGCATCTGTGAAAGTCACCACAATTGAGGAAATACACACTTCACCTTGGCTCGCGAAATGTCAAGAGGTTGGCAAGCAAACTAACAGAACCAGAGTTTTTGAATTTGTTAAAAATATCAAGAAGCAATTGCAAACCATTAGTGGTTCATGTGATTAGGACCGTGTAGTCAGCCTATAGTAATGTAGGTACAAGGTGTCCCCTACTTTTGCTAGGTATTTACCTTTGCCTAGCAGTACAAATTCCAGTGCATTTTTATAAAAGAGAAATAAGAAAGGAGCTAAAATGCAGCCTTGTTGCCAACATTGGATAAATAAAAGGGCGTGGTGCAATGTCAGTTTAAACAGTGCAGTGCAATCTCAGTCCTTGGCTGTCCTTGGCTGTTGTTTTGGTATGAAGATATGCTAAAAAGTTAATCAAGGCTGGGTCAATCCCTTTAATGGTCATCATGGACCATATTATATCTCGGTCCACCAGATTGAATGCGCTCAAAAGGTCCATGAAAGCCATGTGTTAAGGGCTGTTCGACTGTGCTGACCCAAGGTTAAAAACCACAGTATGCCTCTTACATAAAGCTGTTCTCCAAAGCCCATTTCTCCAAGAATTGTAACAGGAATCTCTCTAAGATCTTAACCCAGGAGTCTAAGAGGGAAATAGGTTGATAGAACAAGGGATGACTTTTTTCTACCTTTTTAAAAATGGGAACAATAGCAGACTTCTTCCAAGAATCTGGAATATTACCTCTAACTGCAGAGTAAAAATACTGGTTAAGAAGGGAGCCCAAAAGACAGGAATCTGCATATAAACATCAATGGGAACATCAAAGGAAACCCCGTCGGGGCCAGCAGCCTTGTCGGAAACGTAATGTGAAATGGTCCTTGTAACATCCTTAACATAAATAGAATTACATAGTAATATAGTAATTACATAGTAATATAGCTTCTGACCTTGTAGGAGTTGGGAGCTATAATGCTGACTTATGTGATGATTCCTCAGAAAAGATTTTTGAGTAGTGATTAACCCATTCCACTGGAGGGATGTGACCGTCAATTTTAGGATGGTTTACCTCTACAAAATATGGTCTGTTTACCACTTACCAAAAAGCCCTAGAGTCTAGAGTGGTTTGGGTGGCAGTTTGCAGGTCTTCCCAGGCCTGATTTCTAATGTCCTGTTTCATAGTTCCTATCACAAGTTTATAGATAGACCTATATTAACTTATAATTTTGAGGGGATAATTTCAGGTACTTCTTAAGCTGCTGAAGTGCAGTACCACAAGCATAATCAAACCATTTATAGGGACATGGGTCTTTACTTTTTGGCATTATAACCAGCAAACATGAGGCTGAATGACTAAGATGCCTGAAGCTAGAATACACATCTTTGGGTTGGGCCTCCTCTGATAGACAGGTCAAAACTTCCTTATAATTGACAAGGACAAAATTACTGAAAAACTTCCTGTGGTCCACTTTCTCCCATTTTAATCAAATGCTGCTATTTTTTGAAAGCTGTAAATCAACTAAAGGGCTACATGTATGTAATCCACCATGAGGGTGTATGATGTTAAGTGCCTGTGGGTTACGATAGCGAAGCTTGGAGGGTAAGATATGAGAGCCCTGTATGAGTGACACAAATTGTGGAGAAGATCCTTTTCCTCGGCCAATAAAAGTTGCCGGGATTGGACTTCCATCCTTGAGGCAAAGTATACTAAAAAAGAAGATTGTGTTTCATAGTACACTGATTTAATGGAGATCCCAAGGGAGAATGGCTAAAATATGTAAGAGGTTCCTTGTGCCAGTCCGTTATCCCACAGGACCTATCTCCAAAAGGGCAAGTGAAAACATTAACATCTCCTGTCCATAGATTATCCCCTGTCTGGATGTTTCTGACTGTAATCAGAGGTAAATTGGTCAATTTCAATTATCAAATACGTTGGATTATTAGAGAAATAGTCTATAAGTAAAAATTAATCAAAAGAACAACCAGAAAGCCAGATATGTTAATTGCAAAATTTGGAAAAAGGGAGTGCAAATAAGCTTTTCTACTTTTGAAATATCATTTTTTAGTGAAATAAGTACTCGTAAATCCCATTTGGGTCTGTCAGAAGTTGTGGGAGTGGCAGCTCCACAAGATGAAATGGAACCCATCAACGTGGAACACTTCAAGAGCCATGTCTCCTGACAACAGACGTCATAATCATTAATTAACTGTAACCAATCTTTGCTGTCCAATTTAGAGCTGATACCAGCAATATTCCAGGGCGGGACCTATTCCAATGTTATATGAGTTTGAGGAAGTATTTAAAAGAGTCTATGCAGATTCGCAACAAGTGTCTTATTAATGAGTATCTGGTTTTGTGGAATTTAAAGAAATGATTTAAGGATCCAAAAGTCAATCAATATCCGACGTAGAGACCTGAAGTTCTTAGTGATTCTGATGAGCCAAAGATGGAATAGCCATAGAAGATGTAATGGGGATTTGGCATGCAGAAGTACAGGCTGTTGGCTTCTCAAAGATGCTGGATGGTAGAAACAAAAATAGCGGCAAAGCACAGATTTAACATTTTACCTTTTTGAGAAAGTCCAATCTATGCAGCAGCTGGCTTAGAAGTTGGGGATTCCTAAAGTTTATGACCACACAATCACCCCTTGGGATGTAGGTGCATATCTCAACCAGCCCATTCTTGCCAAGATGTTTTCATCAGCAAGATTTTTCGGCCATCCTGAATTCACTGTGCACCAAAGTGCAACTTTGTTTTTTTTAAACTATGCGGGTTCTTCATAGGTCATTTGACAGTGGAGGCACTCCCTCCAAAATTATTATCTTGTTTATAAAAGAGGAGCTCCATACAAGTAGGTTATCACACAAACAAGGGCCTTCAACGTCCTCAGATTTTTTGAAGGATGTCGGTGTATAGTGATAATTTGCATTTGATGGATTATGGGCAACTCAAAATAGCAGGTTTCAGAGTAGTTGGTGCTGGTAGATTTTGGCTTAAGGGAAAAGAAGTTGTACCATGAGTGGGAAGTGGTTGACTAGGAGGTCTGTTTTGAGCCATATTCTGGTTAGTTAATAAGAGGCACAAAGGAGTTTTGTGATCCAAAAGCTGATAAAAATGCTAAAACCTCAGGTAGAAATTCATACCCTGCACAGCTGCTCTATTCCCACACATGTGCAAGTGATGGGCTCATTGCACCTTTTGGTCTCAGGTAGCTACAAGTGGGTGATTGCTGTTGCCAGTAGGGTGTCCTGAAGTGCCTTGTCACGTTTCTTCAGATGATTCTTAGATGCCATACTCTAACACATGCCCGACTACATTTACCTTCCCAGGAATGCTCAGGAAATACACCTCACCAAACTGAACTATCATAGAACTTCTCCCATGCACTGGAGTGTGTGGACGGGACACATGTACCCATCTGTCCTCCCGCATATCTCAAATGTGTGTTCTGAAATAGGAGAAGTACTTATTCACTGAAGATCCAGGATATTTACTAGGTGACGGTAGATGTAAACCTAAAATGTATCAGTGCATAACCAGGTAATGCCATGCTCACAATCACATTTTTGTTAGACAGGTGACAATACATATATGTTGAGGGTATGAATACTGACCCCATACCTATCTCCTGCAAATGAGAATGAGAGGCGCTACAACATAGCACATCTGCGCACCAGAACCATCATCAAAAGTAAGTTTGGAATGCTAAAATCTAATTTTTGATGCCTCCACAAAAATGGAGTTGCATTCCAGTATTCCCCTTAGATTGAATGCAAAATTGTGGCTACATGTGTCATCTTAAATAACATTGGAACCGGGCATGGGATACAGCTCAACATAGATGACACCGATTCTGAGGATGAGGAGCAGGATCCACCACAACGACAGCCTGGGGAGGTAGCTTAGCAATGGAGGGTAGATGGCAACGGGATCACATTGTAACCCACTCATTTGCCAGGTTAGTGATGACTGACACTGCCCTCACAAATATCAAACACACCTAGCCAAGTTGTCCACAACAAACATCCTTTAATCTCAGGATAGCCTTTTGTGAATGGGACTAAAGTATCACGTACAAATAATGCAAAATAAATGGGGTTACAAAACTTAGACCATCACACCCTCCTATGGCTACGACCACCATGGCCTGGCCCTGGCTGGTCTACAGATGTCTGGTGGGCACTGCTACTCCACAGGATATGGCATCAGAGGATGAAATGCTGCTTACACTAGAAACCACCTCACTGTCATGAGGGGTGTCAGCAGTGCCTCTTCCTGGCTGGGAGGTCTGCAGTAGGTCAAAAGCTGCAGTAATGTTGCCTAGGCCACTGGCTACATCTCCAGCAAAATGTCACAATTCCACCTACAGTGTGCTTCGCAACAGATATGTTGTTGTGGCCAAATGGCCAATGAACTGACTCAGTTGGTTCATCTGTGCAGTTGCGCTGTGCTCATGGCCCAACATGGGCACAGTCCTCCACCATTAACCTACATAGTTCATTGTTGGCAGTGGAGAGGCTGATCATGTTGCCATTATTGATGGCCACTTGTGTCCCCAGGCTCCCAAAGCCCTGTGATAGAGTCTGCTGCATGTGATGTAGATTTCTGTTCATCATGTGCAACTGGTGTTTTGTAGGCATTGATTGCTGAGTAGGGACACCTCGAGTCCCAGGAACAGTTATGTTCTGCCTCCCTCTTTACCTGCATCATGCACCAGATGACAATTTCTGTGCCCACGCCCTGCAATTCTCTGTGGGTGGCTCCCACCTATCTGTATATGTGGACTAGGAGGAAGGCTCACATCCTCATTGTCCATTTCTGTGTCTTCTGTGGGTTCTGGGTCAGTACAAACATGGGTTGGTGGTTTGCATTCCTCTGTAGCAATGTTGGCTGCTCTCTCTGCTGCCATATTGACATCATCAACTCCCTCCGCACTGGGGTCATCAATGGATACCTGAGGGAGATCTGTCTGACATACATTGTCAATACCTATTTGATGTATGGTTCATTAAAATTACATTTCATCCCTAAATTGACTAGCAGACTTCATTATTCATAATGCACTATTCTTGCACTACACTTTTAGGAATGGAATTTTCTGACTGATGCATGTTTTTGTCATGTGTGGTTGTGTGCATGGTGCCCGGAGAAGTGTGGAAAGTTAATCTGTGAAACTTAGTTTGGAGGTTCCTGTGCTGAACTGTCCAGGTCCCTAGTTCCCACGACAGCCTCAGGCTCCAGTGAGGTTTCCACCATGCTTTCAAATCAAAATTAGCGATTACGTATTTTGCAATGTGACTCTGTACCGAATCGCCAAATGGCTAGTCCCTGCCTACGTACATTCCATATTGCAAATCAATAATTGCGATTCACATGGATACACAATTATCAACAACATTTTTGGATTTCGTACATGTGGCCCTTACTTCACTATTTGCGACTCTCTGTCACAAATTGCGATTCTGGGTCCCAATTTCCGATTTAGCAACCAGCCCATTTGCAATTTTGGGTAATCAAAATTAGCGATTACACATTTTGCGATGTGACTGTACCGAATCCCCAAATGGCTGGTCCCTGCCTACGTACATTCCAAATTGTGAATCAGTAATTGCGATTCACATGGATTCAGCTATCGACTCAATTTTTGGATTTCGTACATGTGGCCCTTAGTACAAGCAGTTAGGATGGGAAATTCATTTTGTACAGAGTCGTAAATGTATGAGTTTTGTAAAATAGAAATATGACTCTGTACATAGACCCAGCAGTTTGAAATTTCATTTACAAATCACCTCACTTAAATAGATACTTTTGATTAAACAAAAGAACTGCCAACCCATTTCTGTGTGTGAGTTGGAGCCGCGTGCCCTGGCAGTCTCCTCGCCATAAAGGGTGGGCAGCCAGCACGTGAACGCTTTGCCTAGCGCCACTAGTTCTTAAGAGTTAAGAGTTCTTAACTAAGCTTTTCTTATAGAACAAGAGAGAAAAACAATATCGCCTCTTGCTAGTGCCATTACACCTGCTCCTCTCCCTGTGGCACAGCTCTCCTGTTAGCTGCCACTTCATAGCACAGTGCGAGAAACCAAACTTTTCACAGAGTTTATTACCCTCATAGATATCCCTATGTGGTTTGAAACTGGAAGGATATGATTTTCTGTCATTTTTTATATAACAAGCCTAATTGGTTGTGGCTAGTTTGGATGATGCACAGGGGTGCTGCGGTGCACAGATTGGGAACCGCTGCAATAGTACATAGACTGGATAGATGGTGGAATCAGAAACACTGCTGGGCAGGCTGATGAGAATCCTACAGAAGGCCCATGGTGGCATATCTGCCATGAGAAAATGCTCTTGCGCGTTTCTGGTGAGCAAGAATGTGAAATAGAGACATTTGCTAGAGGATGCTTGCAGTGAGCCATGGGTCATAATGCATGTGGTTCAGGAGATACCAATCATGCTCATGGAGTTACACAAATGGAAATGGTAAATGTTGTACATGGACATTTATGGTCCATTCTGTGGCCTGGAAAGGAGGTATGCCATAGTCATGATGGACTTTTTCTCTGGCCAGAGGTTGGGTTCACAAAGGAGTGAAATCTGTTGATGAGAATCCTACAGAAGGCCCATGGTGGCACACCTGCCATGAAAAAATGCTCTTGCGCATTTATGGTGAGCAAGAATGTGAAATAGAGACATTTTCTAGAGGATGCTTGCAGTGAGCCATGGTCATAATGCATGTAGTTCAGGAGATACCAATCATGCTCATGGAGTTACACAAATGGCAATGGTAAATGTTGCACATGGACATTTATGGTCCATTCTGTGGCCTGGAAAGGAGGTATGCCATAGTCATGATGGACTTTTTCTCTGGCCAGAGGTTGGGTTTACGAAGGAGTGAACTCTGTGAATGTAAGTATTGCAAGATCATTTTATTTTCAGGAAGGCTATCCTGAAGAGCAAAACGGCAACAGCCCTCAGTTTGTGCCACAGGAGTTTGAGATATATTTAAAAAAAACAAAGTATTCTAATTCACAAGGGTTATATCAACCACAAGAAAAGATTTAATAGATTTTTGAGTGAGTGTGTGTGATTGGTTGTGCAAAATACCCTGGATCTTTGGGTATCAAGGACTTAGGCCTGGTTTAGAGTTTGACCGATGGGTTGCTCCTGTACTCTGAAATAAAAATCCAATACAATATAATGGGATTTATATTTTGGTGGACGGGATATCCGTCACAGTTTCGAAGGAGTAACCCACTTCCCAAAACCTAAATCAGGCCCTTAGTCATTGCATCAATCCGGAAACAAAGAACCTGATGCACTATTATCTGCAAAACACCTGCTTGTTAAATGGGTAGTGATCAGTTCTGTGAGACTCACAGGAGTATTTTTATTAGTAGGTTCCAAACCCTCTTTTTCCATGAAAAGGCTCTCTGAAGAATACACATGTTAGAATTGGGGCCTCAGGTTGACAGTCAGTTTGCATTCTGTTCAAGCAGGGACCCTCTAGTCAGGGTAAAGGAGTTACACTCCTAGGACAACCCCTGCTCAACCCCTTGGTAGCTTGGCACAAGCAGTCAGGCTTATCTCAAAGGCAATGTGTAAAACATCTGTACCAACACACACAGTAATACCATAAAAACATTACAAAATGGACACCACACCAGTTTAGAAAAATAGGTAATATTTATCTAAATCAAACACAACCAAAACAACAACAACCCAACATACACAAGTCAAGATGTGAATTTCCAAAGTGAAAGGATTCCTACTCCATAGAAAACAATGGGAATGCTGATTTTACACAAAGTACTTGGTTTGCATCAAAAATAAAGCTGCACAGGCGAGCGTGCATTGGAAAAGTCTGTGGTGCATTGATTCCTTACTAGCAAATGAGGCAGAGCATTGTTTCTTCTTTGGTCTGGTAGGAGGAGCATAGTTTTTCTCTCCTGCAAAAGACCGATGCATTGATTTACGGACAGGGCACCTTGGATCTGTGCAGGTTCATGATGACTTTGATGCCCAGCAACTATGCGTGTGAAATCCAGTCACACAATGTTGGAAAACCACACTGGGTGGGGTTTGTGTTGTTACCAGCAGCCGCATGCGGGTATGTTGCATTATTTCTCTAGCCACTATGTGTCGATCTCCCAGCTGCGATGCAGATGAAGCATTGATTTTTGCCACGAAGAGAGTGGAGCATCGTTTTCCAGCTATGTTACAGGTGGTGCGTTGAAAATGTCCCCGAACAGCATTCTGTGCATGGATTTCAGTCCTTATTCTGCCCACTTCACCTCTCAAGGGCCCAGAGACAGGACCGGGCACCCCTTGGCCGAGCAAGAGTCTCAGTAGAGAGTCCAGATGCTGGCAGTGAAAGTCTTTGATGGCCCTGAGACTTTAAAACAGGAGGCCAGCTCAGTTGAAGCCCTTGGAGATTATTCTCAAGCAGAAGTGCCCAAAAAAGTAAAAATGTTGTCCTTTTTCAGGCAGAAGCAGCAACTTCAGGCCAACCAAGCAAAGCACAGTCACAGGCAAAGGGTCAGTACTCCTCCTTCAGCTCTTCTCCTTGCAGAGGTTCCTCTTGATTCCAGAAGTAATCTAAAAACCTGGGGGTTTGGGTCCAATACTTATACTCCTTTCTGCCTTTGAAGTAGGCAAACTTCAAAGGAAAGTCTATGTTGTTCACAGGATCTTGCCTTGCCTAGGCCTGTCCCCAGACACACACCTGGGGGTTGGAGACTGGATTGTGTGAGGGCAGGCACAGCCCATTCAGATGTAAGTGAACATTCCTCCCTCCACTCTAGCTCAGATGGCCAATGAGGATATGGAGGCTACACCCCAGCTCTCTTTGTCTCACTGTCTAGAGGGGATTCACAAATGGCCCAACTATCAGTCTGACCCAGACAGGGAATCCACAAACAGGCAGAGTCACAGAATGGTTTACGCAATTAATGCCCACTTTCGATAAGTGACATTTTCAAACTGACAATTTAAAAAACAACTTTACCATAAGAGGTCTTTTTAAATTGTGAGTTCAGAGACACCAAACTCCACATTTCTATCTGCTTCCAAAGGGAAACAGTACTTAAAAGATATTTAAAGGCACCCTTTAATGTTAACATATAAGAGAGATAGGCCTTGCAACAGTGAAAAATTAATTTGGCAGTAATTCACTGTTAGGACATGTCAAACACATCCGTATGTGTCCCACCTTTAACATACACTGCACCCTGCCCATTGGGCAGTGTATGTTTACTGAGTGGCTTACATGTATAAAAATGGAAGATTTGTGCCTGGCAAGTGGGTAAACTTGCCAGGTAGAATTGGCAGTTTAAAACTGCACACACAGACACTGCGGTGGCACGTCTGAGACATGTTTATAGGGCTACTTGTGTGGCTGGAACAATCCAGTGCTTAATTTGTGCTTGTTGTTTCCGGTGCTGAGCACCGGCACTTATTTTTGCGGGCCGGGGCTTATTCTTCTGCGTCAAGCATTTGCTGTGAGCAAAAGACACATATGGGATGGAAGGATGAAGGGAAAAATGAATAAACGTCACAAAGGGAGAAAGTAAAAAGCCACAACAGTGAGCTGGAGGGGCTGGGAGTGGCTTTATATCGATTAAAGAGGCCCGAGATGGCTCCAGGATTATGCCGCCTCACTATTCCATGTTCACACATTTAATTGCATCAGCCGCTTGTTTAAGAGGAGGGCTTTGAGCACCGGCACCTTTTAATTTACAAATTAAGCACTGGAACAACCAGTGCTGAAGGCCCACTAGTAGCTTTTGATTTACAGGCCCTGGGCACCACTAGTGCACTTTACTAGAGACTTCCTAGTAAACAAAATGTGCCAATCATGGAACAGCCAGTTACACATACATTTTGCACTGGGAGCACTTACACTTTAGCACTGGTCAGCAGTGGTAAAGTGCCCAGGGTACCAACAACAGCAAAAACAGAGTCCAGACCACATTCAAAACAAGGGAAACAGAGGCAAAAAACAGGGGGGACCTTGTCAAGGATACCAACACATCAATAAGATATTTTTATGAGGTGACCTTAATGAAACAAAGAAGATGTTTTTTCAAACCTTTAGAAAAAAGAGTCCACTTCCACATTAAATGCATAGCTTCATAGAATTGGCATTCAGTTAGGAATAAATTCATTAGAAAAATTAACAATTTGACAGACAACTATGAGAAGCATGTTGACATTCCACCAAACAAGTTTTAAAATAATGAACTGAGTAAGCAAAACATGAATCCAAGAATGTTTTAAAGCTAGTTAACAAGCCAATCCAAGAGACTTAAAACAAGTTATGTTTGAAGCATGCAAATTGATGTTTAATAGATAGCAGGTATGGCAGAAATTGATTTTGTAATAGCTGCTGAATTGCAAGTGCAGAATTGGGTATTTGCAAGTCAAATATTTCTGCTGCAGAGGTCAAAGAGGTCAAAGAGACCTTTTTTGACATAGAATTGTAATTAATATATTTACTTTTTCACATGTGCATTTATCTTGTCTGCTTTTAGCCAGAAAGCACTTTTGAATATGTTTTTATCAGGGGAAGACAAAGGCAGTGCCACAACATTTTACTGTATTTTGAACTGTTAACAGATAAATTAATCTGGAGGTCCTACCACGGCAGTATCCTCTTGTTTGAATTAATCAAGAAATATTTGCTAGAGAAGAATGTGATAAGAAGGAATGAAAGAACCAGCTCCTGCAAGGAGTTTACAAGCAAGGCTGGGCTTCAGATTGTCATAATCCCCATGTACAGTTATAAGTGTCAAAGGAGTAAGTGTCCTAATGGATTAGAACATGCAGATTTGCTAATAAAAAAGGATTGCACCCTATGTATTGCAAGGGTTAGTAATATCTAATTTAGCTAGAAATGTGTTTCCATTTGGTCCTGAGTTTGTTGTAAAATATTCTTCTTTCAGGAGAATTAATGCAGAAAAGGTGGAGGTGGAGATAATGTATACCTATTTGGAAGGTGGTTGAAAACCATTGCTATTCACTTTAAATGTTGTATGTGTTGTCTCTACAACTGTTTGTATGATTCTTTCTGCAGCACCCTTTTAAAGAAGGACTGTTCATCTTAAATGATAGCATAGATTAATTTAGATACAAACGTTATATTTCTCACAGAAGAAAATCAATTAAAATGAATATTAAATCCATACCCTCTTTGGGCTTTAACATGTGTTGTTGTACAGCAGTCAAACTAGACTGGGATCATTGTTTTCAGCATTACTTCCCTAAATTATAATTATTTTAGGTCATGGTAGAATGTGTGTTAAGCCTAGAGTCAATCTGTTTGTTCAGTCTGCTAGTGGACAATGGACAGAAATCTATTCCTGCATATATTAGTGTTTGTCAACCATAAGAACATACAAACTGAATTAAACAATGTTTAACTGTGTGTTCCATTCAGCACCATTCCAGCTTAATAACAATCAGTGATATTTTCTTTCCATTTCCAACCTGTAATGTGGCTCACATTCATTTTTGCAATTGATGGTGTTTTAAATTTCTGAAAGATATAAATCTCATTCTGTTATAACATCTTATTTAAAAATATAATTTCTCTAGGGAACGTACATGCTCTACAAGGTATTATTTCAAAGAAAGTGACATCATTCAGTCCCCCAATCACTATTTTACTTAATTATTCATTTTCAGAATGCAAGTAGTCTGTTATACCATCTTATTTAAAAAATATAATTTCTCTAGGGAACGTACATGCTCTACAAAGTATTATTTCCCAGAAACTGACATCATTCAGTTCCCCAAACACTCTTTTACTCAATTATTTATTTTCAAAATGTATAAAAAATAAAATAAAAATGTAACCAAGAACTTTGATGAATAAATAAATCTGTGATTAGTAATCAAAGGCTTCAGGTTTTCATTATCCTGAAAATAATAAAGTGCAGACGGGTCAGATATGGTATCACTATCAAGAAAAGAAAAACTTACCTGAAAACTTTTAGGACTGTTACTGGGGGCTGTCTGACCATGCTCCCACTGTGTATAATTATATAATTTTCTTGGGCTGTCAGGTCAGTGAATGCAATGGTATCCATACTGATGAAAAAAATTACCTCCTGAATATTCTCTGTCTGGAGAGGGCAATCTTCAGTTTCCAATGAAGCGTATGAACTGAGGCCAGCCATGAGTTGTTCAACAGCAATTGCAGCACACAACCATCCTAAAACATGAGGAATTCAAATCATTTATGTAGGACCTAAATGTTGATAAGAAACCCTTTCTCAAATGGTACAGTCATGCATAGGATACACAATGATGTTAACAGGTGATAATCCCATTGGCTGTTTGATGAAGCATGGGGTTGCAATTCCTGAATCACGGGAGACACCATTGACTTCTCAGGGACAGTGCTCCCATTTATCTGCAACACAATTGTAATCATCATTATAATCCTCATACGGAATACTATTATTGCTGTAGCAATCCAGATGTAAGACCATGGCAGTTGAAGGGAGCCATCTGATATATTCACCAATCGGAGGAATAGCGATTTCTTGGGGTTTTTCTTTTTTATTAGTCTCAAAATCTGGATCAGAGTCATTTTGATAAAGTCCAATTTCTTACAGTGGTATCATTTCAATCAATCCAGATTCTTTTGCTGAAGTAGTTATTGTTGATATAGCAGTGCGGGTACATTGTTAAAGATAGTATTATGACCACAATGCTTATTCATGTTTTGTAGCATGTACACAGCATAATCATCAGTACCCAGAAAGGGACAGTGATTCCTATACAGCTGTGCTCTTCTTGGTATACCCTCAGAATCAAGAGAGGAAATACTGGTCCTATCTGGGGTGACTTTAATGTCAGAGGAGGTCTACTGAACAGAATTTGCCATATAGATTTTTTTGGGAATGTGGAAGATTTACACTTTTCCATTTTTCTTGGCACCAGAAATTGCCATCAGAATCACAGGGAATATGCAATCTACCCCAAGAATTCAAACAAGTGGTCTGTATGAGAGGCCAAGGATTTGCTTGTCAGCAATGCATTCCAGAATTCATTTTCCCACTTTGGAGATTCACCTTTCAGCAGCTTTATCTTCAGTGTTAGCTTGAAGGTGACTTGCATGCAGATAACAGCACCAATTTTTACACATTGCACAAAACTCTTTATTCGCCTCACAGCATTTTTGTCACCATTTATACACAAAAAGGATGCTACCATCTCTCTGTTGCCCTGATGAAGGCCCTACAAATGAACATTTCTGCAATTGAAATGCATTGTGCACTCAAAGCCTGAGCCAATACTTTGGTCTGCATTTACAAAATAACTGTTTATGCAGCCAGTAGTTTGTTTCTTTCTCATTTTTCAACTAGTCACTTCCAAGCCTTTCTTACTGCCCACTTGCACTGCACCATCACATGGAACACTGCCTGGTTAGCTTTGATTTCTAACTAACTGAAGAACAGTTATCCACGTTAATTCTGAAATAATGTCTGTCATTCACATAGGTTTATTTTCCCTGGGATGTTTGGCACAATAAGGTGCTCTCCTAAGCAATTTAACTTTTGTCAAAAGAAACCACGCTTTCCTTTTACTACAGTTTTACTGAGGTTTCCAGGAAAACTGAGTTGCCCTTTGTTTTCTTACTTAATTATCATCGGTGAAGGCCGTGGTTTTGTGTTATACACACTTTTGCTAATTTCCTTCATGTTCTTCAAAAACTTCAATCATGAGACAAAGACAGGTGAATTTGTCTTTGCTGTGATACTCTTCATGGTAGATCAAGATTGGGCACATGCATTGGTGCTCTAAAGAGGAGTTCATATGGGGTGCGACCACCTAATACTGCTTATGGCAAGATATTTACTGCTCTTTGGACCTCATAGAGGTTATGTAGCTGGGACAATCCTGTCCCAATACCTAAGCAGTACTCAAAGCATGTTGAGCGTACCATTGGCTCACTCTACAATGCCGTTTGATTATGAATCGAACATGCACAAGTATGGCACTTGCACTCTTAGAGCAGATATAACACCCATGATGTCTTTGCAGTGAATGCAGAACCACTGTTACTAGGCACTTCAAGTATTTTATGACTGCTTGATCAGTTGCAGTCTATTTTAACTAGACCCAAAGCAATCTGCAAAATCAAGCTACCACAGCCAGTATGTATTTATATCTATTGGCAGTCACTAGTGGACCAACATGGATGAGGCAAAATTACACTGAATTGTTTGTTGGATATCACATGTGGAGTAGATGCTGGCCCTATAACAGCAGAGTGCTTTATTTTTTTACAAATGTTACATTGCTATACTGATTTGTTTGCATTGTTAGCTAAATAGAGCCACCCGTTCTGTTCCTGTCACACTGATACTGTAGCATTGCTGCCAGAATGAGCCAAATTAATCCCTACAATGTGCCATCCTTATTAAATCAAATGTATATCACTCATTAGGTATGCTAATCCCCTGCCTCAGTTTTAAAAAACACAGAAACATTGGCCCTCTTTATGACTTTGACGATCTTCCCTTAAGACCGCCGAAGCCACGGACACCAGGAGACCGCCAGTGTTGGCAGTCTTCCGCCCGGCATAATATGGGTAATTCTGTTTTATGTGACTGTGTGGTGTCTGAGTGTGTGTATGAATGTGTGTATGTGTGCATGTTTGAATGCATCTGTGAGTGGTGTTGTGTATGCATGGTTGTGTGCATGTGAGTGAATGCGTGCATGAATGTGTGTGAGTGAATGAGTGTCTGGAAGTTGAGATGAATGGATGTATGTGTGGTGCGTGTGGGTGTGTGTGTGCATGTATGCGGGGAAGGGGGGTGAGGGTGCTGTGATTGTATGGGGACAGGGCATGGGGGAGCTGTCTTCCAGTGACAGGGAATGAATGCCCTGTCACCGGTAGCCCTACCGCCATGGTTTCATGGCGATGCTACCGTCGTGGAAACCATGTCAGTAAGCAGGCTCATAATGCCGCCGGTGTTCTTGTGTGGACTGCCAGGCTGGAGATCAACATCTCCGGCCCAGCGGTTCATAACCGCCCTGGCTCATAATGTGGCGGTATATACCGCCAGCCTGTTGGCAGTGATACCGTCACATTAACCCTGGCCGTCAAAAGACTGCCAGGTTCAAAATGAGGGCCATTGTCTTTAGTAAGTCAATAGGAATATTTGGAGGGGATACCATCAGGAGTATTTTTTTTTGCCTTTCAGTGTTGCTTGTATTACCACCATGTCTGCATCAACCTTGATTCAAGATTAACTCACAGCAGCAACCTTAGGGATCTGCACCGCCATCTTTGCAGCTAGATAATTTTCCAGTTACCTTTAACATGAATTCATACTATTTAATGGGCCATAGTGTGTTGTACATGGACCAAAGTAAACTTTCCCTGAACAATAGTCATTACTCTTCCTAAAGTGGTTTACTTTTCATCACTTTTCTTCTAGTGCATTTAATCCAAAAGGTAATGCTGATTCCAACACAATGAATGTGGAACCTAATGGATCAGTTCCTGAATAGCAAGAAATGGGGGTTGTATTTCTGCTATCTGTACAGTGGAGTCACCTAAAACTTTAATTTAAGTGTGCAGCACCTTAAAAGAATTCTCTGCACTGCAGCACAGCTACAGATTATTTTTCTTAGTGCTAACCACAAGCTGTGCAGAGTCATCCATGTAGAACACAATCTTGTACTCATAGATGGGTAAGCTATGTAGAATTTGTGGAAAATTATTTGTTAGATTATATTCACTTTGTACAGCAGTAGCTTTAAACGATGCAGCTTTTTAGACCCAACAAAGGTGTAAAGCAACTGTTCTACAACTTTGTTGAGAGTGTCCATAGTTGAATTGCAAGGCACCATTACTCCTCAATATTGTATGAGATCTAGGATGGCCTCTATGTTGTGCTTTGCTTCTGTATTTTCTGCATGAACTTGGGGCTCACTCATTAAGGGAATCACATGTGACAGTTTTTGTCCTAGCCTGCTTGGAAGAAACTTGGCTGGAGTCTGCTTTAGAGAATCAGTCTATTTTCAGTTGGAGTCACTACTACATCTTTGAGAGTCTGGCAAACTATCAGCACTCCTGCTGCACTGTCAAGAAGAGCTATTGCCCAAGTCACATGTGCAAAAGTGTCCACACTTTCAAAGACATTCTTTTCACAAACTGTCTACTTTCTTTTTTCCAAAAAGGAGCTTTCATTCCAAACCTTAATCTTCTTTCCTGACAATACCCTGAGCTTCATGTGCTGACTATTTCTCAATTTTCCATTTTAAATATTTGCAGTTTCTGTGATATTCAGGCCGGATGCTCTTTTCTGTCCTTTTATTGTCCCCAGAGTTCTGAAAAAAAAAACAGGAATAATGGTTCAGAATACTGATATTAACCTGTCTTCTTAATTTTATCACTGTCCATCTTATCATATATCCACCAATGCTGGATTTCTGCTGTGGCAGGGATGTAGACCTGTTTTTCTGTTTAGCTTTTTGTTAGTCTTTGGTGCAGCTTTCTTTTTACCAGAACCTTCAACCTAATTTTTTGTTTTCAGTTTTAGTTTTGCAGCTCAAGAATCTAAAGCATCCTGGTCCAAGGAGGTTTATGTTTCTAAATTGATTCTAGGAAAATCCCATTCTCAGTCTTGAACAGGAACAGTGGTAATGCACTGGTGCACTGCCAGAACTGCCACTTCTTCTTGAATGATACTAACAGCTCTCAAATAAACTTTTTTTAAACTATCCATTAATTTCATACCTAAATCAACAAGAAGTGTAGCACTGTGTTCATTGCGTACTTGTTGTAACACCTCTGGTAACACCTCCAACAAGGGTGCGCTGTGTGTTGTAGTATAGTTATTAAAGTTTTTCTACATGAAGTACAGTCTGCTACAGGTAGTGCAGCACCAAAGAGACCCATATAGTTACTATTTTATTCTTGTCATGGGGTGCGGTATGAAAATAGACTGTATTTAGCTGATTAGTTTTGTCATCACTGCTGAAAGGAGCCTAGGCTCGCTTTGTGGGTACCTAAAACCCACAAGAACAATGTCAAAGTCCTATCCTAGTGAACAAAAAATGTATAGCAGAAACTATAAGAACAAACAAAATAGTGGCCATAAGAGTGGCTATCAAGCTACATAAAAGGAAAAATTGTATCATAACAGCAATTCCCTATTACACTGCATTTGTTTTCATATCCATTCCTTCCTGCCTTTAAACAGCTTTAGCACCAAAGGAGCCAGTTTATAATTGTTAGATGCCCTTGCTTCTCAACCACGTACCTTAAAAGAACAGCACAGATGTTTTTTCACACAAAGGGAGTACTGGCTCTCTGCCGGCTCCCACTGGTTATGACATCCCAGCAAAGCCAACAAAGCTGTGTGACTTTCTCATGACAACAACCAATATCCTAGTCTTCCATTGAATGTTATGAAAGATTACAATCAACATGTTGCCTGTTATTAAATGCTACTGAGAGCAACAGTCATCATGCATGTTGATCTGCTTGGTGACTTGTTGACTGTTGAAAGGCAGATATGAAAAGTGGCACACAACAACATCAAACAATGGGAAGCACAGTGAACACTTCAGCATCACAAAGCACATAACTGCTGCTCTAGCAAATCACCCTAAACCAAATATAGAACACTTTTTTTATAAACCAAACAAAGTTAAATACATTTTTAATGTGAAATTTGCAATCAAATATAATTAATATAAAAATGCAATAGGGGTTCCAAAGCAGAAAAAGTGAATATTACATCACCATGTCCAGAGAAATAATGAACTCTAGGGAGAATATGACAAAAGATGGATTTCCTACAATGTGTTTACAATGGTATGGCAGGTTGTTTAGTGCATCAAATTGATTATTAAAGTTAATATAGAGTATATCTACATCTCTACAGCATTGTTAATACTATGATCCTCATTAAGACCTCTAGTGGAGTCCCATTCTGTATGAGCACAGATAGGGTGAACCAAAAATGTAGCAAAAAGGCTAAGAGGAGTCTGTGATAGGGCTTCTTCTCATTCCTGTGTTCATAAGATTCCTAGAAATTCCTTGAGGTCTGATTTAAAAGGGAACAGGGGTGACCATATTTCTATCTCATCACAACCCTCAGTACAAGACAGACCATGTACAAGTTGGAAGATCAATACTACCAATCGATCCTTACACGGTGGGTGTTTAAGTGTGCAACTGATGGGCACTATTGCAGGGATACTCACATTAAAGACTTCCAGTAGTGCTGTGCAGAATGAAGTTATATGGCCTAGACTATAGAAGATATATAATAATTAAATTTTCTATTTGACATATGTTATGGGGTACCAGATATTCCTACTTCTGCTTGGCTACCTGCATACACCTCAGCTGGAATAGAACTGCAATGTTGGATATACTGGGATGTTTTCATTGTACTCTGCCTACAGTTCATGGAATTCGATGGACTGACACTCTCATTAGATAAAGCATTTGAGGTATTTGGACAATACCACACCCCTTATTTCCCAATCGCATCCACAGTCTGACTTTAGCTCGTATTGCCACTAATTTAACTTTAACCAAGTCTTGCTTCTAATAAAGATATTGGTGGGCAATGGCAACTGGTTCCTGTGAATAGTTCAATGTTCTGTCTCACATATATACTGATGAAACAGCACCCATTGAATCACTCAATTGAAGTTAATAACTTCAACCTACAAAAAAATTGCATCCAGTACCTTTCCAACCACTACATCATCAAGTTAAGTATATCTCCTCTGGGAAGCTGGCTCTTTATATAATATATCAAAATGATATATATTGTGCAAATAGCCCAGTGGTTCCCTTACTAGTGGACATGGCTTTGCACAAGCAATCCGGAGGTGCTCTTTTTAGGGAGTAGTGTAGTGAAGCAGCCTAAGGCTTAGATGAGAGGAGTGTTAGACATCTGTGAACGCACAGACACAGTCAATAAATGAAACACATGACTCAAGAAGGAGATCCACACCAATTTACAAAAATAATATGTCTTGGCACCAGAATCAATACAGTCAGGTAAGTATGTATTATAAGAAAAATCTTTACAGTTTTGAAAAGCTGACAGTGCAATTTCTGGAAGATGTAATGTAATACTATGGAGGAAAAACAGAGACTGCAAAACAGGTACAGTACAGTGGCTCACAAGACCAATCTCCTGGACTTTAGGTAAGTAATGGGCAATGGTCAGTGCCACACCAGCAAGTCACACCAGGCAGCACTGGGACGGCCGTGTTCTGAGGTGCAGTACAGCGTTGGGTGCCCAATGTTACTCTATGGAAATCGGTCCGGTCAAAAAGATGCTGCAGGTGATGACTATGGATCCAGTTGGGAGCAACCAACAATAGGGTTTCAATTTTGAGATTTCCATGGACTTCAGTCCTCTTCTCTATGGGCCAAGGGCAATGGGTGCAGAGGTGTCCAGAGGCATTGGGTTTTTCTTCCACTGGAGCACTCACAGTCACCGGGGCCTGCGTGCAGAGGCTGCAGGCGACGTCCGAGGGTCCACAGTGGGCAGGTTCAAGGTAAACTTCATCTCTGGAGGGCTGGAGAACCACACTGGCACTGCTGGTCCACCTCAACGTGGGCTGTACAGCACAGGTGCAGTGGTGCTTGCAGGTGTCTGGTCTTGGCGGTCCGGAGTCCTCGCAGTCAGTCTTGGGGAGTCTGCAAGATGCAGGGGCACACCACAGCTGCTCCACAGGAGTTCCAAGGTCTTTGATGAAGGCAGGCAGCTTGCAGGACAAGTCGACCTTGCTGCAAATTGGCAGGAACAGCAGACAGGCCAGTAGGGCTGGGGCCAAAACAGTAGTTTCTTACTCAGCTTTTGCTTTTGCATCTCTAGAGTGTCCTTCTTCTTCGTCAATCAGCAGGCATTTGCTTTCCTGATGCCAGAGACTCCCATAAATACTGAATTTAGGGGTGTTTTGGGGAGTGTAGGGTAGTAGCCAATGGGCTATTTAACCATGGGGTCACTACACCCCTAAATGATCACTTCCTGATGTAAGTGGGCATAACCCTGTTGCAGAGTTCCTAAATCTGGCAACACCAAGATGTCAGATTCCTAAATGTAGTGTTCGTGTCAGGCAGCTTATCTTAGGGTGGGACTGACCTAAGGGGTGGACACACCTCTCTGAACACTAAATGTCCCACCTGTCCCGGTGCCCTGGGGTAGAGTGGTCAGCATCTCTGCTGTGAGTGGAGCCAGATCTGCATATTTAGGGTAGTGGGTTTCTTAGAATGCAGGGTCGCAAATTATCCTGTTGGGTGAGATTTGTAAACACCTCTCCCAGAGCAGGCTTGGCTTATGACCACCCTCAGAGCAAAGGCTCTCACCCTTGGAGGTTCAGACTTGTGTGTGGTAGTGGAAGGCTGGATGAAACTGGTCAGTCCACACATGGGTAGATGGTAGGTTTTCAGGGGGCACCTCTAAGGTGCCCTCTGGGTGCACGTATTAATGCTTTCATGACTGGCATCAGTGAGGGTTTATTAATAATTGATGTTTGACACCAAACATCCCTATTTTCAGTGAAGCAGTCATGTAACTGGGGAACTTGTATTGTCCTGCACATATTCTTAACAAGCATTTACAATGCAATGGGTTTTCTCGACTAGGAGCTATTAGCTTTGTAAACTCCTAAGCAGACTTTTCTTGCCACATAAACTGAAAATGAAAAGATAAATACCAAACACATAAAAGGAAACAGAACTTAGCTGGCAGTGAATCTTATTGGCAAAAGTGCAATTATCTATGTAATAGGATCGATGTCATGAAAAGCAAGTGACTATTGCCCAGCGAGATCAATCTACCTACGAAACAAAGAGAAAAAGTAGTCCAGAAACCATATGGAAAACATTGTATGTTTTCAGTAGTTGGCCGGTGTGCTAGAGGAGGGCTAAACCTGGAAAAGGTATGACATATGCATGCCTTTCACTAACGAAATCAAGCGAATTTCAAAGGACAAGCCCAGGAACCAACCAAAATGATGGGCATGGTTACAAGCCCGTAGGGAGATAACGACAGGGACAGAGCGCTTTGCGCGCTCTACCCTAAAAGTGGCTTCCCTGTTCACTCACTATATATGAGAATAGACAAAAACATAGCTGGGGAATATCTGCTCATGCAGATGTGCCCCTAAATATAATATAATGAACCCTGCCTTAGGGATGCAAGGTCTGCTGTAGGGGTGACTTACAAATATTACATGCTGTGTTTAGGGGACATGACACACAGTCTATGTGTCATTTTGTGTTTTTGCTGTGCCTAGACAATTGGCCTGCAATGGTAGTTAACATGTGCTAGGTGAGGTGGCACAATAGATGCTGCAGCCCTTGGGGTCTTTGGTCCCCATGCCCTAGGTACCAGGGGTACCATTTACCAGGGACTTCAGGAAAGGGGGCAAAGGTAATGCCAATTGAGGAACAATTGAACAGTTTTAGGGAAAGAGATCTGGCACAGGGGACCTAGTCAGTAGGAACCCATTGCACTTTCATCAACATTTCATTGAATAACAGGCTAAAAGTAGGGGTGACCATGTCAAAAAGGGGCACTTTTCTGCATCTCTTCTTCTACTGCTACTTACCCTGTAGTGGTTGAATTGTTGATGCAGTGTTGTTTTCATAAATATTATCTATTGAATTTAATGTAGTGGGCGTACACCAATAGAACCTCAGCATGCATGCCCTTTTTTGATCTTCTGCAAATTTGTAAAAATGGGTAAATAATGTGCACAAGCCAGCTGTTCTCTTTTCCACACAGCTCTGAGCTGTAACCCAAAGTATCAAGTTAGGAGGAGACAACAGTAAACAATTACGTTCAGTGAATGTCAGAAAATGGATGTGCTGTGCGTGTCCATTAAAATGTTATAATTATAATACGTTGCACTTCATTTACCCTTGGAAACAGCAAGGAAAGACAAACCCTTCTCACTGCGCATAACTGCAAAAGGAAAACAGGCGCACCTGAAGGTTATCTGAATACACACGAATTATCTATCACCTGTGCTGGATAACGATATCCAAAAGAGAAAGGCAAATAGAGCTGATCAAGTAGGTGAACTGATGGTAGGAAGCACAAAGTGCCAGATGCAATAACAAAGGAGCTGACATAGAGTGACTACATAAAATTATAGGGCTCTGACAACAACAGTAGAATTTAATCTGTAGTCTTCTCCAAGTGACAGAGATCAATCTAAACAAATCGACGCAAAATAACAAGTCTGAATGCAGGCCCGCAGAGCTGGGTGGAAAGCCAAATTAATTTCTGTTTTTAAACATGTAACTTAGTCTTTATTGGCAATAAATCAACGGGAAACAAGTGCATTCCACTAATTCTCTGATGTATATAATTGCCCATCAATTTTGCGTGATGAGTACTGAAATGTGAAGTGATGCTCAGGACAGTAAAATAAACTCTGCAGGTAGGTGAGATAGAATGACGAACATGGAGAGAAATGAAATGCGATCTAACACAACTAATTTCCAAGATATTTACACTTTGGTGATAGTTATGATAGCAAGGATTTGCGGTCATTTACCCTATCTCAAACAATAAGGTTTTTTTCAGTTATTGTAATGCATTCATATTATTTCTCTCCTACTACAACACATCACCATAGCCACATGTTAATCAGAATCATTAGGGTGGAGAGCTCAGAATAAAATTAATTTCCTAAACTGAACTTTACTTTAGCACTAGTCTAATGGTATACAGGATGGAATTATATCAACAATAACTAAGAGTAAATAAATAATTAATTAGATTTCTTCACCGACTTCAGACCCCAAACAGAGCAACATGGTCACTCACAGCGTGGCTCTCTTAAAGCAGTAGCAACTGTTGGGTGTAATTTAAGGCACCAAGTAATCACTGGGTAAATCAGATATATCACCTTTAGTTTAATTTCGGCAGGTGAAACCTGTCAGACTTTTATGAGAAACATTTATGGTATTTACCATACCATCCAAGTTTGGTTTGATAAGCACCAAAATCAACATGTTATTCCCCAAAAACTCATCGTAGGTGGTAGAGACGGCGTTTGATAATTAACACCTTGACTATGGGAATCTCAGTATCAGGGTCTAAGTACTTGATTTTCGGGTAGGATAGCTCAGAAACAGTGAGCTAGATTTCCCCTTTTCTGTTTCTGAAATATACAATTTGAAAATAAAGCACTACCTTAAATAAATGCATGCTCAAATTAATTCACTTTACATTCAGCAGGTGTATTAAACAGGTGCTGTGGTCTGCGCCAGCCAAGCCCATCATGACAGAGCTTGAAATTCCTATTGATGCTTCTCTTTTGCCACACTGACCCCTGCAAAACTCCCATTGTTGCTTTCTAGACAGGGTTGCGTTACTTACGCCTCACAAACACACACACACACACACACACACGTATACATATATAAATAGATATATGTGTGTCTATGTATGTATATATATATATATATATATATATATATATACACACACACACACACATATAGATAGATAGATAGATAGATAGATAGATAGATAGATAGATAGATAGATAGATAGATAGATAGATAGATAGATAGATAGACAGACTTCCACGAACCGGCTATTCTGCAATGTTCCTTATCGCCAGTGGTGCTGTCTCGCCACCTCACACTGCGGCAATATATTCCCACTTTCCCCTTATTTTTCAAAAGAGAACAGCTCTGCAAGACAGCTCACAATCCTTCAATGTGCGACAACAACGGAACTCGTTTCGGCACCTCGGTGCCTTTGTAAACCTAAGAGATGCCATGTTGCCTCCTACTATTTATATCAAAATGTAATTTTCTCCCACCAATCACCTTTTGTTTTATTGAGTTCTTGGTTACAGGTATACATAACACTTTAAAAAGAATCTTCGAAAAAAGTGCATGAAAGATCCGTCATATAGTAAGCATTCACTAAGGAAAACATTTCAACATGGAATAGCTTATTTTGCTCTAAACAAATCACATTGCTTGGAGCAATACCATACCAAGTGGGCAAATCTTCCCAACTCCATTGTTCGCATACGATATCTTCATGCAATAATTTAATAAAAAATATATATACATACGTTACATTAAATTAATATCCAAAATAATCAAAACGGCAAAGAAACAACAGCAAAAAGAAAACAACAATAAAGGCCAAGTGGGAAGCCTGTTTCATTAAAATGTTATTAAGCCCCAGTGGGCTAGATATCATAGCTCCTTTGTGTCTTCCAAAAACACCACTGTTCTTTATTATCTGCAAGAAACCAAAGACGGCAATAAACCATTAAAACAATTTTTTGAAATAAAAAAACAATTAAAACCCCAATGGGTTTCACTAAATCTATAATCACCCCCTTAACAGTTAAACAGTTTAGCCTTTTCTGATAAGGATAATTCAAGTATATACATTCATCTCCCCTCCTGCATTTTTATCCCCAACTCCCTACTGTCTAACATTATAATGTACCTTGATTCCCTAGGTCTAATAATTTTCTCTCTATTGCCTCCTCTTATACCCTGTTTCACTCCATCAATTACAAAATATTTCAGGTCTTCCACTCTTCCCTGATGTTTTTCATTAATATGTCTCAAAACCTTGTTTTTTATGGCTCGGAGATGTTGTAACACTCTTTTTTGTACTTCTAGTGTTGTGCTCCATACATATATTTTCAGACAAGTGCATTTTAATATGTACACTACATGGTTGCTTTTGCAGTTGGAAGTGCCCTTAATTCTATAAGCAACTTTACCCTCAATCAATACTTGTTTCACATTCTCTCCATTGGTACAAGCCTTACATTTATTGCACTTCTGAAAGACATTTCAATGTCCAAACCACATCTCCTTCCTGCCTGTTCTTAAGTCACGTCTAACTGATTTATCCCTCATGGACGTTCCTCTTCTAAAGATGATCAGTGACATTTGTGATATCTTATTACTTATCACTGGATTGTTAGTAAGAAGCTTGCAATGTTTGTTTGAAATAGTCCTCAGCCTTGGATGTGCTACATTGAATGTGGTGACAAATCTATGGTCATTGGTCACATCTGCTTCTTAGTTGGTTTACGCAAGATCAGATCTTCCCTTTTATAAAGCATCAGAGCTTTCCAGGGTTACATAAAAAATGTTGACTCTAATCATGCAAAGCCCATTGAGGCCCATTGAAAAAAATGGTGCACTTCCTTTTAACAATAAAAATGATGCAAAGAAACCTCTTAATTTTCTTTGTGACATTTTATTGCCTCCTCCCCTCCCCAGGGGAATGCCTCCTTTGCATACATTATGCCTGGCGCAGGCATAATGTAGCCCAAAGGGTTACAAAGTGGTGCAATGCATGCATTGCACCACTTGTTAAATGTGGTGCAATGATTTTGGCCTCATTGGGCCACATTAGCGGAAAAAAGTACACTAATGTGGCGCAAGGAGGCGCTAGGTGCTCCTAAATCAGCCCCAAAAGATTCAAGATTAGTTTATAGTTAGAGATAGGAAAAAATAATTTACTAATTCTATACAAAACCGATTTAAACTACACAAATCCTAGAAATTAAAAAGTTATAATTATTACTAAAAGCTAAAATTTGTACGCCATCCAAATCGTAATTGTGCAACCCCATACAGAGTATGGTCAACTCACTAGTCAGAGTAAATAAGCTAATAAATCAGCCCTCTACTGTGCACACTCTTGTCACAAATTAAATAATTTCAGATGCCATGAGTGTTCATAGGAAAGCAAAGAGTTAACATTCTATAAGTGATTTAATATGAATATGGGGAATGCCCGAGTCATAGTTGATTTAGTTTGGCTAGCAAGTTGTCAATAGTCTGTATGGAGGGGCATGAGGTATAGTAAGATTTGGGTGGGACTCAAGTTATAACTTTAACTTTGGAATTTCTGGGATTTCATGGCTAGTTATTTTTTTAATGGCATACGTGTTAGCATTGTAAATGTAGGTTATGTGTGTGAACCAGACCTGTACCACAATAGTGATGGGGTAGAATTGAGATGCTAATGTTTTACTTTCACAGAATAATATTTTATATGCTTGAAACTCTGTTGATTGTAGGAGGAAGTTTATACCACCTACCCCTATTCAATTGAATATCTTCAGAGGAAAAGATTGTGCTCTTTGAAAGCAGGAAAATCTTTCGTTCAAAAACTATAAACAGAAATGGATGAAAAAGATGATTCTGTGCTGCTACAAGAGGAGGCAGAAGGGTTGGGGCAGACGAAGAAATTGATAGACTCCATAGCACCTTTTACTCCTTTTGCTCCATCAGCACCTCTAACAACACCCGGTGTATCTTTCCCTACAACAATAACTGCTTCTGGTACTGTGGTGCCAATACGTCTTTTCATGCAGAATTGCAGTAGATAAATGGCAATGGTGAGGTACATTGAACATGTGTCTTACAGTGGCTTCATAGTAGATGATAAGTTAATAATAGACTACTACAGTGATATCTGATTGCATTTAATAACCATAACATAGTCCATCATTTTCCCTTTTGTGTTTTTTCAGTCAAATAACTACTATTTATGTTAAACCACTATGTAATGATTCAGAACATTTACCAAGATGATCATATGGTGGCAGTCATCATGAAACACTGGTAAAAAATAAATCAATTTGATTTTGAAAAAAACCCTGTAGATGTTATGCATGTGCAACTGTCAATATATTTAAGAAAGTAATTTGAGTTATGTAAAAGCATAAAAGACAACAATATTTAGAGCAGATTTTTATAAATGTCATCCAAGTCATATACAGTAATGACATAGCCCTTGAATTAACCAACTACAACTCAAAAGTACTATTTGCTATGGCAGCCATACAGATCCATATAGAAATGTACCTGTTTTATGTTACATATTGATGGGTTTGAAGAGGTAAAATGGTAAATTTTCTGTTATGTCATTAAAAAAGAAATAGAACTCAATTGCTTTCTGTTGGACTTTTGCTTCTGCAGGGTCATCTCCAGTCTTTTTGCCTCCTGCCTCCTATTTTTTTCTGACCTGTTGCTGTTGGCTTTTCAACTCTGAGCACTTTACCACTGCTAACCAGTGCTAAAGTGCATATGCTCTCCGTGTAAATTGTATGTAATTGGTTTATCCATGATTGGCATATTTGATTTACTAGTAAGTCCCTAGTAAGGTGCACTAGAGGTGCCAGGGCCTGTAAATCAAATGCTACTAGTGGGCCTGCAGCACTGGTTGTGCCACCCACATGAGTAGCTCTGTAATCATGTCTCAGACCTGCCACTGCAGTGTCTGTAAGTGTATTTTTACACTGTAAATTCGACTTGGCAAGTGTAGCCACTTGCCAGGCCTAAACCTTCCCTTTTCTTACATGTAAGGCACCCCTAAGGTAGGCCCTAGGTAGCCCTAAGGGCAGGGTGCAGTGTATGGATAAGGTAGGACATATAGTATTGTGGTTTATATGTCCTGACAGTGAAATACTGCCAATTTCATTTTTCACTGTTGCAAGGCCTGTCTCTCTCATAGGATAATATGGGGGCTACCTTTAAATATGATTAAAGTGTAGATTCCCCTAGAGAGTCGATGGACATGTGGAGTTTGGGGTCCCTGAACTCACAATTTAAAAATACATCTTTTAGTAAAGTTGATTTTAAGATTGTGCGTTTGAAAATGCCACTTTTAGAAAGTGAGCATTTTCTTGCTTAAACCATTCTGTGACTCTGCCTTGTTTGTGGATTCCCTGTCTGGGGCAGTTTGACAGTTGGGTTGTTTTTCACCTCACATTAGACAGTGACACAAAGGGGGCTGGGGTGTAACCTGCATTTCCTGATTAGCCATCTCTGCTAGGAGGGAGGGGTGGAGTGGTCACTCTCATATGAAAGGACTGTGCCTGCCTCTGACAATGCCGGCTCCAAACCCCTGGTGTGGGTCTGAGGCTTTGCCTGGGCAAGGCAGGATTTCACAAGTAGGTGTGAGTCCCCTTTGAAGAAAGGTGACTTCAAAGACTAAAATGGGTATAAGAAGGGCACCCAAATCTACAGACTTTAGAAACACTCCTGGAAACAAGAGGAACCTCTGCCTGGAGAAGAGCTGATAGCTGAGGAAGAAGTGCTGCCCTGCCTGTGACTGTGCTTTGTGGAGCTTTCCTGCAGTGCTGCTTCTGCAAGAGTAAGAGGGCAAAGACTGGACTTTGTGTGTCTTCCATCTTGTGAAGAAATCTCCAAGGGCTTGCGTTAGAGCTTGCCTCCTGTTGTTTGAAGTCTCAGGGACAGCAAAGACTTCTCTCTGCCAGCACCTGGAGTCTCTGGAGAGACTCCTGCTCTGACAAGTGGTGCACTATCCAGTCCCTGGGCCCTTGAAAGGAAAGCTGGTGAAAATCCAAGGAAATCGACTTCGGACAACTCCGGACCGACGCCGCTGCTGAATCCGGTAACGCCGCCTGTACCCGACGCCGCACTCCTTCGCTGGAACGCGACGCTCTTCGCAGGCCCGAAGCCGCTGCAGCCCCGCTGAAGTCCGCGACTCCGTGGAAGTCACCGCACCATATCGTGACCGACGCCGCTTGAAGTGCATGGATTCAACGTTTCGCACAGACGCCGCGATCTCTGACTTCGCGCATCGGCTTGTTTTCACTCTTCAACAAAGGTACTGTACTTGGGGGTCTACACGACTCCGTGTCCAGTGCCGCTGGTGTCGGCTTGTTGGAAATGACTCCGTCACGACGCCGTATTAACATCTCATCGAAGCATTTTTGTTTCTAAACGCTATTTTTGAGTTTAATCTTTAAAAATTCATAACTTGACTTGTGTATGTTGGATTTTTTTCATTTTGGTCTTGCTTTGTTTAGATAAATATTTCCTATTTTTCTAAACTGGTATTGTGTCATTTTGTAGTGTTTTCATTAAGTTACTGTGTGTGTTGGTACAAATACTTTACACCTAACGCTCTGAAGTTAAGCCTACTGCTCTGCCAAGCTACCAAGGGGGTAAGCATGGGTTAGCTGAGGGTGATTCTCTTTTACCCTGACTAGAGTGAGGGTCCTTGCTTGAACAGGGGGTAACCTGACTGTCAACTAAAGACCCCATTTCTAACACTTTCCAAACCAAATATCACAAATAAGTGTTGTGGCTGAAGGCAAAAGGCTGATTTGGTCGATATCATGGGCATTCAAATTGGATTTCAAAGGAACATACTATCAAGAGATGTCAATTATATTGAAAGAGGAGGCCTCACCCACTCTTTGTAGTATGCTTCATCATTGGCAACCTCATCCTACCTTGGTAAAATGATACTACCAGGGCAGACTCAAACTCAATTGAGAGTTTTTTTTTTAGATAAAATTAATTGAACAAGAAGGGATCGAGATCAACTAAAAATACCTAAAAGTAAACCCAGGATAATACCTGTACTAGTGGGTACCTCCCATGTGTTTGGGGCATTCTTCAGGGCCAGTGTGGTCCCTATTGCCAAAACCCATGCTGAATCAGTGAGCATGAAGGAAAAAGGTATCAATGTGTTACCTACTTTGATTCCCCAGGATCGGCTTCTCTAATGTTAGGGGAAGAGAGCTCCATGGTCTGGGTAGACATGGCAACCTCTGTAGTTGCACTTTCATCAGGAGGCATGCCAAGTGGAACACCTACATCTGCTTATGTAAATCAGCTGCTCTATTGCTTTCCGACAGTCAGAGGAGTCGTTATGGTTGTGGTGTTATTTGGTAGTACTTTGTGTCATTAAGTAATCACATAATGCCTTACTTCTTAATTTTATTTCTTATCTGCTTTTCTATTTGTTTTCATTGTCAAGTGACCAGAAGTGTGTGTTTTAAATGCCTTTCTAATACTTGTCAAACATCATTGCTGAAGACTAGCTGATTTTCTCACCTAATTTTGTTTTTTCATTGTATTCTGCTAAATTAGTAACCCAAATTGTATTCAAGGCAGTAATTCTCTTCCTTTCAAAATTACGTTGTTGGTATGATGTAGTTTCCTAGTGGCCAACCATCTATCTCTTTTTATAGTTGTCTGCCTTTGCATATATTATTTTTGTATGTCAGTCTATGTGCAAGATAGGTAGGGTTTGGTTGGTTGAGCACAGTTTCACTTTTGGGATAGACACCATACTACACCATGCTGTACATGAAAGTAGGTATTGAAAATGACTGAGATGTGAAAGGAGTTGAACTAACAAGGATTGGTGAAAGAGGTCTGAAATGGAATCAATTGCTCCCTTTGCTTTCCTCTGTTGGTGATTGTCAAATGCAGTCACATAACAATCGCAGTTAGCACCAGCCTAAAATTGGTGCAAATTTTTTTTTTTAATGTGTGCGAAAGCATTTGTGAATGCGTGCAAAAACATTTTTTCAGAGTAGGATGTGGTCCCGCTGCCTGCTCTGAAAAAATGAAAAGACAACTTTTCATTTTATTAGTTTTCTAAATACATTCCGTTTCCTTTAAGGAAAACGGGCTGCATTTAAAAACAAAATCCTGCTTTATTTAAAAGCAGTCACAGGCATGGTGGTCTGCTGACCCCACCAGGCCACCATCCCTATGAGTGCCACCATTCCCAATGGGGTCGCAAACTGCGACCTACCTCATGAATATTCCTGAGGTAAGTTATTTGCGACCCCATTGCGAATCGCAAACAGTGTCATTGGGTTTTGCGACTTTCAAATTGCGAGTTGCTAAGTCTCACAATTTGCAAGTTGCAAAATCTGATCTTCGTACATGTGGCCCCTAGTTATCTATGTTTACAGTTGAAATCCATATTCTCACATATAGGGCCTTCCCCATCTGGTTCATCCCTTGCCCATTGATTAACCCTTACCTTTCTTTGTGCATCTCTCAAAATATTCAAGGGATACCTTCCTTGAAGGAATCTTTCCATGAGTTTCATAGTTTGATCATCTAGGTCCAATTCAGAGCAATTCCGTTTTATCCGAAGCATCTTCCCATATTAAATGCTCCGTTTTAAGGCCTTAGGATAGCTGCTATTAGCTTGAGGATGCTATTATGTGATGTTGCCTTGCGATGGGTTTTGGTGCAGGTCTTTCCTTTTCTTGCAAAGACTTAAATGTCTAGAAAGGCAATATGGGCAGAGCTGATAATGTATGTGAAATTCAAATTAAGACTATTCTGGCTCAAACTATGGATGAAACCTTCACATTTTTCTCTCCATCCTTCTCAGATTAAAAACAAGTCATCAATGAACCTAGTCCAAAGTTTCACGTGGTGTAACATCATCTGATTGCCTTCTGTCTCCCTGGAGCCCATGAGGAGAATTGCATAGGACGGGGCTAATGAAGTTCCCAAGGCTGTATCCTGTTTTTCTAGATACATTTTCCCATTTAGGATGAAGATATTGTGAGGGAGGCAGAATTGCATCATGATAAGAAGCATTCCAGAATGCTCCAGGTAACATACCGATCTTGCCCATAGAAATTACTTGCAGGCAGTAATGCCATCTACATGTCTGATCGATGTATAAAGTGATGTGACATTAATTGTGACAAGTAAAAAGGTATGCCAGGGGATTTCCCATGTTTTGATTTAAAAAAATGGAGTCCCAAATATATGATGTAAGCAATGTTTCATATTCAATTACATATATTTATTTATTTATTTCATATCACTGAATCTGGATGTGAATAATTGAACCAATATATATATATATATATATATATATATATCCAACAAAAACGAAAAATATATATATTGCACGCTCAGGATTCAGGGAAAGTGAAAAACAGGTTTAATCAAAACACAACGCGTTTCGGCTGACAAAGCAGCCTTGGTCACGTGGTATTCACCACCCAGTCACCATTGTTAAATACTAACCCATCATAAACAAAAAAATAGGACAAACAGCAGATACCAGATAGAAGAAAGAAAAACAACCTTAGAATCACAGTCTCAAAGAGAATTACATCTGAATTTCAATGACTAGTCACATCTATACCAATACACAATTGTCATATAAATAAATCAATAGATACATATAAATATATAAACATATAAATATATAAATATATAAATATAAATATAAGATACCTAATTATACAACCGTGTAACCATACAAAAGGAAATATAATGGGGAAATTAAACGAGCAGAGACGGAAGGTAAAATTAGGCCAAGTAATGGAAGTCCACCAGACTGATATATCATAATAAAATATTGTTACTTATAGATCAAACGGTGAACTAAAGCCATACGATGTAAAAATTGATTAGCAACCTTAACCATACTACCTGCAATAGTAATACCCCTATACCACTTTTTATACACTTTTTATACACATAGTTAGTTATATTGGGATAGATCAGCAAAATAAACAAATTAATTAGGCATTTTCTTATCTCATAATCTGTACTGACAACACCCAATATCGTGTAATGTAGGAAGAAGCGGTGGCAGGTGGAAAGCAGCATTAATTCCATCCGACCCATTAAATCTGAAAAGACATATAAATACACTTAATAAATAACCCTATATACCCAAATCTAAGAAAACATCATTTTAAAACTGTACCAATTATAGAAAAATGAATTAAAAGTGCATCTCCTACTAACACTCTCTATTAGCACTCAAGACAGTTATTAGGTTCTCTAAAATACTATTAAATCTTTGGAGTTCACTACATACAGACTTATCTACAGAAAAATGCCCAATTATGAATTATCGTGTAAGTGAATATTTAATTCTTCCCCAATATTCAATCCTTTGGGTATCTTAGTCTCCAAATCTAAAATGTATTTTGACTCTTTTTTCCTCAGTATTAGTTCCCTATTGCCTCCTCTATGGAATGGAAGGACATGTTCAATGCTAAAGTAAGTCAACTTAGTCCAATCGGAGTTATGTTTTTCTTTGAAATGTCTTGCTACAGGATAATGATCATCAACTGAAGTAATGGCTCGCATGTGTTCCATAATCCGTTTCTTAACACTATGTTTGGTACTACCAACGTACTATCTTTGGCAAGGGCACTCCAATATATAGATAACAAATGGAGTACTACGTATTATAAATTGGTTAATTAACCTGTTTTTACCAGGTTTACATAGTGCATACTGTTTCCGCATAACACTGTTCCGGCATGCTTTACAATGCCCACAGGGAAAGAAACCTTGTAAGCCATGTTGTTTAAGTTGAGACCTAGTAGTAATATCATTAGATCTTAACATGTCCTGTAAGCTACGTCCTCTTCTATATGTGATCTGAGGTTTATTTAATATTGAATCACCAATAACAGAGTCACTTTTTAGTATCTTCCAATTTTTAGCAATGATATTCCTAACTTGTTTCGTATCATCATTATATGTCATAATAAGTCTGATGTCATCATTACTGTCCATCTTTTGCTTAGGAGTATTGTCAAATAAGATGTCAGTTCTTTGTATAACCTTGATTTTATCAATTGCTTTTTTGATAACCCAATCAGGGTATCCCCATTGTTTAAATCTCAAGATCATCTCTTTTTGCTCAATTTCAAAGGCTTCATTGGTACTGCTAACTCTTTTAGCCCTTAGCAACTCTCCATAGGGGATACTCCACTTGAGACTTTCAGGGTGTCCACTGGAAGCATGTAATAGGCTGTTGCCTGCTGTGCACTTGCGGAAGAGTTCAGTATTGAGCTTGTGTTCATCAATCTTTATAAGTATATCTAAGAACTCAATTGAAGACCTACTCATTTTACATGTAAGACCTATATTAAAATCATTGTTGTTTAATTTACCAACAAAGTTGGAAGCCTCTTCCTCAGAACCTTTCCAAATAATGAAAAGGTCATCAATATATCTTAACCATAGGATTGCCTGACTGGTTTCTGGATATTTTTCTTCATCTTTAAAGATATTCTCTTCCCACCAGCCTAAAAAAAGGCAGGCAAAACTCGGAGCAAAGCAAGTGCCCATCGCAGTCCCAAGGGTCTGCTGATAAAGGACCCCATTAAACAGAAAGAAATTATTCATCAAGCAATATCTTATCATATCTATTATCATGCCAGTATGTGCCAGATATTTAAGTGATCTGGCGTCTAGAAAATGTCTACAGGCTCCAATACCTTGTTCATGGTCGATAATCGTATACAAGGAATTGACATCCATAGTTAATAACAGGAAATCATCTTCCCATACAATACCCTCAAGCTTACCAAGAAAATCCTTAGTGTCACGGACATACGAGGGAAGATTGACAACAAATTCCCTAAGAAAATGGTCAACGTATTTGGAGACATTTTCCAATGCACTCCCGCATGAGGATACTATAGGTCTTCCAGGTGGATTGATCCTATTTTTGTGAATCTTGGGAAGAATATACAACATCGGTAGTTTGGGAAAGTCTCTTTTTAAAAAACAGTATTCTTCCCATAACAATAAGCCCTTATCTTTCCACTCCATGAGCAGTTGCCAAATACCCACAATACTATTGTTGTATATTTCTTTGGTGGTAACCTGATAGAATTGTGTATTATTAAGTTGACACATAACTTCAGCAATGTACTTTTGTTTCTCCATAAGTACTATATTGCCGCCCTTGTCAGCCGGGCAGACAATTGTGTCTGCATCACTAGCCAAAGATGTAATAATTTTTTTTTGAGATTGTGTTAAATTATGGTTACATTTGGACTTAAACCATGTTTTATGGCGAAATTGTGTCAAGTCTTTTACCACCACATCATAGAATGTATCAATATTATCGTGGTTCATGATAGGGAAGAATGTAGATCTCGGCTTGAAACCAGTGGGAACAGACAGATCATACATAATATTTAAAATCATAAAGAATTTGATGAACACTCCTAGTTGCAATGGAGTCTGCAACGTTATTCTCCAATTCATACAAGGCAATCAAAGAATCTACATCACTAATATTAAGCACATCATGGGAGGCATCCCTATGGGAACCATCAGCCCCCACGTCAGGGGAATTCTTTTGTTTGAACCATTTTTTTAACTTCAATTTTCTAATGAATTTGAAAAAATCAATCCTTGTCTCGGCATAGTTAAAGCGTTCTGTGGGGCAAAAGGAAAGGCCTAAACATAATGTAGATTTATCACTATCAGATGACACAAAATTAGATAAATTGATAATAGTTTTGTTCACCATATTTTCGTCCATTAGGTTTGTGAGTTGGAGCTTTTTATTGATTTTCCCACTTGCCTCACATCGAAATTTGTTCGTGTTGCGATTTCTGACTCTCTCTCGCCTCTTCTGATTCCGCCCCGTCTTCCTCTTCGACCTGAAGCCCTGCCTTTGTAATTGGAATTCTGTCCTTGTTGGTTCTTGGATACCTGCCTGCCACGTCTCAGCAGGCGGTATTCGTCTAAAAAAGTTGCAGGTTTGTTGGTGACTTCTTCAATAGACTTCTCACTCTCAGTAGAACTGGGGATATCAGATTCCTTTGCACTTTCAGCATCAGTTTCCAAAGAAGAATGTCTCTCCATCATAGGTTGGCGGACAGGGGATGATTTATATAAATGATCGTATTTCCTATTAAAGGTCAAAATTCTTCCGCTTTCATAATCCCCTATGTCTCTATGTAGTTTTTGTTGTTTTTTAGTTTTAATTTCCTCCTCATATTTCTGTGGCATCCCACCATTTGGATATTTCAGTTTTACTCAGTTTCTCCAATTTATGTAGCGTAGCATTAAGATCATTATTAATTTCCTGAGAATGTATGTGAGGATTCCTCCTAATTGTGTCTTTGGAAAATAATGTTTGTGCTGCCAACCGCCTCTCATTCTCTATGTCATCCTCCATTATACAGGGTTACTGTAAAGGATAAGATCAAAGCTGAAAATCACAAGTCCCATGAATCCCCTAGGAAAGTTCCTAGTTCCCCTTGCCTAAATAAGCCAGAGAATATTCATCTTTCGAGCATTCGAAGGTTGTGACATTACGAAGAACTCTCCGGCCGGCCGCCAGAAACTAACGCGGTATTTCGCTTAACAGCGCCATCTGTTTTCCTGACTTCGGAGTTTGGCAGCAATTGCGAGGTAAACAGAAGCGGTGTTTCATCAGTGCCGTCTTTTGTATTCTCGGGCTACCCTGCGGTTGGGTAGCGCTTCGCTGTGGAACATTTACTTTGAGGATAACATCACGTGTTAATTCCTTCGGCTTTCTTTTTATACGGGTACAGCTCCTTTGTTATTTACTGCCGCGTCTGATTTTTACGACGTGCTTTCTGGATATCTACGTGATGCAAGTTGCTTTGTTGGAACTGCACTTTAACCACGGCTGATTGTGAAGCGGAAATACAGTACTTAGATCTGCTTTTTCTTTCCGTTCGTTTGGAGCATTTATTTGGATTGTTTACCCGATATTGGCCTATGTGGATTAAACACATGTGATTTCACCGTTTATTGTTGCTGGAGGGTCTTGGAAGGACCTATATGTACGGTTGAGGTATGTTATTCTCCTCGCAATTTTCTAAAATTAACTTCTTTTGAATCAATACTCGGTGTTTCCTCCTGTTCCTTTTTGATTGCGCCATATAATACAGCTACAACGTATACTGACTTTCAGAGACAGATGAATATTCTCTGGCTTATTTAGGCAAGGGGAACTAGGAACTTTCCTAGGGGATTCATGGGACTTGTGATTTTCAGCTTTGATCTTATCCTTTACAGTAACCCTGTACAATGGAGGATGACATAGAGAATGAGAGGCGGTTGGCAGCACAAACATTATTTTCCAAAGACCCAATTAGGAGGAATCCTCACATACATTCTCAGGAAATTAATAATGATCTTAATGCTACGCTACATAAATTGGAGAAACTGAGTAAAACTGAAATATCCAAATGGTGGGATGCCACATCTTTGCAAAATTATGTCGATCAGCAAATGGTTCAGAGGGGCCTTCGTATTTTTATTACACCATCATACGAGACACCCAATCCAGAGATGCTAAAGGAAGGGGCAGAAAATTCAGCTATGAGCTCCAGACATATGCTCCAGATACTGATAAAATATGCGTGGCAGGATCAGAAAACCCTATTAGGGGATATCAAGAGAATAAAAGATGATTTGAACTTACGTTCTGAGAAGGAGATGATATCCAAATTTATGGAGACTATGAACATTAGATTGAAGAAATATGATTAGGAAATTAAAACTCAAAAACAACAAAAACTACATAGAGACATAGGGGATTATGAAAGCGGAAGAACTTTGACCTTTAATAGGAAATACGATCATTTATATAAATCATCCCCTGTCCGCCAACCTATGATGGAGAGACATTCTTCTTTGGAAACTGATGCTGAAAGTGCAAAGGAATCTGATATCCCCAGTTCTATTGAGAGTGAGAAGTCTTTTGAAGAAGTCACCAACAAACCTGCAACTTTTTTAGACGAATACCGCATGCTGAGACGTGGCAGGCAGGTATCCAAGAACCAACAAGGACAGAATTCCAATTACAAAGGCAGGGCTTCAGGTCGAAGAGGAAGACGGGGCGGAATCAGAAGAGGCGAGAGAGAGTCAGAAATCGCAACAAGAAAAAATTTCGATGTGGGGCAAGTGGGAAAATCAATAAAAAGCTCCAACTCACAAACCCAATGGACGAAAATATGGTGAACAAAACTACTGTAAATTTATCTAATTTTGAGTTATCTGATAGTGATAAATCTACATTATGTTTAGGCCTTTCCTTTTGCCCCACAGAACGCTTTATCTATGCCGAGACAATGATTGATTTTTTCAAATTCATTAGAAAATTGAAGTTAAAAAAATGGTTCAAACAAAAGAATTCCCCTGACGTGGGGACTGATGGTTCCCATAGGGATGCCTCCCATGATGTGCTTAATATTAGTGATGTAGATTCTTTGATTGCCTTGTATGAATTGGAGAATAGCGTTGCAGACTCCATTGCAACTAGGAGTGTTTATCAAATTCTTGATGATTTAAATATTATGTATGATCTGTCTGTTCCCACTGGTTTCAAGCCGAGATCTACATTCTTCCTTATCATGAACCACGATAATATTGATACATTCTATGATTTGGTGGTAAAAGACTTGACACAATTTCGCCATAAAACATGGTTTAAGTCCAAATGTAACCATAATTTAACACAATCTCAAAAAAAAATTATTACATCTTTGGCTAGTGATGCAGACACAATTGTCTGCCCGGCTGACAAGGGCGGCAATATAGTACTTATGGAGAAACAAAAGTACATTGCTGAAGTTATGTGTCAACTTAATAATACACAATTCTATCAGGTTACCACCAAAGAAATATACAACAATAGTATTGTAGGTATTTGGCAACTGCTCATGGAGTGGAAAGATAACGGCCTATTGTTATGGGAAGAATACTGTTTTTTAAAAAGAGACTTTCCCAAACTACCGGTGTTGTATGTTCTTCCCAAGATTCACAAAAATAGGATCAATCCACCTGGAAGACCTATAGTATCCTCATACGGGAGTGCATTGGGAAATGTCTCCAAATACGTTGACCATTTTCTTAGGGAATTTGTTGTCAATCTTCCCTCGTATGTCCGTGACACTAAGGATTTTCTTGGTAAGCTTGAGGGTATTGTATGGGAAGATGATTTCCTGTTATTAACTATGGATGTCAATTCCTTGTATACGATTATCGACCATGAACAAGGTATTGGAGCCTGTAGACATTTTCTAGAAGCCAGATCACTTAAATATCTGGCACATACTGGCATGATAATAGATATGATAAGATATTGCTTGATGAATAATTTCTTTCTGTTTAATGGGGTCCTTTATCAGCAGACCCTTGGGACTGCGATGGGCACTTGCATTGCTCCGAGTTTTGCCTGCCTTTTTTTAGGCTGGTGGGAAGAGAATATCTTTAAAGATGAAGAAAAATATCCAGAAACCAGTCAGGCAATCCTATGGTTAAAATATATTGATGACCTTTTCATTATTTGGAAAGGTTCTGAGGAAGAGGCTTCCAACTTTGTTGGTAAATTAAACAACAATGATTTTAATATAGGTCTGACATGTAAAATGAGTAGGTCTTCAATTGAGTTCTTGGATATACTTATAAAGATTGATGAACACAAGGTCAATACTGAACTCTTCCGCAAGTGCACAGCAGGCAACAGCCTATTACATGCTTCCAGTGGACACCCTGAAAGTCTCAAGTGGAGTATCCCCTATGGAGAGTTGCTAAGGGCTAAAAGAGTTAGCAGTACCAATGAAGCCTTTGAAATTGAGCAAAAAGAGATGATCTTGAGATCTAAACAATGGGGATAACCTGATTGGGTTATCAAAAAAGCAATTGATAAAATCAAGGTTATACAAAGAACTGACATCTTATTTGACAATACTCCTAAGCAAAAGATGGACAGTAATGATGACATCAGACTTATTATGACATATAATGATGATACGAAACAAATTAGGAATATCATTGCTAAAAATTGGAAGATACTAAAAAGTGACTCTGTTATTGGTGATTCAATATTAAATAAACCTCAGATCACATATAGAAGAGGACGTAGCTTACAGGACATGTTAAGATCTAATGATATTACTACTAGGTCTCAACTTAAACAACATGGCTTACAAGGTTTCTTTCCCTGTGGGCATTGTAAAACATGCCGGAACAGTGTTATGCGGAAACAGCATGCACTATGTAAACCTGGTAAAAACAGGTTAATTAAAGAATTTATAACATGTAGTACTCCGTTTGTTATCTATATATTGGAGTGCCCTTGCCAAAGATGGTACGTTGGTAGTACCAAACATAGTGTTAAGAAACGGATTATGGCACACATGCGAGCCATTACTTCAGTTGATGATCATTATCCTGTAGCAAGACATTTCAAAGAAAAACATAACTCCGATTGGACTAAGTTGGCTTACTTTGGCATTGAACATGTCCCTCCATTCCATAGAGGGGGCAATAGGAAACTAATACTGAGGAAAAAAGAGTCAAAATACATTTTAGATTTGGAGACTAAGATACCCAAAGGATTGAATATTGGGGAAGAATTAAATATTCACTTATACGATAATTCATAATTGGGCATTTTGCTGTAGATAAGTCTGTATGTAGTGAACTCCAAAGATTTAATAGTATTTTAGAGAACCTAATAACTGTCTTGAGTGCTAATAGAGAGTGTTAGTAGGAGATGCACTTTTAATTCATTTTTCTATAATTGGTACAGTTTTAAAATGATGTTTTCTTAGATTTGGGTATATAGGGTTATTTATTAAGTGTATTTATATGTCTTTTCAGATTTAATGGGTCGGATGGAATTAATGCTGCTTTCCACCTGCCACCGCTTCTTCCTACATTACACGATATTGGGTGTTGTCAGTACAGATTATGAGATAAGAAAATGCCTAATTAATTTGTTTATTTTGCTGATCTGTCCCAGTATAACTAACTATGTGTATAAAAAGTGTATAAAAAGTGGTATAGGGGTATTACTATTGCAGGTAGTATGGTTAAGGTTGCTAATCAATTTTTACATCATATGGCTTTAGTTCACCGTTTGATCTATAAGTAACAATATTTTATTATGATATATCAGTCTGGTGGACTTCCATTACTTGGCCTAATTTTACCTTCCGTCTCTGCTCGTTTAATTTCCCCATTATATTTCCTTTTGTATGGTTACACGGTTGTATAATTAGGTATCTTATATTTATATTTATATATTTATATATTTATATGTTTATATATTTATATATATCTATTGATTTATTTATATGACAATTGTGTATTGGTATAGATGTGACTAGTCATTGAAATTCAGATGTAATTCTCTTTGAGACTGTGATTCTAAGGTTGTTTTTCTTTCTTCTATCTGGTATCTGCTGTTTGTCCTATTTTTTTGTTTATGATGGGTTGGTATTTAACAATGGTGACTGGGTGGTGAATACCACGTGACCAAGGCTGCTGTGTCAGCCGAAATGCGTTGTGTTTTGATTAAACCTGTTTTTCACTTTCCCTGAATCCTGAGCGTGCAAGATATATATTTTTCGTTTTTGTTGGATTTACTAATACCGGCTTGCTCGTGCCGGTCTTTGCACCACCCCTCTTGGGCCATTTGAGTTCCTTTCGAGCATACGAAGGTTGTGATATATATATATATATATATATATATATATATATATATATATATATATATATATATATATGTATGTTGGACTTTTGCTTATGCAGGGTCATCCCCAGTCTTTTTGCCTCCTGCCTCCTATTTTTTTCTGACCTGTTGCTGTTGGCTTTTCAACTCTGAGCACTTTACCACTGCTAACCAGTGCTAAAGTGCATATGCTCTCCGTGTAAATTGTATGTAATTGGTTTATCCATGATTGGCATATTTGATTTACTAGTAAGTCCCTAGTAAGGTGCACTAGAGGTGCCAGGGCCTGTAAATCAAATGCTACTAGTGGGCCTGCAGCACTGGTTGTGCCACCCACATAAGTAGCTCTGTAATCACGTCTCAGACCTGCCACTGCAGTGTCTGTGTGTGTATTTGTACACTGTAAATTCGACTTGGCAAGTGTACCCACTTGCCAGGCCTAAACCTTCCCTTTTCTTACATGTAAGGCACCCCTAAGGTAGGCCCTAGGTAGCCCCAAGGGCAGGGTGCAGTGTATGGATAAGGTAGGACATATAGTAATGTGGTTTATATGTCCTGACAGTGAAATACTGCTAAATTCGTTTTTCACTGTTGCAAGGACTGTCTCTCTCATAGGATAATATGGGGGCTACCTTTAAATATGATTAAAGCGTAGATTCCCCTAGAGAGTAGATGGACATGTGGAGTTTGGGGTCCCTGAGCTCACAATTTAAAAATACATCTTTTAGTAAAGTTGATTTTAAGATTGTGCGTTTGAAAATGCCACTTTTAGAAAGTGAGCATTTTCTTGCTTAAACCATTCTGTGACTCTGCCTTGTTTGTGGATTCCCTGTCTGGGTCAGTTTGACAGTTGGGTTGTTTTTCACCTCACACCAGACAGTGACACAAAGGGAGCTGGGGTGTAACCTGCATTTCCTGATTAGCCATCTCTGCTAGGAGGGAGGGGTGGAGTGGTCACTCTCATCTGAAAGGACTGTGCCTGCCTCTAACAATGCCGGCTCCAACCCCCTGGTGTGTGTCTGAGGCCTTGCCTGGGCAAGGCAGGATTTCACAAGTAGGTGTGAGTCCCCTTTGAAGAAAGGTGACTTCAAAGACTAAAATGGGTATATGAAGGGCACCCAAATCTACAGACTTTAGAAACACTTCTGGAATCAAGAGGAACCTCTGCCTGGAGAAGAGCTGTTAGCTGAGGAGGAAGTGCTGCCCTGCCTGTGACTGTGCTTTGTGGAGCTTTCCTGCAGTGCTGCTTCTGCCAGAGTAAGAGGGCAAAGACTGGACTTTGTGTGCCTTCCATCTTGAGAAGAAATCTCCAAGGGCTTGATCTAGAGCTTGCCTCCTGTTGTTTGAAGTCTCAGGGACAGCAAAGACTTCTCTCTGCCAGCACCTGGAGCCTCTGGAGAGACTCCTACTCTGCCCTGTGGTGCCCATCCAGTTCCTGGGACCCTGAAAGGAGAAGCTGGCAGCCTAAAGACAAGAAAATCCACGCACAGAGCGCCGTGCGGGGAAAAGATCGACGCGAATCCGATCGGCGGCTGAAAAACGACACGCCGCCAACTCTGCGGCTGAGAAACGACGCTCGCAGGAAACGCGACCGAAGAATCGACGCACGGAGCAGGAGAAACAACGCGCAGCATCGCTGACGGAGGCTGGGAGATCGCAACCTGCGCGGCTGGATCGTCAACTCATCGTGCGGCTGGATTTTTGACTCGAGTACCGCCGTGCGGAGTTATTTTCGACGCACGCCCGGCCGTGCGGGATTATTTTTGACGCACACCAGGTACATTTTCACTCTAGCAGCGCTAGTGTGTTTTTAAAACTACTTAAAGACTCTTTTTGATTTTTAATTAATAACTTGACTTGTGTATGGTGGGTTTTTGTCGTTTTGGTCTTGTTTTGTTTAGATAAATATTTCCTATTTTTCTAAACCTGTGTTGTGTCATTTTGTAGTGTTTTCATTGAGTTACTGTGTGTGTTGGTACAAATACTTTACGCCTAGCACTCTGAGGTTAAGCCTACTGCTCTGCCAAGCTACCAAGGGGGTAAGCAGGGGTTAGCTGAGGGTGATTCTCTTTTACCCTGACTAGAGTGAGGGTCTTTGCTTGAACAGGGGGTAACCTGACTGTCAACCAAGGACCCCATTTCTAACATTGGTGATCAGCGGTCGGGATTTGGACTTTTATTTGTACTTGACATACAGTGATTAAGTGTACACTACTGTTTTGATCTCAGACCACTACGTGACCACATACTACTTGTTTGGTGATCTTTTGCTTTTTCTCTTAAGGACTCCTTTTTGTTCTACTTTCATGATTTTGCTGATCCCTTGACTGATTCTTTTTACTTCATTGGGAACTTATTTTCTGCCTTTGGAACTTTGCACTTGTGACCATCATGTCTCAATCTGGAGATGCAACAGCTGGAGCTGTGTTTGAAATGGAGAAACTGAAGGAGTACTCAGTTGCTCAATTGAAACAGTTCCTTAAAGATCTTGACTGTCCCACTAAGAGCTCCACCAGGGAGGGGGAGCTGCAAAAGGCACAGAGGGCCGGGGTGACAATCAAGAAGGCTGGAGGGCACACAGAGGAGGAGAATGTGGGTGGGGAAGTGCAGAGGATACACAGTGGTGTAGTGGAGGTACCTGTTACGCCTGGGGGGAGGGTCCCCAGGAGGGGTAGCAGGGTGTCGTCTAAGGGTCTGACTCCTAAAGATGTGCAGGACAGACAGGCAGAAAGGGTTCGCCGGTTGGAGGCAGAAAAGTTGAGGATGCAAAGGGAGTATGACAAGTGGGAAAGGGACTTCGAGATACAAAAGATGATTTATGCTTACAAGCTTAAATTGAAACCGCTGGAAGTCATGAGGGCTGAGTCCAGCTGGAATGGTGGCAGCAACAATTGTATAGCCAGTGCTGCTGAAGAAGTGCACATGCCCAGAGATGTGGTGCCCTACTTGAAGGAGGCAGTTAACACACACCAGGAGGTTCAGGGGTATGAGGTAGCTCCAGTGATGCACAGTGTCCCTGAGGTGGATTGGGGAACTGGCATGGGGAGTCATATTCCTACTGGTGGGAGGGACACTCTACTGACTCTAGGTGGGAGTGACAGGGAGAGGGGTTCCCCCCAGGTAGAAGTCCTGGTTATGGAGTGTGAAGACATCCCAGAAGAGTGTGGGTTGAGTGTCAGGGACAGTCAGATACTGTCTCACCAGTCTCAGGAGGGTGATGTGGGGTGCTTTTTCAAAGCAGAGTCACTGGATGGTTGGGTGAAGGGTACTTTGGTTAATTCATGTGAGGGGCTGAGTGATGTAATTGCTGGAGAGCATATGTCTAGTCCTTATTTTCCAGAGCTATGCCAACACCAGGTGGAGTGTGAGTTCTCTGACCCCAGGGAGCTTACAATGGAGGCAGACCTCTTGGTGAGTACCAGAGAGTCTGAAGAGGCATTTGGGGGTGCTCCTGAGAGGAGTGGTCTAGGTAGTTCCCAACCAGGTGAGGTAGGGAAGGATTGTAGTGTCCCAGGTAGGTCCCAGTGTAGTGGGATGGGTGAGGGACCCCATGTCCAGTCTCAGAGGAGAGGGAATGGGGATGGGTTGAGGCCCAAGGTGCCCGAGATCCGGTCCCAGGTCCTGGAGGGTTCCATGAGGGAACACCAGGAGGGGAGCCTAGCCTGTACCATAGGGCCATCTGTTGAGGGAGACCCCACAGTGTCAGGAGAACTTGGGGGGGCGGCTGTAGCCAGCGTCCCACCAATTCTGGTGTCTGGCAGTACCACTCCTAGTGAGGGGGTGCAGAAGTCCAGACAGAGGGTTGAGAGGGGGTTGCGGACCCCAGTGGAGAACCTGGAGGGTCAGGGGTCAGCTCTGAGAGCAGAGCCCCCCAGGAATGACCTTGGTAAGACCATTTCTGGGTTGGGGGGAATCCAGACTCTGTCAGATGGGCAGAGGTCAGGAGACCTGCGCCAGCCAGACTCTTGTGTGGCCCTTGGGGACAGTGTGTCCCTTGAGGGGGGTAAGTGTGCCCCCCTGGAAGTCCTGGTGTGCCAGGCAGTGGTTCAACCGCAGGGTGGTGACCCTGGGTTGGATGACCAGGTTCAGAGGGTAAACTCTGACCTGGTGGGGGGTAGGTATGCCCCCCAGGAAGTCCTGGGTTGCCAGGCAGTGGTCCAGTCTGTGGGTACAGACCCTGGACTGGAGGATCAGGTGCAGGGGGTAAGCCCTGACCTGAAGGGGTGGGCGGTTTGCCCAATCACCCCCCCTGGTGTGATTTCAAGGGGTACTCTCCCTGAGGGGGGGGTGCAGAACCCTGAGAGTAGGGACAGGGGAGAAAGAGCCTCACCCCTGGCCCTGGTCCAACCTGAAGGTACAGACCCCAGGTTGGCGGACCAGTTGCAGGTTAACAGCCCTGCACTGGTGGAAGAATTGTGCAGGACTGCTTCTACAAGCACCCTGACAGTTTTTGACTCTGGGGGTGCCGCTTCGGCAGGGAGGGTACAGAGCCCCAGAGGGGAGGATCAGGGTCAGGTTGTCATCCCTGACCTGGTGGAAGAGAGAGTGGTCAAAGGGTGCCAGGCACCTGGGGCTACCGCCCCCCACTCACCGCAGTCACAGTGGTTGGAGAGGCCTGAGATCGGGCTCTCATCCCTGACAGTTGTCCGGGGCCACCGTGACTTGCTGTCCTGGTGGACAGAGTTGCCCCTGGGGAGGGGACGAGAGTCACACCCCGGGGGTGGAGTGGGCAACACCACTGTGTTGGCCCTGGTGGTACTATCTGCCCATTGCAATTCATCTGTGAGCAAAGTAAAGTTAGGTGCTGCACAGATGGTGTCTGTAGATGTGGAGAAGGGTTCCCCATGGGTTAGCTTAGTGGGCCCTGAGAGTATGGACAGAGGGATCCAACTGGAGTCAGGAAGGCGTAGAACTGGAACATGCCCCTGCTGTTGTGGGCCTGGGTCCTTGTTCTATCGCCCCAATCAGGGAAGTACATCAAGGTATTGATTGTTCTCCCCTGGCTTTAGGCTGGTAGGGGGTTGTGTTGGACTTTTGCTTATGCAGGGTCATCCCCAGTCTTTTTGCCTCCTGCCTCCTATTTTTTTCTGACCTGTTGCTGTTGGCTTTTCAACTCTGAGCACTTTACCACTGCTAACCAGTGCTAAAGTGCATATGCTCTCCGTGTAAATTGTATGTAATTGGTTTATCCATGATTGGCATATTTGATTTACTAGTAAGTCCCTAGTAAGGTGCACTAGAGGTGCCAGGGCCTGTAAATCAAATGCTACTAGTGGGCCTGCAGCACTGGTTGTGCCACCCACATAAGTAGCTCTGTAATCACGTCTCAGACCTGCCACTGCAGTGTCTGTGTGTGTATTTTTACACTGTAAATTCGACTTGGCAAGTGTACCCACTTGCCAGGCCTAAACCTTCCCTTTTCTTACATGTAAGGCACCCCTAAGGTAGGCCCTAGGTAGCCCCAAGGGCAGGGTGCAGTGTATGGATAAGGTAGGACATATAGTAATGTGGTTTATATGTCCTGACAGTGAAATACTGCTAAATTCGTTTTTCACTGTTGCAAGGACTGTCTCTCTCATAGGATAATATGGGGGCTACCTTTAAATATGATTAAAGCGTAGATTCCCCTAGAGAGTAGATGGACATGTGGAGTTTGGGGTCCCTGAGCTCACAATTTAAAAATACATCTTTTAGTAAAGTTGATTTTAAGATTGTGCGTTTGAAAATGCCACTTTTAGAAAGTGAGCATTTTCTTGCTTAAACCATTCTGTGACTCTGCCTTGTTTGTGGATTCCCTGTCTGGGTCAGTTTGACAGTTGGGTTGTTTTTCACCTCACACCAGACAGTGACACAAAGGGAGCTGGGGTGTAACCTGCATTTCCTGATTAGCCATCTCTGCTAGGAGGGAGGGGTGGAGTGGTCACTCTCATCTGAAAGGACTGTGCCTGCCTCTAACAATGCCGGCTCCAACCCCCTGGTGTGTGTCTGAGGCCTTGCCTGGGCAAGGCAGGATTTCACAAGTAGGTGTGAGTCCCCTTTGAAGAAAGGTGACTTCAAAGACTAAAATGGGTATAAGAAGGGCACCCAAATCTACAGACTTTAGAAACACTTCTGGAATCAAGAGGAACCTCTGCCTGGAGAAGAGCTGTTAGCTGAGGAGGAAGTGCTGCCCTGCCTGTGACTGTGCTTTGTGGAGCTTTCCTGCAGTGCTGCTTCTGCCAGAGTAAGAGGGCAAAGACTGGACTTTGTGTGCCTTCCATCTTGAGAAGAAATCTCCAAGGGCTTGATCTAGAGCTTGCCTCCTGTTGTTTGAAGTCTCAGGGACAGCAAAGACTTCTCTCTGCCAGCACCTGGAGCCTCTGGAGAGACTCCTACTCTGCCCTGTGGTGCCCATCCAGTTCCTGGGACCCTGAAAGGAGAAGCTGGCAGCCTAAAGACAAGAAAATCCACGCACAGAGCGCCGTGCGGGGAAAAGATCGACGCGAATCCGATCGGCGGCTGAAAAACGACACGCCGCCAGCTCTGCGGCTGAGAAACGACGCTCGCAGGAAACGCGACCGAAGAATCGACGCACGGAGCAGGAGAAACAACGCGCAGCATCGCTGACGGAGGCTGGGAGATCGCAACCTGCGCGGCTGGATCGTCAACTCATCGTGCGGCTGGATTTTTGACTCGAGTACCGCCGTGCGGAGTTATTTTCGACGCACGCCCGGCCGTGCGGGATTATTTTTGACGCACACCAGGTACATTTTCACTCTAGCAGCGCTAGTGTGTTTTTAAAACTACTTAAAGACTCTTTTTGATTTTTAATTAATAACTTGACTTGTGTATGGTGGGTTTTTGTCGTTTTGGTCTTGTTTTGTTTAGATAAATATTTCCTATTTTTCTAAACCTGTGTTGTGTCATTTTGTAGTGTTTTCATTGAGTTACTGTGTGTGTTGGTACAAATACTTTACGCCTAGCACTCTGAGGTTAAGCCTACTGCTCTGCCAAGCTACCAAGGGGGTAAGCAGGGGTTAGCTGAGGGTGATTCTCTTTTACCCTGACTAGAGTGAGGGTCTTTGCTTGAACAGGGGGTAACCTGACTGTCAACCAAGGACCCCATTTCTAACAATGTACATATATATAAGGTAGTTATAGTTAGGCCAGTGTTTCCATAGAAAAAGTGTTTTTTTGACTTTCCTATATCTTTGGCACCGTTAGCCGAATCTTAAGAGTTTAAAAAAAAAAAAAAGGATGCCAGTGATTCTTGTTGAACACAGAAAGTTTCGGGGTGATCGGTCAAGTGGGGTCCGAGAAGAGGGGGGGGTTACAAAAGTTGTGTTTCCCATGTTAATTCCCATAGGAACTTTGAACATAACTACAGTTTGAAGAACTGGACAGAATTACACCAACTTTGTTTGGCAGAAAGCTGGCTTTTTGTACGCAGATTATACTTCTGCTTATTTGGTATAAATTTGTTCACTGGTTGTTGAGATATTAAAGGGAAAACAAATTTGTATGTCTCTGGCTGCAATTACTTTTCGAAGATTAAGAGCTTGTGCGCGGCATATGTACAGTGCTTATTGGCTGCCAAAACTTCAAACCAGGAGGTGTTGGCAGCCATCTTGGGACTTGGCTTAAGCCAAGTCCCAGAAACAAATGTTAATAAAAAAATCAAAAGCGTCAGGGTAGGGACACCTTGACCCCTCAGCTTTGGTGCTGGGAACTGACAGGGAACCTAACCCCCAGACATAAAAGGTATTTAAAAAAAAATGTTCACCACGATTCGCAGCGGATCCAAATATGACAAAAAAGTAAGGGGATCTGTTTCAAACCCCTGCCGCCGCGGGGACCACCACTTTGGGGCTAAATGTAGAGCTATAGGGGGGCTTCGTCGCCTCCCTCGAGGAGCCACAAATGGTCCTGGGGACTACCACACCCCAGGGCCGAATCCTGCTATGTCCCAGGGTACCTACCCCCAGGACATAGCTGTTGGCTTTTGCTTGGTAGGAACTGACAGCTCCCACCAAGCAAAACAAATAGTTTTCTCTTGTTTGGGAAATCCTGCCTTGCCCAGGCCAGGCCCCAAACACACACTGGGGGGTTGGAGACTGCATTGTGTAAGGGCAGGCACAGCCCTTTCAGGTGTAAGTGACCAGTCCTCCCCTCCCTCCTAGCACAGATGGCTCATCAGGATATGCAAGCTACACCCCAGCTCCCACACCTGGGGCTGATATGTAAATAAAGGCAAGGGATGTGCATGCACCTGCACCTGAGGACTGTTTGAAGTTTAATGGGGAGGAAGCACAAGATCCCCAAGCCATTGAATGACCCCCTGGGACTCCATCCCTCGGGTCTGGCTCTGTTGCGATATCCTGGGGACCCTAACCCCAGGGACACTGTAAGAAATGGGATCTTTGGTTGGCAGTCTGGTTACCCCCTGTCCATGCAAGGACCCTCACTCTAGTCAGGGTAAGGAGAATCACCCTCGGTTAACCCCCTTTCACCCCTTTGGTAGCTTGGCATGAGCAGGCAGGCTTAACTTCAGAAGCAATATGTAAAGTATTTGTACCAACACACACAGTAACTCAGTAAAAACACTACAAAATGACACAACACAGGTTTAGAAAAATAGGCAATATTTATCTAAACAAACAAGACCAAAATTACAAAAATTCAACATCCACAAGTCAAGTTATGAATTGAAAAGCAAAAAAAAAAACAGTAGGAATGGTTTTAGTGTGAAAAACTACCTGCGTTGCATCAAAATAACACCATACGGGCGAGTGTGCATCGGAAAAGGCCAGCGATGCGTTGATTTCTCTTTCGCAAGCAAGACCATGCTTCATTCCTCCTCTGGTCAGTCGCCGTGCATTGTTTTTCCTCCCCACAAGAGAGCGATGAGTTGATCTGGACAGGCACCTCAGGTCTGGGCAGGTTTTGCGTTGTTTTTCCACGCCCAGCGAGGTCTGAGTCAAAAATCCGGTATCAGAGAACCACGCTATGTGGGGTTGCAACATTAACAGCCTCCGTCAGGAGGTGTTGCACGTCTTTCTCCAGATGCATTACATCGATCTTCCAGCCGCGATGCAGGTGGAGAATAGATTTCAGCCTTGAAGTCGGCTGCATGTAGTTTCTCAGCAAGGTCTCTGAAGGTGCACTGAAATGTTCCCCAGACAGCTGTCTCTGCGTGGATTTTCAGTCTTGGTCTGCCAGCTTCACCTTTCAAGGGCCCAGGAACTGATGGCCCTGAGACTTCAACAACAAGAGACAAGCTCAGTTCAAGCCCTTGGAGATTTATTCACAAGCAGGAAAGCACAACAAAGTCCAGTCTTTGTCCCCTTCCACATGCAGAATCAGTAACTGCAGAATACCTCAACAAAGCACAGTCACAGGTAGGACAGCACTTCTCCTCAGCTCTTTAGCTCTTCTCTTTGGCAGAGGTGTCTCCTGATTTCCAGAAGTGATCTAATTTTCAGGGATTTGGGTGCCCTTCTTATACCCATTTCTGCCATTGAAGTAGGCCTACTTCGAAGGAAAGTCTCTCTTGTTTTGGAAATCCTGCTTTGCCCGGGCCAGGCCCCAGAAACACACCAGGGGTTGGAGACTGCATTGAGTGAGGGCAGGCACAGCCCTTTCAGGTGAAAGTGAACTTTCTTCCCCTCCCTCCTAGCACAGATGGCTCATCAGGATATGCAGGCTACACCTCAGCTCCCTTTGTGTCACTGTCTAGATAAGAGGTGCAAATGGACCAACTGTCAGACTTACCCAGACAGGGAATCCGCAAACAAGCAGGAGTCACAGAATGGCTTAAGCAAGAAAATTCCTACTTTCTAAAAGTGCCATTTTGAAACACACAATCCAAAAACCAACTTCACTAAAAGATGTATTTTCAAATTGTGAGTTCAAAGACCGCAAACTCCACATGTCTATCTGCTCCCAAAGGGAATCTACACTTCAACCATATTTAAAGGCAGCCCCCATGTTAACCTATGAGAGAGATAGGCCTCGCAACAGTGAAAACCGAATTTGGCGGTATTTCACTGTCAGGACATATCAAACACATTAGTATATGTCCTACCTTAAACATACACTGCACCCTGCCCATGGGGCAACCTAGGGCCTACCTTAGGGGTGTCATACATGTAAGAAAAAGGAAGGTTTAGGACTGTCAAGTGGGCACACTTGCCAAGTCGAATTGGCAGTTTTTAAACTGCACACACAGACACTGCAGAGGCAGGTCTGAGCCATGTTTACAGGGCTACTAATGTAGGTGGCTCAACCAGTCCTGCAGTCCCACTAGTAGCATTTGATTTACAGGTCCTGGGCACCTCTAGTGCACTGTACTAGGGACTTACCAGTAAATCAAATATGCCAATCATGGAAAGCCAATTACATACACATCATTTTATATAGGAGCACATGCACGTTAGCACTGGGTAGCAGTCCAACTCACATCAACATCCTGGGAAACAGATGCAAAAATTTAGGGGAGACCACGCCAAGGATGCCAAGTCTAACAGACACCATGTCTGACAATCTGTGTCAATTGTTGGTGCTGTTTATTTCATTTTATGTGCACTGGTGATAACTATGTTAAAGCATATTTTTATTATAATGGCACTGGGATGATTTGGTCGTAGTACAACTGGAATGTTTCGCAGAAAGTCATGAAGTTTTACGCCATAAAATTCCACGGAGTTACCTAAATTCTGAGGCATTACGCCCATCTCTACAAAATGGGCCTCTTGCTGGTGATAATGATAGAAAGGTGGAAAGGGAGAACAAAGGGAAAAGATGGATCTGGTGCCACATCCCCGGAGGTCTAGACTGGGCTCCAACCTTGTCAGTATTACTGAGGCACATTTTAGAATGTTGCTTCTATGCTTCAAAATTAACGTGATTGTGATACATGTATCTAGACGTATGTCTGTCTAGAGAGAGGCTTGATCCTGGCACCTAATAAGCACAGGAGCTTAAAACACCATGTTCTGTTTCCCTCATGGAGTCCAGACATTCTTATATCATGACAGCCACACGGATGTAAGATAAATGGCTAAGATACGTTCAAGACAGTGCCCACTCCCGCTGAAGAGATGTAGTCATCCGATGATGTGTACACCAACACCACCAGTAGGATTAAGGTTTCTTTTAAAGTACCTGTGAGGCTGCAACAAAAGGTTTGTGTGATATAATTCCAGTAAAGGAGTTTGACAGGTTGAGTGGCCGCTGCAAAGATGTGCATGTAGCCTGTTAACTCAACCTGTCACCATTTGAAGGCAAATACAATGAAGACTGTTGCTTAATATCTGCCTCTATTTTTTAAATCACCAAGAGACAACTCGGTTTACAACGTCAGCTACAAGCATTTTCACTATTATTATTGTGCAGCAGCTGATAGCTTTGCTGCCCCACAATGTTCTAGGTGAGTAGGGTATTGGACAACCCACATTCCACACTCAAGTAGTAGACTTTTAGGAACTTTGGCCCGTATTTATACTTTTTGACGCTAAACTGCGCTAACGCAGTTTAGCATCAAAAATTTTTGCGCCGGCTAACGCCATTCTGAAGCGCCATGCGGGCGCCGTATTTATTGAATGGCGTTAGCCGGCGCAAGCAGACCGGCGCTGCCTGGTGTGCGTGGAAAAAAAACACGTACACCAGGCAGCGCCGGCGTTGGGAAAAATGGCGCTAGGGCGTCTTAAAAATGGTGCAAGTCAGGTTGACGCAAAAAATTGCCTCCACCCGATTTGCGCCATTTTTAACGACGCCCAGACGCCATTTACATGACTCCTGTCTCAGTAAAGACAGGAGTCATGCCCCCTTGCCCAATGGCCATGCCCAGGGGACTTCTGTCCCCTGGGCATGGTCATTGGGCATTGTGGCATGTAGGGGGGCACAAATCAGGCCCCCCTATGCCAAAATAAATATAAAAAAAAAAAAAATTATACTTACCTGAACTTACCTGAATGTCCCTGGGGTGGGTCCCTCCATCCTTGGGTGTCCTCCTGGGGTGGGCAAGGGTGGCAGGGGTGGTCCCTGGGGGCATGGGAGGGCAGCTGTGGGCTCATTTTGAGCCCACAGGTCCCTTAACGCCTGCCCTGACCCAGGCGTTAAAAAGAGGCGCAAATGCGGGGTTTTTTGCCCCGCCCACTCCCGGGTGTGATTTTTGCCCAGGAGTATAAATACGACGCATTTGCGTCGCAGTCATTTTTCTAGACGGGAACACCTACCTTGCATCTCATTAACGCAAGGAAGGCGTTCACGCAAAAAAATTACGCTCATTCCTCATACTTTGGCACTAGACGCGTCTAACGCCAAAGTATAAATATGGCGTTAGTTTTGCGCCGAATTTGCGTCGAAAAAAACGACGCAAATTCGGCGCAAACGGAGTATAAATATGCCCCTTTGAATCTGAAATTTGCATCAAAACCACAAATATGGAAGTGCATGTTTTCATGAGGTGTCAAGGTTGTGGTCTGTGCAAAATGATAAAACAGGTATATTTTTACTTAAATTAACTTTAAAAAGAAATTAGCATTTGTGCAATCTTGGTGCAAGTTTATTTAAGCATTGCACGTGTAACAAAAGTAGAATAATCCTTGATAGAAGTTTGGTGCACATGTGATTAAGCATTCTTGATGTCTGTGTCTGTAAATTTGTGTTTCTATAACTAAGAAAGATCCAAATGCAGTGTCTCCATGTATCAAAGTAGAAAGATGAGCCTCGTGGAAAAAATACTTGTTTTTAGGTCGAGCGTAAGCGTACAACCGCTTATATACTTTCAAGTATACTTCTTCTGTGGGCTTAAAGCCATTTCATTTGTTCATTTCAGTGTAAACCTTGTTTGCTAGTGGTCAGGCATACATGTTTGTCCTTCTTTTTTTCTTTGGGAGCAGGGACCAACAACTGTATATTTACACTTTGTTGATTTATTTGGTCTTTGGGGAACTTTTTTTTCTTTCTTTTCTGCTGGTGTTTGGCAAAGCTTCCCTTTTCATTAGCAGAGCATTCTTGCTTTCAGCTTAGCTTTGGTGCAATGCTGCTTCAGGAAACAGATGTAAATTAGGTTGCCATCTTAGTCACATTTGCTAAGCATTCAAACTGAGATCATAAAAAAAATGCCCTCATCACTGTTCCATTCATTTTTATTTATTCCCCCCCCCATCTGCCTCCTCTTACACTGCTCACTTAAGATGAAGCTTTTTGTGGTTTTGAGTGATTTCCCAAAGTTTTTCTTTTTTGAGGTGAGACATGTTGGCAGCATTTTCTGCTGTTGTCTTTCCTTCTAAATGAAAGCGTTCTCTTTCAAGGAGGGTTTACTAATTTTGCTTATGGCAACAACTCATTTGAATGAATCACTTGGAATAAATTAGGACTTGTACATAACAAAGCTCTTTTATAAACAGGTTTTACTGGAAGATATTATAAAGCATATAGTCAGCACACAATTGTGATGGCTCTGTGGAATGCTAAATAATTTTAGTGTTCTTCAATTACTTGTTATGCATCACAAGCAGATTTGCTCACCCCAATGTGAGGAAACAGGAAGACAGATAGTTTGCAGCTTCTGGTTCTCAGCTGCAGGGTGATACATACTGGACGTTCCTGTGGGCAAGAACAAAGCCAAATAGGTAGCAGGAACCAAGAGCAAGGAAATTCCAGCAGATCTGGTCACCCTACAGGTTACAACTTTACTTTATAATCATTTGGTGGTGGCATGGAGGACAAAAGCCCTACATTTTCAACCCATACCTGCCAGTCTTTACCCATTAATATAAAGAGGGGTGTGTTTGAATCTGTATTTAACCACCAATTCCATCTTGACCACTTACTCCATTTTATACTTAGCTTAGCTTCAAATGCCTTCGCATTGATGGTGCAGGTATTTTTCCATGCACGGCTTGTTTTCTACATTGAAAGTGTTTTTGCTTTTCTCACCAGGGAAGGGAACACAACATGGGGGATGCAACAATAATAGGAGTGTACAGGGATGAGAATGTTTATAGCAGATAAGGGTAGGGCCCTGTCTTGGAAATGCACATTGGGATCTGGCCAATTATTTTGTGTGTTTTCAATACTGACCAAGTACAGCCAGTGCTTGAATTTCACAACTTACTCGAAGGAAGGTTACCAGAACCTTCCTCTCAAGTTTGTTTAACGTAAATAAGGTGGGGGAAACTTGGCGCTGAGGCAGAAGGAACACATTTCTGAGGGTGGATGCATTGCTTGGAAATTCAGAGCCCCACTGGGGAAAACGTCTCCTGTCTCAGCTGTCCAGGGTTCCACAACTTAACTTTGGCAAGGAGAAGGATGGTGTTGGAATCAATCCCCATGGTGGTGAATGTTTAATTTTAAATTATCTAGCATTGCTGTGTGCATGTGTATATATATATATATATATATATATATATATATATATATATATATATATTCACTGCATACTTATTAACCCCTTCCCCGCCACGGACGTAATGGTTACGTCCATGGCAGCGCCCGTGTGGCGCCATGGACGTAACCATTACGTCCAGGGACTGGCAGTCGGGGGAAGCGCTAGCGCTTCCCCCGAGGGCCGCCCCCCAACACCCCCAGGCCAGGGCTGAAAGGGGAATCCCTTCCCCTTTCACGCCCACCCCCCCCGCCCCCCCCCCCATGACGTCAGCGCGCGATCGCGCGCTGATTTCATGGAAACGGGGAATGACGCGCTGGAAGCCATTTGCTTCCAGCGCGTCAAGGGAGAAGGTGAGTATTTCACCTTCGTGCGGGGTGGGGGTGCTCTCAGAGAGGCATCGAGGGAAAGGAAAGGGTTTTCCTTTCCCTCGATGTCTCTTTGAGCATTCCTGCTGCCCGATCGCGATGCGATCGGGCAGCAGGAATGCCCACTAGACACCAGGGATTTCTGTATGTGTGTGTGTGAGTGAATATTAGTGTAGGGGAGCGACCCCTTGGGCAAGGGTCGCTCCCCTTTGGGGGCACATGCTTTTTACGTCGTTTCTGCCCCCCCTGGGGGCAGATTGGCCCTATTTTTAGGCCGATCTGCCCCCAAGGGGGGCAGAAAGCCACTAGACACCAGGGATTTTATTGTTGCTGTGTATTTTTTGTGTTGGGGGGCGGCCCCTTGGGCAAGGGTCGCTCCCCTTTGGGGGCACATGTATTTTACGTCGTTTCTGCCCCCCCTGGGGGCAGATTGGCCCTATTTTTAGGCCGATCTGCCCCCAAGGGGGGCAGAAAGCCACTAGACACCAGGGATTTTATTGTTGATTTGTATTTTTTGTGTTGGGGGGCGGCCCCTTGGGCAAGGGTCGCTCCCCTTTGGGGGCAAATGTATTTTACGTCGTTTCTGCCCCCCCTGGGGGCAGATTGGCCCTATTTTTAGGCCGATCTGCCCCCAAGGGGGGCAGAAAGCCACTAGACACCAGGGATTTTATTGTTGATGTGTATTTTTTGTGTTGGGGGGCGGCCCCTTGGCAAGGGTCGCCCCCAGGGGCCCTCATGTATTTTTGGGCAGTTCTGCCCCCCTTGGGGGCAGAGAGGCCTATTTTTTTTAGGCCTTTCTGCCCCCAAGGGGGGCAGAATCCCAATAGCGCCAGAAATAGTATGTATGTATGTGTGCTTTGTGTTGGGGGGTGGCCCCTTGGGCAAGGGTCGCTCCCCCCAGGGGCGCAATGTATTTATTGTCGTTTCTGCCCCCCTTGGGGGCAGATTGGCCCTATTTTTAGGCCGATCTGCCCCCAAGGGGGGCAGAAAGCCACTAGACACCAGGGATTTTATTGTTGATGTGTATTTTTTGTGTTGGGGGGCGGCCCCTTGGGCAAGGGTCGCCCCCAGGGGCCCTCATGTATTTTTGGGCAGTTCTGCCCCCCTTGGGGGCAGAGAGGCCTATTTTTTTTAGGCCTTTCTGCCCCCAAGGGGGGCAGAATCCCAATAGCGCCAGAAATAGTATGTATGTATGTGTGCTTTGTGTTGGGGGGTGGCCCCTTGGGCAAGGGTCGCTCCCCCCAGGGGCGCAATGTATTTATTGTCGTTTCTGCCCCCCTTGGGGGCAGATTGGCCCTATTTTTAGGCCGATCTGCCCCCAAGGGGGGCAGAAAGCCACTAGACACCAGGGATTTTATTGTTGATGTGTATTTTTTGTGTTGGGGGGCGGCCCCTTGGGCAAGGGTCGCCCCCAGGGGCCCTCATGTATTTTTGGGCAGTTCTGCCCCCCTTGGGGGCAGAGAGGCCTATTTTTTTTAGGCCTTTCTGCCCCCCAGGGGGGCAGAATCCCAATAGCGCCAGAAATAGTATGTATGTATGTGTGCTTTGTGTTGGGGGGTGGCCCCTTGGGCAAGGGTCGCTCCCCCCAGGGGCGCAATGTATTTATTGTCGTTTCTGCCCCCCTTGGGGGCAGATTGGCCCTATTTTTAGGCCGATCTGCCCCCAAGGGGGGCAGAAAGCCACTAGACACCAGGGATTTTATTGTTGATTTTTATTTTTTGTGTTGGGGGGTGGCCCCTTGGGCAAGGGTCGCCCCCAGGGGCCCACATGTATTTTTGGGCAGTTCTGCCCCCCTAGGGGGCAGATATGCCTATTTTTTAGGCCTTTCTGTCCCCAAGGGGGGCAGAATCCCCATAGCGCCAGGGATACTATGTATGTGTGTGTGTGCTTTGTGTGGGGGTGTGGCACCTTGGGCAAGGGTCGCCCCCCCCCAAATGGTGCAATGTAATCTGGGTGATTTCTGCCCCCTCCCCTTGGGGGTAGATTGGCCTATTTTTTTTTTAGGCCCATCTTCCCCCAAGCAGAGAAGACTAGACACGGGAAAATGAAAAAATGGTTAGTGGCGGAGTGTTTGTCAACTGGCGAAGTATTTACTTTTATGATAATAACAGTTTTTCTCCTTTTTGTTTTAGTTCAAAGCTTTTGCTGACTTTGCTGTGGCTTGTTGCAGTTTTGGCAGTAGTTGTCCTGCGGTTTGCGTAGTTGCATGTTTTAGGTAAGTAAATAAATTTACTCCAAGTGAGTATTGTTGCAATGCATGAATGACATGTTTGTAGGTGGTGTACTGAATGCAGGATTGTGTGTGAAATTGTCCTTAGAGTTATGCACAATGATTATTGTGTTGTCTTATGTCTAATTTGCTTTTTTTTTTCTCTTTTTAGTGGGATATCGTTGGTGATTGCTGTGGCTGTGCAGAGTAGTTGCTGGTGAGTCAAGCTTTTTCAGGCAAGTGAGCAGTATAGTTTTTGAGTTTATAATTCTTAGTGATAAACCTATACTTTGTTACTTATCTTACACAGTGCTGGTTGTTGGTGGTGTATTTGTCCAGTTAATTTTAGTAGGAAGGATCATGGCCAGCCGTAGGATGACCGCTCAGCAGGTTGTTAGTGTGCTTTTTGAGTCATCTTCTGACCATGAATATGAGACTGACTCTGCATCTGAGGCAGAGGAGGAAGTGCAGGATTCTGGAAGTGAATTTTCTGTCAGAGATGAATCATCTGATGATGAAGCCACTCTCAGTGCTGATGAAGGGCCTGTTTTAGAGGAGGACAGTGATGTGCCAATGGTGCAGGAGCCAGCGGCTGAAAGGCTTCCCATTGGAAGACCTGACGCATGGGTTGCACCAAACATGGAGCAGCCACAGTTGCCTGCGTTTACTGGTTTTCCAGGGTGTCGAGTTAATACGGAAAACTTTTTGCCCGTCAACTTTTTTGAGTTGTTTATGGACGATATATTTTTGGAAGAGATTGTTGAGCAGACTAATTTGTATGCAGAGCAGTTTTTGAGGGACAACGCTGCCAGACTTAGGCCACACTCTAGAGCTAGCCGGTGGATTCCCACAAATCTGGAAGAGTTGAAAAAGTTCTTGGGTTTAACTTTTTTGATGGGGCTGATAAGGAAGCCGTTGCTGTCTTCATATTGGTCTACTAGTCCCTTGATGGCAACTGCTATATTTCCTGCCATCATGAGTCGTAACCGGTATGAGCTTCTTCTTCGGATGTTGCATTTTGTAGATAATGCTTTAGCCTTGCCACGAGATCATCCTGATTCTGACCGTCTTTTTAAGATTAGACCTGTCCTTGATCATTTGGTAGATCGGTTTTCAGAGATCTATGTTCCAGGGAAAGAAATATCTGTAGATGAGTCTTTGGTCCTGTTCAAGGGTCGTTTGGTTTTTAGGCAGTACATTCCTAGCAAGAGGGCACGGTATGGAATTAAATTGTATATGCTGTCAGAAAGTAGTACAGGATATGTTTATAATTTCCGGGTCTACACTGGTAGGGATTCCAATATTGACCCCCCTGGTTGTCCTCCCACTTTTGGAGTTAGTGAGAAAATTGTGTGGGAACTTGGTAGACGACTGTTTAACAAAGGTCACCATTTATATGTAGATAACTTCTACACTGGAGTTCGGTTGTTCAAGGAGTTGTTCAGAGTGGACACTGTTGCTTGTGGCACAATCCGCTCTAATCGGAAAGGCTATCCAAAAGAGCTTGTCTGTAAAAAACTTGAGAAGGGACAGTGCAGTGCCTTGCGGAATGATGAGCTGCTAGCTCTGAAATTTGTAGACAAGAGGGATGTATACATGCTAAGCACCATCCATGATGAGAGTACTTCACCTGTGGCTGTTTGGGGTCAGGTTGCCAAAGTGCGCAAACCTGTGTGCATCTTAGACTATAATAAGCACATGGGTGGTGTTGATAGAGTAGATCAGAGGTTAGAACCTTACACTGCTGCTCGTAAGTCTTATGTGTGGTATAAGAAATTAGCGCTTCACTTGTTCCACTTGGCAACTTTTAATGCTTTTGTTGTGTTTAAGGATAGTTCTCCAGAGTCAAGGATGACATTTGTGAAATTTCAGGAGTCTATCATAGCTAGCCTTGTTGTGCTGGAACAGGCAAGAGTTCCTAGAGAAGCAGTGGTGGAGGATGTGGCTAGATTGAAAGATCGTCACTTTGCTGAGCACATTCCTCCCACGGCCAAAAAAAACTTTCCTGCTAAGAGATGTAGAGTCTGTGCTCGAAGAGGTATCAGGAAGGAGACTAGGATGTACTGCCCTGATTGTCCTTCAAAGCCTGGGCTGTGTGTGGGTGGCTGTTTCAGGAGCTACCACACACAGAAGAATTATTGGGAAATTCCGTGAGCGTAAACTGGTGTTTTATATTTTTATATGTTCGGTTTCACGGTTGGCATTAGTCATGTATTCAGTTAGAGCTTTTGTGTTTGTAGTTTTGTACTAATTTATGATTAGTGGTTTCTTTGTTGTTTAAAAACAAAAAAAAGGGGATGGCATGTGTAGAGTGGCGCTTGGCTGGCGGCGTGGGTGTGGTGGCGCTTGGCTGGCGGTGTGTGTGGGGTGGCGCTTGGCTGGCGGTGTGTGTGGGGTGGCGCTTGGCTGGCGGTGTGTGTGGGGTGGCGCTGGGCTGGCGGTGTGTGTGGGGTGGTGCTGGGCTGGCGGTGTGTGTGGGGTGGCGCTTGGCTGGTGGTGTGGGTGGGGTGGCGCTTGGCTGGCAGTGCCGGCCAAACGCCAGTCCACACACTCATCAGCTGGTGTGATTGCTGTATCAGGCATGTGGGCGTATGAAAGTGATGGGCCCTTGACTGGCGCTGTCTGTGGATGCGAGTCTTGTAATGTGCTGGGCCCGTGGCTGGCGGCGTGAATGGTCTAGTGCATGTCATGTATGAAAGGTGTGTGAATGGACTGTAAAGCGGTTGGTGCCTTGTCGTGGCTTTACAGCTCACGAGCTGTGAGTCATTGGTTCAGTTTTTTGGCCTTTCAGTTATTACCAGTGCATTTCACTTTTGTGAAATCTCTTGTTAATAAAATTTGATCTACTGAACCATCACTCACCCTCGTGCCAAATCCAACCAGTATGTGTGGTACAAATGACAAAACCTGCTCCGCTGTAATCAGGCGTCGCAGCACACTTGAGACACGCTAGGTGCCTCAGGTGGGACCCCGATGATGAAGCATGCCACCAACTTGGTTGGTGGGTGAGGGGTCTTCTTCACATAACCTAAGTGTGTTTCTTTTCACAATTTTAGTGTTTGGCACATCACGGACGTATGTGCACACATCAAAGTGATATATTCCAAAAATACCTGTGTTTGGGGGGGAGGGCCCACCTATGTTTTTGGTCCTGGGTGCGGCCGTCATGTAGGGAAACCTACAAAACCCAGAAACTTTTTAAAACTAGGCACCCCAAGGAGTCTAGGGAGGTGTGGCTTGTGTGGCTCCCCCAACATTTTCTTACCCAGACTCCTCTGTAAACCTCACAATTTGCATAAAAAAGCATATTTTCCTGATTTTTCTTAGTAGGATCACCGCTCCAGCACAAAATTCCTACTCCCCAGTTTTCCCCTCAGTCTCCCAAGTAAAATGACACCTCACTTATGTGGGTCCCCAAAGCAGAGTCCGTCTAAAGATGTATAAAAGAATATGCCCTTATAAACTTGCTGTGCTATCCCTTCTATCCCTTCAGGTTTTGGGCCTTATTATGTTGCAGGCACCTGGGCCACCCACACAAGTGAGGTATCATTTTTATCGGGAGACTTGGGGGAACGCTGGGTGGAAGGAAATTCGTGGCTCCTATCAGATTCCAGAACTTTCTGCCACAGAAATGTGAGGAACATGTGTTTTTTTAGCCAAATTTTGAGGTTTGCAAAGGATTCTGGGTAACAGAACCTGGTCCGAGCCCCGCAAGTCACCCCTCCTTGGATTCCCCTAGGTCTCTAGTTTTCAGAAATGCACTGGTTTGGTAGGTTTCCCTAGGCGCCGGGTGAGCTACAGGCCAAAATCCGCAGGTAGGCACTGTTTTCTCCCAAAATTGTGGATGTGTCCACGTTGCGCTTTGGGGTGTTTCCTGTCGCAGGCGCTAGGCCTACCCACGCAAGTGAGGTATCATTTTTATCGGGAGACTTGGGGGAACGCTGGGTGGAAGGAAATTTGTAGCTCCTCTCAGATTCCAGAACTTTCTGCCACAGAAATGTGAGGGACATGTGTTTTTTTAGCCAAATTTTGAGGTTTGCAAAGGATTCTGGGTAACAGAACCTGGTCCGAGCCCCGCAAGTCACCCCTCCTTGGATCCCCCTAGGTCTCTAGTTTTCAGAAATGCACAGGTTTGGTAGGTTTCCCTAGGTGGCGGCTGAGCTAGAGGCCAAAATCTACAGGTAGTCACTTTGCTAAAAACAGCTCTGTTTTCTGTGATATGTCCACGTTGTGTTTTGGGGCATATCCTGTCGCGGGCGCTAGGCCTACCCACACAAGTGAGGTATCATTTTTATCGGGAGACGTGGGGGAACGCTGGGTGGAAGGAAATTTGTGGCTCCTCTCAGATTCCAGAACTTTCTGCCACAGAAATGTGAGGAACATGTGTTTTTTTAGCCAAATTTTGAGGTTTGCAAAGGATTCTGGGTAACAGAACCTGGTCCGAGCCCCGCAAGTCACCCCTCCTTGGATCCCCCTAGGTCTCTAGTTTTCAGAAATGCACAGGTTTGGTAGGTTTCCCTAGGTGGCGGCTGAGCTAGAGGCCAAAACCTACATTTAGTCACTTTGCTAAAAACAGCTCTGTTTTCTGTGATATGTCCACGTTGTGTTTTGGGGCATATCCTGTCGCGGGCGCTAGGCCTACCCACACAAGTGAGGTATCATTTTTATCGGGAGACGTGGGGGAACGCTGGGTGGAAGGAAATTTGTGGCTCCTCTCAGATTCCAGAACTTTCTGCCACAGAAATGTGAGGAACATGTGTTTTTTTAGCCAAATTTTGAGGTTTGCAAAGGATTCTGGGTAACAGAACCTGGTCCGAGCCCCGCAAGTCACCCCTCCTTGGATCCCCCTAGGTCTCTAGTTTTCAGAAATGCACAGGTTTAGTAGGTTTCCCTAGGTGGCGGCTGAGCTAGAGGCCAAAATCTACAGGTAGTCACTTTGCTAAAAACAGCTCTGTTTTCTGTGATATGTCCACGTTGTGTTTTGGGGCATATCCTGTCGCGGGCGCTAGGCCTACCCACACAAGTGAGGTATCATTTTTATCGGGAGACGTGGGGGAACGCTGGGTGGAAGGAAATTTGTAGCTCCTCTCAGATTCCAGAACTTTCTGCCACAGAAATGTGAGGAACATGTGTTATTTTAGCCAAATTTTGAGGTTTGCAAAGGATTCTGGGTAACAGAACCTGGTCCGAGCCCCGCAAGTCACCCCTCCTTGGATTCCCCTAGGTCTCTAGTTTTCAGAAATGCACAGGTTTGGTAGGTTTCCCTAGGTGGCGGCTGAGCTAGAGGCCAAAATCTACAGGTAGGCACTTCGCAAAAAACACCTCTGTTTTTTTCCAAAATTTAGGATGTGTCCACGTTGCGCTTTGGGGTGTTTCCTGTCGCCGGCGCTAGGCCTACCCACGCAAGTGAGGTATAATTTTTATCGGGAGACTTGGGGGAACGCTGGGTGGAAGGAAATTTGTAGCTCCTCTCAGATTCCAGAACTTTCTGCCACAGAAATGTGAGGGACATGTGTTTTTTTAGCCAAATTTTGAGGTTTGCAAAGGATTCTGGGTAACAGAACCTGGTCCGAGCCACACAAGTCACCCCTCCTTGGATCCCCCTAGGTCTCTAGTTTTCAGAAATGCACAGGTTTGGTAGGTTTCCCTAGGTGGCGGCTGAGCTAGAGGCCAAAATCTACAGGTAGTCACTTTGCTAAAAACAGCTCTGTTTTCTGTGATATGTCCACATTGTGTTTTGGGGCATATCCTGTCGCGGGCGCTAGGCCTACCCACACAAGTGAGGTATCATTTTTATCGGGAGACGTGGGGGAACGCTGGGTGGAAGGAAATTTGTGGCTCCTCTCAGATTCCAGAACTTTCTGCCACAGAAATGTGAGGAACATGTGTTTTTTTAGCCAAATTTTGAGGTTTGCAAAGGATTCTGGGTAACAGAACCTGGTCCGAGCCCCGCAAGTCACCCCTCCTTGGATCCCCCTAGGTCTCTAGTTTTCAGAAATGCACAGGTTTGGTAGGTTTCCCTAGGTGGCGGCTGAGCTAGAGGCCAAAATCTACAGGTAGTCACTTTGCTAAAAACAGCTCTGTTTTCTGTGATATGTCCACGTTGTGTTTTGGGGCATATCCTGTCGCGGGCGCCAGGCCTACCCACACAAGTGAGGTATCATTTTTATCGGGAGACGTGGGGGAACGCTGGGTGGAAGGAAATTTGTAGCTCCTCTCAGATTCCAGAACTTTCTGCCACAGAAATGTGAGGAACATGTGTTATTTTAGCCAAATTTTGAGGTTTGCAAAGGATTCTGGGTAACAGAACCTGGTCCGAGCCCCGCAAGTCACCCCTCCTTGGATTCCCCTAGGTCTCTAGTTTTCAGAAATGCACAGGTTTGGTAGGTTTCCCTAGGTGGCGGCTGAGCTAGAGGCCAAAATCTACAGGTAGGCACTTCGCAAAAAACACCTCTGTTTTTTTCCAAAATTTAGGATGTGTCCACGTTGCGCTTTGGGGTGTTTCCTGTCGCCGGCGCTAGGCCTACCCACGCAAGTGAGGTATCATTTTTATCGGGAGACTTGGGGGAACGCTGGGTGGAAGGAAATTTGTAGCTCCTCTCAGATTCCAGAACTTTCTCCCACAGAAATGTGAGGGACATGTGTTTTTTTAGCCAAATTTTGAGGTTTGCAAAGGATTCTGGGTAACAGAACCTGGTCCGAGCCCCGCAAGTCACCCCTCCTTGGATCCCCCTAGGTCTCTAGTTTTCAGAAATGCACAGGTTTGGTAGGTTTCCTTAGGTGGCGGCTGAGCTAGAGGCCAAAATCTACAGGTAGTCACTTTGCTAAAAACAGCTCTGTTTTCTGTGATATGTCCACGTTGTGTTTTGGGGCATATCCTGTCGCGGGCGCTAGGCCTACCCACACACGTCAGGTATCATTTTTATCGGGAGACGTGGGGGAACGCTGGGTGGAAGGAAATTTGTGGCTCCTCTCAGATTCCAGAACTTTCTGCCACAGAAATGTGAGGAACATGTGTTTTTTTAGCCAAATTTTGAGGTTTGCAAAGGATTCTGGGTAACAGAACCTGGTCCGAGCCCCGCAAGTCACCCCTCCTTGGATCCCCCTAGGTCTCTAGTTTTCAGAAATGCACAGGTTTGGTAGGTTTCCCTAGGTGGCGGCTGAGCTAGAGGCCAAAATCTACAGGTAGTCACTTTGCTAAAAACAGCTCTGTTTTCTGTGATATGTCCACGTTGTGTTTTGGGGCATATCCTGTCGCGGGCGCTAGGCCTACCCACACAAGTGAGGTATCATTTTTATCGGGAGACGTGGGGGAACGCTGGGTGGAAGGAAATTTGTAGCTCCTCTCAGATTCCAGAACTTTCTGCCACAGAAATGTGAGGAACATGTGTTTTTTTAGCCAAATTTTGAGGTTTGCAAAGGATTCTGGGTAACAGAACCTGGTCCGAGCCCCGCAAGTCACCCCTCCTTGGATCCCCCTAGGTCTCTAGTTTTCAGAAATGCACAGGTTTGGTAGGTTTCCCTAGGTGGCGGCTGAGCTAGAGGCCAAAATCTACAGGTAGTCACTTTGCTAAAAACAGCTCTGTTTTCTGTGATATGTCCACGTTGTGTTTTGGGGCATATCCTGTCGCGGGCGCTAGGCCTACCCACACAAGTGAGGTATCATTTTTATCGGGAGACGTGGGGGAACGCTGGGTGGAAGGAAATTTGTAGCTCCTCTCAGATTCCAGAACTTTCTGCCACAGAAATGTGAGGAACATGTGTTTTTTTAGCCAAATTTTGATGTTTGCAAAGGATTCTGGGTAACAGAACCTGGTCCGAGCCCCGCAAGTCACCCCTCCTTGGATTCCCCTAGGTCTCTAGTTTTCAGAAATGCACAGGTTTGGTAGGTTTCCCTAGGTGCCGGCTGAGCTAGAGGCCAAAATCTACAGGTAGGCACTTCGCAAAAAACACCTCTGTTTTTTTCCAAAATTTAGGATGTGTCCACGTTGCGCTTTGGGGTGTTTCCTGTCGCCGGCGCTAGGCTTACCCACGCAAGTGAGGTATCATTTTTATCGGGAGACTTGGGGGAACACTGGGTGGAAGGAAATTTGTAGCTCCTCTCAGATTCCAGAACTTTCTGCCACAGAAATGTGAGGAACATGTGTTTTTTTAGCCAAATTTTGAGGTTTGCAAAGGATTCTGGGTAACAGAACCTCGTCCGAGCCACACAAGTCACCCCTCCTTGGATTCCCCTAGGTCTCTAGTTTTCAGAAATGCATAGGTTTGGTAGGTTTCCCTAGGTGGCGGCTGAGCTAGAGGCCAAAATCTACAGGTAGTCACTTTGCTAAAAACAGCTCTGTTTTCTGTGATATGTCCACGTTGTGTTTTGGGGCATATCCTGTCGCGGGCGCTAGGCCTACCCACACAAGTGAGGTATCATTTTTATCGGGAGACGTGGGGGAACGCTGGGTGGAAGGAAATTTGTGGCTCCTCTCAGATTCCAGAACTTTCTGCCACAGAAATGTGAGGAACATGTGTTTTTTTAGCCAAATTTTGAGGTTTGCAAAGGATTCTGGGTAACAGAACCTGGTCCGAGCCCCGCAAGTCACCCCTCCTTGGATCCCCCTAGGTCTCTAGTTTTCAGAAATGCACAGGTTTGGTAGGTTTCCCTAGGTGGCGGCTGAGCTAGAGGCCAAAATCTACAGGTAGTCACTTTGCTAAAAACAGCTCTGTTTTCTGTGATTTGTCCACGTTGTGTTTTGGGGCATATCCTGTCGCGGGCGCTAGGCCTACCCACACAAGTGAGGTATCATTTTTATCGGGATACGTGGGGGAACGCTAGGTGGAAGGAAATTTGTGGCTCCTCTCAGATTCCAGAACTTTCTGCCTCAGAAATGTGAGGAACATGTGTTTTTTTAGCCAAATTTTGAGGTTTGCAAAGGATTCTGGGTAACCGAACCTGGTCCGAGCCACACAAGTCACCCCTCCTTGGATTCCCCTAGGTCTCTAGTTTTCAGAAATGCACAGGTTTGGTAGGTTTCCCTAGGTGGCGGCTGAGCTAGAGGCCAAAATCTACAGGTAGTCACTTTGCTAAAAACAGCTCTGTTTTCTGTGATGTGTCCACGTTGTGTTTTGGGGCATATCCTGTCGCGGGCGCTAGGCCTACCCACACAAGTGAGGTATCATTTTTATCGGGAGACGTGGGGGAATGCTGGGTGGAAGGAAATTTGTGGCTCCTCTCAGATTCCTGAACTTTCTGCCACAGAAATGTGAGGAACATGTGTTTTTTTAGCCAAATTTTGAGGTTTGCAAAGGATTCTGGGTAACAGAACCTGGTCCGAGCCACACAAGTCACCCCTCCTTGGATTCCCCTAGGTCTCTAGTTTTCAGAAATGCACAGGTTTGGTAGGTTTCCCTAGGTGGCGGCTGAGCTAGAGGCCAAAATCTACAGGTAGTCATTTTGCTAAAAACAGCTCTGTTTTCTGTGATGTGTCCACGTTGTGTTTTGGGGCATATCCTGTCGCGGGTGCTAGGCCTACCCACACAAGTGAGGTACCATTTTTATCGGGAGACTTGGGGGAACATAGATTAGCAAAACAAGTTCTATTGCCCCTTGTCTTTCTCTACATTTTTTCCTTCCAAATATAGGAGTGTGTGTAAAAAAGACATCTATTTGAGAAATTCCCTGTAATTCACGTGCTACTATGGTCACCCCGGAATTCAGAGATGTGCAAATAACCACTGCTCCTCAACACCTTATCTTGTGCCCTTTTTGGAAATGCAAAGGTTTTCTTGATAGCAATTTTTTACTCCTTATATTTCAGCAAATGAATTGCTGTATACCCGGTATAGAATGAAAACGCACTGTAGGGTGCAGCTCATTTATTGGCTCTGGGTTCCTCGGGTTCTTGATGAACCTACAAACCCTATATATCCCCGCAACCAGAGGTGTCCAGCAGACGTAACGGTATATTGCTTTCGATAATCTGACATTGCAGGGAAAAGTTACAGAGTAAAAAGTAGAGAAAAATTGATGTTTTTTTCACCTCAATTTTAATATTTTTCTTTTTCAGCTGTTATTTTCTGTAGGAAACCCTTGTAGGATCTACACAAATGACCCCTTGATGAATTCAGAATTTTGTCTACTTTTCAGAAATGTTTAGGTTTCTGGGATCCAGCATTGGTTTCATGACCATTCCGGTCACTGACTGGAAGGAGGCTGAAAGCACAAAAAATTGCACAAATGGGGTATGCCCCAGTACAATGCCAAAATTGTGTTGAAAAATTGGGTTTTCGGATTCAAGTCTGCCTGTTCCTGAAAGCTGGGAAGCTGCTGAGTTTAGCACCGCAAACCCTTTGTTGATGCCATTTTCAGGGGAAAAACCACAAGCCTTCTTCTGCAGCCCCTTTTTCCAATTTTTTTGAAAAAAACGAAATATTCACTGTATTTTGGCCAATTTCTTGGCCTCCTTCAGGGGAACCCACAAAGTCTGGGTACCTTTAGAATCGCTAGGATGTTGGAAAAAAAGGACGCAAATTTGGCTTGGTTAGCTTATGTGGACAAAAAGTTATGAGGGCCTAAGCGCGAACTGCCCCAAATAGGCAAAAAAAGGCCTGGCACAGGAGGGGGAAAAGGCCTGGCAGCGAAGTGGTTAAATATTGATATATATCTCATTTTTTCTGATTATTATTATTCAACTGCTGCAATTATTTTAGTAGCTGCACATGTTTTACTGCATTCAAGTTATTTTTGTATACTTTTGTTTGAGTCATGGGAAGTGCCTTAATAACTTCATTGCTCAGAGTAAGAGTTCTGCATTCTTTGCAATCTTTAGCCTTGTTCCCTCTTAGTTTGAAGTTAAGCAGGACAATTTGGTGTAGTCTGCAGGATATGAAGTGAAAGAATTAAAAGTGAAAAATGTTTGGCAAAAAGTCAGAGGCAGTTTTCCAAGTTCCAAATGACATACCAGGGTGGGAAATAGCACCCTAGGATGTTCTTGCAAATTTATGGTCTTGTGGAGCAAGATAATGTGAGCGATGCTGAGCCAAAAAGAGCTTTACTCTGTTTACAGAAAGTCCAGTAGAACGGGGATGTGATTTAACTATTTTAGACAGAAGGGGATTTATCCTGTGCTTACAGAAAAATGCACGAAAGATAAGTGCAGTTGGAACAAAAAAGAAACCCGGCATTTAGAAAGGCAGCTAGTTGAAGCTAAAAATAACATAACCATGCTGTCTTGTCAGAATAAATTATTGCAAGATAAAGCGCATACTTTACAATCTGTCGCTGAAAAGGCAGCTGTCCACGTTGCCCAATATGGATATCATAAACATAGGGATAGAGTTAATCAAAAGAAAGTTCATTTAGCCATTGCTAAATCAGGGATCCAGAAATCTGGGAAGCAAATATCTGGAACTCAACCTATTTTTCCAATTTCAGTGATGAGTCAGTTAAAAAAGGTAGAGTGCAGACAAACAGAAAGTGGTTCATGCACAGCCTATATTTAGCGGTAAAATACAGGATACCCCACAAAACCAGGGTGGGGTTGAGATGCACTTCCTAAAAGATTATACACAACAAGAAGTCAATGATATCATAGACAGATTCAAGCAGAGATCTGGGGAAACATAACTTACATGGATGGTGCAATTTTTTGACACAGGGGCCTCTGAAGTAATGTTAGGTATAGGAGACACTCCTACGTTTTCTAATCCTAGCACTGACCCAAAAATACAGTGTGAGAAAACAGAGGCTTCCTATCTTTTTCCCTCCATTTTTCACTTTTTGCTGGTGTTTTCCTGACTCTGATGGTGCCCAGGGTACTGCTAACCAGTCCTAGGTCTTGTGTTCAGTGTAATATTAGTATGCAAAATAGGCTAATTATAATTGGCCATGTCATCCTTCCCATAAGTCTCTAGTGTATTGTAGGGAATGTAGCTTTAGGGACCCCTGCATAGGTAGTGCACCCATAGGTGTACTGCTGAGGCGCCCAGGGTCATTTTAAAGGCAGGCCTGTCTTGCTGACTGCTATAAAAGTAAAGTTAAATGCAAATTCGACTTTGGAATTAAAAGTACTTGCAAAGTCTTAAACTACCTTATGTTTACATATGTCACCCTTAAGGTGTACCCTATGTGCCCCTAGGGTTGGGTGCCATGTAACTAGGAGAAGGGGCATTATTAAAATAATTTTATACGACCTGGTGAGGTAAAACAGCCAAATTTGTTTTCTCTCACTATAGTGAATGGCCTCCATAAGCTAAAATGGGGAAACTTTATTTTAATTAACAAAGTCCCGTTAAGTGTCAGATTCCTCACGTTTGGTATCAAAGTAATTGTCATAATAAATCCCACAACTTACAATTGCTGTATTTAATATAACTAGTTCAGTTAAAGAGTTTCAAACTCTACCTAAAAAGTTGCCATTTTCAGCTCTGTAGTGCCCTTCCCTGATTGGCCGGCCTCTGGCAGGTTGGGCAGGCTGCCTTGATGAGGTGTGATGTGGTGTGAAAAGGCATGTGCTGAACACAAAGGATGTGCCTGGGGGAGGTAGCTATCTCAGCAGATTGGGAAGCAGAAAGTGGGGGCTGAAAAACTGGTCTTCAAAGGCAGGGAAGGACTTTTTGAGCAACCCAGCACCTCCCTCACATTCTGCAACCCCAGACAATTAGGTGCCCCGTTGATTAGATTAGGAAAGGGCAGGAGAGGGTTTGGGATTTTTAGCCACACCAGTGGGTGGGCTGAGCCAGATCTAACCTCCAAAAATAATTTTCCGCCATGATGGAGTTTTGAAGAGTGTTGCTCCCTGGGATTCATTTTTGCCAGACTTCCCAGGAAGTGGTCATCACAGTGGAAGGACTCTGCATCCAGGGATGTCAGCTCAAACGTCAGTTACGGCCCGGTCAAAGGATTTTCATCTCGAAAAATCATCTAAGTCCGAACATAAAAATCTTCACAGAGGGCTCCCGCGACGTGGATTCGAGGAAGGGCTCCAGGGAGGTAGGATCAGACTAGCTACTTCGTCCAGCTGAAGAAAATCTTCAAGAAAACAACTAAGACTGAAGGTGAACTTTTGACTGAGGCCTCCAGCTTGCTATAGCCGAGCAGGGCTCCATCGCAGTCGGCCTTAAAATTTGACTTTGCCCCCGTCCAGGTGCTACCAGGTGACCAGACTGGCGCTTTTCATTTCTATGTGCTAGAAAACAGTACTGCTTTAAAAAATCATATCTCTTGGTTCTCCTTATCTGATTGTATTCAATTTGGCGTCATTTTCAAGATAAAAATATAATCTATTCTTATAGATTGGTATAGGATTTTTCTTGTGTTTTGAGTTTTACTTATTTATTGTTTTGTGATTTTTAAATACTTTACACATTTGTCTCCTAAGTTAAGCCTTGTCACTCGTCTACCTGTACCTAAGTGGAGGTTAGTGGCATATTGCTAAGTGGAGGTACTCACCTGCCCTCACAAATAATCCACTTTCCAACATTCAGGAGCAGTTTAGGGGTTATCTGGGTAACCACCAGATCACCCTATTGCAGTTAGCAGTCATGGGGTCTAACCATAAGTATCCTACAGAATCAGACTGGCCACAAAATGACAAGCCCTGGTACACCTTAAGAGATGCAATACAGACAATTAAGGAGGAAGAAATGAAAACTGCTTTTTTCCTAGGTGATGCTCACCGTCTGTTAGATGGACCGTTCTCTGTGTCAGTGCGAAATAAAATGATTCCAGCTTAGCAGCAAGTAGTAATGACTCTCCTAATTAATCAAACAGGGCAGGCATTGAAAGATGTACTGGAGGCAGTTTGTGAGTTAGGAGAGCTTGGAGACTGGACAAAACCTGAGAGAGCCTCGAGGTCTGAAGGTCACACAGATAACAACAGAGTTTGTAGGAGAGACATGTTTATGGCATTACTGAAGGATGGTGTCAACAAGGGTCAGATTGATGGGATAAATACCAAAAACTTGTGGGAGATGTACCGTAAGCGATGGCTGGACAGAAAGAAGGGCAGCAGGAAAGTGAACAAGCAAGATAATGAACAAGTGAATCAGAACTATCCACAGATGCAGGAGGAAGGAAAACAGAAGGAAGGAAAAGAGGTGAAAGATTTGGACAGCGATTGGTTAACTGCTGAAAGCAGAGAAGGAAAGGAATCTCCTTGTAGATATGAGAGCATTTGTCCAGACCTGACTTGGGCAAAAGTTGACAGGTTTAAATCAGATTAGGAAAAAGGCCAAGCTCCGGTAGAGGGATGGGCTCGTAAAGATAACAGACCCCATGTTGATTTAGAAATTCAATGGAAGCACACAAATGTTCAAAGGGTCCTGGCCTTAGTTGACACCAGAACAGAGGCCTCTTTAATGTATGGAAATCCCAAAAAGTTTACAGGTCAGCACTACACCATCACAGGGTTGGGTGGAAAGCAAACCCCGCAGTGCAGACTACTGTTAAAATGAAAATATGGAGAACACCAAAAAGAGAATATACTGTTTTGATTGTGTCCCTCCTAGAGTATATACTGGGAACTTCCATTCTGTAGGGGAGGATTCTATACTTGGATGATGGTTGTTATTAGTTTGGTTTAAAGAAATACATTTCAGTGGCAGCAGTGAGAGTGGGTCATCGGAAGATACCCCCAGTGAAGGCACCCCAGCAACCAAGATGGTTCATTTGAAACAAAACCAAATTTTGGGAGCGCATGAGAAAATAAGTGAAACTATGCAGGAGTTGATGGAGGCAGGTGTGGTGGCTCCTGTCACCACGGAATGAAACAATGCCCTGTGGCCCATGCCCCGAGCAGATCGGGGCTAAAGAATGACCATTGATTACTGTGAATTGAACAAATATACAACCCCTTTGACTGCTGCAGTCTCTGACACCATCATTTTGATTGAGAGAATACAAAAACATAAAGGGACCTGTTATGCAACTATTGATATTGCCAATGCTTTCTTTTCTATACCATTGGACCCTGAGAGTCAGGAGCAATTTGCTATCTTGTGGAACGGCAGACAATTCTAAATGCTAAGGCACCCCCAAGGATATGTTTATATCCCACCATCTGTCACCGGCTGGTGGCAGAACACCTAGATGAAGTATCTATCATTCCAGGAGTGCAATTGTCTCATTATATTAATGATGTGATGATTCAGGGAGAAACAAAAGAATATGAGCAGACTCACTTGGATGAGGTTGTGGAACTCTTACAAAGCAAAGGGTGGATGATTAATCCAGATAAGACACAAGAACCCTCTCAGAATGTGATGTTTTTAGGAATTCAGTAAATTCAGGGACATAGAGAGGTGTTGTTGCAGGCAAAACAAAATATATTAGAGTTTGCCTCTCCCCATACCAAGTACTAAGCAGGAGACTTAGCAATTCATTGTATTATATGATTTTCAGAGACAGCATTTCCCTCACTTGAATCAGATGTTGGCCCCTTTGTGCAAAGTGAAAAGAAAGAAACATGAGTTTGAATTGGGAGGATAGCATCACTGTGCGTTTGACTTGGCAAAGGAGGTGATTCAACAAGCTTTAGACTTTTGGCCAGTACAGGAAGGAGACATGGAGTTACATGTAACCATTCAGGGGCAATCTGCAAAATGGAGCATGGGGTAAAGAAAGGGAAGAAAGAGGGTGCCCCTGGGATTCTGTACCAAAAAGCTACCTGATGCCAGACAGCGATATACTCCCTTTGGGAAACAGTTACTTGCTTTTTACTTGGCTCTAGTGTATACTGAGCAAATGACCCTAGGCATGATGTTGTTCTGAGATTCCAATAATGCAGTGGGTGATGAGTTCACCTACACCTGACCACATAGGACCATGCACAAGAGGCCGGTATCATTTGGTGGAAGTGGTACATACAGGACAGGGCCTGAGTGGGACCAGCATGGACAGCAGCCTTGCTTGAAAAGGTGGCGCTAGCCACTGTACAAGATGATGAGAGGGTGCAGGAGGTACCGGAGATAAAAGAGTCACCTTTGAGGTGGGGTGAGACATTTGAATTCTTGTCCCCTGAGGATGGGAAGCACATAGGGTTTGCCAATGGCTCAGTCAAGTATGTAGGGGCCAAAAGACATTGGAAGGCAGCGTCATATAACCCAGCTACCAAAAAGTTGCTATCCACTACAGGAGAAGGAAAGAGTAGTCAACATACAGAATTGTAAGCTGTATATCAGAAACAAGAATCGTCTGGGACCTGTCACATTTATGCTGATTCTCAGTCTACCGCAAATGGGTTAGCCACCTGGCTTCCCACATGACATGCACATAACTGGCAAATACATTCTAATGATGTATGGTCAAGGAATTGTGGCAAGAAATTTGGGAAATGCTAGAGCAAAGTACAGTTACTGTGTATCATGCAGATGCCCACTGTCCACCGACTCACTAGAATGATTCCCTTGCAGACGACAAAGCCAAAATCTCAGAGGCAGAAGTGGTGACACAGGATTCTGATGTGGTGGCGATGGCTAAGTGGGAGCACGAAAATTGTGAAAATCTCTGAGAGAAGGTCACTAACAGGTGGGCAGAGATTAGAGGAATGCACATTCCCCTAGATTTGATCAAAACAATGATCGTGCAGTTTCCTATTTGTTAACACACACAACATAAATCTGCCCTGCATATTGTCAAAGGTCAGTTGGGGAGAGGAAAGTAGCTGGGGATGATGTGGCAAATTGATTACATTAGGCCACTACCGACTAGTCACGGGTGTCAATAGGCTTGCACAGCAGTGGACACTTATTCTGGTTACCTGATTGCCGCCCCTTGCAAACGTGACACTCAGTTTAATCCCATTAAAGCTCTGGACTTGTTAATGTTGTATTATGGAGTCCCACTACAAGCCCAGAGTGACAAAGAGTCACATTTCAAAGGAAAATTGGCACAAGAGTATTGCTCACAACAAAATATTGAGTGGATTTATCATATTACATACTACCCACAAGCTGCAGGCCTGATTGAGAGAATGAACGGCTTGCTAAAAGCCCAATTACAAAACTTATCAGATGGAACTTTGAGAAACTAGAGAAAGCATTTAAATGAAGCCCTCAAAATTTTGAATAACAAACCATTGACAAATTCAGAGACACATTTAATGCGAATGTTAACCCCAGAGCTAGAGATAAAACCCCATGTAGCGACTAACGCCACCATGTATTGGAAAATAAAACGAGGAGCCTTAGCTCCTTACTGAGCCACACCACAATCTGTAGTTCTTAATCTACCTGCCTTAAAAACAGACCTATTGAAACTAAGATACATGGAACTTCCTGTACAGGTTTTGGAATACAGTTTTCCCCGGAGCATTTCAGATTGATTGCTCCCAGATATGGGCTGGCACTCAAAGGTATTCAAGTATTGAGCGGAGTGATCAATGCAGACTACCAAGGAAAATTAAAAACAAACAGTGGAGCCTCTAACTTGGAAATACAACCTGGAGATATATTTACTGCATACATATTTATTGTTCATATATTGCATTTGTTCTGAATGTTATTATTTAACTGCTATGATTATTTTAGTAGCTGCAAGTATTTTGCTGCATTCGAGTTAAATGCTCATGTTAATATTTTTGTATACTTTTGTTTGAGCCCTGGGAAGTGCCTTAATAAATTCATTACTCAGACTAAGAGTGCTGCATTTCTTGCATTCTTTAGCCTAATTCCCTCTTTAGTTTAGCTTGAAGCTTGAAGCCAAATGGAAGACGTGCGGTATGGATCCCTATTATATTTAAAACCAGAGACGTGCACATATTACTCCATGGCTTGAACATTAACTGTCTGACCTTTCCTACCACCTTTGCTAGGTCACTACTGTGCTTTCATACACTATCTTTCAAGAATTAGTTGGTTTTATGTAGAGCTTGCTGTTGCAGCCTTGTGGCTTCTAAGCACTGTCAAGAACTGGCATAACTAACAATCTATTTAGTTGCAGTCATTTTATTGTGCTCCGTTGGTCAGAATGTTGAATTAGTCCAACCAGGATAGGAACTGTCATCCTACAGGCTACCCCAGCATACCTCTGCAGTCACTGCCATATTCCCTTGGCAGCTAGTGCCCTATCCCCATGGCAGCCAGTGCCCTACCCGTAGAGCTCCACAGATTTTGTTTTGCTGGGGTGGTCGCACAAGTCTCTGTGCCAGTGTCGCACGGACTCTCATTATCGTAATGGAGCTGCTGGATTCGGGCGGCAGTATCACCTCAGTTATTGGGAAATGTGTCCAATCCCACACCATGTGACAACTGTCGGCCTAATCCGTTTCCATACAAACAACCAGTGCCTCACCTCCGCCAAAGATCAGGGATGATTTGTGGCAACCAGGCGCATGACAAGAATGACTTCTCAGGGAAATCGTAGTGTATCAGATAGGGGTGGGTGGTGAACTCCGCTCTGCTCACGAAGTTTGTTGAGTTTTTCCCATGCAGCACTCCGCTTAGAGCATGGAGTTCTGAAAAACTCTGCACAGTGGAGACGAGCAGAGTTTTTTCCCCACTCATGCTAGTCAATGAAAATCTAGCACAGAAAATCTTACTCAAGACCACCTCCTGGTGAGATTTCTCAACACGAGCGGTCGCAAATGGTTACGTTCGCTCCTGTTGAGGAATTTTCTGTTAGCATTTAGGTAGCTGCAGCTTGAGTAGAAAATCAAGTTGAGCAGCAGAAGAGAAGCAGGGAACCTCTTGTACTGCGCAAGGAGCCATTTGCGCTCATTTTCCGGTGGGAAATAAACACCTGACACTACAAATCAGCATGAACGGCACAACCCAATGCATTCCATCCCTGCCAGAACCCCGCGGAGCACGGCAGAGTTTTTTAGGCACTTCACGGAGAGAGCTCTGCGAAGGGCAACTCTGTGCACTCCGCCCTGGCCTAGTATCAGATCTCATCCTTTTCTCTCAGTTACATTAGTCTCACACATGCAAAGACAAACAGAGGCGGAAAATGGTTCAATAAGATTTTCTGAGGCAGCTGCTCCTTAGATAACATGGCATTAATTGCAATAATTAAACAAAACATGCTAGAAGCAAAATGGTGACAAAAAAGTGAAGCACAGGAAAAGTCCCACCATATTGTCACTATTTGTAATATATGTGTCTCCTACATAAGCTATGTTAGAGCACAGTGTGATAAGTCCTACTCCGCCCTTCAGGATTTCCCCCTGGGAAGACATCATCCCTGTTAGAAATGGGGTCTTTGGTTGACAGTCAGGTTACCCCCGTTCAAGCAAGGAACCTCACTCTAGTCAGGGTAAAAGAGAATCACCCTCAGCTAACCTCTGCTTACCCCCTTGGAAGCTTGGCAGAGCAGTAAGCTTAACTACAGAGTGCTAGGTGTAAAGTATTTGTACCAACAAACACAGTAACTTAATGAAAACACTACAAAATGACACAGCACCGATTTAAAAAAATGAGAAATATTTATCTAAACAAAACAAGACCAAAATGACAAAAATCCACCATACACAGGTCAAGTTATGAATTTTTAAAGATTAAGGGGGTCATTCTGACCTTGGCGGTCCATGACCGCCATGGCGGAGTGCGGCGGAAGCACCGCCAACAGGCTGGCGGTGCTTCCTGGGCGATTCTGACCGCGGCGGTAAAGCCGCTGTCGGAAAAGGGGAGCCGGCGGTTTCCCGCTGGCCCAGGGAACCCGCCATGGCGGCGCTGCTTGCAGCACCGCCATGGGGATTCCGACCCCCTTCCCGCCAGCCTGTTTCTGGCGGTGTCCACCGCCAGAACCAGGATGGCGGGGACGGGTGCCGTGGGGCCCCCAAACAGGGCCCCACAAAGATTTTAAATCGCGACGGGTGCCACTGCACCCGTCGCACCCCTTCAACTCCGCCGGCTTTATTCTGAGCCGGCTTCATTGTTGAAGGGGCTGTCTCACTGGGCGGGCCGGCCGGCGGTCTTCTGGCGGTCGGCCGCCGGCCCAGCGGGAAAGCCGGAATGGCCGCTGCGGTCTTTTGACCGCGGTGCGGTCTTTCGGCGGGAACCGCTTGGCGGGCGGCGACCGCCGCGGTCAGAATGACCGCCTAAATCTAAAAATAGCCCTTAAAAGCACAAAATGCTTCGATGAGGTGTTAACACGGCGTCGTGACGTAGTCGTTCCCAACAATCTGACACCAGCGGAGGCACGCGGACCCCCAGGGGCTCTTACCTTGGTGAAGAGGGAAAACAAGCCGATGCACAAAGTCGGGGATCGCAGCGTCCATGCGAAATGTTGAATCCGCACACTTTGAGTGGAGTCTGTCACGATGTGGTGCAGTGACTTCCACGGAGTCGCAGACTTAGGAGAGGCTGCAGCGGTGTCGGGCCTACGAAGGTTGTCACGTTCCAGAAAAGATCACGGAGTCGGTTGCAGGCGGCGTCACCGCATTCAGCTGCAGCGGCGGTCCGGATTCGTCCAAAGTCGATTTCCTTGAATTTTCACCAGCTTTTCCTTTCAAGGGCCCAGGGACTGGATAGGGCAACACTTGTCAGGGCAGAACTCTCAGCAGAGAGTCCAGGCACTGGTAAGGGACGTCTTTGATGGCCCTGAGATTTCAGAACAGGGGGCAAGCTCAGTCCAAGCCCTTGGAGAGTACTTCTCAAGCAGGAATATACCACAAAGTCCAGTCTTTGTCCCATTGAACAGGCAGAAGCAGCAACTGCAGCATAGCTCCACAAAGCATAGTCATAGGCAGGGCAGCACTTCGCCTAAGCTCTTCAGCTCTTCTCCAGGCAGAGGTTCCTCTTGATGTCCAGAAGTGATCTAAATGCTGTGGTTTTGGGTGCCCTTCTTATACCCAATTTCTCCTTTAAAGTAGGCCTACTTCAAAGTAAAGTCTCTTTTGAATATGAAGTCCTGCCTTGCCCAGGCCAGGCCCCACACTCACCAGGGGGTTGGAGACTGCATTGTGTGAGGACAGGCACAGCCCTTTCAGGTGTAAGTGACCACTCCTCCCCTCCCACCTAGCACAGATGGCTCATCAGGATATGCAGGCTACACCTCAGCTCTTTGTCAAACTGACCCAGACAGGGGATCCACTAACAGACAGAGTCACAGAAATGGTATAAGCAAGAAAATGCCCACTTTCTAAAAGTGGCATTTTCAAACATACGATCTTAATATCAACTTTACTAAAAGATGTATTTTTAAATTGTGAGCTCAGAGACCCCAAACTCCACATGTCCATCCACTCCCAAAGGGAATCTACACTTTAATCATATTTAAAGGTAGCCCCTATGTCAACCTATGTGAGGGACAGGCGTTGCAACAGTGAAAAACGAATTTAGCAATATTTCACTGTCAGAACATATAAAACACATTACTATATGTCCTACCTTAACCATACACTGCACCCCCCCCCCCCCCTTGGGGATACTTAGGGCCTACCTTAGGGGTGTCTTACATGTAATAAAAGGGAAGGTTTGGGCCTGGCAAGTGGGTACACTTACCAAGTTGAATTTAGAGTCAAAACTGCACACACAGACACTGCAGTGGCAGGTCTGAGACATGATTACAGAGACACTCATGTGGGTGGCACAACCAGTGCTGCAGGCCCACTAGTAGCATTTGATTTACAGGCACTTGCTCCTCTAGTGCACTTTACGAGGGACTTACTAGTAAATCAAATATGCCAATCATGGATAAACCAATCAACAATACAATTTACACAGAGAGCATATGCACTTAAGCACTGGTTAGCGGCGGTAAAGTGCTCAGAGTTCCAAAACCAACAGCAACAGGTCAGAAAAAATAGGAGGCAGAAGGCAAAAAGATTGGGGCTGACCCTCCATAGGAAAAAAAGTACAACAATCCTCTATACCTGGGAAAGGAAGCATGTTGTCTAGAGAGAGACACCATCCCCATGTAGGCCAGGGAACTGGTGGTCTCAACAAGCAGCTGTGGCAAAGTCTATCAGCATGCATTCATGGTAATCTGGCTGGAATCTCCATCTAATATGCATGGAACAGGGAAGTGTTTTTTATAAGAAAACAGTTAATGCCCCCCATAAAGATGTGTATGTTTCTGTGAATGTTGGAGACACAGTGGGGGTCATTCTAACTCTGGTGGGCGGCGGAGGCCGCCCGCCAGAGTTCCCCCCTCCAGAATACCGCACTGCGGTCAGAAGACCGCTGCGGTTATTCTGTGTTTCCCGCTGGGCTGGCGGGCGACCGCCAGAAGGCCGCCCGCCAGCCCAGCGGGAAACCCCCTTCCCACGAGGAAGCCGGCTCCGAATGGAGCCGGCGGAGTGGGAAGGTGCGACGGGTGCAGTTGCACCCGTCGCGAATTTCAGTGTCTGCTGAGCAGACACTGAAATTCTTTGTAGGGCCCTCTTACGGGGGCCCCTGCAGTGCCCATGCCATTGGCATGGGCACTGCAGGGGCCCCCAGGGGCCCCACGACACCCCATACCGCCATCCTGTTCCTGGCGGGCGAACCGCCAGGAACAGGATGGCGGTATGGGGTGTCTGAATCCCCATGGCGGCGCAGCAAGCTGCGCCGCCATGGAGGATTCAGCAGGGCAGCGGAAAACCGGCGGGAGACCGCCGGTTTTCCTGTTCTGACCGCGGCCAAACCGCCACGGTCAGAATGCCCTGCGGGGCACCGCCAGCCTGTTGGCGGTGCTCCCGCCGACCCTGGCCCCGGCGGTCAAGGACCGCCGGGGTCAGAATGACCCCCAGTGTACCACTTTGCTGGCAATCCTATCTCACTGCAGTCATGAGGAAACGCAAAGTGAGAAGAGTATCTTGCTAAGGAACACAATGCTTTCCTAGGCAAAAGAACAACTATATAAAGAAAATAAAACAGCACAAGTAATGTGGTTGATGCTGAAATAATAAAATGAAGCAAAATAAAATGTAACTGGACTAAAGGGCACAAGCTGCAGCCTAAATGCTAAAATAACATACCTAGAAACATTACTAACATGGTTATACAACACCTGATCTGCTTAAGTCACAAAAGTCTTGTTGCCTGTCCGGTTGAGTTTTTCACCAATAGTACTGTGTAGTCAAAGTTCAATCTGTACAAAATTAGTTTGAGCTCATGATGAACAGACATGAAATAAATGCAACCAAACTTTGGACAAAATCACAAAAGAACACACCTACTTTTTAAATAAACCATCAGAATTTCCATTTATCCATAAATTTCCCATTTTTTAATATTTGTAAATGTTTCTCGATATTTTCTTCGATTTCAAATTTCCCTAGTGTATTGCAGAACTGTCACCATGCTTCCCTTATAACTGGTGTGTTACAGACGGGTGAGCAGAAGCCCCTCTTTAGAAATACACACGGTTAGCTATAATGAGGCACTGACAACATTCTTTGTCTGTGAGCAGTCTGTGAACAGTTAGGAGCCGAGCTACAAAAAAAAAGTGCAATTTTGTAAGACGTCATTTGCACTTGCTTGTAGTGCACATCTGACAGTGCCTAAAACTTGATGAAGAAAATTAAGACATTTTACGCAACACCGATTTTCTAACCCTATTTTCTGTGTTTGTTGGTAATGCACACATTTGTCGGCTTAGGAATAATGAGACATTTGTTTTTTTTTCTTATTGTTCACTAAAATAGTTTTCCCATACATGTCACCCCTTCCCTTGCACACCATGTAATCAGTGAATATATGTGTGCTCTTTCTGGCACTTTCATACTACTTCCACCTGGACCATTGGGGTGGATAAAGCAGTAACGATATTAAGAAATGTTTAGAAAATGAAAGCCAGAGAATGGAGGATACAGTAGCATCTCATTTTTGGACCATTGTAAAGGCTGCAGATTTGTTCATTCTCAAGGTGTAAAAAAATGAATGGCTCATATCTTCTGTTTCTAAGTATTTTTTCTGTGTTTATTTTGTACCGAACTCACTGCATAATCTAAGTGGTTAAGAAATTAAAAGCACAATTCTAACTCAACTAACATACAAGAAAAAATCAGATTGTACTAACCTATTAATTTCAAATCTTATGTTCCGGAGTAGCATGCTACTTGCCACAAAAAAAAACACGCTTGCCGGAATGACTCCCTTTTTCACTGCCTTAACCATGCATGTGTTGAACTACGGTTAAAGCAGAGAAAGAGGCAGAGTTGATTAGGAGAGGACGTGGTCAGGTAAGTGGGGTTCAGGCAGAGTTGGGGGGTAGTTTTTAGGGGTGGGTGTGCATTAAGGGCTTGGAGCAGGGTGGGGTGGGGTAGTTTGGTTTTCAGGGGTGGGGCTGGGGGGATCAGGGTAGTTTAGATTTTAGGGACAGGGTGGGGGAATAAGAGTAGTTTGGTCAGATAAGTGGGGCTGGGGTAGTTTTTAGGAGTGGGTGAATTAAGGGTTTGGGGTGGGAGTGGGGAGGTCAGGGTAGTTTGGTTTTTACGGGCAGGGGTGAGGGGATCGGGGTAGTTTGGTTTTTAGGGGTGGGAATGAATGGGCAATTGTTTTTAGGGAGGGTGGGGGGTCAGGGAAGGTTTTAGGGCTCAGGGTGGGTAGGGGGTGCGATGATTGTTTTGTTTTTAGGGGTGGGGTGGTGTGGTCAAGGTAGTTTTGTTTTTAGGGGTGGGGTGGGGGTTGGGGTAGTTTTGTTTTTAGGGGTGAGGTGGGGTGTAAGGGTAGTTTTGTTTTTAGAGGCAGGGTGGGGGGTGAGGGTAGTTTGGTTTTTAGAGGTGGGTTGAGTGGTATTGTTTTTAGGGGCAGGGGTGTGAGGTCTGGGTAGTTAGTTTTTTAGGGGTGGGAGGTCAGGATAGTTTGGTTTAGGGATATGGTCAGTTTTTTTAGGGTGGGTGGGGGGGTCGAGGAAAGTTTTAGGGCTCAGGGTGGGTGGAGGGAATCAGGGTAGTTTTTTTTTTAGGGGTGGGGTGGAGGGGTCACGTTAGTTTGAGTTTTAGGGGTGGGGTGGAGAGGTCAGGGTAGTTGTGTTTTAAGGGGCGGGGTGGGGGGGTCGTGGTAGTTTGGTTTTTAGGGGCAGGGTGGGGGATCAGGGTTGTTTGGTCAGGTAAGTAGGGTTGGGGTAGTTTTTAGGAGGGGTGGATTAAGGACTTGGGGTGCGGTTGGGGGCTTAGGGTAGTTTTATTGTTAGGGGTGGGGGTTTGGTTGTTTTTAGGGCAGTTGTGGGGTCGGGGAAGGTTTTATGGCTCGGGGTGCGTGGGGGTATCGGTGTAGTTTTGTTGTATGGGGGTGGTGAGGTTGGTGTATTTTTGTTTTGGGGAGGGGGTGGGGTTTTGGGGAACTTTTTTTTTTTAGGGGCAGGTTCGGGGGTCCTTGTTGCTTTGTTTTTAGGGGTGGGGGTGGGAGTTTGGGGTAGTTTGTTTCAGGGACAGGGTGGAGGGGTCGGTTGTTTTTAGGGCAGGTGGGGAGTTGGGGAAGGTTTTAGGGCTCAGGGTGGGTGGGGTACTTTTGTTTTTAGGGGTGGGTATGGACGGTCGGGGTAGTTTTGGGCCTTAGGACGGGTGTGGGGGATGGCATGCTAGAACCACACATGCCGTTTCCACACATGCCTTTACTAGGCATGCTTTGTTAAGGCATGCATGGTAAAGGCATTTGTGGTGACAACGCAGTTGTTGTTCCGACCGTGTTGTTTAGGCATGTGTGGTTCTCGCATTATTTGCTCCATCGTGCATTCTAGGGAGGTAAATGGGGTTACACTTGGCCATCATATGGGGAACTTAATGTTTTCTGTTTTCTGTTAGTGTCATCTCCTGGGCAGACATTCCCACTTACTTAGACTGTCTCTTTCATGCCCATACTGCACAAGGAAGTGACAAATCACCATAGATATCTCCAACGGTACACCCCATGCTACATTACATAGGCATCCCTTCATACTGGAAGGCACACTCAGTGCTACACTTAAACATTTCTTAAGCATCTCTTCACATTGGAAATACGACCAATGCTACCCTCAAGTCCCTTCACAAAGAAGAGTACACTACATAGTACACTTTAACATATTACAGGCATCCCTTCACATTGATGAGTATGCTAATGATACACTTTAACATTCCTTAGGTACCCCACAAAAGAGACTACACTAAATGAGGCACTTTATCATTTCAATGAGTATACTGTATGGTTCTCTTGAATATTTCAATAGGCATCACTTCATACAGGAGGTTCCACTCAATTGCATAGGCATTCCTTCACTTTGGAAGTATAACCAATGAGCCACTCGAGCATTTTAACCGACATCCCTTCACACTAGAGGGTCTACTTGACGGCATTGCTTAACATTTCATAGGCATCCCTTCATTTTACAGGGTACATTCAATTATTCACTTTAGCATTTCACTAGAATTCTTATCACACTTGACAGTACACGTAATGCTACACTTGAATATTTCATAAGCTTCACATGGGATTGTACACCCAATGGAGCACTTAAACATTTCATAGGCATCCCTTCACATGGGTAGGGTACACTCAATGGGACACTTGAACGTTTCATAGGCTTCCCTTCTTACGGAAGGGGACACAGGGGGACACTTGAGCATTTCATAGACTTACTTTCACAGGTGAGGGTACACTCAATGGGACACTTGAACGTTTTGTAAGCGTCCCTTCACTTGGAAGAGTGCACTCAGTGGGACACTTGAACATTTCATAGGCTTACCCTCATAGGCTTACCTTCACAAGGGAGAGTACACTCAATGGGACACTTGAACATTTCATAGGCTTACTTTCACACGGGAGGGTACACTCAATGGGACTCGACTATTTCATAGGTTTACTTTCACACAGGAGGGTACACTCAATGGTACACTTGAACATTTTGTGGACAATCCTTCTCATTGGATGGTACACTCACTGGGACACTTGAATGTTTCATAGGTTTTCATTCACCTTGGAGAGTACTCTCAATGGGACACTTGAACATTTTTTAGGTTTCCCTTCACAGGGAAGGATACACTCAACGGGGCTCTAGAATATTTCATAGATTTACCTTCACCATGCAGAGTGTTCTGAAATGGGACACTTGACATTGTATAGGCTTCCCTTCACAGGGGAAGATACACTCAATGAGACACTTAGGGGGTCATTTTGAACCTGGCGGTATGGGACCGCCAGGGCTAAAACGGCGGAAGCACCGCCAACAGGCTGGCGGTGCTTCCAGGCGTATTACGACCCCGGCGGAAGCGCTGCCCAGGGGATTATGAGTCCCCAACCGCCAGCCTTTTTCTGGCGGTTTACACCGCCAGGAAAAGGCTGGCGGAACGGGGAGTTGTGGGGCCCCCTGACAGGGCCCCATGCAGCTTTTCACTGTCTGCTATGCAGACAGTGAAAAGCGCGACGGGTGCAACTGCACCCGTCGCACAGCCTCAACACCGCAGGCTCCATATGGAGCCGGCTCCCATGTTGCGGTCATGATCCCCGCTGGGCTGGCGGGCGGAAATCAGGTTTCTGCCCAGCGGGGATCTCGAAATGGCCGCGGCGGGGGTGCAGCTGATGCCGCACGCCAAGGTTGTAATGGCCCCCTTAAACATTTCATAGGCTTCCCTTCGCATTGGAGGTTACACTTGATAGGGCATTTCAACATTTTAACTGACATCCCTTCACATTGGATGGTACATTTGATGATACACTTCAATTTCTATAGTCATCCTTTAAAATGCAGGGCATGGATGGAGCATGTAAGAAAGCAGGGATGGTGTTAGGATACTGGGTCAAACTATAGGGTTTCCTGAGGTCATAAAAAATTATTTAGTTTTGGGTGAGGTCACTGTATTGTTCATTTGTGAGCTCCCCAAACTGATACTGCATCTTGAGGTGGTACATGTATAAACATATCCTAACTAGGTATGTTAACATTAATTTCACTGGAAATGTGTGCACTCTTTGAATGCATCACAATGCCTAAGATCAAGGATCCCCATTTATTGATCACTGAGCAAACCTCCTAAGTCAAACAATATTTCTAATATCTGTCTGTCTGCTTATCTATCAATCTATCTATCTATCTATCTATCTATCTATCTATCTATCTATCTATCTATCTATCTATCTATCCAGTCAATGTTCATAACATATTTATTAAGCACTCCTTCACTGAATTATGGGCCAGATGTACTAAACACATTTGTGTTTGCAAACCCTACAATGTCCATAATCACACTATTGTGAAGACAAAAGTCTTATGTGGGATGTCATCAAATCATTTTGGGAGAAGGGGAGTTGGATTTTAACTCACAAAATGTATTTAGCAATCCATTCTAGATCATGATTAAGAGGAAATGTGAAAGCTGCTTCCCCTAATTGTGAGTAGCAATGGTATATATCAATGGTTTGAAACCACATTTGCAGTAGCAACCATTTATCACTTACCAATACCCCAAAGGAGGTGGTAAATAATTTGTTAAGAGCCTGGTGACCCCTTGGAACACATTCATTTTGTGAATCTTATCAGGTAACCTCATAGGGAGCAGGCTGCGGTTCAGGGAACCACAGCTTGTTCCCCATGATGTACTCTCAAATAGAAAATATTTGTCTTACAATCAGCACCAGTTTCTTTAAGAAAAAGTTTCCTTTTTGGAAATGCAAACACAGGGGTGGTAGCTGCAGTTCCTTGAAGGACACCATTCCTGTGTTTGTAGCCAATCACAGAGGGTCACAAGTTGCATCCTCCCTGATTAATATGAATCAGATAGGCCAAAAAGTCAATGTGCAATTGCACCCATGTTTGGAAACTTATATTTTAGTACAGCAGGCTCCTTGTTTCCTGGTGTTAATTATACCACCTCAAAGGTCTGAAGGTTAAGAGAATACATTTGTTTTCCATTGTTTCATGAACCCAGAATAGTTGTATATTTTGGGTAAGCTAAAGCAAACGTTTTCCATTGTACAGTGTTCAGGATAGAAAAGGAAAATAATTTTTGTTTTTAGGTCAAGCCTAGCAGTGTGCAATCACTGTTCTTTCCGCATGTTGGGCTTTAACCATGCCCATCTCATGCCCATCACTTTCACTTTTTCCTGGCCCTGCCTTTTAAAATTCATTTTATTTCCTAGATAAACGTTTTATGTTTGTTCTGCCTTGAGGTTGTTTTTGTAACGAAATGCAGACTGACACTGCTACATGGATTATTGCACGATTCACCCTATACTTTAGTGTAGGTTTAATACTTTTTTCTTTGGTCTCTTCCCCTTTTAGTTCCATGGAGAGCCGATATGCTTCGGCTTGTTTTGTTTATTTGCTGCTTGTGTTTTGCTCCTTGTTTCGGAGCACTTAACTCATGTCCGTGAAATTTGCTTAGCTGAGACCATTTGCCAATGAGAATGTAGGTGTGTATGCATGTGCAAACAAACTTTAATTCATGATACACTTTTGGAGCCCACACGGTTTGGTGCCATGCTTCATGTTTTTTATTATTGTTCTTTTTCAATTAACTGGTTCTTAGAATGAAACTTAAGTTTTATAGTTTGTTTACCTGCCAATGCTGAGACTTCAACCTGGATTCCCAGTTCCAAAGTCAACACCTCTAAATGTTATGCCACATCCTCTCCATCATGTCAATATATCACTATGTTGTTATATTGAATTGAGGATGTGGGATGTATAGACTTGACTATCAGATTTGTCAGCCACTTGTTTCTCTCTTTTGGGTCATTTTGGGGACATCTTAGAACAGTGGAGTACCATTTTGAACACAAAGGCCCTCATTACAACATTGGCGGTAAATTCTGCTTACCGCCATGCAGAAGACCGCCAACACACCGCTGCGGCCACAGAATTCCGCTACAGCCATTGCGACCCACAGACCGGAATCCGCCAAAATCTAGACACCCACACCAAAGGTCAGTGTTAAACTGGCGAAAACAAAACCTCCACCATCAAGCCAACATGAATACGCCCACACTATCACGACCCATGAATCCACACGGCGGTCTTTCAACCGCGGTATTCCATTGACGGTACACACCGCCGCGCTCAAAATACACACACATTTACAAAACACAACCACATTGGGCAAATCAAAATACACACACCTGATACACATACACACAACACTCCCACACACCCAACACAATATATAACACACACCCACATCACCCAAAAAACCCTACGACAAAAATTGAGAACGAAGCACAGAGAGAGACACCACCATCAACAAACTAGCATCCACAGGCACACAACACCATCACTCACACAACATCCACGCAGCTCACACAACACACACAAACACATCCCCTCACACATCACAACACACACCACCTCACACATCACCCACACCACTCCATGGCACCGCAAAGAGCTCAGGGTCATGGTGGAGGAAATCGTCCAGGTAGAGCCACAGCTATTCTGATCATAGGTGCAGCACACCTCCATTGCTAGGAAGATGGAGCTATGGCGCAGAATCGTAGACAGGGTCAACGCGGTGGGACAGCATCGAAGAATTAGGGATGACATCAGGAAGAGGTGGAACGACCTACGGGGAAGGTGCGTTCAGTGGTCTCAAGACACCAGATTGCAGTGCTGAGGACTGGTGGCGGCCCCCCACCTCCTCCCCACAACTAACAACATGGGAGGAACAGGTCTTGGCTATACTGCATCCTGAGGGCCTCGCAGGAGTAGCAGGAGGAATGGACTCTGGTATGTCAAATCTTAACTATTACATCCCCCACCGTACCTGCATGCTATCACATACCCCACCCTCACCTTCACCTCATCACTCCAACACCTCACATCTGCCCCACTATCACAACGCACACATCCCAACACCAAGCCCTGCATGCAACACCAAAGCATGGACACCCATCACCAAAGCATGTCCACTACAGATACCCACATAGACCCCAAACCAAATATCACACAAGGACCTCGACAAGAATGCAAGCACTGGGGTACAGGGTCACCCACCCATTGCACACGATGGCACACACAGATGCAATAATCATGCCTTTACACCCCTGCAGGACCCCTACTCAACGTCACCGAACAGGAGAATCCAGACATGTCCACTCCACCCACAGAAGAGGCCCACAGTGATGACAGCAGCTCTGTCCAAATGGATCTAGATGACCAGCTAGGCCATCTGGGACCTCAGGACTGTCGGTTCCCCACACACTGGCACATGCCACCACAGAGCCTCCCCCCTCAGGAAACACCAGCACAGCACCCACCCAGCGGGCCCATCCCTCTGTCCTCAGGACACGTCAAGCAGCAGTGTGTCCACCACTACAGGGAAGCCAGGCAAACCCACAAACCCAAGAACATCAGGGACCTGGGGGCAGTGGCAGTGGGGGCATGGTTCAGGGGACAGAGGAACAGGAAAACCAGGGAACTGGGAGGACTGCTGTGTGACAGGGGGAGGACAGGCCCAGGTAACCCACTCTCCACGAGGCCCTCTCCAACATAATGGGAGCGTACCATCATTCCCAGGAGACGATGGCAACAGTACTGGCCAAGTTTCAGGAGACCCAGCAGCTGCAGGAGGAACAGTATTTGGGGACCAGGGAGGAACTCAAGTCCATCAACACCACCCTGGTCACCATTGTAGAGGTGCTGAAGGACCTTGGGAACACCAGCAGGGGCGCCTGACACTAGCCTCAATGATGAACAGCCTACCACCTCTGCCGGCGCTTGTGGACAGGAAGCACCACCACAGGACCACGACACCAGCACCCCACCCCCTGCAGATGGAGAACCACCCCGCAAACGGTCCCTGAGATCCAGGACAAAGACAGAGAACAATGCCAAGACCACCGCCAAGAAATGAGATTACCCAGAATGTCATCCTTCTGTCCCACTTCGTCACCCTGTCCATCCATCAACTGCCCTAGCTCTACTTCCTATGCCCCTTTGGACAATGCACCTGTGAGACAAATAACTGGACTCTGCCATGGACATTCCTCCACCATCACCCCTGACCATTTTTCAACCCTCTCCACTATTTTGCACTTAAATAAACACCCTTGAATCACAAAACAATCTGGAGTCAGTCTGTGCTTTCACAAATGTGTATTTGCTTAACTAAGGAAAATAGCAATGTCCATTGTATTATCAACATACCCATGTCACACAGCTCTAGTCCATGAGGTAATATATTAGAGGTCACACAGTGGGATCCACTTCTGTGAAATGGAAAGGCAAAGTGACAAGTCAGGGTCCATACACTGGGTGAAAGTGACAGACATATGATAGGTCTAACAATTGTATGAGATGTAGGAGGCAGTGATGTCTTCTTACCTGTGTCTCACTGGAAATATTGCTGGAAAACTGTGTTTCTGTTGTCGATATCCTCTTCTTCTGCCTCCTCTTCTTCACTGTTCACAGGCTCCACAGCTGTCACAAGACCTCCTTCTGGACCATCCTCCTGCAGAAAAGGCACCTGTTGTCGCAAAGCCAGGTTGTGCAGCATACAGCAGGCCACGATGATCTGGCACACCTTCTTTGGTGAGTAGTAGAGAGCACCACCTGTCATATGGAGACACCGGAAACTGGCCTTCAGGAGGCCGAAGCTCTTCCGATCACTCTCCTAGTTCGACCAAGTGCCTCATTGTAGCGTTCCTCTGCCCTTGCCCTGGGATTTCTCACTGGGGTCAGTAGCCATGACAGGTTGGGGTACCCAGAGTATTCTGCAAATGTCGAGGGACAACTGTTAGGCACAGACTAACCCTTAGGGACAACCCCAGACAATCATTTACACGATATAGGGTCCTTGCCTCACCTATTAGCCACACACAGGGGCATATTTATACTCCGTTTGCGCCGGAATTGCGTCGTTTTTTTTAACGCAATTTCGGCGCAAAACTAACTCCATATTTATACTTTGGCGTTAGACGCGTCTAGCGCCAAAGTCCATGGAGTTAGCGTCAGTAGGACACCTACTTTGCTTTAATTATATGCAAGGTAGGCGTTCCTGTCTAAAAAATCGACTCCGAGGCATGTGCGTTGGATTTATACTCCCGGGCAAAAATCACGCCCGGGAGTGGGCGGGTCAAAAAAAATGACGTACGCCCGCTTTTGCGCCGTTTTTTTGCGCCTGCAAAAGGCAGGTGTTAAGGGACCTGTGGGCTCTGAAGGAGCCCAGAGGTACCCTCCCATGCCCCCAGGGACACCCCCTGTCACCCTTGGCCACCCCAGGAGGACACCCAAGGCTGGTGGAACCCATCCCAGGGACATTAAGGTAAGTTCAGGTAAGTGTTTTTTTTTTTTTTTTTGTGGCATAGGGGGGCCTGATTTGTGCCCCCCTACATGCCACTATGCCCAATGACCATGCCCAGGGGACAGAAGTCCCCTGGGCATGGCCATTGGGCAAGGGGGCATGACTCCTGTCTTTGCTAAGACAGGAGTCATTTCTATGGGGGTTGGGAGTGAAAAAAAAATGGCGCAAATCGGGCTGAGGCGAAAAAATTGCTTCAACCTGACTTGCCCCATTTCTTGACGCCCAAGCCCCATATCCCCCTACGCCGGCGCTGCCTGGTGTACGTCGTTTTTTTTAACACACATCAGACGGCGCTGGCGGCTAACGCCGGCTAACGTCATTCAATAAATACGGCGCCCGCATGGCGCTTCAGAATGGCGTTAGCCGGCGCTAATTTTTTTGACGCAAAACTGCGTTAGCGCAGTTTTGCGTCAAAAAGTATAAATATGGGCCACAGTGCCTCTGGAGTTGCCCCATCACATAAGGGATGCTGCTATTCCTCAAAATGTGAGCGTCATGCACTGAGCCTGGAAACTTGGCGTTCACGTGGGAGATGTACTGGTCGGCCAAACACACCATCTGCACATTCATCGAATGGTAGCTCTTCCGGTTTCTGTACACCTGTTCACTCTTGCAGGGGGGTACCAATGCCACATGTGCCCCATCAATGGCACCTATGATGTTGGGGATATGTCCCAGGGCATATAAGTCACCTTTCACTGTGGGCAAATCCTCCACCTGAGGGAAAATGATGTAGCTGCGCATGTGTTTCAGCAGGGCAGACAGCACTCTGGCAACACGTTTGAGAACATAGGCTGGGACATCCCTGATATAATGACCACTGTTGTTTGAAAAGACCCACTTGCCAGGAAATGGAGTACTGACAGGACCTGCACTAGAGGGGCATTCCTGTGGGATGGTGGATAGCTGAAATCAGGTCTGGCTCCAACTGGGCACACAGTTCCAGGATTGTGGCACGATCAAGTCTGTAGGTGATAACAATGTGTCTGTCTTCCATTGTCGACAGGTCCACCAGTGGTCTGTACACCAGAGGATGGCGCCATCTCCTCACCTGCCCCAGTGGACGTGCCCTATGGACGAGAACAGCGAGCACAGAGTCAGCCAACACTGAGGTATTAAAAAAAGAATTTATTGCACACAGCTGTCAATCCGCAATGTGCCTGTGTAAAGAAATGGCTCCCTGTTGCAGTTACCCCCCCACTTTTTGCCTGATACTGATGCTGACTTGACTGAGAAGTGTGCTGGGACCCTGCTAACCAGGCCCCAGCACCAGTGTTCTTTCACCTAAAATGTACCATTGTTTCCACCATTGGCACAACCCTGGCACCTAGGTAAGTCCCTTGTAACTGGTACCCCTGGTACCAAGGGCCCTGATGCCAGGGAAGGTCTCTAAGGGCTGCAGCATGTCTTATGCCACCCTAGGGACCCCTCACTCAGCACAGACACACTGCTTGCCAGCTTGTGTGTGCTGATGGGGAGAAAATGACTAAGTCGACATGGCACTCCCCTCAGGGTGCCATGCCAACCTCCCACTGCCTGTGGCATAGGTAAGTCACCCCTCTAGTAGGCCTTACAGCCCTAAGGCAGGGTGCACTATACCACAGGTGAGGGCATATGTGCATGAGCACTTTGCCCCTACAGTGTCTAAGCAAAACCTTAGACATTGTAAGTGCAGGGTAGCCATAAGAGTATATGGGCTGTGAGTCTGTCAAAAACGAACTCCACAGCTCCATAATGGCTACACTGAATACTGGGAAGTTTAGTATCAAACTTCTCAGAATAATAAACCCACACTGATGCCAGTGTTGGATTTATTAAAAAATGCACACAGAGGGCATCTTAGAGATACCCCCTGTATTTTACCCAATTGTTCAGTGCAGGACTGACTGGTCTGTGCCAGCCTGCTGCTGAGAGACAAGTGTCTGACCTCATGCAGTGAGAGCCTTTGTGCTCTCTGAGGACAGAAACAAAGCCTTCTCTGGGTGGAGGTGCTTCACACCTCCCCCCTGCAGGAACTGTAACACCTAGCAGTGAGCTTCAAAGGCTCAAGCTTTGTGTTACAATGCCCCAGGGCACTCCAGCTAGTGGAGATGCCCGCCTCCTGGACCAAGCCCCCACTTTTGGCGGCAAGTCCAGGAGAGATAATGAGAACAACAAGGAGGAGTCACTGGCCAGTCAGGACAGCCCCTAAGGTGTCCTGAGCTGAAGTGACTCTAACTTTTAGAAATCCTCCATCTTGCAGATGGAGGATTCCCCCAATAGGATTAGGGATGTGACCCCCTCCCCTTGGGAGGAGGCACAAAGAGGGTGTACCCACCCTCAGGGCTAGTAGCCATTGGCTACTAACCCCCCAGACCTAAACACGCCCTTAAATTTAGTATTTAAGGGCTCTCCCTGAACCTAGAAACTAGATTCCTGCAACAACAACAAGAAGGACTGCCTAGCTGAAAACCCCTGCAGAGGAAGACCAGAAGACAACAACTGCCTTGGCTCCAGAAACTCAGCGGCCTGTCTCCTGCCTTCCAAAGAACTCTGCTCCAGCGACGCCTTCCAAAGGGACCAGCGACCTCTGACTCCTCTGAGGACTGCCCTGCTTCGACGACGACAAGGAACTCCCGAGGACAGCGGACCTGCTCCAAAAAGACTGCAACTTTATCCAAAGGAGCAGCTTTAAAGAACTCTGCAAACTCCTCGCAAGAAGCGTGAGACTTGCAACACTGCACCCGGCGACCCCGACTCGGCTGGTGGAGAACCAACACCTCAGGGAGGACCCCCGGACTACTCTACGACTGTGAGTACCAAAACCTGTCCCCCCTGAGCCCCCACAGCGCCGCCTGCAGAGGGAATCCCGAGGCTTCCCCTGACCGCGTCTCTCTGAAACCTAAGTCCCGACGCCTGGAAAAGACCCTGCACCCGCAGCCCCCAGGACCTGAAGGACCGGACTTTCACTGCAGAAGTGACCCCCAGGAGTCCCTCTCCCTTGCTCAAGTGGAGGTTTCCCCGAGGAAGCCCCCCCCTTGCCTGCCTGCAGCGCTGAAGAGATCCCTTGATCTCTCATTGACTTCCATTGCGAACCCAACGCTTGTTCTAACACTGCACCCGGCCGCCCCCGCGCCGCTGAGGGTGAAATTTCTGTGTGGGCTTGTGTCCCCCCCCGGTGCCCTACAAAACCCCCCTGGTCTGCCCTCCGAAGACGCGGGTACTTACCTGCTGGCAGACTGGAACCGGGGCACCCCCCTCTCTCCATTATAGCCTATGTGTTTTGGGCACCTCTTTGACCTTTGCACCTGACCGGCCCTGAGCTGCTTGTGTGATAACTTTGGGGTTGCTCTGAACCCCCAACGGTGGGCTACCTTGGACCAAAAACTCAAACCTGTAAGTGACTTACTTACCTGTGAAAACTAACAATAACTTACCTCCCCCAGGAACTGTGAAAATTGCACTGTGTCCACTTTTAAAACAGCTTATTGTGTTTTATGTGAAAAGTATACATGCTAAAGTAATGATTCAAAGTTCCTAGAGTACTTACCTGCAACACCTTTCAAACGAGATATTACATGTAAAAGTTGAACCTGTGGTTCTTAAAATAAACTAAGAAAAGATATTTTTCTATAACAAAACCTATTGGCTGGATTTGTCTCTGAGTGTGTGTACCTCATTTATTGTCTATGTGTATGTACAACAAATGCTTAACACTACTCCTTGGATAAGCCTACTGCTCGACCACACTACCACAAAATAGAGCATTAGTATTATCTTTTTTTACCACTATTTTACCTCTAAGGGGAACCCTTGGACTCTGTGCATGCTATTCCTTACTTTGAAATAGCACATACAGAGCCAACTTCCTACAGCCTGTCACTGTGTGTATGCAAGAACTAGATAGGTGTGACGCATTTAAAATTAATGCCATATGGCCTCCTGAAATGGCGGCTGCCTTACCTGTAAGGTGGGATAAGGGGATATGAGCTAACTGCTCTGGCGTTGTACACAGTTGCGGTAGGAGGTCGAAGACCACAGCGCAATCCTGCATTGGTTAAAATTGGGCCCTATGAGTCCCAGGAGCCAATGACGATGTACGCTGGCGGTGACGGTACACACCGCCGCGGACGTGACCGCCATTTTCTGTCTGTTCACTCACTTGATACCTGACCTTCGACAAGAGAGCACCTACACTGCAAGTGCTGCTGTGACCTCAGTCTGGGAGCAACAATGGCTCATGTGTCTGGGGAAAGGGGCCCTGCCTTCACTTCAGAGGAGTTGGAGAAGTTAGTGGATGGGGTCCTCCCCCACTACACGCTAGTCTATGGTCCTCCAGGTAAACAGGTGAGTACACTGTGAGCATGCTGTATGGGCAATGCCTGTTTGAAGTGGTGTGGATGAAAGATAGAGGGGGGGACTGAGGCCTGCATGAGCAGATTGTGAGTGTATGTGCATCAGGGAAAGGGTTGGAACGTGGGCCAATGACTGTGACGGTCCGGACGGTTAAAGATCATCCTTTTCCCCTGTACTATTCTTCTAGGTCAATGCCCACCAGAAGAAGGATATTTTGCGTGCCATCGCCAAGGACGTCCGGACCCTGGGGGTCCACCCAAGACTGAGCACCCACTGCCGTAAAAGATGGGAGGACATTCGCCGCTGGAGCAAGAAGACGGCGGAGGCCCAGCTGGGGATGGCCTCCCAACGTGGGAGGGGTGCCTGTCGCACCATGACCCCCCTGATGTTCCGGATCCTGGCGGTGGCGTATCCGGAGTTGGATGGGCGCTTGAGGGCATCACAGCAGCCACAAGGGGGTGAGTACACTATCATTCTGCTGACTCTGCACGCATTACGAGGTTTCTGGGTGGGGGAGGTGGGCTGTGGGTTGCCCTAGGGCAGGGCGATGTTTGTAGGCAAGGTCCCTTCATGAGGCTGGCTATGTGGCACCTTAACCCCACCAGTGGTAAGAGCCACCTACACCTAGTCAGGCTCCTGTGACTTCCATGTGTGCAGCAGTCGGGCATAGGCCTTGTACCCCATGGCCCTGTGATTAATTAAGGAACTCTAAGTGTATGGCGTAGTGCAGAGGGCTGCTATTTCTGTAGTGTCCGCCAACGGTAGCGGTATTGCATGCACTGAGCATGTCTTTCTTCTTCCTTCCCCCCCTTTTTGTGGTCTCCCTGATCTTGTGTGCATTAGCATCATCAGGCTGAGGAGCAGTGCCACCGGAGCAGGAGGAAGCTGCATCCCACATGCCCCTGAAGGGCGAGACAATGGAGTCTGAAGTCACCAGTGGGATGGAGAGCGAGGGGAGCTCCACGGCGGGGACAGGAGCAGAGACTAGCAACACCGACTCCTCCTCTGATGGAAGCTCCCTTGCGGTGGCGGGCCCCTCTGTGCCCCCCGAATCAACAGGTTTAGCCGCTACCCCCCCTACCAGCACTGCCCTCCCAGCAGCCCCTTAGCGTGTGTCCCGTGGCCGCTCACCCAGGAGGGTGGGCATCTCCTTCGCCCCAGGCACCTCAGGCCCTGTCCCAGTCAGCCCTGCTGCCCTCAGTGAGGAGGCGATTGACCTCCTGAGAACCCTCACTGTTGGGCAGTCTACCATTCTGAATGCCATCCAGGGTGTAGAGAGTCAGTTGCAACAAACAAATTCATACCTGGAGGGCATTCATTCTGGCCTGGCAGACCAACAGACAGCATTTCAGGCTCTGGCCTCTGCACTGATGGCAGCCATTGTTCCTGTTTCCAGCCTCCCCCATCCAACTTCCTCCACCTGGACCCAATCCTCTGTACCTCAGCCTATCCCAAGCACATCATCAGACCAGCAAGCACACACCTCAACACACAAAGGTGGCTCAGGCAAACATAAGCACTACACATCTCACAGGCACTCACACAAGCATCATACCCATGCACACATACCAACATCCACTGCCTCCACTTTGTCCCCTTCCTCCACGTCTACCTCCTCCCTCCCTGTCTCGTCTCCACTCACACCTGCATGCACTACATCTTCAGCCACTACCTCCATCACCAGCACGCCCATCACCACACACCACTCACGTGCACTCACCACCCCCACTACCATTCACACATCCCCTGTGTCCTCTCCCAGTGTGTCTTGGAGCCCTCCTCCCAAAGTACACAAATGCAGTCACACACCCACCCAACAGCCATCCACCTCACAACAGCATCCATCCCATGCACCTTCACCCAAAGTCAGCAAAAGTACACCTCCTACAACTACCACCTCTTCCTCCACTCCCTAACCCCCTCCATCTACCCATCCCAGTGTGTCTAAAAGCTTTTCCTATCAAATCTTGACCTCTTCCCTGCACCTCCCCCTCACCGTCCGTCCCCTAGTGCCCACCTTTCCAGGTCCCAACCCATCACCTCAGCCACCACATCACCGGGCACAGTGGTGCATGCAATAGCGGGATTTTGGAGTGCGCCAAGCAACAGTGCTGCCAGTGTCCCACGAAGCGAGGGCAAGGACATTCCACCACCTCCAAAAGTCAAGAAGTTGCCCACATCCCAGAGGGAGAAGGCGAAGACACCTGCCATCAAGGGCTCAGGCAAAACAAAAGTGGAAAGTGACAAGACAGCTGTGCCACCATCCAAGGTGGGGAAGGGCCAGAAAATCAAGGGCAGGTCCATGTCGACGCCAACCTGCACGGCGGACAAGACTGCCACCAGCACCACCACCTGCCCCGCTGCCACGGACACTGCTGCCAGCACCGCAGACACTGAGCCCGCCACCAGCAACGCAGTCACTGAGCCCGCCACCAGTACCGCAGTCACTGAGCCCGCCACCAGCACCGCAGTCACTAAGCCCGCCACCAGCACCGCAGTCACTGAGCCCGCCACCAGCACCGCTGCCACAAAGACCACCACCAGCACCGATTCCACAGAGGCCGCCGCCAGCACCGATGCCACAGAGCCCGCCGCCAGCATCGATGCCACAGAGTCCACCGCAAGCACCGCCGCTACTGACACTGCCGCCAGCACCCATGCCACAGAGTCCGCCGCAAGCACCGCCGCAACTGACACCACCACCAGCACCGATGCCACTGAGGCAGCCGCAAGCACTGCCGTGACTGACACCGCCGCCAGCACCACCAGCAGCTCCGCAACATCCTGAGCCAGTGGCACCACCGCAGACATGGTTGCCATCCCCAGTGGTCAGTCGTACGAGGCTGGTGGTCAGTTCCAGGAGCCTGGCCAGCTTGCATGTTGCACCACCGTCAGTGGAGAATCACATCCACTACCTCAGTCCTTGGCAGGATGAAGCACTCTGGGCACAAAGCCCCCTTCAGAACCAGTGGAGAGATACATCCACTACCTCAGTCCTTGGCAGGATGTAGCACTTTGGGCACAAAGCCCCCTCCAGAACCAGTGGAGAGATACATCCACTACCTCAGTCCTTGGCAGGATGAAGCACTCTGGGCACAAAGCCCCCTCCAGAACCAGTAGAGAGATACATCCATTACCTCAGTCCTTGGCAGGATGAAGCACTCTGGGCACCAGTCCCCCCCCAGAACTGGTAGAGGAGCATGAATACTATCGCAGGGAGGATTTGGTGTTCTGGCTCCATGGCGTCCTGGTGCCTCGTGGGTTGTGTAGAGGTGAGTGTTTTCCCTTCCAAGCCCTGCTTCTGCTGTGTTTTTGTTCGCGTTGGTTCCGCCCCAGAAAAGGTGGCGGATTGGCCTCTCACAATAGTGTGGGCGGTACATTGTCTTCCGCTTGTCTGTTGGCGGTGACCGCCATGCTGTTTGTTTGTACCGCCATGGCGGTCGGAGTGTTAAAGTGGCTGTCTATGTTGGGGGTTTCCGCCATGGTCGTGATTCCATTTTTTTCGGCCGGCCTGTTGGCGGTCTTACCGCCGCTTTAACACCGACCGCCAGGGTTGTAATGAGCACCATAGTAAATTAAGCAATCAGGCCACAAATAGAGAACAGATTTCAAGGAAGCTCCCATTTTGTAATGTCAAGACAATGGACTTCAATAAATGAGGATTAATGTACTACACATGTGTGCTTTGACGCAGATCTGTGCCAGCTACACTTGCATGTGTACTCCAAGATTGATGCCCTATTCACTACTGCGGCACGAGTAGGCGGAACTACTGAGATTAATCCTGCTTTACTATCAATAGCGCCACAAGCTCTCCTCCCAGTTGGTGTTTTTCTGCCAGGCAACAATTGTGTCCTCATGAGTAAACATAAATGAAGGACAAGACTTCTCTTCTTTACACCGAGTACAGACAACAACACAGACACAAAGGTGAATTTCTTCCAATCGTGGTAAAGAGAGAGTAAATGAACGTACTTTAGTTATATGTGGGGCCCCTGGAATTATGTGGCAGAGAGACCAAATTATGTGGCAAGGTTGATCAATTTATGTGGCAAGAAAAATCCAGTTATGCATTTACAACGCTGATAGATTTAACTCTTGCAAATGAGAGCCCTTTTGAATTGCAAATGCCTGTTAAATTGTGCAAGCAGCACAGTTATTGCCAACTTCACTTAAACATCTGAAAACAATAGTCATATATTTAGATACAGGCTATAATGTACTAAAAAATTATTTCAAAGTAATAAATGTTTCATATATTTTTCAGGGGTTTCAAAATGGTTACCACTCCTTGACAAACAGACTAACTGTTTCATTTAGTGCTTCATATCCCACATTATTCTCGAGGTGCAGTAAATATCAGGTATCACTTTTAGCCAGTCTAATGCTAACTTGGTGATCCTCAGCATGGCACTCACATGGTTATGGTGTGAGTGACAAAGCACTGAGCAACTCTCCTTCCTCCTTCCCCTTCCTTTCATGTCCATCCCAGGATGACCTGCTGTGAGCCAAGAGATGTTCTCCGTCCTTCACGCTTCTTGCACTTTAGCTTCTCTCTATACAGGTTTTAACACCTCCACCTTTCTCTGATTGTCCCCTCCCTACCCCAGAGGTTCTCCGGTTGTGCGCAGGCTCAACTAAGCAATCTTACCTGAGCTGATATCCAAACAGACACGCATGATGGGCCCTGTTGCCTCTGCAACCTGGCTAGAAAGGGCGAGAGTTTGGGGAAGAGTCCTTCTGCTGAGGAGGCATGTGCCTGAGATCCCAAAGCCTAGAGAGGTGTGGTGATCTGCAAAGAATTCTGGGATCCATGTGCCCTTTCGTCTCTACAAGAAGACTGTATGCATACTGTATCAAATGTTAAACAGAGCTAATTAATTAATTCTGGTGGCCGAGCGGCATCATTTGTTACTAATTCCATGTTACACGAGCAATGCAGAATTACTAAATTCCTCCAGTTCCGCCAACAAGATTGAAAATTCCACCTAACCCTATGTAAATCATACACCAGACATATTCATATACCACACTGTGGTGAGTAGTTAGGCAGTGTTGGCTATTTTTCTTTTGACTGGATTTCAGCTGATAGTGCGACTAATGATCTTTCTGGTTTTTGTTTCAACATGTGCAGGTGTATCTTTTGTGTCAAAATGTGCTGTGTATCTTTTGGACGTCTACGTCCTGATAAGACCCTGTGATTAGTTTGGGGCCGGAATGGTGACAATGCCCTCCAATCAGTTGACATTTAGGATCAACAAATTAATGGGCCGTTGATTCTGTTGAACCCCTCCTTTCCTTCGATTTCTCTTTAACATATAACATTTAAAAATGATTTTGTTTTGTGCAGTGTTTAATATGCTATATGTTGTAAATATGATCACTGTATGAGAACCGTGTTTTCTGCACTTTGTCTACTTATATCGCTGATGCATTGCAGCTGCTGCGTAGATCACCCCATTGCTAAATCCTGCATTGCCTCACAGCCTTGCAGCTGCTCAGAACTGATGCATCGCATGAATGAGCAAAACATACTCAACCCATGGCTTTGTATCACAAGCCCTCTTCGGTGGGATCCTCGACAATGACACAGGACCTTGCATCGCTGCCTTGTCACACTTTGGCATCTATGCATTGAAACAGCTGTGTAACACATCTTCGAGGAAGGTCATCACAATGTTCCACAAACCAGGATTGAAGGGACTTTGTTCAGTGGACTAACTGTGTCCCAGGAGCCGGCATGCACTCTATTGCAGTCAGGCTGAACTTGTGAATTTATCCCGGTCAAGTATGACCAGATATCCACAGTTGGTGCATTGTGCTTTTTGGCGCTATTTTCCTAAACTCTTTAAAATTGCATACCTCCACTTCTTATTATTGGATTTTTGTTGTTTTGGTCTTGTTTTATTTCTTAAAATTACCCTATTTTGTAAACTGGTGTGGAGTCCTTTTTCAACACAGTGTGTTTTCACTGTGTTACTGTTTGAAGTGCTGCACAAATACTTTATAAATTATTATGAGTTAAGCCTGTTTGCTCCATGCCAAGCTACCCAAGGGTCGAACGCAGGTGTATTTAGGATTTGCTTGTGGCTTCACTCTGAGAATAATTGTGGTTGCTCATTGAGAAAGATTTCACCTCCCTCAAACAATAACCGAGTTTCTTGCAAACTACATGTACCATAATTCTGCTCTGCTAGGCAGGACGTAGAGTAGAGAGAGGAGAACAAAAAATATATAGAAGGTCACCAATTAGTTTCCTCTTTTTCTGCTTCTCTGTGAGTTTTTCTGACATTGTAAAAGAGAAAGCATTTGCCATTTCAATACACTTGTAATATCTCCTCCTTGTGTGATTAAAAAATGTGTATCACATATTAGTTTCTTTAAGGTACCATGCTTTCGTGAAGCTGGGAACTCTCTTGAAATCTCCCTCGCCTTGTAGACTTTTAGTTGTATTTTATTTGGTTACATTGTACCAAACTGGCTAAGAACAGACACTTTCAGGAGTCTTGCAATATTATTTCTTATACACATTGAAAGCCTGTCTTTGTTGATGACTGATGCTCCCTTATGAGTTGGTTTCAGCTTTGTTCATGCTTTTAAAATTTCAGACTATTTTTAGATTAATGTTGAAGTGTAAGGTTGCCAAGTGCTCAGTCCACAGTTCAAATCCTGGTTTAGAAAAAAATTGTTAATGTTAGACAAATTTGTATTTTGGTAGATGCAAAGAACAGGGGAGCCCCTTTTCTTAAATCCCCAGATCTAGTATTACAATCCTATACAAGTCTTGGTGGAGACACTTCATGATTGCAGGAAGATGATCAAATAAGGTATGATCAATTCACCAAAAATATTTTGAGCTTCTTGAAGTCTCCTTACAATCAATCAGATGTTTCATAAAAGTGATGTGCATCTCTAACGGCAGTAACGGACATAAACATACTGGTGGAAACAAGATCAAGACTCCTGGAATGCTGGAGATTCGTGTCAGGTGTCTGTGACAGCACTGTCTCCAACAGAGGCTACCTCTAGTAGCAAAGTAATCTCTTGGACCATGTGTGGCTTGAATGTGAATTTACCTTGAAAAAGGAAAAGACGAGGCGTTTGGCTAAACAGGAACAGTAGATTTATTTAAGCATTGCGGACGGGAGAACAGTTAGAGAAACAGGGCTGAGGACTGTCTCAAAATACAATTGATCTGAGCCGTGTTTTATTAATTTTTCTGGGCACCATAAAACAATTTCAGCATTCCATTTAGTAAAAGAATGCAGGCTGTTGTCCTGGAGTCACAGATAAGGTTCCTGATAACAAATGGAGGTGGACCTCCACCTTACGTGGACAGAATGAGGGCCAGTGGGTAACATGTCCAGATGTCAAGCCTGAGGGGCACATGATCACTGTGTGTCGCTGTGTGTGCTGTGTTCTGATTGGCTGAGTGTTCTTAACTTCATGTGGCATCTAACTTTATTGTGTTTTGTGAACGTGCGCACCCTTCCAGCCAAGTGTGCTTCTTTGATGCCGATTTCCTTGGAACATTGTGTTGTCACTGCGCCTATCTGTGGGATTGATCTGAGTATCCAGTTCACACATTTATCTGCTGGCTACGTGCCACCCCACCTGTGACCTATCAATCAGTAACCTCAGGCCTAGGTCTCAGAGGCTACCTGACCATACATTTATGAGTCGGGATTGATGGGGAGTTCATGATGGGTGGATTTGACAATAGTGATGCACTTTTGTTTTTATACATGAAGTTATCATTGTGCACATCAGCATCACCTTTTTGAATACTAACATATGCAATGTGGTTGTGGGCTTGTACTTGAGGTAAATCTTAGACAACGGCTATTGGTGTCTTCCCCATCAGTATGTCTGCGTTCTCAGCAACTTCTGGCACTCCTATTTTTTCCCCAGCTCATCTATGTAACTTCTTCATTTGGCCTTATGCTATGATGTCCAAGGAGTTATCACAGAGGTCGGTGGTTAACTCCCCTTTGGAAATCACATCCTGGGTATCCTTCTCTTCTGGAGCTGTCAATAACTTGTCCTGGCATATATGGCATGGCTAGTACATGGAACAAAATAATGCCTTTTTATCAAATGTTGCACATATTCACCTATGGATTTGTAACACAAATTGTACCAGACTGTAAATAGCTATGGATCAACAATGTCAGCAGACACAAGAAAGCCAGCAGTAAGCCACTTACAAAATACATCTTCATATATACATTTTTAAGGGGGAACAGATATTTGAGACCGCCTAAACCACAATTCTCTTTGCTTTGTGATATTATTATAGCTTTACTCTTTTAGTCATGGAAAGACATGGGCACTCATTATGACCTTGGCGGTGGGTGATAAAGTGGAGGTAATACCGCCAACAGGCTGCAAATTATGATCTTTCAGTGATATCTTTGATAGACAGCCAATGTACCACCCCAACCGCCAGGGTGGAAACAATAGCCACCACGGCGGTAGCCGCCTACAGCCAGGTGGAAGTCAAAGTTCCACCCACCATATTAAGACCCTGCAAACTGAAACCTTTTCCGGGGTGGTACCAACGCCAACAAAAGCCTGGCGGAAACAGAGCACAAAAGTCAAAGGACTCACCATTGGAGAAACAGGGAAGAACCACGCCGCCATTGAACCCGAACTGCAAGTTTTCCCGATGATATTCTACGTTATACTCCACCTGGAACACCAACGACGATGAAGATGATGACGGTGAGTACAGCCGCCTAGCACACAAGGTGGGGTAGGAGGAAAAAGAGAGTGGCACACACACGCACAACACACACCATTCACACACACAAACATCCAGCTGTAATACAAAAACTATTTGACACCGAAAATCAGCAGAACAATGCAAGGACAACAGGAATTAACAAAAGTGATTGTAATCAGTTCACCATCAAACTTAATATTCCAATTGGGCCATGAAACAGATATGTACACTTGCATAAAAGAGGGACACTGTCCAGTCCAAAGTTAAAAGGGCCCACATGGATCCAGGGCACAGCAAACTGGATAGAACACTGCAGGGGCATCAGTTTGCAAATAGGCAGGCACCTCAGGGGCACCTCACCCAGATGCAGGAAGAAGCCCACTGGTTCTGGATGCGGCAACATGCCCATTGCTTTTGTCCTGGGGGTTCAAGGCCACAGTCTCTCAAATGTGTGTATTGCCCACTGGTTCTGGAGGGGGCAACATGCACATTGCTTTGTCCTGGGGAGTGCAAGGTCACAGCCTCTCAAGTGGGTGTCCTGTCCACTGGTTCTGGAGGGGGCAACATGCCCATTGCGTTGTCCTGGGGAGTGCAAGGCCACAGTCTCTCAAGTGGGTGTCTTGCCCACTGGTTCTGGAGGGGGAAACATGCCCATTGCTTTGTCCTGGGGAGTGCAAGGCCACAGTCTCTCAGGTGGGTGAATACCCCACTAGTTCTGGAGGGGGCAGCCGGCACAATAGCCCCTGGAGGGTGGACTACATGGCTTCTGCCAGCTCTGATGGCTGAATGCTGGTGGTGTTTGGGGGAGGCTCCTGGGCAGCCCCTGCACTCTGTGATGGCTACATGCTGGTAGTGGTTGGGGAAGGCTCCTGGTCAGCCTCTGCACTCTGTGATGGCTGCATGCTGGTGGTGGGGGAGGCTCCTGGGCGGGCCCTGCACTCTGTGATGCCAGCACATCCACAGCTGACATTGGGGGCCCTATGATGGTGGCGGTGTTTGCCTGAGAGCTTCCTCTGGCATAGAGTGCCTCTTCTCCTCCTGGTCATAGGTTGGGGATCCCTTACCCTTCCTGGCAGGGGTGGATGGGCTCTTCTCCTCTCTGCATAGTGGTGCAGGCTCCTTCCCCTTCTTCCCAGCTGGTGCAGGATCCTCCCCCTTCTTCCCAGTTGGTGCATGATCCTTCCCCTTCTTAACAGCTGGTGCAGGCTCCTTCCCCTTACTCACAGCTGGTGCTGGACTCTTCCCTTTCATCCCAGGTTGTGCTGCCTCCTTCCCTTTCAGTGTTGTTGTTCTGGTATCCCTACCACCACGAGTAGGTGTTGCTACCACTGTCCCCGTGGACTGTTAGGCTGAGATGCTGGGCTGTCTCCTTGCTACCCTACCCATGCGTGAAGAACGGGGAGGGTAGGGATAGTAGTAGGGAAGAGGTCAATCTGGGAAAGGCTTTTTAGGGATGTTGGGGCGGGAGGAGTAATGGGAGTGGAGGACGAGGGAGTGGTCATCAGAGGTTTATGTCTTCTGGATTTGGGTGCAGGTGTATGGGCTGTATGCTGTTGTGAGGTTGATGGCTGTTGGGTGTCTGAGTGCTTGCGTTTGTGTCCTTTAGGAGGGGTGGACAGACACAGGGCTTGGATGTTGTGGTGGTGTCTGCCAGTGAGGTGTGTGTTCTGCTTGGTGTGGTGATGATGCCGGTAGTGGATATTGATGTAGTGCATGCAGGTGTGAGTGTGGACGTAACTGGGTGGGAGGTGGAGGAGGAGGGGGAGACAGTGGAGACAGTGGATGTTGTCGTGCCTGCAACTGAATGGTATTTGTGTGAGTGTCTGTGGGATGAAGTGGGGTGCTTGTTTTTGCCCGTGACACTCTTGTGAGTTGTCTTGTGTGCATGCTCACCTATCTGTGTGCTTGGGATGGGTTGGGTTTGAGAAGACTGGGACTGGGAAGTGGAAGTTGGAGGGTGGACGGTAGAAACAGGGTCAATGGTTGCCATCTCTGTTGGGCCACCTATCCACCATGAATGCCTTCCAGGAATGCATTGCTGCATCTGGGCTGCCAACCCCTGGATGGCATTCACAATGGTTGATTGCCCTACAGAGATGGATCTCAGGAGGTCAATGGCCTCCTCACTCAGGGCAGCAGGGCTCACTGGGTGAGCAGGCACGGGCAACTTGCTGAGGGGCTACTGAGAGGGTGGTGCTGGTACAGGTGTGGCGACTGTAGCTGAAGCTGGGGTGGTCTCAGAGGTGTCCGCCACCACCAGGGAGCTCCCATCAGAGGAGGTATCAGAGTCTGTGTTGTCCCCTCCAGCATCTGCCAATGGTGCTCCCCTCGCCCTCTGTCCCACTGGTTCACTCAGCATCGGTGGACTCTGCCTCCAGGGTCCTGTGGGATGCAGCTCCCTCTGAGGCCGGTGCCTCTGCTCCTCTCCCAGTATGCTAATGCACATAAGGTCAGGATGATAAAACAAGAAAGGTGGGAGAGAGACAAAGGATATACTGGGTCAAAGACTGCATCACCACCACTGTTGGCATACACAGCACCCTCACAGACAGGGAACAGGCCTACGTACTATGCATTGCACTACCAGTGACACGGCTAGTCACCAAGGCATGAGGAGAGGCACATACCATCAATTGCAGCACACCTGGGACCCACACAACCCTGCCCAGAAGTGAATACTAACAGGCTAGTTAAGCAGTATTTTGCATTCAAAACCTTCATCTCCAGAGGACCTATGTCTGGCCTGGCCTAGGGGCACCCACTGACACACAACCACCACCTTAATATCACCCCACCAGCCATAGGTTGTAATGATAGCCACTGTGCTCACCCCCTTATGGCCTCAAACGCCCATCCAGCTCAGTGTAGGCCACAGCCAGTATGCGGGCCATCTGGAGGTTCAGGGTCCGACGGGCACCCCTTTTACTTTAGGAGGCCATCCCCAGCTGGGCCTCCGCGTTCTTTCATGCCCAGCGTCTCAGGTCCTCCCACCTTTTTCGACAGTGGGTGCTCCGCCCTCCATAGATCCCCCCAGGGTCTGCACCTCCTTGGCGATGGCACGCCATATTTCCTTCTTTTGATGGGTGCTGACCTGCAGAGGAAATACAGACAGGAGAACAGCATTAAACAAACAGTCCAGCCTGTCAAACAAATGGCCCACCATAGCAGTTTGCATCACCATTGGCACACACATAGCCCAGCACACAACATATACACAGCCAAGAGGACAGCCACACACCACCACATGATGCCTTCACACACAACTCGATTTATTCATGCCACATGCATCGTGCCCACAGTGTACTCACCTGTTGGTCTGGAGGTCCATACAGCAGTCCGGACTGGGGTAGGACCTCATCCTCCAGGCACCCTAACTCCTCAGAAGTGAAGGCTGGGGACCTTACCCCAGTCAAACGGGCCATGGTAGGTACCAGACACAGGTCACAGCAGCACATGCATTGTAGGTCCTCTCCTATGGGAGGTCAGGAAACAAGTGAGGAAAATGAAATAAAATGGCGGTCAGCGCCCACGGTGGTGCATACTGTCACCATCGGTGTAGATCCCCATTGGCCACTGTATCCCATAGGGCCCAATATGAACCAATGAGGAATTGCATGGCGATTGACGACTGCCTACCACCATAGCCCACAATGTCGACGGCATTACCTCATTTCCACCTGTCCCTTCACACAGGACAGGAGGTCGCCATTTCAGGGGGGGTGAACAGGCCTATCAATAATTGCTGCCGCACAGGATAAATAGGCACATACTTTTAAATTACACTGTCCCAAAACATGATTGTACGATGTGGACTGCTGTTGTGGTACAGGTGTTAAAATTGTGACAGCCTACTCACTCTTGTGTCCCTTAGATACCTAACACTGCGGATGAATAGGAGATGGAGACATACCCCCGTGTACAGACCCCTGGTGGACTTGGCGACACTGGACGACAGGCACATTATACTCACCTATAGACTGTACAGGGCCACAATCACGGAGGTATGTGCCCAGTTGGAACCTGACCTGATCTTAGCTATCTGTCATCCCACTGGGATCCCCCCTCTTGTGCAGGGTCTATCAGTGCTCTATTTCCTGGCAACTGGTTCTTTCCAAGTGACAGTAGGCTTGGCAGCAGGAATGTCACAGCCAGTGTTCTCAACTGTGTTGGCAAGAGTCTTGTCTGACCTGATAAAACACATGTGCAGCTACATTGCTTTTCCCCAGGTGGAGGATTTTACCACTGTGAAGGCCGGGATTTATGCAATGGGACATGTCCCCACTATAATTGGGGTGAATGACGGAATACATATACTTTGCCCCCCCTGGCAAAATTAAATGGTGTTCAGGAATCGTGAGAGTTTCCACTCCATGAATGTGCAGATGGTATGCCTGGCAGACCAGTACATCTCCCATGTCAATGCTAAGTATCCTGGGTTGGTGCATGATGCCTTTGTCCTGAGAAAAAGCAGCATCCCAAATGTGATGTCCCAACTACAGAGGCACAGGGTGTGGCTAATAGGTGAGCCCTGGTTTCCACCCAGTATATGTTGGTGTATGCCTATGCTACTGGCCGTACAGGATAGTGTGTGGCTAAATGTTGTCCCTCAATATTTGCAGGTGACTCTGGTTACCCAAACCTATCAATGCTGCTGACCCCTGTGAGGAATGCCAGGACAAGGGTAGAAGAACGTTAAAATGAGGCTCAGGGCGAACCAGAAGGATAATTGAGAGGACCTTTGGCCTCCTGAAGGTCAGGTTCAGGTGTCTCCATCTGACAGGTGGATCACTGTGCTACTCACCCAAGAAGGTCTGCCAGATAGTAGGAGCATGCTGCATATTGCACAACCTGGACCTCGGACGGCATGTACCTTTTCTGCAGGAGGAGGAGACTGGAGATGCCCCTGTGGTAGCAGTGGACCCTGAGCTCAGTGAGGATGAGGAGACAGAGGATGAGGATGTGGACAACAGAACATTGGTGACAAGTCAGTTCTTTCAATGACACACAGAAGACAGTGCTACTTCACATTTCTATGACTATGGGTGTATTCTGTGTGGCAATGGCATGCTGGCATTACCCACTTCTTTCCCCTACTTACTGTTACCTATGGATATTCATTTTACAGATGTTGTTGATATGACAACATTCTCCTGATGTGATCACAACAGCCAGCTGCAGGTCATTAACTCTATGCTCATACTACTTACAGTTCATTTGCAATGGTTATAGTTGTTTAAATCAAAACAAATTTGCAATACATGAAATACTAGTCGTCTAGTTTTATCCAAGGATTTTTATTGTAGTACTAATAAATTGAGGGGGAAGTGCAATGGAATGGGGTGATGATGGAGGAAAATCCGGGATATTGTTCCGGTCTGTAGCACAGGTGCATTGTCCATGGAGAAATAGGAAGAGGAGCAATGGCAGTTCAAGGTGGACAAGGTGACTTAGTGGGACACAAGGGGGACAATCAGAAGAGTCTCATTCCCATGTGGTGGTCTTGGCAAGTGTCTCTGGCTTCTGTATGGGTCAAAGGGAATGTTTGTGGGGTGGTTCACCTTCTGCAGGGGCAGGGGTGCTGGTGGCCTGTTGGTCCTGTGGTGGGGCCTCCTGGCCACCAGCAGCGGAAGTGGAAGGCTATACAGATGGCTGGCTAGTGGAAGGGGCCCCCTGCTGTGCTGTTGCCTCCCTCATGATGTTGGCCATTTCTGCCAACACTGCTGCTATGGAGATCAGGGTGTTGTTAATGGCCTACAAGTCCTCCCTGATCCCCTGATACTGTCCCTCCTGAAGCCGCCTGTTCTCCTGCACATTTTCTAGGATCTGACCCATCGTGTTCTGGGACTGTTGGTAGGCTCCCAGGATCTCGGAGAGTGCCTCCTGGAGATTCCTGTTCCTGCTCCTGTCCTCCCCCTGGCACCCACCCAGTAGGCCTCCCAGTGTCCCTTTTGGCCTGTGCCTCTGTCCCCTGAATGGTATGCCTACTGACCGCAGGTCCCTGATTGTCTTGTGGGTTAAGTGTGGCCTCAGGTCTCTGTACAGGTAGGAACACTGGTGATTGGCGTGCCCTGGGGGCAGAGGTGTGGGTACGCTGGGTGGGTGCTGTGGCTTGGATCATGATGGGGGAGGCTCTGTGGTGGTCTGTGAGTGGGCTTGGGTGACCGGCTGTCCAGTGGTCCATGATGGTCCAGGTAGGTTGTCCAGATCCAGAAGTCCAGAGTTACTGTCATCACTTTGGCCCTCTTCTGTTGGAGGACTGGATAGTGGTGGGACTTCCTTTCTGCTGACATTGGCTGGGGAACTTGTGGGGATGTAAGTGATGTATTATGCTTCATGTGTGTGACATACTGTACATCCCTGGCTTCCCCTCTAACGTTGGTGTTGCCCTGCCACCTTTTGCTTGTGAATGGTGATGTATTGTGGGATTGTTAGTTTCCCTACATTATGCGTGCTTTGGTGAAGGGTGTCCATGCAGGGCTGGGAGGGCTGTCCAAGCATTTGTATAGCATGCAGGGCTTGGCATTGGGGTTATTAATATGTCTACGTGCAGTATGTGGGATGTGGTGGAGTGATGGGAGTGAGGGTGAAGGTGTGAGATGGCATGCAGGTTCAGGAGGTAATAATTGTTAAAAGTTGACTTACCATTGTCAGTCCTCTGCCAATTCCAGCGAGTCCATCAGGATGAGGTATTACCAGTATCTGTTCCTCCCATGCTGTGAGCTGTGGGCCCACCCCCACCCCTCCCTGCACTGCTGGCTGAGTCCACAGATGAAACAATGGTAAACTATTGTTTTATTTTTCATCTGCTGGCTCTTAGCCAGGAGGTCAACGCTCTTCCACCTTTGCAGAGGAGCCGCCATGGGTAATTTGCTTTTCATGCTAACATCGTCTCACTGAACTTAAATATTGCTACAATCAAGTTATGAAAGACATTGTTTCTGAAAACTAGACCTCTTGGATCCTTTGCAGTGGGAGAAAGGGAAAGGAAGGAACTTTCCAAAATCAGGTATGGGGCTTGACATGAAGTTTCCCCCACTTCAAAGGGTGACACCAGGCATAATATTGGACCTTTTGAGGCACTCATCAGTAATCTCCTGGACCTGTAGGCATTACACAAGAAGGATTGCCTTGAGAACTACCTGAGGTATGCCTTGTTCTTCAGAGGACTGCTTTTCTGTGGAGGCCTGCTCTGCTCTCTGAGAAGGAAAACTGGGCTTGTTCCCTTCACCCCAGGCTAACCTGCGCGACTCCAAGGGTCAGTTGACTAACACTCTGTTCTGAGCTACCTCCACTCAACACACTGCAGAGCCCTTCCAGCTACTGCCCAGCTGACCTGCTGCAACTGGCTCTGCCTGGACCTTTGACCTGACTTGCCTCCACTAGACTCTTAGGAGTGCGTTCCTGATCTCCAAATGGTACCTCTACAGGTCCCGAACCATGGCTGACATAAGTTGACCTACTCTTATGAAATTCAAAAGTTCAATGCACCAGACTTTGAGTAGGTAACTCTTTCAGAGGGACTAACCTGGTTCTTGTATCCAGCCCACACTCCATCATTGGTGGCCTAGAACTTCTGACGTTATCCCAATCTACCACGACCAGATACCCACAGTTAGCACTTTCTACTTTGTGGCGCCTTTAAAACTATATGCCGCTGGTTCTACTGATTCAATTGTTGTCATTTTGGACTCATTTATTTATTAAACTGTACTCAATTTTTCTAGATTGGTGTGGGATAACTCTTGTATTGTGTTTACACTTCATTACTGTTTGTGTGCTGCATAAATACTTAACAGAGTGCCGCTAAGCTAAGACTGACTGTTTTTGTGCCAAGCCACAAGACGGTTATGCACAGGTTAATTTAGTGAGTTTTGCGGTTCACCCAGTCAAGGACTTTGGTTGTTGATTAAAAAAAGGTTTTTACACCTCTCAAACAAAAAACAAGTTTCTGATAAACTAAAACAACTGCCGTTTAAGTGATATAGATATGCGTAACCCCCAATTAATGTTATGAATATCTATAGCTGCCATGATTCTCTAGTCCATGTGTGACTAGTCAGGCAAATCCTGTTTTCATTTTCTTAGATTTCTAGGACTTGTAATTCTATTCCACACAATATAAAACCAGGACTATACGATCTGCAATTCTAAGAAAAAATTTGGACTGGACTAACTGCACCAATTTATCCTGCATGGACCTGGGAAAATTAGCAAAGAACATTGATCAATAATTTCACATACAGTTATAAGGGTCTGCCTTTCCCTTATCTCCACATTACAGTGCACTATTTCTCTTTCATAGCAATAAAAATACAAATTTGCAGGAAATAAGCCTTGGCCAGTTTGGCCTGGTGGAAATATAGTTTCCTTTTTCACTAGTCAAATGATACTGGTTTGTAAACCTGCATCCAAGAACTATGAAGCTTTGATTTAAATGTGAGCTTGAAATGTTGCTGTATTAATCACTATCAGCACAAATGAGAATAAGCAACTCCTGTATGAGTCAATCAAGAATAAACTCTATGACACTTACCCCAACTCTGTCACATCATCCTATATAATACTTTTTAATGAGAATCCTGACTAAAAAGTATGACACTTTTTAATACGTGTCTTGATTAATAAGAATGCACAACCTCTGAAAGAGTCAGATGAAAGAAATACAGCACATCATGTTTTTCTAATTAAAGTGTCAGACAAACTCGATCCAAAGGGATTGAAGCGCTTTACATGAGCATCAGTTACACATTCATTTTTGTCGGCACTGGGAAATTAACAGCCTGATTTAGATCTTGGCAGACAGGGTTACTCTGTCATAAACGTAACGGATTTCCTGTCAGCCATATTACGATTCCACTACATTCTTTGGAAATCGTAACACAGCAGACAAAAAAATGGTCATATTTGTGACAGAGTAACCCATCTGTCAAGATCTAAATAAGGTCCTAAGTAATTTGCCCATTATCATAAACCAACATCAAGACTTGAAGGTGATTCTCCAGCTTGAAATAAAACAGCTCAGTTACATCACATCCACAAAAACACAAACAAAGAATAGCATTTTGTTTCTTTAACAATTACATTGATGTTTGCAAAGGACAGGGTTTGCATCCACTCTTTCAATTAAATTTTTCCACATGTCCCATTTGGATTTAGATTTCTTGAAAAAGCTGTTGAAATGCCTGATGCTGTGTAGGCACTTGCATTTAGCAATACAAGTTCACCCACCGAGTAGTTAAATTTGCACAGGAAAGGCACAATCCAATGCAAGGCTTTTGCCATTGCAATAAAGTATATTGGATGGATACACACAGAATTACGTGAATGGCAAAGGTTAGTGAACCTATTATTTACCAGTAATCTTAATTTCCCTGAAACATAGTCTTTCCTGTCACAATACTCTTCCTCCCTCCCAATCACTTCACTGTTTGGACATCTGGACAAGTATGGTGTCTACAGGAATTCCTGGAGGTGGGAGAGAGGTTAGAGGGGAAGTGGATGATTGACTCTCTATAGAAGTAGCTAAGGAACTCTATGTATTCAATATGTAGGTGCATTATCTGTATCAACTCAGTAAGTGGCAGGACCACCATCATACTGTTAGTAATGTGTTAGGGAAGATAGGTGAAGCTGTAATGCAAGTTAAATATCTGTCTGCTTTTGTCCACCGCTCCTTCACAGTCATTTGGGAGCATTTATGGGAAATGTTTGAAAAGAGAACCTCTCTTTCACATCTGAATTGGTATTGTCCTCAAAACATACAGAGTAACTGCAAGGTTCATCCCACTGGAGATTGAAAAATAGGGTTACCAGATTGCCCATGTTCTAAAGAAATCATTGTGCTCATTGTTTAGGACTCTAATATACTGTGAGAGTTTTAGTCCCTGAGATGAAATCACACATTTGAACAACAACCAGGATTTAGGTACTGTGTCATTGATGACATGGAGTTATCTGGTAGAGTGGGAAAACTGGGCTGATTACAGAAGCCCCCTAACTTTTTTCCCCCATTTTCCACTTATGCTGGTGTTTTTATGACTATGATGGTACCCTGGGCACAGCTAACCAGCCCCAGTCCCAGGACCTGTGCTCTGATTAAAATAGATATGCTAATTAGGCTACTTATAATTGGTTGTACCAACTGTACCACCCTACCTATAAGTCCCTGGTATATGGTAGGGCACGTAGTTATAGGGAATCCAGCATAAGTAGTCCACCTATAGGTGCACTGCTGTGGTGGCAAGGGTTGTTTTAAAGGCAGGGTTGCCTTGCTTGCTGCTTGTGAGTTGAAGTTAACCCGAAATTCGATTTTGAAATTAAAAGTTCTTCCAAAGACCTAAGCTACCTTATTTTTACATGTAGGTCACACCTAGTTTGTGCCCTAGGGGCCAGATGTAGGAAACTAAAATGTTGCGACTTGCAAATTGCGAGTCTGACCGACTCGCAATTTGCAACTCGCAAAACCATATGCAGAAAGGTGTCTCAGACACCTTCTGCGACTCGCTATGGGGTCGCAAAGACCCACCTCATTAATATTAATGAGGTGGGTCGCAGTTTGCGACCCCATAGCGAGTCCCTGCACTCACAGGGATGGTGGCCTGCTGTAGTCAGCAGACCTCCATGTCTGTGACTGCTTTTTCAATAAAGCAGTTTTTTTTTTTCATTTTGCAGCCCTTTTCCTTAAAGGAAAACAAGCTGCAAAATGAAAACTAAACCGAAACCATTTGGTTTCGTTTTTTTCAGAGTAGGCAGGGGTCCATAGGACCACTACCTGCTCTGAAAAAATATTGTTTTCGGCATTCACAAAGGGGAAGGGGTCCCATGGGGACCCCTTCCCTTTTGCGAATGAGTTACCACCAGTGTGACACTGGTGGTAACTGCGAGTTGGTTTGCGACCGCATTCGTGGTCACAAAGCAACTCAGCATGGCGATGCGGTCACAAATAGGAAGGGATCACCCCTTCCTGTTTTCTAGTCGCATCCTCAAATTGCGAGTCGGTACCGTCTCGCAATTTGAGGATGAGTATCGCGTTCGGCCTTTTGTATGCCGCAAACTGCATTTTTCACAGTTTGTGATATGCAAAATGCTTCCTACATCTGGCCCTAGGTGCCTTCCAGGGTTGGGTGCAGCATAACTATAAGCAGGGACTTTATAAAACATGTTTTATAAGCCCTGGTGAGGGAAAGCAGCTAAATTTAATTTCTCCCATGGTAGTAAATGGGTTCCATAGAATTTCATGAGGAGACTTCATTTTTAGCTAATGAAGTCTGAGAAAGTTTTAGGACTCTACCTAAAGTTTCTACAAGCTAAAAAAAAATGTTCTTCATAAATTCATATCTCCGGTACCCTTTCTTGTATTTTTGTTGTTCTAGTGTCATTTTAAAGATAAAAATATAATCTATTTTTATTATTTGGTGTTGAATTTGTATTGTGTTTTACTTATTTACTTTTTTGTGATTTTTCAATGCTTTACATACCTCTCTCCTAAGTTAAGCATAACTACTCTTTGCCAAACTACCAAGGGTTGAACTGTGATTAATTTATTGAGACCTAACTGAACCTAGTGGAGGTTGGTGGCCCATTGCTAAGTGCAGGTATGTACCTGCCCTTAACAATAATCCACTTTCCAACAGGTTCCCTCAGTCAACTACACTTAGTCAAACAAGGGTTGTTGTATCCTTAGCAGGACAACCTGAGGGATTCACCACTGGATAGTTTGCATTTAGTGCTGTTGGAAACATGGAACAATATTCTGCTCAAGATACTGTGAGCCAGAAGAGTGCTTTCAAGGCAGGTTTGATATGTTCACTTTTTCACAAGCTTAGGCAAGACCTGGCCTCCATATTTTTGACTGCACTCATTGGACCGGACAGAGTAAAATCAGGATGTTTTAGAGAGGAAAGAGAAACACGTTGATAATCCTGATGAACATAGTAATAAAACATCTCTAAATTGAATGTGGCTCACAAGTGCTGTAGTTTCAGAGCGTTAACATTTAAAGTGTATCAAAATGCACCGAGCAGTGGAAGCTTAGCTGCAATACATCCTGCACCAACTGCAGCTGATTGAAGGATTGTATTTGCCCCCTATGACATTACCCTTTCCAGTGCGTTAAGCTGTCAATAGTAGATCCCTCAGAAGCTTAGAGGTTGGCCACGTTGGGACAGGAGCCTACATTGAGTTGTAACCTAAAGCAGGAAATCCAGTTAAACAGCAATTTGTTCACTTTCTCTGGCTATATATTTCCCTTCTCTACTTTGGTTTTAGTGTGCTCACTTTGCAAAACTGCGTAATCTCACCCTTCTTTTCACACACTCAGAGGAGGTGAGAGGTTGGGTGAGAGTGCCTAGGCAGACAATGTGAGACACAGTATTTGCATAACATGTACCTGCCATTACATATTTGCAAATCTCATCCATTATAAGAAGATTCACTCTCACTGTAATAGATATACTGTTATATTAGTGTGTATGTTAACATGCCTAAAATTGTTCCATTCAATTTTCATCATGCTTGCAAGCATAAATAGGTCTTTTTGTTCAAGAACATTACATATAAGGACTTTGATTATTAATGGTTATAAGACAGAACAATAGCGTTATTCATGCAAAACTAATTTTAAAAAATGCCAACAGCGCCACTGCCCATACTGAACATACCTTCTGAGAGAATGACAATAACATTATGATATGACAATTTGACAAGCAAAACAGTAACATGAACAAGTAGGTATCTATAAGATGTGAAGATGTGTATACCTGTAAACTGGCAGATATACCCACACATTTTCAAGGGTCAAGCTGTGTGTGGTTTTGAGCTGAATTATACTGAAGATGCAAGGAATAGAGCAACTTTTCCAAGTCCATTCTTTCTCAGAAGTCCCACCACATAGTATAGTATGGAAATTCAGAGTACTACAAGAACAAGTGTATATGTGATAGGAGAACACATGCAATATGTTAAGAATGAGATGCAGCTCAGTTCACAGAGTTCTGAAAATATGATTTTTTATAAACAGTGGCTTGAACCAACCCACAATTGAAACTTGACAAGTACAGCCAACATGTCTTCCATTCGTTGGACTTTATCAAGGCTGTAGGTAAACAAATAACAATATTTACATATAGTAATAACACTAAACATTAAAAATCAAATCATATCTTCCATGTACTGGAAATGTGGCATGCTACAGCAATGTATTACCATAAGAATTGTGATGAGATGTGTACATAGCTCTTCAGACCACTAAAAGGTAATAGAGATACTAAGTTATACTAGGATGTTGGTATTCTGACTGAATAAATATTTGTTAAAAAAGTAAAAAGTAAGAGACTTATGCATTAGACTCTTATGTGTCATACTACCTAGACTTTAGTAGAGAAAGAAGGTAAGTTGTTAGGACCATGGTTAAATATTGGTCCTTGAATAGTTTTGACCTTCAGGAAAAGAGAAATTAGAAAATAATATGAAATGTCTTTTTGGTGAGAATTGTATCAGCAAGATACAATTATTGTCATTCATAAAGGAAAGTTGGTATGGGAAATAACAGGACAACAAAGGGGACCAAGGGTAAAAAAGTGTGAACTTTGGCATGAGAGGTAAGTCATTGTGAGATAGAATAGAGAGCAAATGAGTTGAAAATTAATGAAAAACTGGGCAAGAAGACTGTATTTAGCAAGAAGGTCCATAGGTAAAACATAGTTAGATAAGAAATTTCTCACCGACCAACATTGTTTCTAATGTCAAGCAAGTAAATCAACATTTTGAAATGCAATTGAGTACTCAGCAAAAGTGTTTCCTATTTGAGTGTAAGTTTGTCAACATAAAGGAAAATGAAGTATGTAAATGGTGTTTAGGCATAAAGTCAGTATCCTTTTCAACAAAACCTAAACCAAATAAACCGTATTAAACTGTAATAAAGTAAGAACAGGGTTAAGCAGAAATTCACCAACTGGAAATCGAGTGAGGTGGCCTGTATCTGAATAATACAAAAGGGTGGAATTATACAAAAGGTTAGAGTTGAGAAGCCATATAAAAAGGAATATGGTACATGGTGAAAAAGCTACTACTGTGGATGACATATCAAAGTGTTCAACACAAGTATTCACCATGCAATCAAATGCATTTTCAAAATAATGTATACAAAGGTGATAAAAATACACACAGGAAAATAAGAGTGAAAAGTGAATAGTTAATAAAATAGATGTTAAAATGCTCAAGCACAGCATCAACTTGGTAAGGGTAGACAGGTATAATAAGGTAACAGATGTTTGTAGAGTAGGGTACCTTTATAATATAATATAATATAATATATTATAATATAATATAATATAATGCAATGTATATATTGAATTAACAATTCATTTGATTGAATATATCTAGAAATGTGTACTCAACTACAATGTTATTGTATGTTGAGGTTATAGAAATCACTAGCATGTTGTGAATTAGAAATGGTATGCTTGCTTAAAAAATATTATGCAATCAAAATAAATTAAAATAGAAACAATCCAATAGTTGGGGCATCATGTATCATTCATTAAAGGAGAAACAAGTAACTACTGTAATAGATCACTGCAAAGGTTGTTCAAATCATTATTTAGTGAGTAGTTTTAGATGGAGAGCAGCTCCTTCATAAAAAGTACATTACAACACCGCCAATACCCTAAATCTGCTCTCCTCATATGTCAGTTTTTCTAGCAGAGTTCTTAAGCACATTATTAGCATAATGCCATCTACTCCAAGGCTGAGGATATTGTTCTTTCTAACTAATAGTTTCTTTATTATCTGAAGATATCACTACAGACAAATCCAGAGGACTGCAATGGGGCATGATTCACCCCCCCCAGTTATGCTAATTTGTTTATGGGCTGGTGGGAGCAGCAGGTTGCCAATACCATAGATCCATTCAATGTCTGCGTAGTGCTTAGTGTCCAGAGTTTTGATAATTTTTATATAAATTGTAGCAGCTTAGAGGTAGGTATCATCTACTGAGTTTGTGAAACTTTTGAACACCAACGATCTCAATCTAAAATTTACCAACGCAATCAGGAAGAAAATGTTTGCAAACTAAATACCAGTCTACATCGAAAAAAATCATTCGAAATAGTCTCACTGAAGCTTCCAGTAATCATCCCTCTAACTTAATACACAGCATCCCCTGTTGGGTGTTCTTATGCGCAAGCATGTAGTGCAGCTAAGAAGGGTCCTGTCAGACTGAGAAAAATATTGTTCAGGCTTGTTCAGGGAAAAAGGTTACAAACAAAAGACACTGAATGTAGCTACGAAAGCAGTAGACAAAAAGAGTACACACTGTAAAAAAGATCTACTACAGGCTAGAAGGATCGGTAATGCAGAAGACTCCCATTGCTGCACCAGATTTAATAAAGCAAACTGAATCAGGCACATATTTCATAAATACTGACTTAGGCTGGGCACTGATGATGTCTAGATAAATATGTAGTAGAATATTAGGAGACAACATTCAGAAATAGCAGATCTTTGAAAAGTTTACTCAGTAAAAATACTGTTTCTGTCTTCCCTCTGGTAAACAAATCAACTAAGGGGAAGTACGTTTCAAAAGCAATGATTGTAAAGCCCTGCAGAAATATCCAAAACATCAAAAAACACAAAAACACATAACTGTACTTGAGTGTTCACAATATCTAAATTACTGATCTGCAAATCTGATAAGTGTATTTACAATCTGAGACACCCATGAGACAAATTGTATATTAGAAGTACAGTTCATCCCAGCAAGAAGCATGTCCTAGCCATGATAGGATAAGTAATATCCAGTGATTGGACACTTTCTTGATGTACTTTGTTACAGTTTTTTGCACTTGACTGAACCTATCCAAATATAGAAGGAGGAAATAGATTTAAAAAATGTTGCAGTTAGATTTTGATATTCTGTACGCTAATGGTTTAAACTCAAATGATGAGTTGGCTGTGCATTTAGGTTGTTTGTTCAGCACGTTTTTAATTTTACTGTCTAAGAAAACCCCTATTCTCTCCCACCCCTTGCTCCTTGTTGCATTCATTGTTCTTGACCTTTCCACCGCCTTCAACACAGTTGCCCACAACACAATCATCTGCAGAATCCACAAAACCAGAATCCAAGGACCAGCTCTAAGTGGATAGCCTCCTTCCTGACCAGAAGAATACAACAGGCGAAGCTCCCTCAGTTCACATCAGAACCCAAGGACATAATTTGCGGAGCCCCACATGGCTTTTCACTCAGTCCCTCTTTCCAGGGTCATGATTCCTCTAGCAACCATCATTCATACCCATGGAGCAGGCTGATCAACAAGCCCTGATTCAGTATCTGAATAGGGGTATGTTTTGAAACGGACAGTCTATGAGGACTTCCGCTAGACCTACCTACTAGCACAAATGGAAATATATGGAAGGTATAATGAAGGGGGTTATCATTCTATACCCTGGGACAATACATCTAAACCAATGTGATTGTTTATCACAGGTATGCTGGAAATAACAAAAATCAAGAGGTACGTTACTCGAGAGGATACACTAAAGGAAGCACATGTCCTCCACACAACTGTGAATGCTAGTGATAAAGGAAACGAGTGTCAAAACACTGGAACATCACAACCACAAATCCGATTATTTCAGCTCAAATCTTTTGATAACAGCAGGATGTTACCAAGCTAAACTTAAAACCTACATCAACTTCCATTAGGTGTGACAACTGGTGCCCAGTTTAAGATCTCACAAAAGTTTCTCAAGAGCATAGGAAAGCATAATATGAGAAACCAGTCCCTACCCCAGCAAGGGAATGTGTATCCACAATCCTGTTGGACATATCTGCCATGACGACAATGTATTACCTTAGTTATCAGTAAAGAACTGCAAAGGGGAATATGATTGATGGCCTGTTTTGCTTTCACTAATGACCGAGCTGACAAAAATCTCTGGAATGCTCTCCTTAGTTCAAAGAAGACATTTAATTTTTCACCACGAGGTTCCTAAAAGGAGATTAGCATGTTGAAAGCACATGTTTAAAAATAGTCACAGCAATGAAAGGAAAACATACCAAAATGATTCTCCACTGCAATATACATAGACAATATATGTATTGATATTATAATACAAAGCACATAATGAAGTAAAACTGCATCACAGGAAGGCCTGCCAAGCTCTTCATCTTTCTCATGCCAGCAAGATGATGACCCCATTCGACTGAGAAAGAGAAAGATATCTCCACCCTCACACAAAAGATATCAGGCATCAGACGTCCAAAATCCTGATTCAGATACTTTCACTGCCGCGCTGGGTCTTTACACTGTAAAAAACCAAAAGGAGGCTTTCTGGGGAAAAAAACCCTCATTTCACATTTCAAACATGCTGGCTAGTTTAGGTCAGGGTTGAAAGAAACAGGTTGGAACTGGCCAGTTTCTCAAGGTGTCTTTCCCAAGCCTAAGCGGTTCCCTGCTGTACCATAAACATTAGTCTAGTACATCCTTATCATGCTGACTAACTAACTCCTCCAAATTATGTACAAGCTCTTCGGTGAGAAAGAGCACGAAAACAAGACAGAATGGAAAGCACAGTTTACAATGTGGAGATTTACAAGCAGCCTTTAAAATGGCAGTGTCTAATGCTACAATAAAGTCAATAGGCAGAATGAATATAAAGCTAAACTGAATAAAAAATGTAGTCTGTAACTGGTGAACACTGGACAGCTAATCTGAGTGCAAAGTGGTGCAACACAAAGTCAGTGGTCAAAACACACATTTCACTACATGGCCATACTGAGGCAGTGTGTGAAAAGAGGGCTGACTGCAGAAGCCCCCTAACCTTTTGCCCCCACTTTTCACTTATCACCTATCCTGGTGTTTTTATGACTCTGATGGTGCCCTGGTCACTGCTAACCATTCCCAGGGCATGTGCTCTGATTAAAATGATTATGCAAATTAGGCTCATTATAACTGCTGGCAAACAGGTGCAGATCCTGTTTAAAAGTTACAATCAAGTTGTTTAGCATTATATAGCCAAAAGGAAAACCGCACACAACGTGTCAGCATCTTTTCAACGTTTACTTGGTTATGTGTTTAAATCCAAAAGGGTCTTCATCATGGCCTTGTTTGAAAATTGTGCCCAATTCACCACAAAAATATGTACACAAACCTAACAGACATGGAAAAATATTATCTCTTTTCCTTTTAGGAAGCCAAATTCATTGATTCCAGTGATATTAGGTCTGAAAATCATGAAAAATATCAACTTAAAATATACCTCACATTAAATTCAAATTCATTAATTTTCAACAGTAAAGTGAAAAAAAAGAGTTGCTAATACTTTGCAAGGAAATGTCCATCAACTTGTTTATTCTTTCTCGCGATTGAAGATTTTCCTCTCTACGCAAACAAAGTCTAACTCATACTGATAATTCTAAATTGTAATTTCATAATCATGCAATATTTCATCAAAGCAAATTATCTATATATTGATCACCTCCAAAGAAGGCCAAGTGGCCAAATAATCTAATTGAGCACAATCATATTGCATTGGAGACACATAATAAATCATAAAATATAACATTCAAACATTTTCAAATCACGAAAAATCAAGTAGAAGCCTAGTTGCCAAATAATCCAAATAAGCATAATCATATTGCATTGAAGACACATATCAAATCATCAAATATAACATTCAAAATGTGGCTATCACGAAAAGCCAAGTGCTCAATACCATATTACTTAAACTATCAGAGAATAATCTAATACCCATATTCAAAACCCCTTCTAAATAAAAGACCCCAAGAAACCACCCCTTCAGAGAGAAAAGGAGAAGAAAAGCAAAAGAAGAAAAATCAAAAATTTAGATAAATTGCAATAGAAATATCTGCAGATCCAAATCCGCGGAGGATCCGCATCCCTATAGAGCTATAGTTTTTAAACTCTAACATCTCAGAAAGTAATGAATGGATTTATACCAAATCCCAAAAAGCACGCTTTCTGGACCAAATTCTAGTTTTCTGCTAAACGTGGTGTAATTCCATCCAGTGGTTTGAGCTTTAGTCGTGTTCAAAGTCCCTGCGAGAAAATAACTGGGGAAAACACATTTTGAGACCCCCCTTTTTTCCGCCCCTGCTTCACGGATCACCCTGAATCTTTCAAGACAGCAGCTAAACCGACTGTCATGTTAGTTTTGAAAATGTTGTGACAATTTTGCAAGCAGCATTAAAGTTAGTGGCAAAAAATCTTCTCAATACAGTTTTCTCATCAATTATTTTACTGCAAATGTTACAGTGATATCATCAATGATGTCAAAGATGTCATGATCTTCATGTCAGCCATAACAGCTGAATATCCATGGTTTTGTGTTTGTAAACTCTAACCATAACCTCACTATAACCTTTGTTTTTTTAGAGAATTTGTAAGGTCTCTTTAAATTCTATTTCCTAACTATAACATCCCTGCAACCTTTTGTTTTTTCCAGTTAATTTGTAGGGTATTTTTTAAAGTTAAGTAGGATGGCCATCACAATGCACAGTGGAATGGTTGGACGCAGGGCTTGGCACCCTAACTTCCTTATTTACTGTAGTATCCTCAGTAGGAAATGCTTTCAGTTTTCCACTTTGACTCTATCAGGATAGCACTCAGATGTGCTGCACATTTGGCATAAATTCAGAATGTTAACAGTCTAGTTGCTCATTAGAATACTGTAAGCTGCTGATCACCAGGGAGTTAACTGGCTGTCTGCTGCTGGTGTTCAAAGTATATGCTTCAGTCAGCATGTCAGAATGTTTTAATGAAATTGAAGAAAAAGATATTTGAGAACTCATTTAAAAATGTGCTATTTTCTCTTTCTACTACACTAACCATAATTTGTATGACAAAATAAGCCCCTTCATTTTGTTGCTTTTTAAATTCAATGTTTTAGGTTTTACCGGTTTTACCAGTTTATTTCAAACAAGATGGCTTCAGGTGTGCAGCGCTTTTGTCATAAGTAAGACTGTGCTCTTTAGAACACTTTGGGAGGCTGCAGTTGAAACCCAAGGAAACCATCTGAAAGGTTGTTCCTGTTGAAAGTAGAACTACAAAATATTTTAGAACTCTCTTAAAACAAGTCCTATTTTTTCTTTCTACAGCACTAACCATATTATCTATGACAAAATAAACCCCTCATTTTGTTCCTTTCAAAATTGCATTTTTACCACTCTTTTGTCATTTGTAAGACTGTTAGCTCTCTAGTTGTTCCTTAGAACGCCCTGGCAGGTTGTAGTACAACACAAGGGAATTAATTACCAGAATGCTCCTGTTGAAAGTACATGGTTCACTTATAATGTCAGACTTCATTCTCATATGGCTGAGAAAGATAAAGGGAATTTACAGAGCATATGGTCTCATTTTAGCTTCTTGAGCACCTTCCTTAACCTCTGGGAAACATCGTGAGAAAATAGTTCTCTCTCAAAGATGATTCATGAAGTCCTGACAGGGTAAACTCACCTTAGAACACACCACAAGTCCTAAATTTGGCATGGTATCATCAAATAATGATTTATATTGCAATTAAAATGTGTTATCATACTTTGTACTTTCTCCTTGTTGTGACCTTCAAAGCCTGCCATTCACAACAATGAACGTCAATGGGGTGCTATCATGTATATTCATCACAAGATGGCTGCCAGCACTTTATGGTTGAAGTACTGCCAGCCAACCAGATCTCACTCTGAGATCTGTGCTTAGGCTTCGCCCAGATATAAAAGTTTATTTTCCCTTTAATATCTTGAAAACTACTGAAGAAATTTACACCAAATAACAAACAATTGCAATCTGCTGAACACATTCTAGCTTTCTGCAAAAATGTGTGTAATTACAGCCTGCGGTTCGGGCTTTAGTCAAGTTCAAAACTTCTAGCGGAATTACCATGGAAAATGCACTTTTTATGACCCCCTTTTTCTCGGCCCCCTCTTGATGGATCACCCTGAACCTTTCTGTGTGCAACAAGAATCACCAGGGCACTATTTTTGGAAAAATTTCATAAAGATTCATCAAATGGTACTAAAGATATAGGCAAGTCATAAAACACTTTTTCTATGGAAACATGGTCCTAACTGTAATTACCTGCTGGTGACATCAGCTGAGTCCCACCAAAAAGTTTTTTTTTTAAATGACAAAGACCTGGGGTAGAGTCAGCCTGATCATCCTTATCTCTTAGCTTTGGCACTGGGGTCACCCGGGGGTAAGAAACACTTTTTTGCAACAATTTTGCGATGACATTGCAAATTTGTGGAAAGAAAAAACAACAAGAGAAGGTTCCCACGCTTATTGTTTAGAAGTCCTCTGGTGGGGCAAGTCCTGGGGTCATTCATATTTTTGAAGCAGCCCCGGGGACCACCACCTCCCCAGGCTCTTTCAAATTCAGTCTCAACAGTGCAGTTTTGCAATTGAATGTGGGTGGGCTGTGCACCCCCACAGTCCCAGGGACCACCACCTCCCCAGGGCACTTTCCAAATTGCTTATAGGGTGTCCAGGTGCCCTCCAACAGCCCTGGGGACTACCACCTCCCCGGGGCTATTCATTGGAGGACCCTCTCAAGGAGCCAATGATCTCCCTGGGGACAGCAACCCCTGCAGGGCTGGCTCCTGCTATGTCCTGGGGTGCCTACCATGTGGTAAACAACTGCTTTCACAGAGAGCAAGCTGCTAGCAGCTGCCAATCTCTGACAGCAATGCTGGCGCCTGCAAACGGCAGGGAGCAAGCTAGGTGTGTGGGGACCTTCAGGTTCCCCCCACAGTACCCAACTTTGTAACTGGGTACCCTGGGGGGCACCCTGGTAACCTGGCAGCGTCCAGGGAAATGGGGTCCCTGGGACCAAGCATGGCCCTGTGGAGGGGGGCCTGTTGGCCCCCCTCCCCAATTAAAATAATAAATAATAAGCCCACACCATAGATGATGGGGACCCCAAAGCCGAGATTGGCCTGGGGAGGGGGCCGCATGGGGTTGTATGTTATAGGGATTGGCCACATACTCTGCGGCCAACATTCGGCCATGCGGGTGGTGGTTGGATTTACATATAGTAATGAAAATTATTTTATTAAAAAAAATCATAGACATTCCCTGTAAAAATGAAAGGGTACAGGGACGGTATAGTAGGCAAATGAACTGAAATGAAATAAAATGAAAAAAACTCAGAATTTCCTTGAAAATCCAAAGTTTACAGCGACATTATTGTTAGGTTCTGAATTCACTAATACAAAACCATAGAAATTCAGCAGTTATAGTTAGAGTTCTCTCAAATGACTATAACTCGCACCTGAAGGTAAAAATGTGCACCCTCTCCATACACTGCTAGTTACCCCAGATATTACATCAATCATGACAGAAAAAGCTGTGCGTGGCAGGGGCAGTCTATAGAAAATGTTACATAGGACAATGAGGATTTCAAGGTGTAGGAATCAAATCATCTATACTAGTAGGTATGGTAGCAGTATAGCAGTTGTTTAGAAATCCCCTGGTGGGACAAGTCCTGGGGTCCTTCATATGTTTGAAGCGGTCCCGGGGACCACCACCTCCCCAGGCTCTTTCAAATTCAGTGCGGTGGGCCACTCGGCCCCATAGCCCATGGGACCGCCACCTCACCAGTGCAGTTTTGCAACTGAATGTGGGTGGGCTGTGCACTCCCACAGTCCCAGGGACCACCACCTCCCCAGGGCACTTTCCAAATTGCGTATGGGGGCTCCAGGTGCCCTCCAACAGCCCTGAGGACTGCCACCTCCACCAGGCCTATTCATTGGAGGCCCCTCTCAAGGAGCCAATGATCTCCCTGGGGATAGCAACCCCCCCAGGGCCGGCTCCTGTATGTCCTGGGGTGCCTACCATGGGGGAAAAAACTGCTCTCAAAGAGAGTGAGCTGCTAGTAGCTGTCTCTATCTGACAGCAATGCTGGCTCCTGCAGGAGGCAGGGAGCAAGCTGGGTGTGTGGGAGCCTTCAGGCTCCCCCCACAGTACCGAAAATTGTAACTGGGTGCTCTTGTGGGCACCCAGTTCACCTCGCAGGGTCCAGGGAAATGGGGTCCCTGGGACCAAGCATGGACCTGGGGAGGGGGGACTTTAGCCCCCCCTCCCCAATAGAAATAATAAATAATTAGCCCACGCCATAGAGGATGGTGTCCCCAAAGACGAGATTGGCCTGGGGAGGGGGCCATTTGGGGTTGTATGTTACAGGGATTGGCCGCAGACTTTGTGACCCACATTCGGCCATGCGTGATGGTGGTTGGATTAACATATAGTAATAAAAATGACTTTAATAAAAAAAATCTTAGACATTCACTGTAAAAATGAAAGGTTACAGGGACTGTATAGTAAGGAAATAAAATGAAATGAAATAAAATGAAAAAACTCTGAATTCCCTTGAAAAACCAAAGGTTACAGCGGTTCTAAATTTACTCATACAAAACCATAGAAATTCAGCAGTTATAGTTAGAGTTCTCTCAAATAACTATAACTTGCACCATAAGGTTAAAACTCACGCCCTCTCCATGCACTGCTATGTACCCCAGATATTACATCAGTCATGACAGAAAAAGCTGTGCGTGGCAGGGGCAGTCTGTAGGAAATGTTACATAGGACAATGAGGAATTCAAGGTGTAGGAATCACATCATCTATACTAGTAGGTATGGTAGCAGTATAGCAGGTAGTTTTTTTTAGTGTACTTCGTCTGGACAAGCATAAACTCTGGATTTAAAATGTACCACAGTGGTCGGGTTGGCTTTACTAATAAGAACATATTTCTAACCAAACTAACCACTTTTAGCAGCATGAGGATACTACAGAAAAAAAACACAACGTTCCAACCTGTACCATGCAGTTTACATGCAGCTCTTTGAGAGCAGTTCATAGGTCACTGCTAGATTAGGACTGTAGCTTATGGACTTCAAAAAACTAAAGTATCTCTGTGACAAAAGCAGTAACTCACATAAAATACAGCTCTGTGATCTGCATTGTGCACGTTCTTTGCAGCAGGCACACTAACCCTCTATGTTACTTTATGATGAATCATAACGCCAGTTAGACAAAACTCAGATCTATCTCCAGCAGGAACTTTAATCACCAGAGTTACCTTGACATTTTTATTGTTGGCAGAAAACTGCTGGACACTCAAGGAACTCTGCAGCAGATGCTTTTGAACCCATATGTTATTGCTAAACAGAGCATCCACCCTGTAGCCCCCTCTTCACCCAACAGCTCAGCACCCAGTGCAGTCCTTGGCACCAACCTAAAGCTGTCCCTGAGTGGAGTTCAGGAAAGCACAGCTGAAAAGTACTGAATTGGCAATCATGTTGGATGAGCAAATATAGGAAGGGAAAATATCTACTGCAAAGCGAGTGAATTAAATTTTGCAACCTCAAAAATTTTTCACTCTTCACATTCATGTGCTCTCCTTCACAAACGCCTTCATGTGTATGCTCTTCCACATTCTCAAACTCAATGTTACACACATACACAAACATATTCAGATAAAAATGTACTCTTTTCCTCTTTAACAAACAGATCTTTCCCATATGCTATTTCTCTCTCACACACAAACACACACATACACCCAGGGGCAGTTTCTTTGTTATGGTGAAGGAGCATCGCCACCCTGGCCAAGAGTTAGGAGATGAAAAATGAAACAATAATTTCTTATTGTTTCATTTTTCACCTACTGGTGAGCCAGCAATACAGGGAAGGGGCACAGCTGGGCCACGGGAGGTGGTAGGAGGAGAGTGCACTAAGTGTGCATGTGTGTTTGCCCGGCCGTCTGAGGCCAGCCAAACACACATGTGGACTTACGTTTCTCCAACCCGGCAGCAGATATAGCACAGACCCCAGGCTTGTGTCTGAGAAGAAGTGACTGCCGCTCAGACCAATCATGTTGCTACTTACATGCTATGTTTAGCATGTAAGCAGTGCCAGGATTGCTAGGGAGCATGTGCTGGTGTCCCAGTGAATGCTGGGATACCACATGGAAGGAAGAGGAGTTCAAGGCGGCAGGGCATGGGGACGGCTGTAAGGTAAGTTTTTTCGTTATTTATTTTCTCCCCCTCTGTCTCCGTCCCCGCCCCCAACCCCTCCCCTGACCCTCCTCTGAGATATGCGGCAGCCACGGCTGCACACACCTACAAACACACACACACCTTCAGAGTGCAGCCTACAAAATTCTGAGACCGGCAGTGATTGAATTTTGGGCTACTGCTGAACATATACTGGGCGCTCTACCTCGGTTTGACATAAGTTGGACTTTGTCATTTGGGGAGTGGTGAGTTCACAATTGCTGTGACACAATACCGTATTTAAATGTTCTCAGTAGCGCAATACTCTTTCAACAGACATCATTATGATGAGAAATCTAGAGTCCATTTGTGTATTTGCTATTTCATATCAAATCCACAACTGTATAGGGACTCTCAGGTGGCGTGGTGGCTGCTCAGTTGCCCTGTAGAAAGACAACCATCTGTGCCTGCCTAATGCCATCACTCACCATTAAATACACAGCCTTCTCTATTGTTATCATAGGCCATACTCCTCCAATACTTCTACTAATTTCACCAGGTAAATGGCATTCATGCTCCCAGATTTCTCTGCTCACATTATAAAATGTTTGTATTGTTGGCTCAAGGGTATCAATGAAGTAACATTTAAAAATGGCTTCAGAGACTGCAAGTGTGCTTGTGCATGTGTGCATGTTGGGGCGCATACTCTATCTTAAAAGAAGGTGTAGTTTTTGAGGTGACTAAATCCAAGACAGCACAATTATCAGCAGAAACCTTATTAAATGCTTTGCGTTGTGTAGCAGATTTAAGAGAGTGGTTAATATTCAATACCTTTTTTGTGAAGATTGCAGATGTTACTAACTACCCAACAACCCTTTCTGTTAGAGGGCAGAGCATGATCAAAGCAGTGCTTTAAATGGGCAGGTAATGTCCGGTACCAAGTACCTGCACTTCTTCATTTTGAAAGAGAGAGAACCTGCACTTCTCTGCAATAATACAATACATTTAATGGGAGAGTGCCAGCACTTCACAGGAGCAAACAGGCGCTCTTAATGATGAGTACCTGAACTTCTATGTTTCCATTTGGAAACTGGATCAAAGGAAAGACAGTAGAGAAGAATTAGACTATAGCAGATAACACAGATGCCTTTTTCTGGTGATTATGAGATAGGATGGGGTTGGTGTATGCTCTGAAAAGAGACCGTGCAAGGAGTATTGTATCAGTGATCTAGTCAGTTCATACAGCAGTAGAGTGTCTGCACCTGCCTTCACAATGCCCTCAAGGCATTTTAGAGCAGTGCAATTTGGTATTGTGCAGATGGCAGACCAGGGTTCTCTTGTGCTCTCGCACAAGTCTTTGTTGTACTTAATTGAGTGGCTTGATCTACCAAAGGGCCGTTGATCCAGTTCCTCTTCTTTTTACAATGATTGAGGCTTCTCAGTCAGGAGAGTTTGCAGACAATCCTCGCTGCATAAAACCTGGCACGCAAGTCAAGCCAAACTAGGCAGAGGCTGGAAGGTGGGCTGGCAGAAAATTAATATCTACTAGGCTGATCTTGAGCAGTTCAGCAGTAGGGGATTGGTGGTGTTAAAGCAACTGACAAGACAGACTCTCTGCTGTCCCATTAAGGGGCCTGCACCAAGCTCTGGGATTGCCAAGGTATGTCCACCGAAGACCAAGAAAATTCATAGTTAAGAGCAACCGGTCAGTGGCTCAAAGGAGTGTCACCACCCCTAAGTTGAACATGCTGCTGTCAGTAGTTGGGGAAAGACTCAACCATCAACTTTGATGGGGAGCATCTCGTGCATGAACAAGTGATTGCCTAAATGCACTGCACAACTCCACGTACAATGCATTCCCTGACAGAAAGTGCAGAGAAGTAGTCTAGTAAAGGACATCAATAAACCACCAGCAGGCCAGCTGACAGTTGTGAAATGATCAGTCCATCATCAGTTCATCACTCTGTGACTGGGGTATGGCCATTGATCTCATCACCCAGAGTCAACCCTGCTCCAAACTGCCATGCTACTGTTATGGCATGGAAATGCACCTTCCCATACATTGTCCTATCATATCCAGAACCACAGCATCAGGAGTTTCAGCCTAGGCCACAACCATGTGTCACCTCCTGCCTTAGTATGGAGTAGTTCAGTGTTTAAATACTGGAGCCAAATACATAAACAAGACATATATGTCTTACAGAGTGGCAGCCCCATATGCTGTTATGCTCCAACTGTCTTCTCTATTCACCAGCAGGTACTGCCAAACCAGCCTACGTTCTGACCATAACTGACTGTTGAGTGAATGATGCTTCTACTGCTGATGAAGCCAACCAGCACTTTCCATTCTCTTTTGCTCTGGAATCACAGCCAGACTCATATGTTACTTTGAGTTCTGTATGACCTGTTATCTAGTCAAGGTAACTCAAAACTGCATGGTGTCAGTCACCTGTTGTACGATGCCTTGGACATGTTCAGAGTTTGCATCCAATGAGCACCTTGCATTTATGTGCAGGCCAATAGGCATGGCTGGGGTGCTCACAACAGCACAATCATAGGTTATCTTACACATTATGATTCTTCCATTAACTGGTGACTCCCAGAATATGTCCTTTCATGGATTTGGCTGCAATTAAATCCAAAAGTAATCTAATTATGGCCACATGTTGTCAGCAAAAAGACAAAGTAAAAAAGGTGCTTTGGTAAATTTAAAATGATGCGTGTGAGTAGCAGACTAGTGGTCATCTTATAGCCATGACTGACCCTATTGGAGCCTCACCACACCCGCCAGGACCTTGCTTTGTAGCTATACTTGCTGGGGTTGGACTACAGTCCCTGGTTTTCCAGGTTTGTATGCGGTGGGCTGTATGGGCACCAGAGTGCCATAAAGTCAATGGAGGTGTCCTGCAGCATTGGCGCCTCACTAAACTTGCCAGGAATTAGCTTTTTATCTGTACTTGCTGCGGTGGGACTGCATACCCCTGCTTTCCAGGCTATCACGTGGTGGGCTGTCTGGGTGCCAGAGTGCTTTAAAGTCACTTGAGGTGTCCTGCAGTGATACACACGCAGGTCATGCTCAGGCATGTGCCGGGCAAAGATTGGGCCAAGAGCCTGTTATAGACTGCCAAAGCCGAAGCTGGGCTTACCATCTTGGTTTTGATCATTTGTTGCATGTCTGAAATCCTGTCCACTTGTTCTGAGGTATTGTGAGCTCAACTGTTTTTCCTTTTGAGACTGTTATGGGAAAAGTAAGATCATTCCTGTGAATGCTATGGTCAAATTGTCTCATTCACATACCACTATGGATGATGGCTAAGGACCCTGTCTCTAATGAGATAAAACTGGTGGAGCAGCAGCTTTCTCTCATGGCTGAGGATCTTGTTACTTCTCAATTGCTGGTGTCATTGCTGCCTAGCCCTCACCCTCTGTCTAATTATGATGCCACTGCCCTCTCAGCCCATTCTGTCCCTGTACTAAATGCATCCACAGGGGACCGTACTGTTGGTGATATTATTTATATTGGGAACAACCCTGCAGATGGGATTGACCTGGTTAACAGCAGTGTAAATCCTGGTAGTTCCCCTGATTTGGGACCAGCTGCCAAACACAAAATCAAAATTATTTAACCCCAAGAAGATGTCAGCCTTACAGTGTTGTGTAGCCATTTTAAGTATAGCTCCATGCACGTTAGTTTAATACACTAGGCCGCTGTGCACCTTGACCTAGATATATTTTATTCAGCATCGAATTGTTATTTTTACAATAACCAGTTTTACGGTCTTGTTTTAATTTCTTCTATCAAACTGTTTTGCTTAGTTCAGCACTGTGTTCTCAAACATCACATTCTTGATCACCCTGTGCTTCAGTCAAGGCTACAGTCTGGTACATTGCCGGTAAACGTGGTGAAGTTTAGTCTCCAACGTTTATAGAAAACACACATCCTTACGCAGGGACATTTTCTTAGAACATCTGCTGTGTTAGTTATAAAAACACTTTCTAGTCCTAGTACACGTCAAGAGATAGATTCCAGCCAGGGAACCACCACTGTATGCTGAATTCTCCATTGCAGATGCTGACCCAGATTACAGGCCTTTGCTCAGGTATGAGGGTTGATGTCCTCCCGGGGGAACCTGAAAGGCAGGATCAGAGCTTAACATGCTGTGCTCAAAATATTATTTAGACAGGGAATAGTCCATCGACCTTAGTGACACTATGATAGCATTATTCTTATGCTTCACTCTCATTGTCACTACTTTAATATTGTTGTGTTGTGTAGTTCTGGTGATTGCAGCTCACGCTTTGCTATCCAAAATGCAGTTGTTTTATTAAATCAATCTATAAAACCTATACTGCTTCTATTGTCATTTACTTGTGAGACTGCACTGTGTAAGAGAGAACCGGGTGTGACATGAGTGACCATGACTTCCCTGAGAAGTACCAATATGTCATGCGCTCGGCTGCCCAATCGTCTCTACCTTTCGGGAGAGATGAGGCACTGCTAGCTAGCCGGAGCAAAACCTGGATTTGGATCGACAGGTGTCATCCACTGTGGGTCAGACTTAGGGGGTCATTCTAAGTTTGGCGGGCGGCGGTCTTACGCCGCCAAATGACCGCTCCGCGGTCAAAAGACCGCGGGGCAATTCAGACTTTCCCGCTGGGCCGGCGGGTGCCCGCCAAGGGAGCGCCCACTGGCCCAGCGGGAAAGGCCTTGCAACACAGAGGCCGGCTCCGAATGGAGCCAGCGGTGTTTCAGGGGTGCGACGGGTGCAGTTGCACCCTTCGCGATTTTCACTGTCTGCTATGCAGACAGTGAAAATCATGCTGGGGCCCTGTTAGGGGGCCCCTGCACTGTCCATGGCAGGTGCATGGGCAGTGCAGGGGCCCCCAGGGGCCCCACGACACCCGTTCCCGCCATCCTGTTTCTGGCGGTGAAAACCGCCAGAAACAGGCTGGCGGGAAGGGGGTCGGAATCCCCATGGCGGCGCTGCTTGCAGCGCCTCCATGGAGGATTCTCCCAGCCGGGGCTAATCCGGCGGGAAACCGCCGGACCCGGCTGGGCGACCGCAGCTTTACAGCTGCGGTCGGAATACCACATGAAGCACTGCCAGCCCAGGGGGTCATTCTAAGTTTGGCGGGCGGCGGTCAAAAGACCACGGGGCAATTCAGACTTTCCCGCTGGGCCGGCGGGTGCCCGCCAAGGGAGCGCCCGCTGGCCCAGCGGGAAAGGCCTTGCAACACAGAGGCCAGCTCCGAATGGAGCCAGCGGTGTTTCAGGGGTGCGACGGGTGCAGTTGCACCCTTCGCGATTTTCACTGTCTGCTATGCAGGCAGTGAAAATCATGCTGGGGCCCTGTTAGGGGGCCCCTGCACTGTCCATGCCAGGTGCATGGGCAGTGCAGGGGCCCCCAGGGGCCCCACGACACCCGTTCCCGCCATCCTGTTTCTGGCGGTGAAAACCGCCAGAAACAGGCTGGCGGGAAGGGGGTCGGAATCCCCATGGCGGCGCTGCTTGCAGCGCCTCCATGGAGGATTCTCCCAGCCGGGGCTAATCCGGCGGGAAACCGCACGACCCGGCTGGGCGACCGCGGCTTTACAGCTGCGGTCGGAATACCACATGAAGCACTGCCAGCCCAGGGGGTCATTCTAAGTTTGGCGGGCGGCGGTCAAAAGACCGCGGGGGCCATTCAGACTTTCCCGCTGGGGCGGCGGGTGCCCGCCAAGGGAGCGCCCGCTGGCCCAGCGGGAAAGGCCCTGCAACACAGGGGCCGGCTCCGAATGGAGCCGGCGGTGTTTCAGGGGTGCGACGGGTGCAGTTGCACCCTTCGCGATTTTCACTGTCTGCTACGCAGACAGTGAAAATCATGCTGGGGCCCTGTTAGGGGGCCCCTGCACTGCCCATGCCAGGTGCATGGGCAGTGCAGGGGCCCCCAGGGGCCCCACGACACCCGTTCCCACCATCCTGTTTCTGGCGGTGAAAACCGCCAGAAACAGGCTGGCGGGAAGGGGGTCGGAATCCCCATGGCGGCGCTGCTTGCAGCGCCTCCATGGAGGATTCTCCCAGCCGGGGCTAATCCGGCGGGAAACCGCCGGACCCGGCTGGGCGACCGCGGCTTTACAGCTGCGGTCGGAATACCACATGAAGCACTGCCAGCCCAGGGGGTCATTCTAAGTTTGCCGGGCGGCGGTCAAAAGACCGCGGGGGCCATTCAGACTTTCCCGCTGGGCCGGCGGGTGCCCGCCAAGGGAGCGCCCGCTGGCCCAGCGGGAAAGGCCCTGCAAAACAGAGGCCGGCTCCGAATGGAGCCGGCGGTGTTTCAGGGGTGCGACGGGTGCAGTTGCACCCTTCGCGATTTTCACTGTCTGCTACGCAGACAGTGAAAATCATGCTGGGGCCCTGTTAGGGGGCCCCTGCACTGCCCATGCCAGATGCATGGGCAGTGCAGGGGCCCCCAGGGGCCCCACGACACCCGTTCCCGCCATCCTGTTTCTGGCGGTGAAAACCGCCAGAATCAGGCTGGCGGGAAGGGGGTCGGAATCCCCATGGCGGCGCTGCTTGCAGCACCTCCATGGAGGATTCTCCCAGCCGGGGCTAATCCGGCGGGAAACCGCCGGACCCGGCTGGGCGACCGCGGCTTTACAGCAGCGGAATACCACATGAAGCACTGCCAGCCTGTTGGCGGTGCTTCCGTGGACTGCCACCCTGGCGGTCTATGACCGCCAGGGTTGGAATGAGGGCCTTAGTCTCCCACATTGTGGGTGATCTTGCTGCTCAAAATCCAGTAGTCTCATTAGAATAATGGGCGCCTACGCGACAACAGAGGCAGATTGACTTACCATGCCCAATACCTTTGGTTGCTGACCCATGGGATATTATTAGGGGGTGCTTAGTGACCTTCTAGAAGATAAATCACACCCAGTCTACGATCGGCTGACGGTCATTGAGGCCACCTTAAATAATCTGGTTATATCTAGGGATGGTGGTTGCCAAGCTCATGGAAGTTTAAGCAACTCACAGATGTAACCCCTTTGTAAGATTCCATAACACCTGTTGAGCAACCCTCTGTAAATAACAGGGAAGCAGAGGAAAGCAGAGATCAAGTTACCCAGGTTACATTATCAACTCCAGAGAAAGTTTCTACCTTGACAGTCCGGGGGGAATGATTCAGGCCCCCCCGATGTGTTAAAAAACACATCCTGCCAGTAACTGCATTAGTTTCTCCTCTCACCCTGTGACTGGTGTCCCCCCTGCTTCTTGCCCCTACGTGATTGATCTTGCTAATGGAGGCAGGCTGCCTGCGGCCTCTCTGGAATTAACCTGGGCCCTTAAAAACAAAGTGGTTCATTGGTTGAATCATATGGTGAACAATCGGTGGGACTTGTTTAACAAGATCCTTTTTGTGAGCCGCTTGGATGGCATTGGCCATATAAAAAGGCAACTGGAAAGACAACGGCGCAACAGCAGAAACCATGCAGACTGCACCACCTTCAAAAATGCACTGAACGAATATCATCTTCACTTCAGAGAAGCAAAATGTTTTCCCTACACAGCCGAATCGAGGAAAGCACTAACAGCCAGAAGGAACTTTTCAAGATCATTAAAGAGTTCTACCCAGCAGCCTCTGAAAACACAATCCAACCATCTCAGACCCTCTGCAGCACTCTAGACAACTTCTTGCATGACAAAATCACAGCCATAGACAGCAACCTTGACTCCCAACCCACCAGCACTGACCACCTGCTGATCCATTCAGGCAATGCCCCCAACCACCTGCTCACTGACTGGAAGCCTCTGTCCATCAAAGAGACAGCAGTGCTCAAGAGTTCAGCCCACTCCAGCTCACCCACCAACCCATGCCCCCAATACATCTTCAATCTGGGACAGAAGATAATCAGCAACATCCTCACCCCCATACTCAACACCTCTATCAGGACCACCTCAAAGCCCGAAGTTTGGAAGCAAGCAGTGGTCATGTTGCTCCTAAAGAAACCAACCATTCTCCAACTCCAGCGAACACAAAATTACTTCCTCATATCTATTCCCTCTTCTCAGCTAAGGTTTTGGAAAGAGCCATCAACTAATATTTCTCTGACCACCTGGAAAGACACAATCCATTGGACTCCTCCCAATGAGAGTTCTGTACAACTGCAGCACTGACACTGTCCTGGTCACCACAACGGATAATATCAGATCTCTCCTCGAACATGCAGAAAAGGCGGCCCTGATCCTCCTCGACGTCTCTGCTGTGTTTTATACCATCTCCCACCAAACCCTCACCATCAGACTCCACCACATCGGGATCTGAAGCAACCCCCTAAAATGGATCCATGCCTTTTTCACAGGACGCACCCAGAGAGTCCTTACCTTCACCTCAGAACAAAAAAGCATTATATGCGGCATCCCCCAGGGTCCTCACTCAGCCCCACCCTTTTTAACACCTACTTGACACCGTTAGCTGAAATTGTTCACTCCCACTGACTCAATATTACCTGATACACTGACGACACTCAACTTATAGTCTCTATCACTTCAAAAACCACCCCTCCCCCAGAACCAACATCAACAACGCCACAGCCCACGTAGCTGAAAGGACGATATCTCACTGCCTAAAACTAAACACAGATTAGAGAGAAGTGACTATCTTTGGAAACAACACCTCTCCCTGGGACAACTCATGTTAGACCGCCATGCTCAGATAAAACCGGACCAACCATGCCCGCTACCTCGGCATCATCAACAGCACACTCACCTTTAAACAACAGACAAACACAGTGCCCCTTCCTGTTTCCACAACCTCTGCATGCTATGGAAGCTTTTCAGATGTATCCCCATCGAAACATCGTCACCAGCACACTGGACTATGGGAAAGCCCTTTACGTCGGACTCCCAGTCCAATTCATCCATCACCTCCAAACCATCCAAAATGCTACAGCAAGACATGTCCTGGACCTCCCCAGGTAGACCTGCATCAGTCCTCACCTCAGACACCTTCACTGGTTGCCCATACACAAGAGGTAAAAACTTCAAGGTTCTCACCCTCGTATTCAAAGCCCACTACAACATCAGTCCCAAACTCATCAAACACATACTCTCTTTCCACCGGCCCAACAGGGAGCTCCATTCCACAACTCTTGCCCTCGCTCAGGTCCTGAGAGTTTGTCGCACTCGCAGTGGTGGACGATCCTCCTCTCACCACACAGCCAAAACCTGGAACAACTTTCCCCTCCACCTGCACACCACTTTCGCCCTCTCCAACTTCAGGAACAAGCTCAAGACATGGCTCTTCTAGGAGAATCCACCAGCCCACTGCAACAACCTATAGAACCCAGATACCCCAGGGGTAAGAGGCCATGCTCTATAAATCCATTGATTAATTGACCGATTGAGAAAGCACTACCTGGGTGACACCATTATAAATGTTCATAATCCAACAGTCACTGGGGATGTCCTGGAGCAAGCAAGCACTGGTGTGGTAAAATTAAGCACCATTAGGATTTTGCCACTAGCCATCTTTTATAAGCATGTGCCATCTGTAGCCCTAAAGAGTAACAGGGGTTAAGTGTGTAACCAAACCAATAGCAGGTTTCAACCTACTTTCTATCCTCCCCATGAGAATAGGTTTATGGCCCTCTCTGGCTTAGAAGAAAATGACTGACTCCTTGTAGGGTAAAATGTCAGTCGCAGCACTATTTGCGACCGTGCAAAATGCGAAATAGTATGCACAAATGCCATTTCGGAGTCCCAAATAGCGATGTGACCAAGGGCCACATGTACGTACGTTTTGCAACTCACAAATCGGTTGCAGCACTACTTGCGACCATGCAAAACGCGAAATGGTATGTACCAATGCCATTTCGGAGTCCCAAATAGCAATGCGACCAATTACCGAATCACAAACATTTGCGACTTGAGTTTGTGACTTGCAAATTAGAATCGCAAATTGTGACTCGCAAACCGAATGTACAATGCAGTCGCAAATTGTGATTAGTCGCAAATAGGCCATTTTGCACACCCAGATTAGCACTGATTCCAAACAGGTGGTAATCAGAACCAAGGTATAAAAGCAGGCCCAGAAGGCATCTGGGTTTTTCAAAATGGCTGCACTTTATGTGATTGCATGGAGGAGGCGAATCCAGGCTGCCCAGCAGAGGAGGAGGAGGCAGAGACAGGAGAGTAAATACAGAACCAGGCAGACCATATTTTAATAGACTGAGGAGGAAATATATGACAAATATAGACTGAGCAGCACAGTCATCTTAGAGATCATTGAACTGATAAAACCTCAGCTAGAAAGCCCAACCCTGCGCAGCTGCTCCATCCCCACACATGTGCATGTGCTGTGCTCACTGCACCGCTTGGCCTCGGGTAGTTACCCGGGGGCGATTGCTGTTGCTGGTGGGGAGTCCCAAAGTGCCCTGTCACGATTCTTTAGACGCTTCTGAGATTTCATACTCGCACACATGTCCATATACATTTACCTTCCACCACACCAAATTGGACTTCTACAGAATTGCAAACTTTCCTCATGTGATAGGATGTTTGGACGGGACACATATACCCATGTGTCCTCCTGTAAATCAGGAATATGTGTTCCGCAGTAGGAAATGTACTCACTCACTCAACATCCAGGTGGTATGTGATGCCCATAATGTCATAACTGATATAGTGACAACATTTCCAGGGAGCAAACATGATGCGTACATATTCAAGAACAGTGGGATACACCAATGCCTGGAACGTTGGGAGTTTGATGATGGATATTTATTAGGTACTGTGTAGTGCACACCAATGTCAGAAATACATGTCAATGCATAACCATGATAAGCCATGCTCATATCTGCTGTTTTGTGACATAGGTGACAGTGCATATGCTGTGAGGCCATGGATACTCACACCTATACCTAACACCTGCTAATCAGAATGAGAGGCGCTACAACATTGGACATCGGCACACCAGAACTGTTATTGAGAGGACCTTTGGCATGTTGAAGTCACATTTTAGATGCCTGCACAAAAGTGGAGGTGCACTCCAGTATGCCCCAAAAACTGCATGCAAGATTGTGGCGACATGTGCCATCCTATACAACATAGCAACCAGACGTGGGCTACATCTCACCCTAGATGACACAGATTCAGAGGATGAGGAGCAGGAGCCACCACAACGACAGCCTGGTGATGGTAGCATTGCAATGGAGGGCAGACGGAGACTGGATCACATAGCAGCTGATTACTTTGGCAGATAAGTGCCAACTGTAACAGCACTCACAAATGCAAGACATACATAGCCAGGTTGTGCAAAGCAAAAATATCCTTTAATGTCAGGACTGCATAATGTAAATGGTGGCGTATAGCCAGCAGTAATCAAGTCTTATGTAACAAAACCTAACACATTCCACTCATATGCCTTAGGCTAAACCTAGGGAGACAACATCACACCCTCCTACGGATACAACCACCATGGTTTGTGCCTGGTTGGTCCACAGATGTCTGGCGTGCACTGCTACTATGCAGGATGCAGGCATCTGAGGCAGAATCCCTGCTTACACTTGATATGTTCTCATTGTCCTGAGTGGTGTCACCAGTATCTCTTGCTGCCTGGGAGGTCTGAATGAGGTCAACAGCAGCAGTAATGCACCCTAGTCCCCTTGCCACATCTCCAGCAAAATGCCCTAGTTCTCCTTGGAGCGTGTTGATGCGTCTTGACAGGCAGGTAGTTGTGGTAGCTAGGTGGCCAATGGACTGACTAAGTCGGTCCAAATGTGCAGCTGTGTTTCGCTCTTTGTGCCTTGCATGGGACTGATCTGCCACCATTACATAGCTCAATGATGGCAGTGGTGAGGTTGACCATGTTGGTGTTCATGGTGGATAATTGGTTTTCGACATTTCCAAATCCCTGTGTGAGGGTCTGTTGCATTCGGTACAGGCTCCGGTTCATCATCCACATGTGTTTGTTTTGCAGGCGGTGACTGCTGAGTAGGGATGCATCCAGTCCAAGGAACTGTTGTGTTGTGACATTGTTCTCACCTGCACCATGTGTCAGACAACGCCTTCTATGCCCAGACCCTGCTGTTCGCAGTGGCCGACTCTCACCCAGCTGTGACCCCGGTATCAGGTTTACTGCCTCATTGTCAACATCTGTCTCCTCTGTTGTTTCATGTTAATGGGGAACAATTGGTGTGGTACTGCACTCCCCTGAAGAAATGCTGACTGCCTCGTCTGCTGTCATGGTGGAATCGTCATCTCTCTCCACGCTAGGGTCATCAGTGGATACTTGAGGGAGACATGTGGGACACAGGGGATACACTGTCAGTGCCTCTCAGATTTGTGGCTTATCAAATTAAATATTCCTCAAAACTTGAACTACTGTACTATGTTACCCATAATGCACTGAACTTGAGGTGGGCATATCGGCATTGAATAATTTGGATAACGCATGCTTTTACGAACTGTAGTTGTGTGCATGGTGTCTTGAATATTGTAAATAAGTAAGACTTGCTACTTACTTTTGGAGGTTCCAGGTGCTGAACTGTCCAGGTCCCCAATTCCAACAACAGCCTCTGGCTCCAGAGTGGTCTCCAACATACTCTGTATTGCTGTGGGTGGTGGTACGGTGGATGGTCCCCCACCTTTGCTATGCACCTCCTTCAACTGCTCTGCAACCCTTTCCTTGGTTCTTGACCTAAGGTCATACCATCTTTTTCTCGATGGAGCGGTGACTGACTCCAATGGCATTTATCTTGCTCTGTATGTCCAGCCACATCTGCTTTTTTGTGTGTCAGGGACACTCATTTCTGCCTTTCCAAACAGGACCACATGGTGTAGGCAGCACTCCTCAGTGAGGACTTCCGACTCTTTGTTAGATAATTTCAGCTTTCTCTTCCTCCCTGCAGAGTTTAGCTCCTTAGTTTGGCTTGCCATGGCTGCAGTTGCTCCTCTCAGCTGGGTGTGCCTCTGCTGCCTGTCCTGGCTAGACACCTTCCATGGGAGGTACTTCCTGGTTCTGAGGTCATCATCCAGCATCAGGAAGTGTAATTTCTCTTTTCTCTTGCACCCGTTCGCTAATTGCAACTCAGTCGCGTTGTGATTCAGTTAAACCCACCAGGTGCAATTTAGGAAATCGCAATTTGCGATTTCGCAAATTGCAATGTGACTTGGCCCCCGAATCACAAAATTGATTTGTGATTTTTTCTTACATTCCGTTTTGCGAGTCAGAAATTGCAATTCGCATGGAGTCGCCATTTCTGACTCACAAATCTTTTGCTTCGTACATGTGGCCACATATGTTTATCTTGAAAAATAGGAGGAATCCACGAGAAAATTTACATCAAATAGTGGTTGATAGTTATTCAGAATTTTGATATAATATGCTGTAAGGAGACCTCGGCCTTTGACACTTTTCATATTAATGAGTTCAAATCTTACTGTTTCAATGCAATCCCATCAGTGACAGGAAGAGGAAAGGGAGGCTGACCATTTTTGTGTCAGACGCTAGTGGAAATGTGGAAATTAAGGTTATTTTTTCTAGGTAACGTTATCAAATTTTTAATTTCCAACTATCAAAATTGGCCAATAAACTTCTATTTTAATATCTTCTCTGCACAGCCATTTGGAATTATCGATGAGCTGGCCTCAAAATTTGTGAGCACTTATGGTAACAATATCTAGATTCTATGGGCAGGCAACTTTAACATTAATACATTTACCCACATGAGGAGTTGCAGGCGTGACTTTTCTAACTACAAATGGGCAGATATCAGCCATTTTACACACTTGTCCTATGGGGAAGTTTTAAATAAGCATAAACACATAATTTGAACTTCTCTTCAAATATTCAGAGAGAGCGCATTGCAAACCCCCTGATCTTCGTAGAGAGAGGTAAAGGCAGAACAATAGATGTTTTTCCTTCTATCAATAGACTTGGCACAGAATCTAGTGTATCATGAGGTTTGCCCCCTTCCCCATAGTGATCATAATCCTATTATCTTATGGTTTGCAATTTCTCTCCATCCAGATGTGCCAGTAAAGACTAACTCTGCTGTTAATTTCTCTGTAAATAAAGGGTTTTGAATAAAATGAGGTGCCGTCAACCCAACTAAGATTTTTAATGAGTTGATTGTTGAGGCGCAGAACAACATTACCTGTTGTTTTTCTCAGGATGCTGCTCCTGTTAATATCCGCAACAGTTAGAGAGGAATTTGTAGATTTATCTCACAGGGCCTTCCGACAATGAAGCAGCCAAAAGAGTGCCCCACCCACTCATGGTTTGGCCTGGATTGCATGGAAGTGCTCAATGCCCTCAAAAGAATCCCACATAATACTATAGACATTAGGGAAGCGAGAAAATCATATAAGCAAGCCATTTAGAGAAGAAAGCAAGATTTTAGAACTAAGGCATGGGAAGACCTGTAGCCGCCTGCTTGAAATATTTCAGCCTCTTTTAGGAAATAATAAACTGCCCTTACTTTTTCCACAGTTCAAGTGCTAACATTCAGTGCCATATCCCAGAAAAAGAACGGATTGACCTTTTCTCTTTAATCTTCAACCCAAATAATTGAGGACCAAGTGATGTGGAGGAAGATTGTCACCTATTAATGATTGCTGGTTAACTGACCTTGTAGATCTGGCGTCCATTACCAGTGTTATCTTGAGATCTGCCAGTGGGAGGGTACCAGGTCCCGATGGGGTTCCAATTGACCTGTTAAAACACAATATAGACTTCTGAGCTCTCCTGGTGACAAATGTCTTGAGAGCAGTAGTCTGGAGGGATCTCATTATTTTCTGGAGAGAAGCTATTATAGTACCCATTTTGAAAACAGGCGAGTGGAATTTTCGGGCTTGTTACTGCTGAATTCCATTAAAAGATTCTACAGCAAAGATTCTAAGGCGGGTGACCCTGGGTAAACTGGAGAACTGGGCTGAGGTCAATTCCTTTTTTTCATCTGTGCAATATGGTTTACGACCCAGTTTAGGGACTGTGGATCAAACAGTTAACTTATCCCATATTCTGGGGAAATATGTCAAAGCCAGGAGAGGTGCCCCACACATGGCACTTATGGACTTCTCCTGTGCTTTTGACTTAGTAGATAGTGGTAAGCTGTAGCAACTGATGGAGCAGGTGGGCAATGACCCCCCCCCTCCCCTCTGTTCGACCTCATCAGGCACTTGCATTGGAATACAACTAAAGTATGTGAGAAAGGGCCTTTTTTGCATGGTTAGCCTCCCACTTTTTGCCTGGAAAATGAAGTGGCTTTAAAATTGTAAGAGGCCTGGGGCCCTGCTAAACAGGTTCCAAGGGCCGATTCTCTTTCTCCCAAACTGTATCATGTATTGGCACTTCAGCTACCCTTATAAATCCCCAGTAAATGATACCCCTGACACCCAGGGCATCGGTACTGAAAAAGGCCCCCAGAGTTGCAGCACTAACTATGCCACCATGAGAGGCTCCATACCAACCTCACACAGACTGCCATTGTAAGTGCATGACAAGGTGTATTTAACTGTTGCAAACTAGACATGACACTCTCTAAGACTCCCTGTCCACTAACCCTGCATGCATTATAGGTAAGTCACCCTCCTGGCAGGCCTGTGAAGGCATATGTTTACATGAGCAGATATGCCCCTACTGTGTCTTGACAAAATCTTAAGACATAGTAAGTGTACAGGAAAGCCATAGTACCTATGTGTGCTGGTTATTATGAGTTCCCTAGCTACATGATGGACTCTCTGAATACTGGGTTGTTTGGTATAAAACAACTCAGAATACTAAACACACACTGAGGCCAGTGTTGGATTTATCAAAACCTGTACCCAGAGGGCAACGTAGAGGTGCCCCCTGCAAAATCTACCAGCCCTGGCATGGTTGCTGAACTGGTATTTACCAGCCTGCTACCAACATACACAGATCTGAACTCCTGGGGTGAGAGCCTCTGTTCTCAGGAGCCAGAACACAAAGCCTTCACTGGGTGGAGGTGTTGCAAATCCTCCCCCAGGCCGGCACCGAGGACCAGCGATCAGCATCAAAGGGTTTACTGCCTTTGAAATCTGACCTCAAAGGCAGTAAAGCCTTTGACGCTAGCAGCTGATGGCCGCCCAATGGTTTAATCTCCACTTTGAACAGGAAAACCTGCCGGAAAACTTAGTCAGAGTAGGAGGAGTGGCCCCTCTCAGCCTACACCACACCCTCGGTATAGCAGGCGAGGTGACCACTCCATTTTATTTCCCCCCCATCTTAGATGGCAGGAAAATAGCTTATCAGGGTTAGGGATGGGACCTCTTCCCACAAGAAGGGGCCCATAGTGAGTGTAGCCACCCTGAGGTAAGTGGCCCATTGGCCACTACCAGTTACTCCCCTGAACGCCCACTAAATGCAGTATTTAGTAGAAATGAAGATAAGATTCAATGGACACAAGAAGTCCAGTGACAAAAAAGACCCATGGCTCCAGAACAGAAGTCCTGCTGAAAGAAGAAAAAAGCACCAATCCTTTCCTGCTGCACCCAGGACTCAACAATCTCTGCAGAATGGCCAACTTGACACTAGAGGGACTCTAAGAAACCCCAGAGGACCTCCCACCTTCTAAAAAATTGTCAAGCACCTCCCTCTAGAGTGAATGCATAACTCCCTGTACCCAGCAAGCAAGATCCAGTTAAGTCCAGTTCAGTGACCGGCCACTGACCAATGAACCGAACACAGCCGCAGGACCAAATGTTATCTTATGGACTCAGAGAACAAACCATGCCAGAGTGGCAAGTTTGGTGGCACTGCGACCTCCAGTGGCCAAGACGTGCCACAGGGGTGCTGAACCTCAACTTCAGACACTCAGATGAAAAGTCCATTCAGTGCTCTCTACAAGAACAAGACGCAAGCATCAAAGAAGGGACTTCAGGACACCCAAGAATCATCCTCCAAAGTGGGCCTGCTGACTTGCAATCCACCCTCAAAGTGACCTGCCCCTGGTTCCAAAGGCTCCTTTGCGCACAGCCCTTGGCTGACTTATCTGCACTACAACCAAACTCCCTGGTCCCTGCAACAGAAAAACAGCTGTGCTGTAGTGGTCCCCAATCTATTGTGACCTCTACACTCCAATAGGACCCGCCAGACTTACCCTTAAGTCCTCCTGTGCAGTGTGTTTCCAACATGTCCCCTTCTCCATTCTGACCATGTCCAAGACTTTCAGCCGCTGCTCCTGCTTGAATCGGGAAATGCCCAAACACTTCTGGTGGCTCACAGGGCATCTTGACCACCTTGGCCTATAAACAGAAGGTGACACTTGTGAGAGTGTTGCTTGATTTTATATACATTTTTAAAGTTTTCTTCCATTGAGTCCTATAGTGTGTAATAACGCACAAAGGACTATTTTTGCTAAACTTTGAAAAATCATAACTTAAAAAGTTCTTACACAATTTTGATGATCTTTCTCTTAAATATTTTATAAAAATCAGAATAATTTTGTAAATTGGTCTTGAGTTATTCTTTTTAATGTGTGTCCACGTGAAGGATACTGTGAGTACAACAAATGCTTAGCACTTCAAGGTTAGCCTAACTGCTGGACCAAACTACCACTAGAAAAGAGAGCATTAGATGGTCTACTTAATACCTCTGTATACCAAGGTGGGATTGCTTGGACTCTCTGCTCAGTGTACATCCTTTTTGTACATTAATTAGAGAGCCAGCCACCTACATAAATTACTAAATACACAGTATGTGGAGAGCAGACGGCCAATCTAGGTTGCTTGAGGAGTCAGGCAGTACTGTATATTAGCCCCCTTTCCGTTTATACCCTACATTAATTCCTAACCAGTTTTTTACAGTGCTGTTGAAAGGATGTACCTAGAATTATCTCCCATGCAGACCTGGTTCTTCTTTATGTGGAAGATGCAGTCCTTTTACCATTAACAACCAATGGACTTCAGCAATTGATGAACGGTTTTAATGATTTTATGCTAAATCTGAATCTTAAGGGAAAACAGCAAAAATAATTCATAATGACTTGTGGCCCTAAATGTACCAAGTCCAAAAAAACTTATATTGGGGGGACTTTGATTGAAAAAGTCCCTTTTTTAACTATTTGAGCATTTTGTTAGATGTTCATGGTTCATGGGATAGACTAATAATTAAAAGACTTCAAACTATGGTGCGGCATGCAACATGATTAATAGATTTACTAAAAAGCTAGGCCATAAGAAGATCAAAAAGTTGATTCAGCTCTATAAGATCAAATTTCTTTCATTGGATTTGTATGGGGCAGAAGTCTGGGGCTATAGCACCACTGAGAAAATACAGGTAGCTGAAAACGCATTTTTGTATAGGCTCTTAGCCATTTCTAAAACTACATTGAGCCTTATTTCACATAGGGAATTGGGTATGGGTTTCTTGGAAGATCAAGATGGCATGGATCGCATATTACTGTGGTTAAAGGCATGGAGCAGTCCTAAGGCAGGTTTTTCTAAGCAGGTGCTCAAGGATTGCCAAAACTAGAAAACATGTCTGCCGTTCCATGGCTAATATATGTCAAAAACACTGTATAGTTTGGGTTCTAATCATTTTTTTGATTCATCTTAAAGTATTGGCACACACACCAAAGAAACTGATAAACAGTGCTTTCAATCACATTGAGAGATAGAATCAAGAGATCCCTTGATATCGGTTCAGTTATTAGCTATATGCAAGTCCTTTCTTTATCAGGCACTGAACCATGTTTGCCCTGGGTTATTAACCCTGAGCATAGATTTTCTTAGCCTAGGTTGAGACAGATTAAGTTCGATTCTCTAGTGACTTTTCCTCAAGGAGGCACCTGTTTTTTCTTCTCTTTCTTCTTTTCTCTGTGATGCTGCTTCCATTCAATCCACAGCAAACTTTACGTTTTTTTGTACCTTAAACTGTACCTTAAGAGTATGTAATCTATCTCCAATTCTTTTATATAAGCACTTCACTTCTTACAAAGCAGGCCTGGCCTACTCGCAAAGCTTAGCTTTGGCCGAAATTTGCACTCCCTTACTTATATCATTGCTGCTATTAAGTTAAGGAAAAATTATGCACTTTAATGTATACCTTAGGTTTTTTTGTGGCATTTTAAAAATGTGCATTATTTATTCATGAGCCATTGTATTTTCAATGTGAATATTGTGCAATTTTTTATTTTTTTTTATCTTGAACTTTTATGGCCATATCGATCTGGCCGAATGAAGATTCTGTTGTCTTTTGAGTTTGACTTGCCCTATTTCTAAAAAAGCAACAACTACCACTGTGCACATACTGTGATTCAATGCAGCCCTCATCTTAGAAAAGGGGAAACATTGGTCATCATTATGATCCTGGCAGTCTGTAGACCGCCAGGGCTGCAATGGCAGTCAGACCACCGCCAAAGTGGTGGTCTGACCGCTGTGACGGCAGTCACACGGCCACATTATGACTGTGGCAGTTCAGCAACAGTTGGACCACCAGCACCACCAGTTTCCCTCCACTGAAGGGACTGGCGGTGCTGGCGGTGCTGGCGGTGCTGGCGGTCCTAATCCGCTAGGGCAGAACTGCATGCAGCACCGCCCCAGGGATTAGAAGCCCCCTCTCCACCAGCTTTTACATGGTTGTTGCACTGCCATGTAAAAGCTGGCGGAGATGGAGTGCAGGGGCCCGATTGGCAGCCCTGTTGTGATTTTCACTGTCTGTGTCAGGAAGGAAAAGCGCGATGGTGCTGTTGCACCCTACGCACTGCAACATTTCTGCCGGCTCCATTATCCAATCACGACACTGCTGTCAGTAGCATGACAGCAGCGCTGTGATTGGTGTGAGCGGCATGCTTCGGTGCTCACAGAGGGAGTGGAACCCTGCTCCCGGATGTGAAATACAGCTGGGTGGAGAAATGCAAAGTGTGCATGTCTGCTTGACCGGACCAACACGGCCGGCCAAACAGACATGCACACTTAAGATGCACATACCACCGCTCCTCCCTCCAGACCCTCCCTTCCCTATCCTGGTTCAGCAAAAAATTAAATGATAATAACAATCCCTTATTAATCCCTTATTACATTTTATTTTTACTCTGCTGAGAGCAGCGGGGCAGTGCTCTGCCTCCGTAGTGGTTGAGCCGTCCCTGTATGTGTGCAAGATCTAAAAATGAATGTGAGCTGATCACCCACCTATTTGGTATCCGGAGTGGTGGGTGTCACAGAGGTTTCCCGGTATTAAAACTCCCGGTGGAAGTACTACGGAGCGGGCTGCAGCCATCTTAAATGTTTCGAATAAAACTGATTATAGTTCACTTTCCTTTTGTCAAATACTCCAGGCTGGCACTTGAATACAAATTTGCCTTTAAATGTGTATGATTTTCAAGCTTATAAAGCGCCTATTTAATAGTGTTTCACGTACAGGTGTGTGTGGGTAGTTGTGTGTGTTTTCTTTGAGAGGGAGAGAGAAACGGGGCTCCTACCGAATCATTTATAAAGGCTTATATAGTAACGTTGTCTTAAATGGAATCTTAATGCTCATTTGAAATGTCGCTGATAAAAGGTACTATTTTTTACCTAACAGTGGAGTTGATGAAAACTGTTCCAAGATTTGCCAATCATGTTCTTGGATGTATATGCTATTTATTCAGCTGGTCTCTGAAAGCATTAAAAATATGAGGTTTGGAGAAAAAGTCAAGGTATCCTTAGCAACCCTAAGGCACAGAAAAAGTAAGTGGTAGCCTTGCTATTCAATAAGCCGATGTGTTTTTTTTGTTATTCGTTTCCTGCAATGTTCTGTAACTGAAGGTCAATACATTTTGAAAACGGCAGTCAATAACTCACCAAAAAGAATAGCTTTGCTTGAAAAAGACAATGTGTTTGAAATATTGAGCTTTAAAAACGCATTTGACATTGGCCAGAATGTTCCTGACATGATGAATAATCATCAGCTCTTTGTGATAAGCTCAGTTCAAACACCTGGAAAGAAAGCATGCCGGTGGTGCTCTTTAATGTTTAGCTGTTTCGTACGGAGCCTTGAGCTCCAGCTAAATTCAGTGATTCAAGTGTATTTCAACTTTTCTTTATAGATCGCGGTGCAATTTTTCTAGGTAATTTTTCTTGGGTGTGTCAAGAACTATCATCTCGTCAAAGTCTGCCGACTGGTAAATATCAATCAATGAACCTCGCTTCCTCAATCACAGACTAATTTGTCAAGTCAGTTTCTACTAAACAGGATCTTCTGAGAGTGCAACAACTCATCTAAATGGTATTTTTTAGTGACCCTTTCACCTTCACCTGTGTATGATAGCTTATCTAATTTTAACAGTCTTCTTCGTAAACTTTATGATTTCAGTTCAGTCTTCTAAATCAATCAATCAATCAATCAATCAAAGTATTTATAAAGCGCGCTATGTACCCGTCAGGGTTTCGAGGCGCTGGGGGGGGGGGGGGCGCTGCTGGTTTAGCGGTCGAAGAGCCAGGTCTTGAGGAGCCTTCTGAATGCGAGGAGGTCCTGGGTCTGGCGAAGAGATGTGGGGAGAGAGTTCCAGGTCTTGGCGGCGAGGAAGGAGAAGGATCTGCCGCCGGATGTCTTGCGCTGGATTCGGGGTACGATGGCGAGGGCGAGGTTGGCGGATCGGAGTTGACGTGTTGGAGTGTAGAAGTTGAGTCTGCTGTTGAGGTAGGAGGGTCCGGTGTTGTGAAGTGCCTTGTGAGCGTGGGTCAGGAGTTTGAAGGTGATCCTCTTGTCTACCGGGAGCCAGTGGAGTTCCTTTAGGTGAGGGGAGATGTGACTTCGGCGGGGTATGTTGAGGATCAGTCGGGCGGAGGCATTTTGGATACGTTGGAGGCGTTTGATGTCTTTGGTTGGGATGCCTGTGTAGAGTGCGTTGCCGTAGTCAAGTCTGCTGCTGACGAGGGCCTGGGTCACCGTCTTTCTGGTTTCTGTTGGAATCCACTTGAAGATTCTGCGGAGCATTCGAAGGGTGTTGAAACAGGAGGAGGAGACGGCGCTGACCTGTTTGGACATGGTGAGGGCGGAGTCCAGGATGAAGCCGAGGTTTCTTGCGTGGCTGGCAGGGGTGGGTGGGGGTCCGAGGACGGAGGGCCACCATGAGTCGTTCCAGGCCGAGGGAGTGCGTCCGAGGATGAGGACTTCCGTCTTGTCGGAGTTGAGTTTCAGGCGACTGTTGTTCATCCAATCGGCGATGGATTTTAGTCCCTCGTGGAGGTTTGTTTTGGCGGTGAGCGGGTCTTTGGTCAGGGAGAGGACGAGCTGGGTATCGTCGGCGTAGGAGATGATGCTGAGATGATGTTGGCGGGCCAGTTGAGCGAGGGGGGCCATGTAGACGTTGAACAACGTGGGACTTAGGGAGGATCCTTGGGGGACGCCGCAGATGAGGTTGGTGGCTTTGGAGCGGAAAGGGGAGAGACGGACTCTCTGCGTTCTGTCGGAGAGGAAGGAAGAGATCCAGTGGAGGGCTTTATCTTGGATGCCGGCTTCCTGGAGGCGGGTCAGTAGGGTGCGGTGGCAGACGGTGTCAAAAGCGGCTGATAGGTCGAGGAGGATGAGGGCTGAGGTTTCGCCGTTGTCCATTTGATGTCTGATGTCATCTGTGGCGGCGAGGAGGGCGGTCTCAGTGCTGTGGTTTCGTCTGAATCCGGATTGTGAGGGGTCCAGGATGGAATTGTCTTCGAGGAAGTGGGTGAGCTGAGTGTTGACGATCTTCTCGATGACTTTCGCTGGAAAAGGGAGGAGAGAGATCGGACGGAAGTTTTTGAGGTTGTTGGGGTCAGCCTTGGGTTTTTTGAGGAGGGGTTGGATTTCTGCGTGTTTCCAGCTGTCCGGGAAGGTGGCAGAAGTGAAGGAGAGGTTGATGATCTTGCGGAGTTCGGGGGCGATGGTGGCGTTGGCTGAGTTGAAAACATGATGGGGGCAGGGGTCCGTGGGGGAGCCTGAGTGGATGGTGTTCATGGTTGCTATGGTTTCTGCCTCGTCCACGTGGGTCCAGGCGGTGAGGCGGCAGTCGCGGGAGGAGACGTCGGGGGTGGGGTCTGGCGGTGGACCAGTGATGAAGCTGTCGTGGATGGTGGTGATTTTCTGGTGGAAGAAGGTGGAGAGGTCGTCGCAGAGTTTCTGGGAGGGCGGGATGTCGTTGGAGTTGGCTTTCGGATTGGAGAGTTCCTTCACGATGCCGAAGAGTTCTTTGCAGTCGTGGGCGTTGTTGTTGATGCGTTCGGTGAAGTGGGCGCGCTTGGCGGTGCGGATCCGTTGGTGGTGTTCGCGGTTGGCGTTTTTGAGGGCGGCGAGGTTGTCGGGTGTGCGTTCTTGGATCCATTTCTTTTTGAGCTTCTGGCAGTTGCTTTTGGAGGTGGTGAGATCGTCAGTGAACCAGGCTGGTTTTTTCTTTCCTTGGATGGTGGTGGGTTTCTTGAGAGGGGCAAGGGTGTTGGCGCAGTCGAGGATCCATTGATGGAGGTTGTTGGCGGCTGTGCTCGGGTCGATTGTGTCGGGTGGAAGGTTGTTGATGAGGGTGCTGGTCAGTTGTTCTTGGGTGACTTTGCCCCAGCGGCGGTGGGGAGGTAGCTGGATGCGGTGTTGCTCTGTGGTTTTCTTATAGGTGAAATGGACACAGTGATGGTCAGTCCAGTGGAGTTCGGAGGTGTGGCTGAAGGAAATGTGGTTGCTAGAGGTGAAGAGGGGGTCAAGGGTGTGACCGGCGATGTGGGTAGGTGTGTTGACTAGCTGGCGGAGACCGAGGTTGAGGAGGTTGGAGGTCAGTGACGCGGTGTTGACGTCGTTGGCATTTTCCAGATGGTAGTTCAGATCTCCCAGGAGGATGTAATCCGGGGAAGCGAGGGCGTGGGTGCTTGCAAGGTCGGCGATGGTGTCGTTGAAGGGGGCTCTTGGTCCTGGAGGGCGGTAAATGAGGGTTCCTCTGAGGGTCGTGTTGGGGTCCGTGTGGATCTGGAAGTGGAGGTGTTCGGCTGTCCTGAGGGTGTCGTCCGAGTGGGTGTGGATTTTGAGGGTAGCTTTGTGAGCGATGGCTATTCCGCCGCCGATTCCGTTGGTTCGATCTCTTCTGGTGATTTTGTAGCCGTCCGGTATGGCGATGGCGATGTCCGGAGACGAGGAGTCGTTCCACCAGGTTTCGGTCAGGAAAGCCACGTCAGGAGCAGTGGTGTCGAGCAAATCCCAGAGCTCGATGGCGTGTTTTCGTGCGGAGCGGGTGTTGATGAGGATGCAGTTCAGGTGGTTGGGGTTGGATGTTTTCGTAGTTGGATTGGTCGTTCTGATGCAGGAGAAGTTGCAGGTACGGCAGGAAAAAGGTCCTTTAGTGTGCTTCGGGGATGCCCGGTAGCATTCAGTGGAGGGGCCGGGGTTGAAGGTGCGGAGTTCGTTGATCGAGTAGCGGATGCGGGGGGCGCGAGGGCCAGGGGGTGTGGCGCTGGGCGCGGTCCAGGCGCGGACGGGCGCAGATGGGCTTGCCTCTGGCGCGCCTCTGGCACGCCAGCGGCGCGGACGCGCAGCGCCAGCCATTAACAAGGGAGGGGGGAGGGAGGAGCAGCTGGGAGGCGGGAGGCGGGAGGGAGCGGCAAATGGGGGCGCGAGGGGGGCGGGGCCGCAGGGAGGCAGCGGCAGGGAACGGGGAGCGCACAAGGGGCAAAAACACTGAAAACGAGCAAAATACAAGCAGTTACAATAAGAAAAGCACACAATCAGAAAAACAATAATGGCACAATATACGATCGTGGAGACAGCAATCAGGGGGGCACAAAGGGGGCAGAAGCGCCGGCGGCGAGGCGCTGGAAAAAGCGAAAAAAATGAAAAACACTTACGGGACGGCGGAAAGCGGCACACGGGTCAAGTGAAGCTAGTCAGAGCCCACTAGACCCCAGGGATGAGGCGCAGGAGGATGCCTGCGGGTGGAGGAGGGCCTCGAACACGCAAACAGCAGCGTGGTCAGGGGACAGAGGCAGGAGGCAGCAGGTTGGTGCTGCGGTCGTGGGGGGCGAGCTCAGGACCTGAAACAGGTCAGAGGTCGCTCACTCGCGACGCGCAGCGCCAGCCATTAAGAAGGGAGGGGGGAGGGAGGAGCAGCTGGGAGGCGGGAGGGAGCGGCAAATGGGGGCGCGAGGGGGGCGGGGCCGCAGGGAGGCAGCGGCAGGGAACGGGGAGCGCACAAGGGGCAAAAACACTGAAAACGAGCAAAATACAAGCAGTTACAATAAGAAAAGCACACAATCAGAAAAACAATAATGGCACAATATACGATCGGGGAGACAGCAATCAGGGGGGCACAAAGGGGGCAGAAGCGCCGGCGGCGAGGCGCTGGAAAAAGCGAAAAAAACGAAAAACACTTACGGGACGGCGGAAAGCGGCACACGGGTCAAGTGAAGCTAGTCAGAGCCCACTAGACCCCAGGGATGAGGCGCAGGAGGATGCCTGCGGGTGGAGGAGGGCCTCGAACACGCAAACAGCAGCGTGGTCAGGGGACAGAGGCAGGAGGCAGCAGGTTGGTGCTGCGGTCGTGGGGGGCGAGCTCAGGACCTGAAACATTACAATATACTAAGTTTACTTTATAGGGAAATAATAGGTCCCCTCACTTATAAGCAAATGAATATGCATGGCAGGTGTTGTGTAATATTTGGTATCCCCATCGAATCGTTTATCCCCTGTTTTTGACTCTTTTCGGAAAGGAAACTCTACCCGTGCAGGAGCAGGCAGAAGCAGTCGACCTCTCCTCGGGCTGAGTTATGGGATGACCGATTCAACTGGATGCCAAACTGGGCTCTAGGTAAAAATGGCATGAATCGTGTTTATATTTGAGTGGGTCAGTGCTAGAGACCGACAGAAAGCACGATAACTACTAAAAATGAAACTTGAAAAAGAGGATAATTAAGTTAATGCATATACATAGTGAAAGCACGGAAAATATTTGACAAGTCACCTAGAACTTGTCAAATATTGCAGCAGTTCAGTGCTGCCCGAGTGGGGACAAACGAAAAGCGAGATTAATGTAAAGAATGAAACGTGATGTAAAGGTTCATTAAATTAATGTATGTACATAAGGAAAGCAAGGAAAAGTTTTGCCGGAGGAAATTGAATCACTTACTGAAATAAACACGTGGCGGCCAAGAATGAAAACAACGGCAGGGGCTAAAATTGAAAGCTGTGAGGGGAAGACCAATATGAACCCGTGAGAAAGACTGAACGGTGAAGAAACAAAGGCAATTAGAAAAAGCAAGAGATTAAAACGGAAAGAAAGGGGGGATTTACAAACATTTTGCGCTGGGTTAGCGGCAGAGAAGTGAAGCTAAACAGCTCAAAATGTTTTTTTCCTTATTTACTTTCCAGCGCATAACTTGTTCTGCAGTGGAAAGTACCCTAAAACTAACGCAAGGCAGCGTAAAGCACTGCTTTGCGTTCTCTTAGCGCAGAGGGGGCGTTAAATGGGTGGTACATGGGCGTTCCCATGCAACCACACATGCTTTTTGATGCAAAACCAGATCTACAAACAATATTAGACAGGGTTTTGCACCAAAATTTAATGCCATTTGAAAGCAGGCGTTAAAAGGAGAAATGTTTTCATTTCTCATTCTTTTTCCAACTGTGCAGCACGCATACGAAGTAGGAAAAGATTTTAAGTGTGTATAAGCATAGTAGCTTGTAATGGAACGGTAACCTTTCAGTACAAAACCTTTGCTAGGCTCACGCACACACCTTTGCACTATGAGGCAAAGTGATGTGCGTGGCGCATGGCAGCTGAATTCAGTGCTACTGAGAGGGGAGGAAAGTGCCATATCCTTGTCACTGTTATTGAACTTACTGTGCAAGTTATATGTTTGTCATTGACACTTTGTAACATGTTCATTTTACAAAAAAAAAACACTTTTGGGGCAGGTTTACAAAATTGTCACGCAGCGCAGCACAACACAGCACAGCACATCATTTTTCATAGCTGTACTGCGTTGGGTAACAATTTTGTAAACCTGCCCCAAAGTGTTTTTTTTTTTGTAAAATGAACATGTTACAAAGTGTTATTGACAAACACATAACTTGCACAGTAAGTTCAATAGCAGTGCACATTATTAATTTATATATGGAATAGCCAGGTCACCGCTTTTAACCCAGTCACGTTTTCTAGGTCCATACGTGATGTGCACTCCAGTACAGGCTTTTTCTTTTGAATTCCAGGACTTGTAGTGTTGTGTATTCTATTATAAAATAGGACTGCAAGTACCAGCATTCAAGAAAGAAAAACACCTGGGCTAAACTAGCATATTAGCTATGCACCTTATTGGCATTTTACCAGTCTGTCATATAGTTTTGTGTCCATGTTAATTAAAAAAAAAGAAGTGCAACTTTGTATTTTTTACATTTGACATATAAACATAAAACACAAAACACACAAATAAATCCTTTAAAAATGTCAGTTTTTTAAATGATTTTAGGAATTTGGCTTGTGTTTTGAGGTGACCGACTGCCCACCTTAAGGAATAATCACAGCTCGAGAAAGGGTGAACCTTGAAAGTCACTAATTAACCTAAGCTCCACCCCTGTAAGCAATGGTGCAGAGCAGACAGACTTAACGTAGGGCAGTGTATGACATATTTATCCAGTGTCAGAACAGTAATAAAGTCAAAACACCAAGCAATAAAAAATCCCAAACCAAATTAGAACAATAAAGTAAAATTTAATAAGCAAAATTAAACTAAAAGAAGAAAAATCAACTAATGGATATCAAACATATGAATTTTATAAGATTGAAGTGAAAATAGCACCAAAGAGTTTTACCTTGGGACCCAGGGGGTCATTATGAGTTTGGCTGACATAAAAGGCTGCCCGCCAAACTCCCACAGTTCCATGAGGCTGGATACCTTCTTGCACAGGGCCCATTGATTTGCTGCTACAGAGATGTTCCAATTGGGAGGAATCTCTTTCTTCAACTCAGTGAGGCTGTGTCTTGAGTGGACATGATGGGTTGGTTTGTACCATTTCTCCATTTCTTCGGAGGTCTGCAAATCCAACAAGTTTTTAAGTCTCAGCTTTTCAGAGGTAGTATGACAAGTCCAATTAGACACAGCCCAGGATTCCAGGACTTGAAGGATAGCAGTTGAGAGTCAAGACTCACTCCAGCAGAAGCCGTCAGCAGTTTCCAGGCCAGGTCCAGTTGTTACTGGTCAGTTGGACACTTCAAGTAAAAGTCCTCTTTCATCTTGTTGTGGCCCCATACGCTACACACGAGGCCAGTCAACTGACATTTGGAGTCAATTTTTTGTCCTGAGTACAATGGGAAGCAGATCCTTCCTTCAGGTCTCCTATCTGGTTCCAGACAGCAGGTCCACTCTTTCCCCTTCTTCCACCAGTCCATAAAGTGTTTTTAAAAGGGTGACTGGAGAATCCATATTTATGCCTGTCACTACCCAGTATATTACTCCTGGCTCCTCCCAAAGTGAATGGGTAAAAGTTCCCAGGGCTAACCCTACCCACTTTAGAAACTGTTCCTGTTTGCCCTTCTGTAAACAATCCCACAGTGCCCCCTCACTCTTAAAATCCAAGAAGTCCTTTTCACTTTGTGCATAGCCTGTGTGCCCACCGAGAGGTGTGACCAGAGTAATAAACACTGTGCTTCTCTGATGTCACCCTACACCAGTTCTGGAGGTAGCTTTCCTGCCACTGCATTTGGTGCCAGCCTGATTAGGAGGACAAAAGCTGGAGCCTTTCCAGGTATCACCAAACATTTGCTTGTTACAGGGGACAAGTTCCTAGGCCCCCCCCACTGGTCTCCGTAACGGAGAAGAGAAAAACACCTCCTGACACCCAAGCCATTGTACCTGGAATCAGTTTTTATGCCGGTTAATTCCAGGCTGGGCCACTGCCTAAAAGCGAATGCAAATTAGACACTCCTTACCTAATATTAATTAAAAATATAACTTTATACCATAGAGTTGTGATTTAAATGACTATTAACAACATTTACTCTTGCAATCACTTCACAGTGTTTCTCTTTGGGATAGCAAAACCCTCCTGAAAATAGCTTGTGGGTGCTAGTCACTATAAGGCACAGGTTAACTTTAACTTTCTGCTGTCCTACTTGTGTATACAATGCACCCAGACATGTGGGCTACAACGCTTACAGAGGGGCGACTTTTTGAAATTTAAAAGGAATGCTTTTATCTGTCAAAAAGAAAGAATGCATAGTAAATTTTACATTTCAGAAGTCAGGATAAATAGGATAGGCCTGACACTTAATTTGCACTGCCTCTGCAGTTAATGGCTTTATAGGTACTGCACTCCATTAGTGCCATTAAATTTTCAGGCCCTGTGTTCACTTTCTACACCATGTAGTGGGGACTTCTTGGCAAGTTAACTGTTCCAATTAGGAGTAGGTCAAATTAACCATGTCTAAAAGGGTGCACAGGCACTCTACTAGCAGGGGTAAATTGCACAGGTTTCTAAAGCAAATATGGAAAAAATCAGGAGGGACGCCACACAAAAAATGGTCAATACCTACAATTAATATTAAAAGGAAGCATGTTTTTTACTAACACCTGTAGGGGATTTTACACAAGTAGCTTTTCACATGCCAACTCTTAGCTGTTCAAGAATAGTAAATATAACCAAATTATATTTTTTTCTGGTGCCACCCCAGTGTCAAGTGGTCCTATATTATGAGAGATTCCAGTCTTCACTTTTTAGTCTATTTTGAGGATTCTGGGACCTGTAGTTTTTCTTATAAGATTGATAGTATGAATGAAAAAGTGTAGCAAATAAACTGCTCTTGTGGCTAAAAAGACAAGAGAAGTTGGCTTCGGAACACAAAAAGTGCTGTGTGGGAATCAATAATGCAATAGTCAACAACCCACAGAGAATACAGATATTCCATCATTTGCAGCGTAAGTTTCAGTTTAACACATAAAAGTTACTGTCAGATTTTAAAATTATAAGCATAAGTGTACTAGGTAGTTACTTGAGGTGCCAAGTGAAGGTCATGCCAAATTCAAGGGAAAAACTTGAAATTAAAAAAACAGAAAATGAAACAAATATCCTTCGCCTCAATATGTTGTCTGGTTTTGGTGTTGGATATGCCAAACCATTGTTTGGTTAGTGTGCCTGGTACCAGCAGCCAATCTAGTGTGCCACTGGTTACAGGAAATGCTTCCCTCGTTCTATAGCATTTAGTATTTCACATTTTGAAAAATGTACATATGGGTAAGTAACATGATATGTCCATGTGAAGAACTGAGGTGCTGCCTGGGAGGACTCCTTGTCCCAGGATCCTGTCTGCTGCTGTGTGGGGGTGAAGCCAGAAACGGGAGCACCTAAAGCGCATCGCGTCATCCCACAACGCGGGTGAAGAACTAAGGTGCTGCCTGGGAGGACTCCTTGTCCCAGGATCCCCTCTGCTGCTGTGTGGGGGCGGAGCCAGGAACGCAAGCGCCTAAAGCGCATTGCGTCTTCCCGCAACACGGGAAGTGCACAATCTGCGCCCAGGCAAATCCCAGGCCAAGGGCGGGCCCATCCACGCCAGCCTGAGACAAACTGAGGCTGGGCTGGGCAATCCCTCTTAGCTTTAAGGTAGGAATTATTGTCACACACTGTTGCCTGGCGCCCATAGTCTTGCTCCGCAGTTACTTTTGCAGCGCAGGGCTGTTGAAATGGGGAAGCGTAAGGCAAAAGGAAGCACGCTGGTGGGCACAGCCCAAACTAAAATTCCTATGTTACATAAAATGCCGCACATTCCCTCTAGTTGTGTAACAGACAAAATAGATACCTTGATCGAGGATGTGGAATCCCTGTTGTGTGAAAAGAAGGACCCTCAGATAAGACTGAAAAATGGTTCTCTTACCCCTTTCTTGACAGCTAGATCTCGGGGCAAAGAAAATTCCTCCACCAGTGATGCCATCCCGAGGTTACCAACAGTACAGACTGATGGACCAAATATAAAACCTAGGGGGTCATGTTCATCACACTCAACCATAGAGACTCCTTTTCTAGGCAGTGCGACTGTACATGATATTCTCTGTACTAATTGCTTCCTCCTGCTGAAATCGCAGGACCAAGCACATGAACAGGGAAGTCCTACCTTAAGCCTACGACCTATAAGTCACAATCCCACCATAGCTCACCCCCAGGAGGACTTGGCCACCCTTATTATTGGTCTAAAAGAAGAGGTAAAGGAACTGAAGACAATAATGACAGACGTTTTAATTTTCTTTCCAATAGCTTGGCGAAGGAAATTGTACCTATGCATAAGGCAGAGTCAAATACCATCTCCACCTCTGCAAAACAATCTAGTGCTAGGAAGAAGAGCGTTGCTTGCCTTAATGGCAATCTTGACCAGGGCGACAGAGGATTGCAGGCTAGTACTATTAGACCACTTGGCACAAAGAGTCATCCCTGTGCTCCACCCATTTCTTGACCATGTGCTAAAATGGCATGGGAACCCACTATTGTGCAAACCTACTTCAAGCCCTTGGGTAGCGGTTATCCAATTCTCATGTGTAAAGTTCCTCCATTACCGCCCAATACACACGAAGATAGTGCTTCACTTATAAACAAGGTCACACACTGGATTCGGCACACTAGACAATGTGGTTCCATTATCCATTTAGACGTAATATTGGTGCGGCGCCACACAGAGAGGGTGGGTTACTGGGACAAAATAAAACTAGTGTTGTCTACCCCTGAGCTGGTAAGGTCTTTATTACCCATGGAGACACGAAATCCACTGCAAAACGGTTCAAACATCTGCTTCAAAAGCTGTCGGCCTGTAAATGATCCCTCATTGAGGAGGAACTCTCTTGCTCTGAATCATGGATCTCAAACCAAGAGAGATGGACCTCTAGCTTCTCTTGAAGCGACCCCTCTCTTGGCCCATAAGAAGGAACATGCCTGCCTGACTGAGATGACTAATTAAGGGGTGCCAGTACAAACAGTTGTTGCTACAGATATTGATTGACTGACTTCTTTTCCAGTTGCTCGAGACAGTAGTGCATCTTCTCACATTGTTAATTTGCAGGCAGAAGGTGCCTCAGACTTAGAGCCTTTTTCGTCTAGGAGTTTGGTTCCAGCACTCAATGTAACCCCGGCTAAATTATCATCTAGGGAGAATTATGATATAACATGTATCTCGTTATCCCCCCCAGAAGGCCCTTATAGGCCAGGAGAGTCTAATTCCAAAATTCATGACATGGAATCTAGCTGGAATTCGTAGCAAACCAGATGATGTTGATTGGGGGAGTTTATTAATAAATTTAATATTTGTCTGTTCTAGGAAACTTGGTCTATTTCCAATGTTTCTAGACAAGGGTTTAACTCATTTTGTAAAGAAGCTAGCCCGTCCCCAGCGGGGAGAGCGGCAGGGGGCCTTATCATGTGGACAGGAAACTTAGAATTGGGCAATATTAGAGAAATCTATGTGGATTCTGATGATATTTTGGCTTTATCAATCCAGCAAAAGCACGGTTCCCGTTTATTGTGTGTTAATGTTTACAACAGACCAAGACCCTCTAATCAATTGTCCAAAACCATTCAGTTGCTGAATGCCCTGGTGTCAGAATTTACAGCATCACATTTCATTATTGTAGCTGGAGATTTTAATGTGTCATTGGAAACGAATCCTGTATTCTCTAAGATCATGCCGTTAGAATATGTATCATGGAACATTCCTCCCATTTCCTCCCTGAAAAAACAGTCTAAATCTAGTAGCAGGTCCTTTCAAGTCATAGATTTCATGATAACACATGGCCTTCATCCAGGAAATGTGTGTTTTCCTTCAGATTCCCCTGCAAAACCCTCGTTTTTCAGAGGGTCTTATAGCAGTATACTAGATTATGTCATCATGGATGTGAGGGTATGGCATGCCATCAAAGATATTAGGGTGGGCAATCAATATAATAGCGATCACGCCCCAATTTTCGTAAAATATGATGGGTTATTTTTTACTAAAATAGACGCACAAAATAATTATGAATCCATCTCCTCTTTAGAAGTGTCCTCCAACAAGCGTGCTCTGAAATGGGACTCATTTAAAAGCTCAAATTAACTGTGGGAAAAAATGCGGTCCCTAGAATCAACCCATCAATTAGTGGACGGCTCTTGTCCATACTCCCCCAGTGAGGTTTTGGCTTTGCATACAGATCTTTTTTCTGCTCTGAAAGATCTTTTTTTCAGAACTGTGAGGGAGAATAATCATCCGGAAGTTGGACCCCGCCATAGCTGGTTTGGCAAAACATGCAGGGAGGCTAAGTGTAGCTTGCTAAAAGCAATCAAATATAAAGATAGACACTTGATACCTTGTGTCAGGCGCAACTACGCATTTGTAATAAAGACCTCCAAAAATAATTGGGAAGAGTCATTGTGGCAGGAATTGCTGTCAGCCGCTAAGGGGAAATACATGAAACGTTTTTGGTCCTTGGTGGCTTCGAATGGACGAAATGAAAATTGCGTCCCAGACTGTCATATTCCTCCTGAAAACTGGGTTGGTCACTTTACTGAGTTGTATGGCCATGAGCCTGATGCTTACATCACTAATAAAATTGATTTTGTATATGATTTCTCTTCTTCAGGCAGTTTGACCCCTTTTACTCTAAAAGTAACTAAGATGGGCATAAAGGCCCAAAAACCTGGAAAAGCTCCCGGGTTAGATGGTATACCTGCCGATCTATTTAGATCTGACCCTGATATGTGGGGCCTGTACGTTAATAAGGTATCAAATGCTATTCTGGCAGGTGGCAGCTATCCCCTCTGCTGGAAGGGAGCAATTATTGTACCCATCTACAAAAAGGGGGATAGGGCTGCCCCGATGAAGTATAGACCAATCAGCCTTTTGGACAATCTTCAAAAAATATTTTGCTACCAGGTCTTGACAAGGTTAAAAGAATGGCTAGAAGAGACCCAAGCCCTTAGCAATCTCCAAGCAGGCTTTAGACAGAAAATAAGTACAGTTGACCAGATATTCAGGTTTCTTACGATCAAATGGAAGACGGTGGATAGATGCTGGGAACCTTTTCGTGGTTTTTGTGGACCTTAAATGTGCGTTTGATTTGGTCCTGCGTTGTAAACTGTAGGAGATATAGGACAGAGCCGGGATGCCGAGATCTCTGTTGAACTTAATTAAAGATTTATATGCTGAGAGCTTTGCCAAAATCTGATGGGGACTAAATGGGGAGGTAACGAGAGAGATCCCGATCTGAAAAGTGTTGGCCCCCACACTCTTTTTAATGTTTATTAACGCTTGTATCCCTTACTTACTGGATTGTGTTAACAATGCACCCAAATTAGGTGAGACAAAGACCCCGTGCTTGCTATTTGCGGATGATACCCTGTTCCTATCACAAACTGCCCAAAGGCATACATGAGATTGAGACAGAATTTGGGGGGTGTTCTGAGATTTGCCAATAGATCCACTAAATTTGCAATCTCTCCTGCAATAGAAATATATAAAGCACAAGCTAGAGGGGGGTTTTGTATGGGGCAGAGCTATGGGGGCACGACAACCTGAGGGACTTATAGCGAGACAATCTTTTTTCCATAAAAGCCTTATTAAAAATACCTGCAAGCTCTCCTATGTTGCCCATTCGGATGGATCTAAATTTATATCCCATCACTCAAATAGCTGCCTTAAGACCAATATTTTACTGGATCAGGATCTGGTCCATGGACATTTTCAGCCCATACAGAATATGGATGAATGCCTTGCTGAGCACACACATAACAAGAAAAATCCCGTGTTGCAATCATGATGAAAATTGTTTGACTAAATTAGGGATGGGTGTGCTCTGGTCAGACCCTCTTCACCTTCCAAAACATGTTGTACAGGTGGTCAAGGACACATATTGGCTAAACCTACAAGTAGAGAAGTTAGCTGAGGTGCCTTCTTTTAGTTTGATAGATAGATTCACATCCGTTAAATTCCATTATGAATTTGAAAAATATATGGATTTGATTTTATCCCCCCGAGCGCACACACTTTACTTCAGGTTCAGGTTGGGATCGCTACCATTATGCACCTTTATATGTAGATGGTCCCAACAGGATAGATTTATGTCCAATGGGCTGTGGGTCTGCTGAATGTATTGCCCATGTCTTATTCCATTGCTCCGCTTATACTAAGCAACAGGTCTGATGGATTATACTACTCTGCAGATCCATGGGCATTAGTAATCGGCCTCTAGCTCTCAGGATCTGCAGAACAAATACCCACAGGATTGTAGTATGTGCATTGGCAAGATTCTTAGATGCAGTTTGGCACATTAGAGCAAAATGTTTGGAGACAATTTGTAATGCATTACATTAAAGCTGGCCCAAGTTTGAAGATACAATCAAAAATGTTGCATCTGTAGATAATTTTGGATTGTCTAGTGACCTCTTTGCAACATTTGATTATATTTTTAATTTTTGATATATTGCATTCTTATCTTGTATTTTAAATTTGCTAGCTAGATGATTTTATACTATTATCTCTCCATATTAGCGACCTTTTTGCAAATATTTTAATATATTTTTATATTCTTACATTTTGCATTTTTATTGTTCTATTTTTAGCATTGTTAGTCAGAGGATTTTATATTATTGTCTCCTTATATTTCTTAAATGTGTATTGTATAATGTGCGTTTATGGTATTTTTATTACCGAAATAAAGCTAACAAAGAAAGAAAGAAAGATATGTCCATTTTGGTTAGGTGAACACATTTTTTTATTTTTAACAATGTGCAACAATCTTTGTGTTTTCTGAAATCATATTGTATGGGGATACTAAATACAAGTGCTCACACATTTGATATATTTTAGTCCACACTTTTGAAAGGTTTCTGTTTATCCACTGACCAATTTAAATAGCCGATAGGTTTGCAGTCTCGTTTTGCAATTTTCACTATTGGGGGGCAATGAGCTCTGCTGGTGCTTCACTTGGAGCATAGAGTTTGGCAAAAAACCCTGCTAGCCCAGCAGCTGAGCGGAGCCCACTGGCGTGCGCATTGCACTTCCATTGTGTGGTTCCACTTTATACTCTTCCTAAAATGAAGACAACATTTGCCCTACAACAGGCAAGGAGACCCCTAGCTAAGGCTTTGTTTTCTGCTGGTCAGCAATGTGGAGCTGCTGCATGCTGCTCCTGAGGGGCTGCACCGGTGCCACCTCTGGATCCAGGCCTCCCGCCTTTCACTGTCCTCAGCAAGCCAGGGAGCAGGGGGTTACCTTTTAGACATTGACCAATTGAAATAGCCTTTAATTTGATATTGGAATACATTATATTTTACATTTGTGGTTTCATTCCACAAGCTTTTACATCTGAATCCTTTAGGGGATACCAAATATAAAGGCTCATATGGCGTATAATATTTGATATCCCCTATGGGTCTCGGGTTGGAGCTTACCCATATTAAATTTGACATGGCATTCTATTGGCTAGGTGAACCTAGTATTTTCCTGCCAAATAGCACCCTCCCCTATGTTCTCTATCATCTTTTACTGTATGGATATCACATATTATGGCTCCTACATTGGAAAAGCTGTCTCAACCCTTGCCATTCACCAGGCAACTTTGCTTGGAAAGAGTGTTCAGCCACTCCTTGATAAACAAAAGGCATCTTAGAATTTCTAAATGTAGCCTGCACTCATCCTCCTCACCTCAATGTCTGGGTATCCTCCCTCCACCTATAGGAATGCAGGTAATACACTTCCACTGTCTGGGAAGCTATCCTCATCCTCACCTTGTACGATGCTAAACCAGGGGCATTCAAAAGGACCTCACTTTGCTTTGCAAGGGTATCTATCAGAACATGTCAGATATAGCATCAGAGAATCTTCTTTTCAATGGTTGCATCACGTCTGAATAGTCTCTCATGTTGCTTTTAGCATGAACAAAATGATTCACTCATGTGCAGATTAAAGTGCTTGATATGGATCCAGCCATTACTTTGTGCTTCCTACCCCATAGCTGTTCAACAGTCTTAGCTCAAGTGGTGGTCTAGCAGTAGCCTAGTAGTGAACAGACTGTTCACCTGCTTCTACAACCCATCAAAAAGGACCTAGTATAGAACAATCTGAAATGCAAACAATGTTTTCTGTGCCCTTAAAGTCCTTCATTGCTGCAGTGAACTGTCCTGCTGAGGATAACCTGCCTGTTTGGACCCAGAAACTCCAGAGTGCTTCTTAGGAAGGATCATTCGACTGACTTTCTGTTCCAAGTTACAAGAACACAAAAGACTCCTCTGAGCTGACATTGTTTTTTTTATATCCTGATGCAGGACCATACACTGTAGCTTCTGTTTAGCACCCTGGCTACTGCCACAGAATGCAATGACCAACTGATAGAACAGCTGTGACGTTTGGACTTTCGTGCCTAAGAGGCAAAAATGTACGCAGAATGGAACAAGGCTGGCCTCCTCCTGGCTTAGCTACTGCGAAGTGCGATACCAGTTACCCATAGTACCTTGCTTAGAATGACTCCTAGCTACTTGGCAACTAGTCAAGAGGTCATATAGTCAACATTTACCAACACCTCTATGATCCCCCCATTGCAGAGCTCTACACCATGGCTTCTTGATAGGGTCACATCCAATGGCCCCAGAGGATGTTAACGTACCTCCCACACTGGACTAGATGCGCTCCCAGTTGAGTTTTATAAGACGTATGATGATCTCCTGGCTCCTAAGTTGATCTGGCTTTATCAGGATGCCTTCACGCCGGGTCGCCTTCCACCTATGCTTCGAGAGTCAGTGCTCATGTCCCTCCTAAAGCCTGGTGAGAATCCACTAGAGATGACATCATACCATCCACTATCCATGTTAGGGACGCATTACAAAATCCTGAATAAAATCATAGCAGTGAGACTCCTCGAGTGTCTGCCCAGCCTGGTCCACACAGGACAAAAACAACTTTATTCCCAGCAGATCAACCATCCTAAATATTCATAGGCTTCATAGAGTTTTGGAGCTGGCCCCCACCCGCTGGCCCTATGCGGATGCATAGTATTAAATCTAGAGAATGCATTATTTACCATGGACTGAGGCTTTATGATTGAGACAGTAGCATCCATGTGTATCAATGGTAGAACCCAGCAACTCATCCAGCTCTTCTATAAGGACCCGCCTGCCCTAGTGAAGATTGGGCAATGCATCTCAAACCCAATATTGGTGAGCAGGGGAACACGACTGAGATGCCCCTTGTCCTTGCTCCTCTTTGCCCCTGGCTCAGCAGCTGAGACAGCGCGGTCAGCTCTGGGGCATACTGATGGTATCCTTATATGTGGACTATTGCTGATTTACATCTGCGACAATCATACAGGAATAGCAGAAATCAGAGACATTCTAATTGAGTTACGAACTGCTTCAACCTGATTATGAATTGGGCTAAATCTTGCCTGTACCCGCTCTGCTGCTGAATCACTTGCGAGTGGACTCGCATCTTCAAGTATTTGGGCATTCAGAATTTCTCATGCCATGCAAGATCTCATTGATGGTAACCTAACCAGAACAAATGGCTTCCTCTGGCACACTACCACTCACTGTTCAGGATAGAGTGCCTTCATCCAAAATGGTGATGCTTCCATAATTACCATCTCTCTTCCACAATTTCCCAGTGTGTATATGTTAGAAAGGGGGTCTTTGGTAATCAGTCAGGTTAACCCTGTCCAAGCAAGGACCCTCACTCTAGTCAGGGTAAAGGAGAAACACCCTCAGGTAACCCCTGCTCACCCCCTTGGTAGCTTGGCATGATCAGGCAGACTTAACTTCAGAGTGCTTGTGTAAAGTATTTGTACCAACTCACACAGTAACTTAATGAAAACAATACAAAATTACACCACAGAGGTTTAGAAAAAGAGAAAAAAGTTCTCTAAACAAAACAAGACCAAAAAGACAAAAATCCACAATACACAAGTCAAGTTATCAATTAAAAACCAAAAAAAGTCTTCATGTAATTTTAAACACAACGCTAATACTGTTAGCGTGGAAATGTACCTGGGTGCGTAAAAAATAACCCTGCACTGGCGAGTGTGCGTAAAAAATGGCTTGCGATGCGTCAATATCACTCATGAGTGAGACCGTTCATCGTTTCTCCTTCAATCGAGTCACTGTAGGTCGATCTTTCAGTTGCGCTGCAGGCGAGTGTCAATTTTCAGCCAGGAAGCCAGCGGTGCGTCTATTTTTCAGCGGTGGATCGGAGTTGCGTCAATCTTGTCCCTGCACAGCAGTCGGTGCATGGATTTCTTACACTTGTTCTGACAACTTCTCCTTGCAGGGTCCCAGGGACTGGAAGGGCACCACTTGGCAGAGTAGGAGTCTCAGCAGAGGCTCCAGGTGCTGGCAGAGAGAAGTCTTTGCTGTCCCTGACTCTTCAACCAGCAGGAGGCAAGCTCTAATTCAAGCCCTTGGAGAGTTCTTCACAAGAAGGAAGGCACATACATTCCAGTCTTTGTCCTCTAGCACAGGCAGAAGCAGCAACTGCAGGATAGCTCTACAAAGCATAGTCACAGGCAGGGCAGCTCTTCTTCCTCAGCTCTTCTCCAGGCAGAGGTTCCTCTTGGTTTCCAGAAGTGTTCTAAAGTCTGTGTTTTTGGGTGCCCATCCTATACCCATTTTGCCCTTTGAAGTAGGCTTACTTCAAAGAAAAGTCTCTCTTGTTTGTGAAATCCTGCCTTGCCCAGGCCAGGCCCTAGACACACACCACAGTGTTGGAGACTGCATTGTGTGAGGGCAGGCACAGCCCTTTCAGGCGTGAGTGACCACTCCTCCCTTCCCTCCTAGCACAGATGGCTCATCAGGAAATGCAGACTACACCCCAGCTCCCCCTGTGTCACTGTCTAGAGAGATGTGCAACCAGCCCAACTGTCAATCTGACCCAGACAGGGAATGTACAAACAGGCAGAGTCACAGAATTGTTCATGCAAGATGTTTTTTTAAATTGTGAGGTCAGAGACCCCAAACTCCACATATTTATCCACTCCTAAAGGGAATCTACACTTTTATCATATTTAAAGGTAGCCCCCGTGTTAACCTATGAGAGGGACAGGCCTTGCAACAATGAAAAACAGATTTAGCAGTATTTCACTGTCAGGACATATCAAACACATTAATGTATGTCCTACCTTAACCATACAGTTCACCCTGCCCTTGGGAATATCTAGGGCCTACCTTAGGGATGCCTTACATGTACGAAAAGGGAAGGTTTAGGCCTGGCAAGTGGGTACACTTGCCAAGTCGAATTTACAATTTAAAACTGCACACACAGACCCTGCAGTGGCAGGTCTGAGCCATGTTTACAGAGCTACTAATGTGGGTGGCACAACCAGTGCTGCAGGCCCACTAGTAGAATTTAATTTACAGGCCCTGGGCACCACTAGTGCACTGTACTAGGGACTTAAAAGTAAATCAAATATGCCAATCATGGATGAACCAATTACATAAATATTTTGTACAGGAACACTTGCACTTTAGCACTGGTTAGCAGTGCCCAGAGTAACAAAAACAGCAAAAACAGAGTCCAGCACACATCAACAACCTGGGAAACAGAGGCAAAATGTTAAGGGGGACCACGGCAAGGATGAAAAGTCTAACAATATACCTCGAAGTATGTTTTGTGCTCTACATTCTATGCTGGAGGTCTTCCTCTGGAATAAAGGGAGGTGCCTGGTTGTACTCCATAATCTGCATCTCCCAGTTGAAAAGGAGGGCTTGAGGACCCACATTTCAAACATTATTATTTGGTTGAGCAGTTCCACTGCTGGGCCTGCTGGCTAGCGAGTAGGCTACTTGAAGTACTGCGGCTACGCACAGTTGATTGTGCACAGCATGTAGTGAAAGAGTCTTTTTGCCACAAGGTAGAATCCACACAAATCCATCAATCTGCTGTGTGAAGCACACAACAGCTTTCAAAGGAGCATGTGGCTGATGACGGCACATACACCATATTTCCCTGAGATTTCCATTAGAGATAGGGGCATTTCTGCGATCTAGGCATAGGAGGATGCAGTTAGGGGTACTCTGAGCAACCTATTCCCAGATGGTGCTCTCATACCACTCAAGCAATTTCAAACTGAATGTGACCTACCAGCAGGCCATAAGGTGAGATGAACTGACACTGGCAGACAGTGGACATGGAACAGGAGCAGCACCCACTAGCGCATATACTTTATACCATAGGTCATAGTTTAGTTTATACATTTTTTATAAAGCGCATAGCTACCCTAGGGCATCACAGCGCTAAAGGTACAGAGAAATCCAAGACACATGAAAAGACACAACTAATGACTGAAAAGAATGGTTTTCAGTTTCTTCCTAAAAAAGGATTCAGAAGGTTCATGGCGAAGCTCAGAAGGTAAGGCATTCCAAAGATGGGCAGCCTTGATAGTAAAGGAGTTTCCACCCCATGCTCTATAGACACGGGGTATATGAATCTGCCGGGCTAAAGAAGATCTAAGGTGTCTTTGAGGGACGTGAATATAAATGCGTTTTCTAAAAAAAGAAGGTCCTTTGTTATGTAAGGCTCTGTGAGTGATGCACATGGATTTAAAATGTATGCGATGTTTGACCGGCAGCCAGTGGAGAGCCACAAGAGCCGGCTTGGCAGATAAATGTCTCGGTCAGTCCGTAAGGAGCCTAGCTGCAGCGTTCTGACCAATCTGCAGCTTCCTTATCACGTATTCCGGGGAGCTGAGGTAGAGGGAATTCCCATAGTCCAAGCGGGAAAGAATTAATGCCTGGACCAGGATCCTTCTGGACAAAGGAGGGAGAAGATTGAGAATCTTCCTAAGCGATCTGATAAGGCCACAACAAACCGAGGAGATTTTCTTAGCTTGTGATTCCATCGTAAGATGGGAATCCAGTATAAAACCTAGGCTTTTTACCTGTCTTTTAGGGGACGGAAGAATGGCAAAGGTCTCTGAGTAACAAGATAAAGGGGAGGCAGGAGAGCCATTGCCTAAAATGAGTACTTCAGATTTGCCGTCGTTGAATTTAAGATTGGATTGTATCATCCAATCACTTATGTCCTTCATACAGCTGAAAGATTGTAGGGGGCAACCACTTTGGCCAAGGAAAATAGATAGATATTAAAGAGGGTAGGACTTAAGGAGGATCCTTGAGGGACTCCACATACTGAAGAAACGACATTAGACAGGAAAGAGCGGTCTAAAACTTGAAAGGATCTTCCAGTAAAAGAGGAGAACAGCCAAGAAAGCGCAAGGCCTCCCACGCCTATCTTACGGAGTCTATCACAAAGAAGAGAGTGGTCAACCGTGTCAAAAGCTGCGCTGAGGCCCAGGAGAATAATGGCTACATGTCCTCCCTTATCTAATTGATGACGGGCAGATTCGGTCACCGTCAGAAGCGCAGACTCAGTGCTGTGTTGTGCTCTAAAACCCATTTGGGAGGGGTGAAGGAGCATATTACTTTCCAGATAGTTCATAAGCTGTAGATTTATATGCTTCTCTAGTATCTTAGCTAGAATGGGGAGAAGAGCAATGGGTCTGTAATTATCCAGAACCAAGGGGTGAAGTTTGGGCTTTTTAAGGAGAGGTTTTACAATGGCGTGTTTGAGCGATTAGGGGAAGAGGCCCGCGGAGAGAGAAGCATTGAGAATTTTCATCAAAGAAGGAATAACAACATCTTATAAGAATAGACGGGGAGCAGGATCCAAAGGGGAGCCAGATTTAATAGCACTGAGTAATTTAAAAGCTTGCTCATCTGTGAGCGGTAAGAAGGCAGTTAGTGAGGGTCCGGTCGGTAGGGAATTCCCTGCCAGCTCATCAGAAGACATCTGGGGGAGGACAATGAGATCCTCTTAATCCTCTTAATCTTGTCCTGGAAATGGGCTGCTAGAGAGTTACTATGAATAACAGATGCTTCAATCGGGGAGGCCGGTGTAGGAATAATAGTAAGCTCTTTAAAAATCTGGAATATTTCTTTCTGAGAGTTAGCAGAGTCCTCTATTCTCCTGCTATAGTAGCTGGCTTGGGCTGTCTTAATGTTCTGATGATAATTTCTAATAGCTTGTTTGTAGTTTTCTTTAGCTAAAGAGCCATAGTCCTTTCTCCAGATTCTTTCAAATTTTTTACAGCTAGTTTTAAGTTCTAATAGTAAGGGGGAGTACCATGGTTTAGATTTAAGGTGGGGTTTTTGTGATCTGAGTTTGATGGGCAGTACTAGATCCAGGGTGGTGGAGATCCAGGTGTCAAATTGTTCAGTGGTAGTCAAAGGAGAGTCACCGCTGAACCTAGTGGAGGCACGAAGTGCAGCACACCAAAGATTAGGCGATAATTTAGACCAAGTGCGACTTGAGGTGGTTAGCTTAGGTTGAGGGTCTCTAGGGAGATCATAGGGAAAGTTAAATGAAAGGAGAAAATGATCGGTCCACGGTAGAGGTACTGACGGAGAGATGGCAAAATCTGGAATATTGCTGAAAAGCAGATCCAGAGTATGGCCTTTCACGTGAGTAGGACCCACGACCAATTGTCATACCACTGGCTGATCACCTAATTCACATGCGTCTTGGCCTATACATCCTAAGAGGACCCTTCGCTACCTACCAGAGAGAGCTGGAAATAGGAAATGGAACTGGTATTAATTCAGACAGAATTGGACAGTATACTGATATATTCACGTAAGCTTTCTCATAATGCCAAGTTTCAATACATTCAGCTCAACATTTTGCATAGGTCTTACCTCACCCCAGCTAGGTTGCACAGGTACTTAAATATGGAACACTCGAGGCAGATATGGCTTATATGTTTTGGGACTGCCCAGTAGCGGCAGTATTGTGTACGGAGGTCATGAGCGCACTGATGAACATTACTGGTTGGAGCGATCTCTACACTATTGTCGGTAGAATCCTGAGCCTGTCCAAGAGCAGGAATGCAGGGAGCCCTGCAAACTGATTTATAGACCTGCTGATACTTATGGTTTGCAGATCTATCACTGTGCACTGGAAGGCAACCACGCTCCTGGGGCTAAAACACTGGTGTGCTGCTAAGCTGAAGTGTGGTAGTGCTGAAATGGGTGTACTCAGAAGAAAGGAGATTTGAGGGTTATGCAGGGTCCATGTCCTGCAGATTGGGATGTACTGCTCAATGAGCTCCAAGAGTTTAAAGAAAGTCTCCCTGATTGAGGAAAGCAAAATCTGCTTATTGGCTGTTAATGCATGCTATGAGCCTATTGATTTCCCCCAGTTTTATCCCCTTGATGTGTTGCCCCACACAAATGATAGAACCAAGACCTGGGTTGGGAACATCCAGCATGTACAGGGTGTGCTGCTTGTGCAAAAGTGAGAGAATATATGCAAGAAGATTACTCAAAGGGAAGACAAATAGAGATCCTTGCATACCTGCACCTATACCTGTAAATGTTGTGACCTGCAGTTGCTACTGTTCATTGTTGATAGTTTGGACCCATTACTCTTGTCTGACTTGACATGTTGCCATGTATGCACAGAACTTAGGGCCATATGTACGAACACTTTTTCCCATAGACACAGAATCGGGAAAAACCTTTGCTACATCTGGCCCTTAAAGTGGGAATTCTGCACTTTGACATGTAACACAGGTCAGTCAAAATTTGAGTATTTTATATATTAATGAAAATCAATAAAATGTGTTAAAAAACTAGAAGAATGTACATTTTCAGATACTTGGACCTGTCTCAGCAAAGTTACAACTGTGACAATGTATCCCAGGAACCAATTTCCCCTTTGATCAGTACTGCTATAGATTTAGATCAGTTGACTACAAGCCAGAAGCAATACTGAAGAAATTTAAATTTTAATCACTCTATCTAATGTAGTTGCATTTGTCTCAGAGGTAGAGCAACACATCACAGTGATGTGAGATCCTCTATTCTTCTGCAGCTGAAATACCAGAACTGGGCCTCCTTATGATTCCATTCTGCTGATAAACCTATTTTCAGGGTGAACTGCAAGGTAGGTAGAATGGCACCATGCCTACCTAGTGCCCTACTTAATGGAAAAGGGATTAGACAATGTTGCATTCACCCTCACTTTGGCACAGAGGGTCAAATAAAGGGTCTGAACAAAGGTATTTATACCCCGAAAAAAGAAGTCCCGGTTGACCAAATAGAAGCCCTTCTCAAATTCCCTGAGGACCTAAACTAAGAGACTTTCAACTACATGACACAGTGCTGTTCTTGAGGCGGATCCAGGATCTGCGTTGGCTCAAGTGACATGTGCTGATTTTGCCCTGGGTTGCTGAGACTGGGACACATTTACCAGCTCTTGCACTTTGTGTGTTTTGTGTTCAGAACAGCTACTTGGAGGTGGTGAGCAAAGCCTCTTAATTTCAGTTTCAGCTTGGACCCTTCAAAGCTTTCAGTTAAGGGCACTTTAACTCATCGAGTCTCATCTTGTAAGCTAATAAAGATCAATACTCCGATACCAGTCCTATCTAGCGAAATAAAATAGTGGTTCCCACAAAATATTTAAATCATATTTGACATTTAAAATACAGAGCATACTATATTCAAGCAACAGTGAAAGGAGAATACATTTAAATTTCTTTCAATTATTCAAGTGTTGCTTCTAAAAGATAAAAGGGAACAGGAGTCCTTTTGCAGCAAGTATGACCCTATTTATTTATTTGATTTTCACAGTAGCATTCGTTTGAGTTTTAAACAAATGCATAAATCATCTGCATTCTGAACATATTCATTTGTTGTGACCATGTACATTTAAAGTAATTTCCGTTTTAATGGACATACGTTTCTGACAGCATAAAAGACAAAAGTGATTGAATAGTACCAAAATGATTGAGTAAAATGATAGATATCACTAGTATCACTGTTTAATGATTTTACACTGTAAACTCAAGTCCCCATTGAAGTAGGTATTAGTCCTATTCTTTTGTATAATGAAGATTCAAATATGCTCCTTTTATAATTATAATTAAGACTTTTTAGAACACTCATAGAGCATTGGTTTCTTGGTGCTAACTAAATAGAGAATGCTGCATTGAATATGTGAATGCTTACTTGAAGAGCCAGGTCTTTAGGGATTGTATGATGCAAAGCAAATCAATCTTAGCAGGCAGCAAGAATATTCCACTTTGTGGGGGCACAAATCTGGAACTGCAGTCCCATCTCTTTCTTTGGCAAATGTAGCCACTGTAAGAAGGTGAGAAGATGAAACACTTAAAGAACATTTGAGCGCGTAACTGATAACTTGCTTTGTGATAACAGAGGGAGCTAGTTTGTGGAGGTCTTTTAAGGCAGTACAAAGTGTTTTAAATTGAATTCAGTATTTCCCAGACAACCAATGCAGATGTTTTACCAAAAGTGTAACGTGAGATCTCTTGGAAAGCGTTGGTAATTAACCGTACCACCACATTTAGGAGTACATGTAGCTTATGAAGCAAATATTGAAATAATCCCATGTAGATGAGTCTGGAGTAGATCAGGTACACAGCCATAGCTTTCAAGCCATATAGTTTCTTGAAAGTCATCTTATTAACCAGGTTAGAACATAAATATTAAAAAGATGTACTCCACAATGAAGGAGGACACGCTTGCCCCAAAAAAAATGACAGCTGTAATTTATACAAACAGCCTGATAGGAAATAATTCTGAAACTGCAGTGCTGAGTCCCATAAGTTAGCTGCCTCAGCACAATCTAGCAGGATGTTATGGTTGAATGTTTTGAATGCACCTGACAAATCCAAAAGCACCATGGTGGTGCTTTCCCCTTATTCGGTTCCAATTTGAGGTTATCCATATATGCAAGCAGTATTGATCTGGTGTTAGATCTGGAATCCTTGGTGTGGTCTCCCCTGTCTTTTTGCCTCTGCTTCCTATGTGTTCACTGTGTGCTGGACTTTGTTTTTGGTGGTTTTGGTACTCTGGGCGTTTTACCACTGATGACCAGTGCTAAAGTGCAAGTGCTCCCTGTATAAACTGCATGTGTAATTGACTTTTTCTTGATTGGCATATTTGATTTACTAGCAAGTCCTTAGAAAAGGGCATTAGAGGTGCCCAGGGCCTGTAAATCAAATGCTACTTGTGGGCCTACAGCACTGATTGTACATCCACTTCAGTAGCCCTGTAAACATAGCTCAGACCTACCACTGCAGTGTCTGTGTGTGCAGTTTTAAACTCCCTATTCGACTGGTAAGTGTACCCACTTGCCAGGTGAAAACTGTTCCTTTTTACACATGTATGGCAACCCTAAGGTAGGCCCTAGATAGCCCCATTGGCAGGATTCAGTGTATGTTAAAAGTAGGACATATACTGATGTGTTTCACATGTCCTGACAGTTAATTACTTCCAAATTCCAAAGGCTTATCTCATAGGTCAACATGGAGACTGCCCTTAAATATCTTTTAACTGCAGTTTCTCATTGGGAGCTGATAGAGATTTAGAGTTTGGGGACTCTGAACTCACAATTTAAAAATATATATTTTGGTAATTTTCATTTTTAGATTGTCAGTTTGAAAATGAAACTTTTAGAAAGTGGGCATTTTCTTGCTTAACCATTCTGTGCCTCTGCCTGCTTGTGTATTCCATGTCTGGGTCAGACTGACAGTTGAGCTGTTGTGAACTCCCTCTAGACAGTGACACAAAGGGAGATGGGGTGTAGCCTGCATATCCTGATGGGTCATCTAGGCGAGAGTGGAGGGAGGAGCTGACACCTGAACCTGAATGGGCTGTGTCTGCCCTCTCACAATGCAGTCTCTAACCCCCTGGTGTGTGTCTATGGCCTGGCCTGGATAAGGCAGGATTTTCTGAACAACAGAGACTTTCATTTGAAGTTTGCCTACTCCAAAGGCAGAAAGGGGTATAAGTAGTGGACCCAAACCCTAGATTTTTAGATTAATTCTGGACTCAACAGGAACCTTTCCCAAAGAGAAGAGCTGAAGAGCTGTAGGAGGAGTACAGCCCCTTTGCCTGTGACCTTGCTTTGCTGGGTTGGCCCTCAGTTACTGCTTCTGCCTGAAAGAGGACAAAGACTGAAATTTGTGGTGTATTCCTGCTTGTGAAATGTTTTAGTGCTATCTGTATTTAACCACCAGCTCCATTTTTACTTCTCACTCTATTTTGTGCTTAGCTTAGATTCCAACTCCGAAACACTGGTGGTGCAGATATTTTTCCAAGCATAGCTTGTTAAACTGTTTTCACTCTTCTCACCAGGGAAAGGAGCAAAACATAGGGGGGTGCTGAAGATAAGCAGGTACCATGCTGAGAATGTTATGATAGAGCAGGGTACATCTCGGTCTTGGAAAAACACAGTGAGATATGGCCAGTCACATGCGTCTTTTCTCAAAGCTGACCTCACATAGCCAATGAGTGAATTTCACAACTTATTCAAGTCGAGAGGGGTTTCCAGAACCTTCCTCTTATGTTTCTTTACAGTATATAAGGTGTGGGGATTTGGCAACTGGAGGAAGAAGGAACTCATATGAGAAGAGACGCTTTGCTCAGAAAATAAATTCCATGTTTAGTCTCAAAGACCAAGGATCGAGGTGTTGAGCCCCATGGTGATGCATTTTTTAATTCCTATTCTCAGCTATGCATTGTGAATGCATCAATACATAGGGGGTCATTCTGACCCTGGCGGTCCATGACCGCCATGGCGGAGGGCGGCGGAAGCACCGCCAACAGGCTGGCGGTGCTTCCTGAGCGATTCTGACCGCGGCGGTAAAGCCGCGGTCAGAAAAGGGGAGCCAGCGGTTTCCCGCCGGTTTCCCGCTGGCCCAGGGAATCCGCCATGGCGGCGCTGCTTGCAGCACCGCCATGGGGATTCCGACCGCCTTCCCGCCAGCCTGTTTCTGGCGGTGTCCACCGCCAAAACCAGGATGGCGGGAACGGGTGCCGTGGGGCCCCTGGGGGCCCCTGCACTGCCCATGCCACTGGCATGGACAGTGCAGGGGCCCCCTAACAGGGCCCCACAAAGATTTTCACTGTCTGCTGTGCAGACAGTGAAAATCGCGACGGGTGCCACTGCACCCGTCGCACCCCTGCAACTCCGCCGGCTCCATTCGGAGCCGGCTTCAGTGTTGAAGGGGCTTTCCCGCGGGACCGGCCGGCGGTCTTCTGCCAGTCACCCGCCGGCCCAGCGGGAAAGGCGGAATGGCCGCCGCGGTCTTTTGACCGTGGAGCTGTCTTTCGGCGGCAACCGCTTGGCGGGCGGCGACCGCCGACCGCCGCGGTCAGAATGACCGCCATAGTCTCTCTCTCTCTCTATATATATATATATATATATATATATATATATATATATATATATATATATGATATCCATTGTTGAAGGATTGAATTTTCTTTGCTTCTGTGATCATTTTTATTCTACTGCTGTGATTATTTTTAGAATTGCACGTGTGTTGCTGCATTTGAAATAAAAGCTGATGTTCTTCTTTCCGTGTATGAAACTTGGGAAGTGCCTTAATAAATTCATTACTCAGACTAAGAGTGTTACTTTCTTAACATTCCTTTCACTGTGTTCCCTCTCAGTCTGAAGCAGAGCAGAACAAGTGTCTCCAAGGGCGTGGACTGAGATTGCCTCCTGTTTTGAAGTCTTAGGGCCATCAAAGACTTCCTCTACCCGCACCTGGACTCTCTGCTGAGGCTCCTACCCTGTCAAGTGGTGCCCTATTCGGTCCCAGGGCCATTGAAAGGTGATGCTGGTGGAACCAAGGTAGAAATAAACACACAGGAGCCGTACAGGGGAAAATTTGACACACCACCTGCAACACAGCTGAGAAATCAAAGCACCAATCCATTGCGGCTGGCAAATCAGCGCATCAGCTGCATTGCGGCTAAAAAAATTATGCAACACCCTCTTGTGGCTGCTGAAATCAATGCAACCGTCCAAGCAGCCTGGTTGTCCATCAATGTGCCACCAGATTCTGCACACATCATTGACGGGTGTCAAAATCAACGTGACCCTGCCCAGATCCAAGGTATGCATCTGGAAATCGACTCATTGCTCTTTTGCAAGAGAGAGAAACAACGCATCACCGGGGACAAAACTACGCACCGTATGGCTTGTGAGTAAGGAATCAACACATCGCTGACTTTTCTGATGCACACTCTTGCTCGCTTTATTTTTTACGCAACCTAGGTACTTTGTGTAACATTAACGCATCCATTGTTTTTTATAGAGTAAGACTCTTTTAATTTAAAAATTCATAAATTTACTCGTGTATTTTGAATTTTTGTTGTTTTGGTCTTCTTTGATTCAGATAAATACTGGCTATGTTCTAAACTTGTGTGTTGTTTATTTTGTAGTTTTTTCACTGTATTACTATGTGTTTTGGTAGAAAATATTTTACACGTTGCCTCTGAGAGAAGCCTGACTGCTTGTGCCAAGCTTCCAAGGGGGTGAGCAGGGGTTATCTTAAGTCTGGATCTCCATTGCCCTGACTGGAGTGAGGGTCCGTGCTTGGACCGACTGCCAACCAGAGACCCCATTTCTAACACTGGTGATCAGCGGCGAGAATAGGAATTGTATTTGTACTTGACATACAGTGATTACGTGTATACTGCTATTTTCAGTGCAGACCATTACTTGACCACCTAATACTTGTTTTTGTTTTTGTTTTTCTCTTTTTGGCTTTTTTCTGCTTCTTTTTGTTTGGTTTTTCTTGGGAACTCTCTGACTTTTTGGAACTCTTTCATTTTTATTGACCCTCACCAGCAGGTCACAATCTGTGGATGCACCAGCTGTGGCTACAAAAGTTGTGTTTGAGTTAGAGAAACTGGAGGAGTACACAGTGGCTCAACTTAAGCAATTTTTCAAGGATCTTGCCTGCCCAATCAAGGGGCTCGCCAGGAAGGCGGAGTTGCAAAAGGCAATGGGGGCCTGGGTGGCTGCCAGGGGGGCTGTGGGAGGGCACACAGAGGAGGAGGATGGGGTTGAGGAGGTGCAGAGTATTCACGATGGTGTGTTGGGTAACCCTGTTCCATCTGGGGGGAGGGTCTCCAGGGCAAACAGTAGTCTTTCCCCAAAGATCTGACTCCTGAGGAGTTGAATGACAGACAAGCAGAGAGGGTGCACCAATTTGAATTAGAGAAACTTAAAATGGTGATGGAAGAGAGAAGGTTGGCTGTAGAGGTGAAATACATGTTTTTGCCTCATGATGTAGGTTTGAGGGAGCTGAACCAAAGGAGCCAGTTCAGCAGAGATGGTGGCAGCAATACCTCAGTGCAGTCTGAAAGGAAGGTACACATTTCAAAGGATTTAGATGTCATTCTCCCTCTTGTAATCCTTTACAATTTGTGGTTTGAGGGGTATGAGTCAGCTCATAGAACATGGTCTCTGAAGCACATGGGGGCGAGTCTGTGAAAGGACTTTGAGGTAGAGGGGAAGGACACCCTGACATCCTTAGGGGATCCTCAGGGACTCACTTATTCTATCATGAAGGACACCCTACTCACCAGATGTGGTCTTACTCCTGAGCAGTGCAAAGAGAAGTTTAGATTATATAAGAAAAAGGAATGCCAAACTTGGTTGGAATGTGTAAACTCTTTTTGCAGGTCACCGGATGGTTGGGTGAAGGGCAGTAAGGTGACTACTTATGAGGGGATGTACAATTGGATTGCTTTGGAGTACTTGTATAGTCTCTGTTTTCCAGAACTGCACCAACAACTAATTTACAGTAAGCTGACTGAGCCCAGGAAGCTTGCTCAGGAAGTGGATGGGTGGGAGAGCATCAGGGTTCAAAGGAGGTATGGGGGAGACTCCCCAAAGGGTGGGCAGGGTCCCTGTTAGAAATTGGGTCTTTGGTTGTCAGTCAGGTTACCCCCTGTCCAAGCAAGGACCCTCACTCTAGTCAGGGTAAGTCACACACACAATCCAAATTATCCTGTGCCCAACCTCTGGTAACTTGCCACCGAGCAGTCAGGCTTAACTTAGAAGGCAATGTGTAAATTATTTGTGCAATAAATCATACTATAACACCATACAGCACTACAAAAAATACACCACAGTGTTTAGAAAAATATAATATTTATCTGGATAAATGCAGGTCAAAACGATTAAAGTGCAATAAGTATATGTTGAGATATCACTGTAAAAGTGACATAAAGGTGGTCATTACAACCTCGGCGGTCTTTTTCCAAGACCGCCGAGGGACCGCCGTGCGGAAGACCGCCAGGGGTGGCGGTTTGCCACTCGGCCTATTATGACTGTTGGCAGCTCTCCGTCCTTTTACAGACGGAGAGCTGCTAACAGCCATACTGGCGGGAGGCGGGGAAGTGGAGGTTGCTCCACCTCAACCGCCACGCCAACAGAACATCGCCCAGCGAATCACGTCCTGTGATTCGCCGTAGCGGTGTGGTGTCGCCGGAGCTGCCCCCATTGCTCCCGTCCCCCCCCGGAGGATCGACGGAACAGGTAAGTTGATCGTCCGTTAGGGGAGGGGGGTGGGGGGGTGTTGTGTGTTGTGTGGGTGCATGGGGGTATGCGTCTGTGTATGTAGAGGGGGTGTGTGAGTGCGTGCATGCTTGCGGGGGTGTTGCGTGTTTTGGGAATGAGTGCGTGTATGTCTGTGGGTATGTCTGTATGGATGTGTGCGTGTATGTTTGTATGTGGGTGTGCGTGTCTGACTGTGTGTGTGGATGTAGGCATGTATGTCGGCGTGTGTGCGTGTAAGTGTGTAGGTGGTGCCTGCGTGTCGTGTGGGTATGGGCGATGTGATGTTGGGGGTCGGGGTGGGGAGGGGGGCCCTGCCACCTTTGGGGGGTGGCAGGGGTGGTGGGGGGTGTAGGGGAGGGAGTCGGGGTGGGGTTGGGGGTGGGGGAGACCCCTATCAGTGCCAAGGAAGGAATTCCCTGGCACTGATAGTGCTTACTGCCATGGATTTCATGGTGGTTCAAATTGCAGGAAATCCACGGCAGTAAGCCGGGTCAAAATACCACCGGCGGTATAGTGACGGCCGCCGGGCTGGAGACCCAGGTCAGAACGGAGAACCGGCCGATGACCATGGCGGTAAACGCTATGGTCATAATACAAAAAAAAAAGACCGCCAGCCTGTTGGAGGTCTTACCGCCCCTTCTCCGCCTTCCGCCAGGGTCATAATGACCCCCAAAGTATCTTAAGTCTTCTAAAAGCAATCAAAGTCTCTTTAAAGCACAAAGTACCTGGTTTGCATGCAAAATCTCCACAAAGAACCGCAGAGGAGGAGATGTGTGGAAACAAAGGGTGTGTGCGTCAATTTCTCAGGCAGCACATGGCAATGCGTCATTTAATTTTCATGCAGGGACTGATGTGCGTCAATTTCTGGTGCTCAGTTGTGTATCCTCTTCAGGTAGCGAGGTTTTTGGACACCCAGGGACGATGCGTGGATATCCTGTGCTGGCAGGATGAAGTTACAGGAGCTGCGTTGATTCGGTGGGTCGAATTTTCTACTGTACGGCAGGCGCTGGATCGATTCCTCTCTGGAAGTTGGGCTGCGTCGTTCTGGCTTACCTGTGCGTTGATCCGGTGGGCCGTGCATCGAACTTACGTCACTATGCTGGCACTGCGTCAATCTTCTCGATGTGAAGTCAGATTGCATTGTTCCGGTTCGGCGTGCAGTGAACTTTTCACCGGGGTGCAGGCTATGCATCATTTCTGGCAGGCTGTGCTTCGAATTTCACTGCACAAGGAGTCCTTCTTGTAGAGATGAACTCTTTTTGGTCCCGAGACTTCAAGGAACAGGAGGCAAGCTCTATCCAAGCCCTTGCAGGGCAACAGCAAGGCAGCAGTCCTTCACAGAAAGCAGACAGGTGAGTCCTATGGGCAGCCAGGCAGTTCTTCTTGGTAGGATGCAGGTTCGAGTTCAAGTTTCTTCTCCAGGAAGTGTCTGTGAGGTAGTGTGTCTACCCCAAGAAGTGTCTAAAGTCTTTGGCTTTGGGTGATCTTCTTATACCCAAATGTGCCTTTGAAGTGGGGGGGGGTGCTTCAAAGAGTGGCTTAAAAGTGCACAAGGTCCCGTTTCAGTTCAATCCTGTCTGCTAGGGTCCCAGTAGGGCGTGTGGCAGTCCTTTGTGTGAGGGCAGGCTACTGTCCTTTGAAATGCAAGTGTCAGGCCCTTCACCCTCCTAGCCCAGGAAGACCCATTCAAAATGCAGATGTATGCAAGTAAGGCTGAATATCCTGTGTTTAGGGTGTTTCTGAGTGAATGCACAAGGGAGCTGTCAACTAAACCCAGCCAGACGTGGATTGTGAGGCACAGAAAGATTTAAGTGCAGAGAAATGCTCACTTTCTAAAAGTGGCATTTCTAAAATAGTACTATTAAATCCAACTTCACCAGTCAGCAGGATTTTGTATTACCATTCTGGCCATAATAAATATGACCTTCCTACTCCTTTCTGATCAGCAGCTACAATGTATGAGGGCAGCCTCAATGTTAGCCTATGAAGGGAGCAGGCCTCTCATCAGTGTAAAAACTAATTTAGGAGTTTTACAGTACCAGGGCATGTAAACTACACAGGAACATGTCCTGCCTTTTGCTTACACAGCACCTTGCCCTATGGGTTACCTAGGGCATATCTTAGGGGTGACATATGTAGAAAAACCAGGGTTTTAGGCTTGGCAAGTACTTTTAACTGCCAAGTCGAATTGGCAGTGAAACTGCACACACAGGCCTTGCACTGGCAGGCCTGAGGCAAGGTTAAGGAGCTACTTAAGTGAGTGACACAATCAGTGCTGCAGGCCCACTAGTAGCATTTAATCTACAGGCCCTGGGCACATATAGTGCATTCTACCAGGGACTTATAAGTAAATTAAATAGTCCAATTGGGTATGATCCAATGGTACCATGTTTTAAGGAGAGAACATATGCACTTCAGCACTCGTTAGCAGTGGGAAAGTGCGCAGAGTCCTAAAGCCAGCACAATGAGGTCAGAAAAAGAGAATGAGGAAGGCGAACGTCTGGGGATGACCCTGCAGAAAGGCCATTTGCAACAGTCTCCATGAGAAGATGTGGGGGTGTAAGGGTCAACAGAGGAAGTTCTCTAAAGGGCCCCAACCTAGTTCCCAGTGAAAGGATTCCCAGGCCCTAGTTGAAAAGGACCCATGGCTCTCTACAGGGAAACCTGCAGAAAGGGGTTCCCACAAGTGCTATATATGTGACCAGTGGGTCAAATGAGGGAGTTCACAAATGTACCAAGCGAACACAAGTATCCACTGGTACTCCATCAGAGGGTTTGGCTAGTGTAGCTCTTGGGGAGGAGTTGGTTCCAGGAGAAGGGTGGGAGCCAGCTGAGATGACCCTTGTGAGATGGTCCAGAGGATCCTCGTGCCTGAGAAAACTAAGAAGTACAGGCAGTGAGTGACCATCAATGAACAGAGGGTGGAGGCTCTGTGAGACACAGGAGCCAGTGTGACTACTGTGAGAAGTCACCTGGAGTCTGAAGAGCAGGTAGTACCCCATGCACTTCATCAAGTAGTTGCAGTAGACAACTCTGAGCGCCTGTGTGAATTGACGCAGATTCCCTTTGAGTGGGGGGGGTCTCAGGTTGCTTGAGAGTAGCTGTGGGTCCAACCATGCCTGTGATTGTCTGCTAGGCATTGACCTGGAGGAATCCCCTTGTCGTGAGATGGAACACAGGTCACACTTAGAGATGTTGGGTCTGCCTGGGTGGGCATGTGTGACCACCTGGTCAATGGCAGCCCATCAGGGTGACCAGGAGGCCCTGGAGCCTGAAAGAGTTGCTCTGGTGCCTGCCAGAAAGAGAAAGGGCAAGATGCATAGGTACCCACCCCATAAGTTCCCATGGTCCGGGAGGAAACTGAACAGGAGGAGGACGCCCCAGAGCCTATAGGGGAACAAATGGCTGAACTGGGGGAGGTGCCTGAGCTGACCCATTGGCAGCAGGAAAGGGGTCCCACCATGGAGGAATTCTGTGAGGCACAGAAGACATGCCCTACTCTTGAGGGCCTGCAGCAGCAGGCTGCAGACAAGTCATCTGGCAAGGAGTCTGGATCACATTGGATCTATTGGGAGGATGGCCTCTTGTATAGTGAGCCTATGGTTGCTGACTCTGGGTCAGCCTGTGTACTGGTGGTGCCCCAATGCTTCAGAGCCTTCCTACTGGGTTTGGCTCATGATGTGCCTTTGACAGGACAGCTAGGGAAGGACAAGACTTTTGAAAGGACCGCAACCCACTTTGACTGGCCCAAAATGTGGAGGCACTCACATGCGTATTGCAGATCTTGACAAACCTGTCAAGCAAGTGGCAAGAGTGAGGGGAAATGTAAGGCTCACCTCCAACCTTTCCCTGTGTTCAGGAAACCCTTTTAGTGGGTGGGCATTGACTTTGTAGAGCCTCTGGATCCCAAGACCACCATGGGCAACAGGTTTACCCTAGTCTTGGTGGACCATGCCACCCGATACCTGAAAGCTATCCCTCTGAGATCAATCACAGCCCCTGTGGTGGTCCGGGTATTGATGGGGTCTTTACCCAAATGGGGTTCCCCAAGGAGGTTGTGTCTGACAGGGGTACCAACTTTATATTTACTTACATGAAGTATCTGTGTAAGAGGTGTGGGGTGACATACTCGTTCACCACTCCTTACCACCCCCAAGGTAATGGGTTGGTTGAAAGGTTCAACCAAACCCTGAAGGGCATGATAATGGTCCCATCAGAGCCCCTGATGTGTAAGTGGGACATCCTCTTGCCATGCCTTCTGTTTGCTTACCAGGAAGTGCCACAAAAGGTACTTGGTTTTACTTTCTTTGAGGTGTTTTATGGTCAGCCTGTGATGGGTCCTCTGAATCTGGTAAAGGAGGGCTTGGAGAAGGCATCTAGTAAGCCCCCCAGGATATTTTGAGTTACATGCTGACCTTTAGAATCCAGACAACCCACTTCAGGAACTCGATCAGGCAAACCTGGAAGCAAGCCAAGAAGACATGAAACTGTGGTATGACTAGAATGCCATTCTGGTTGAGTTTCAGCCTGACCAGAAAGAGTGGGTCATGGCCCCAGTGGAGCTTCATTCTCTCCAAGATAAGTGGACTGGGCATTTTGAGGTGGTGGAGCACAAGAGTGAGATCACCCCTAGGAACACTTTAAAGGTCCTGCATGTAAACCACCTCAAAGGTCACTTTGAGAGGTCTGAGTCAACAATGTTCTTGGCAACAGATGATGGGGTGGAGGGGAAGAGTGAGCCTCTTCCTGACCTCGCGTCTGCCCAAGAGAATAATGGGTCTATGGAAGGTGTGAACCTCTCCCACTCAATGACCCCAAAGCAACAAAGGACTGTTGGGACAGTTTGACTCTTTGTTCTCCTTGACCCCAGGGGTCTCTGATCTGTGTACACATGATATGGATACTGGGGGAAGTCCACCTGCAGGGTACAAGATTTACAGAGTGACTGCCAAGGTGAGGGCTAGCATCAAGGATGAAGTATCCAAGATGTTAGCTATAGGGGTTATTGAGTTTTCCAGTAGTCCTTGGGCCAGCCCAGTGGTCTTGGTTCAAAAGGCTGTTACCCCAGGTGCCAATCCAGAACTCCGGTTCTGTGTGGACTACTTTTAGACCTGACAGCCTTAAGGTAGTCATCCCCCAACTTTTTGCTTGTCTCCCTCCCTTTTTTTGACCCTGTCTTTGCACATTTTACCACTGCTGTCCAGTGCTAAAGTGCATATGCCCTCTTCCTAAACATGGTTACATTGGTTCCTACCCAATTGGCATATTTAATGTACCTATAAGTCCCTAGTAAAGTGCACTACATGTGCAGAAGCCACTAAATTAAATGCTACTAGTGGACCTGCAGCACCGATTTTGCCACCCATATAAGTAGCTCCTTAACCATGTCTCAGGCCTGTCATTACAAAGGCCTGTGTTTGCTACTTTCACTACCACTTTCGACTTGGTATTTAAAACTACTTAACAAGCGTTAAAGTTTTCTATATATGCTACCTTTAAGGTAGGCACTAAGTAACCTATGCAGCAGTGTGCTATGTAGGTAACAGGCAGGACATGTACTTATGTGTTTTACATGTCCTACTAGTGAAAAAACAAGTACATTGTTTTTTTCACTACAGTGAGGCCTGCTCCTCTCATTGACTAGCATTAGAACTGCCCTCATATACTCTTAAGTGGTATATTCTGATCTGTAAGGAGTAGTCATGACTTGTTTGGTATTGCCAGACTGGTAATAGAAAAACCTGCTTACTGGTGAAGTTAGATTTGATATTACTATTTTAGAAATGACACTTCTAGAAAGTGGGCATTTCTCTGCACTTACTGCCATCTGTGCCTTACAGCCTGTCTCCAATCCACGTCTGGGTTGTGCTGGTTGACAGCTGCCCTTGTGGATTCCACCCAGACAACCAAAAAACCCAGGACAGTCAGTCACATCTACATTCATCTGCATACTCAATGGGTCTTCCTGGGCAGGATTTGTGGAGGGGCTCACACTTATATTTCAATGGTCGGTGGTCTGCCCTCACATAAAGGAGTGATAACCCCCACAGGGATCCTGGTAGACAGGGATGGGCTGAAAGGGGAACTTGTGCACTTCAAAACCACTGTTTGAAGTTTCCCCCACTTCAAAGGCATTTTGGGTATATAAACTGGGTCTCTGACCCCACCAAATTTAGAGACTTCTGGACCTACACCACACTCTGTTAGAGGAACTGCCTGGCTGCCCAAAACAGTCACCTGGCCTGCTTTGCTGAGAAGGACGGCTGCCCTGCTTGTTGCCCTGCTGTCCTGCTGGCTTCTGATTCTGCTGGAAGGACTCTGCCTTACCCCTGAAATTCTCTCCAGGGGCTTGGATTGAGCTTTTCTCCTATTTCTGAACTATCAGGGCAAACAAAGACTTTGCCACTTCAAAAAACTCCTTGTACATCGAAAATCAACACAATGCCTGAAGAAATCGATGCAAAGCCTGAATCACAGTTGGGAAATCACTGTACCGCCAACCGCAATGACGCAGCTCAGACTTCCTGATGGAGAATTCGACTCAGCACCTGCCTTGCGACTGGAAATTTGACAGATCCCCTACCGGACCAGCGCAGCGCAGCGCCTGCTCTTTCTACCAGCGTGTCAAAGATTTTCCACGCATCGTCCCTGGCCATCAAAATACCCCCACATTGAGGTGAGGAACCAAGACTGCATGCCGGAAAAACAACACAAACCCTTGAAGTGTGGAAAGAAATTACACATCATATGTGCCACTCCAGAAAATCTGATGCAACACCGTATTTTTCCACGCATCTCCTCCTATGCGGTCCCTGTGCGTAAATATTTTTGACGCATACCAGGTACTGTATGTTGCACAGAAACAACTACTGATTTATAATGATTGAGAGTCTTTTAAACCTTTTAAAAGTGATAGTTCAACTTGTGCTTATTGAATCTTTGTCTTTTTGACCCTAGGTTACTGATATAAATATTATCTATTTTTCTAAACCTTTGTGGTGTATTTTTGTGGTGTTTTCACCATATTACTGTATGATTTATTGCACAAATACTTTACACATTGCCTCCTAAGTTAAGCCTGACTGCTCAATGCCAAGCTACCAGAGGGTGGGCACAGGACAATTTGGATTGTGTTGTGACTTACCCTGACTAGGACTGTGGCCCCGACTTAGACAAGGGTGTTCACTTCTGGCAACTAGAGACCCTATTTCTAACAACTACCGTGGACTCAACGCCGCCACAATGACAGACTTGCACGCCATCCCCAGAACTGATGAGCTCATTGATCGGTTGGTAGTTTCCAAGTTTATCAGCATGCTTGATTTAACATCTGGGTGCTGGCAGATTGCCTTAACTGAGGGGGCAAAGGAGAGGTCAGCAATTTCCTCTCCAGGTAGGCACTACCAGTTCAGGGTTATCCCCTTTGGAATGGAAAATGCCCCTGCCAACTTTCAGAGGTTGGTTTGCCAGGTTTTGACTGGGTTGGATGACTTCAGTGCAGTCTACCTGGATGATATTGCATGGCTTGGGTCTAACTGGGAGGGACACTTGCAGCACATCTTGAAAGTGTTGAAGGTTCTGCAGAAGGCAGACCTCACTATTAAGGCTAGCAAGTGCCAAATAGGGCAGGGATCTGTGGTTTACCTGGGACACCAGGTGGTGAGTGGCCAGGTGGCTCCTGTACATCCAAAGATTGACACTATTCTGGGTAAAAAGCCTCCCAAGACCCAGACAGAGGTGCAAGCCTTTCTAAGTCTAACTGGATATTACAGGAGGTTTGTCAAGGGGTGTGCCACTATTCTTGCAGATTAGACTGAGTTAACCTCTTAGAAACAACCCAAAAAGGTGATCTGGACTGAGGCTTGTCAGAGCACTTTTGTTGCCTGTAGGAAAGTCCTCCTATTTGCCCTTGTTGAAGTAAGCCTAAGCAAGGCCTACTAGTGCAAGGGGTTCACCTTTCTCTGCACAAAGTCCTCAGACCATGTAGGAAGAAGTTGGCACAGAAACTGAATAAAAGACAATGTTTATTAACCTCATGAGGTGGTACTACAGTTCAAAAAGCACCCTTCGGTAATGTTTGAAGTAGCACACTGAACAGAGAAAGCATGGTCCTTTTATACCCACGCAGGGGCTAAAAGGAGGTGGTACAATTAGAGAAGCAAGACTTGCATACATGTAAGGTCATGTGGAAATGCACAGTCGACAGGTAGGAGGAGCTAACAGTTTTCAAGGACTAACAGCTGCAGACCTTACTGAGCATGTGCAAAGTGGGAGATGCTAAATATAACTTGTCACTAGGCAGATTTTCAAGAGTAGTTAACAGAAAGGTAGGACAGAGCACATGGTGAGCACATGGCAGCATGTGGCAGAGAAAATGGCTGCCTTGAATACAAAATGGATTCAGTGAAATGTTCACAATAGTTACTAAATACAAGATGTCTTCTGCTAATGCTTAATCTAATCGCTGCTAAAATACAACAGACGACCCTTTCAGCATTAGCTGAAGACATTCGTCTTTCTAGGATAATCTAAATATTCATCTTGTATATTTATGCTCATCATTTCAGCTATTTCCTTATCTAACATATGTTGTGCTTTCATTTCTGTAATATTTCTTATGGTAGGCATACAAGCAGTAATACACATGGAGCAGAACATTGGACCACACTGAATACAGATACAGCATGTGAAAAATATTGCAATCATTACACACAGGATAGTCAGTAGTTTCCAGCCCCAGGCGGAAACAAGAGCCGAAAACCATCCAGAAAAAGTCCAAGTACCAGTCTCTGTGAGGATTTCTGCAGCAATTTTATGCAATTTAGATATTGCATCATATACTGAAGGTGAGTGATCAGGAATAAAAATACAGCAACTACTACCGATGATGCAACAAGCACCACCTCGGTCAGCTAATATCACATCTAGTACCATACGATTTTGGAGCGCTACAATCCTCGCAATTTGGAGCTCCTCAGTAATATTCCCAAGTGCCAGAGCTGCCTGATTGCTAACAGCTTCCACAACCCTAGTCAATCGTCTCACTTTCCTACTGTTTAACGCAGCACCCACAAAGGGGAACAACCCTAAATTAAAATCAACATATTGCTGCAGGCTAGAGTCCGTTTGGTCTACCTCATTTGTACTTATTGCCCTTTTATAACTATTGTTAATGATGTCATTGAACAGTTTAAAATCTCAGTGATATGATGCAGGGGCCAAAAACACAGGGGGTAATAGTAAAGACACATAACACACACCTGACCACCCAACAGGTAGTTGGTAATATCCATAGTTACCACAAACAAAATATGTATTATGTGAAGCTGTAAAACTACTATTATTTACACCCTCAATAGTTAAAATCAAGGTACAATCGCTTATCCCTACTGGAATTCGCCCAATGCTACGTATACATAAATCTGCTTTAGTTTTTGTAACAGAAATCACAAATTGTTCTTTCTTCTCACAGTCTTTTATATATGTGTGAAGACATATGGTATTGAAACATTGTCCGGTTGATACTCTTCCCATTCCCATTTAGTTCCTTTGGCTTAGGGATACCCATCTTTGTCTTGGTAGCATACTTTACTAAGGCGAAAAAGAAGTCCGCCCTCTGTACGTTTTCCCGATGCAAACAAAAGCTTGTACCAAGCTTGACAAGAACCATTGTGTGAAAAAGGAAGAGGAATGAAAGGTGTTCTTTCTTTCTTTTGATGCGCAGGTATCATTCCACATACCCAACAGTTAGTAGTATTTGTAACATTATGAGTATGATGCAACATCTGAATAAAAGTATTATTGAAGTACGATTGACGGTGCTTCTGCTCCTGATAGGGAAGCGTAAAGTAATAGTGACCCTCTGGTACTGGAGTAGTGGCAACAAAAAATTCACGAGCAGGAGACTTCTTTACAACAAACCAGGTGATTATTGCTATAACCAACAAAACAACAACAAACCCCATAGTACTAATGATCAGTTTGTTATTCATTTTAGCAACAGTGATAATCGACCCTTTCAGAAATGAATTAAAAACAATCGTTGGAGCTCTTATCCCTGGGCAGCCGTTGATTTCTTCACCACGGGCCAAGACGGGTGTCACTGTTCTAATGCATGGCTGATCCCCCCCTTGCCACATTGGCTCTCCGTTTCACTAACCCAGGGCGGTAGCTCAACCAGTTTAAAAAATAAATTAATCAGATTCTTTCCTCGGTCTCAAATTATATCGCGACACTCCAGACGTCGTATGGTCCGGGAAGACCTCTGCAGCTTCGTCAGGTGATATAGCACGGCCTTTCTCCGTAGTCAAAATCTCTTGATGATCGGTCAGCACAGCAGGTTCCACCAAGGTAGGTAGCACTCTCTTGCAGTGAGTACTATGGACCCAATTCTTTCGGTTCATCACTCAAACTGCTGTCCTTGTCGCAAGGAGCACCTGTTCTGGGCCTCGCCATCTTGGTTCCAAGCTGCTTGATCTTTCAAAGGACTTAATCATCACCTGGTCACCAGGTCGGAGTTCATAGTCTTCACCTGTAGATCTGTCAGGAAGTGCTTCTCGAACCTGTTGATGAATAGAAACCAAATTGTCGGTTAACTGTGCCAAATAATCATTCATCAGGACACAAGGTACATCATATACAGAATTTGGCTTAGGAACTTCCCAAATGTTCATTGGCCTCCCGAAAACCACTTCATATGGGCTAAGGTCCAAGTCGAGAGTGTGGCACTGACCTAATAGACAATAATGCCAACGGTAATGCATCCGGCCAAGTTAAGGATGTGGAAGCCTGCATCTTCGCTAACTTCAGCTTCAAAGTAGCATTATACCTTTCCACCAACCCTGCTGATTGTGGGTGGAAAACCGCATGGAACTTCTGTTTGATCCCTAATCCTTTCAGGACATACTTAATAACTTCCCCAACAAAATGAGGTCCGTTATCACTCCATAAAAGTCTGCAAACACCAAACCTAGGGAAAAATTATTTCAAAAGCACCTTCGCTGTGGTAATGGCAGTATTATCCTTTGTGGGATACGCCTCTATCCATTTACTGAAGGCACATACCACCACCAAGACATACTTTAAATTGTTGCAGTGTTCAAGCTGAATATAATCCATTTGTAGAACTTCAAAAGGTGCAGTTGGTGTAGCAAACCCTCCCGCAGGAGTACGTGTCCCTTTTCCATGATTGTATTGTAAACAGATCAAACAAGACTGTACTACTCTCTTAGCTGTACTGGAAATATCTGGATGCTCCCAAACTTGCGTAAGCAACTTCGTTATTGTTGAAGCTCCAACATGTGCCAGCCCATGTGCCATCTGAACCATAGGTTGTACAAAAGTTATAGGCAATTTCCATTTATCCATCTGCTTATTCCGCCAACAGCCCTCATCATCCAATTCTCCATCTTCAGACCATTGCTCATGTTCTTTCACAGAAGCAGATTTCTGTATATCTAATACGTCTTGTCTAGCATTATGCCAACGGTCAGCTTGTGACTTCACTACATACATAGAAGTAGTACTTCGCTGCATCGCAGTCTCACGTGCTACGTGGTCCACAACAGTATTACCTTGCCCTATCTTATCGGTCACTTTCTTGTGTGCACTACATTTCACAATAGCTAGTTTCTTTGGATATGTCAATGCAGTCAAGAGGTTATGCACTAATTCTCCGTGCATTATCTGCATCCCGTGGGATGTGAGAAAGCCTCTCTCCTTCCAAAGCAAAGCAAAATCATGAGCCACTCCAAAAGCATAGCGGCTGTCTGTATAAATGTTCACACATAAGTCAGTACTAAGCTCACATGCTCGTGTCAAAGCTATTAGTTCAGCTGCTTGAGCTGACTTCTGTGGTATACGAGCTTTCTCCACTACCATGTGTATTGTGGTGATTGCATATGCAGCTGAGGTCGTACCGTCTGGCAACTTCAAACAAGACCCATCAACCCACAATTCCCCGTCTACATCTGGAAGGGGCGTATCTTGTAAATCAATACGACCCTTTGTTTGTTCTTCGGTAAGGAATATACAATCATGTGTTTCTTGCAACTGAGGCTGAGTCACCGGATATGGCAACAAAGTGGCTGGATGTAGTGTTGCACATCTCTTCAGTGTAATGTGAGGAGCCAGCAATGTCAACTCATATCCTGTTATGCGAGCGCTAGTTAAATGTTGTGTCTTTGTTTGATTTAAAAGAGCATCAAACGCATGGGGTCCTAACACCAACAGTTTATGTGACAAAACTGTCCCTTCACTCTGACATATTGACACAGCTGTTGCGGCAACTGAACGAAAACACCCAGGCAACGCTCGAGCGACAGGATCAAGTACTGCTGAAAAATATGCACAGGGACGCTGCTTATCGCCATGTGTCTGTACTAAAACTGACAATGCACATCCATCTTTCTCATGTACGTAAAGTGCAAAAGGCTTCATGTAATCTGGAGTACCTAACACTGGTGCTGAACAAAGGGCTTGTTGCAGCTGCCTGAAAGCAGTCTCACATTCATCTGTCCATGGGAGGGGCATTGGAGTATCTTTAGTCAAAAGAGCTAGCAAAGGTTTGAAAATGTGTGAAAACCCTAATATCCATTGCCTACAAAAAGAAGTAAGACCAAGGAATGCATGAACACCTTTCTGAGTAGAGGGTACTGGTGTGTCTAAAATTGCTTGAATACGATCTGATGTGAGTGCACGGCCCTCCTTAGACAAAAGGTGACCTAAATAGGTTACCTTTGGTCTACAATATTGTAATTTCTTTCGTGACACTTTATGATGGTGTGAAGCAAGGAAAGAAAGTAAGGACAAAGTGCACTTTTCACATTGCTCAGGGGTATCAGCAGCCAACAAAATATCATCGACATATTGTATGAGAGCCACACCTTCAGGCAAAACAAAAGAATCAAGTTGTCCTTTTAACGCTTGACTATAAATACTTGGACTCTCCGTATAGCCTTGAGGAACTCTGCAAAATCTAAACGATCGTTTATTCAAAATAAAATCAAACAAATATCGGCTGTCAGGATGAATAGGGATCGAAAAGAAAGCATTCTTCAAATCTATCAAAGAGAACGTAGTTGCTGTCGGGGGAACCAAAGTAAGAAGTGTTGTGATGCCAGATACCACAGGATATTGTGGTATCACAATCTTATTGACTTCTCGTAAATCAATAATGAATCGGTAAATCCTGGTATCAGTATCCTTTTTCAGAATAGGAAGAATCCGACTGTTACAAACATTATACAGAACTTCCTCAACAACTCCAACTGCAATAAGATCATGCACAATTCGTGTGAGTGCTTCTTCGCCGTCCTGTGAAATTTTGTATTGAGGCAAACGTGGCACAACAGCTCCCTCCTTGACACTAATGTGTACCGGTGGAATAATCATTTGTCCCACATCAGTATCTGAAGTAGCCCACAAAGTACTAGGGAGTGAAGCTAATGCAATATCCTCTTTAACAAGACAAACTCTTTCCATCACAGGATGATTATCATTTAAAATAACACGCAGCCCTTCAGGAGAGCATCGTATTGTAGCCCTGAAATACTTGAGCATATCAATACCCACAATATTGTCTGGTGTATCTGGAGAAAGCAAAAAGGGACATGGAGCAGTAAATTTATCAACATGGAATGCAAGTGGTTGTGACAATGGGCTAGGGGAAGGTGTTCCATTGAAACCTATCGATGTAATGGTTAAGCCAGACAGGGGAGCCTTTGGAATCAATTGTTTAGACAAGGCGCTACGAGTAGCTCCTGTATCAACCAGAAACTGATCAGTAGAACCCAAAACATGTGCTGTAACATAGGGACCCCTCTAATCTACTGGAACTTCAACTGATTCCTTACCCCATCCTAGGCAATCCTATGCATAAGCAGAATCTTGGAAATCAGGCTGCACATGGTTAGACATCTGGTATTGGTTCCGTCTATCAAAAGTGTTAAACCCATCCTGCCCTCGTACATTAGCATCAACCCTAGCATGATCATTCGTGCTTCTTCTAGGTCCTGAATATCCTGAGCGATTTCTCATTTGTCCCCGACCACGTGAACACTGCTGAACACGTAGTGCTGGACAATCGGCAGCCCAATGCCCACATTTCTTACAATACGCACACTGATCAACAGACAAGTTCGAACGAGTGTAAGAAAAACCATAAGATCCACGTCCACCTCTATCACTACCTCTAAAAGGCGGACCATAAGCTTGAGCCAACATAACCTTTGTCTTTAATTCTTTAATCTTTTTATCCTTGCTACCTTTTGCTTCTAATTCCTGACGTTCATAATACTGAGCCATAGTCAAAAGAGAAACCGGAGTAGAGGTAGTCCATTAACTTTCACTAGCTTTTAGACGACTAGCTATTCCTGGTAATAGATTTGCGACATATTTATCATCAAACAAATGTCTGCCGTATCCTCTGACAATAACTGGCCGCTAAAATCATGAAATGCTTCTTCAAAGCGTGTAAAGAAATCAGAGACCGATTCATCTGCCTTTTGCTTACAAGGTGCTAAAACAGTCCAATCTATCTTTTTAGGGGGAATAATCGTTTTTAACTTAACTAATATGGCTGCAGGAAGATCTAGAATCAACTCATATGGCTTTTTCGCAGGTTCCCTATCCCCGTCCATCTGTTCTAATTCTTTCCATGACGCCCCAAAAACTGCACGATCATCAATTTTACGAACAGTTCTCCACATATCTGGCGGTAATATCAATCCGAAAAATAAATCAATGTCAGCCAAAGTCATAGTGCAAGAACTAATTGCTCCCTCAACTTCCTCATAAAAGGCGGCTGGATTTTTCCGATGGTCAGGTAATGCTGTTTTAAGTGCCATTACATCTGCCCTATTCCAAGGAGTATACACCCAATTATAAATAAAATAACCCTTAGCATCAACAGAAGTTTTATCATCACTTGTTCCCAATCCTTTAGAAGGAACATACAAAGGCACGGCCTCCCGCATTGGTTTCGCGTGAACTATCATTGTCTTATCTGTTCCGAAGATGGAAGCTTGCACCCCACCGGTCTGAGATGTCCATGCAACTACGCCCACAGCCCTTTTCTCCTCTTGCAAGCGGGCTGCCGTAACACATAATTTCACCAAGCGCCTGATTGCATCAGCCACCTGGGAGAAAACAAAAAGACCATCACGCATTTGCTTATGATCAGCTGCTACATCATCGGGCTCTAACTCATCAGAATATTTCTGATATAGTTCAATAACTTCTGAGCCAAATGCCTCAGTAAAATATAGCTGCTCCTTTTCCGTCCACCCTTTCATGTTGTCTAAAAGTTCAGAAGCAGATCTAAGCTCAGACGCACGGTCAGCAGGCAACATAGAGCGACTGTCTCACATCTTCTGTTGCTCCGAACTGGAGGCCTTAACTAACTCATGAGGGGCAGAAGGAACGACATACGAAGGTGGAGGGCGATCTAGTAACAAAAAATCATTAAGGATAGGATAGAGAGGTTGCCTAACGGTGTATTGGCCAGTTACCTGTAATTTACGTTCTTTCTCTTCTAGCTCCTTTAAGTCATTTATTTCTTTCTTTCTCATTTCCAATGCTTTCACACATACATTCTTCCGCTGCTCTTTCTCAAGCAAGGCTTGCTCACGCTTCACTCGTCCACGCACTTCTTTCTCCCACATTCGTACACAGTCAAACATATCTTGCCTAGACTTTCGCTTACACATACATTGTTCTACATAATCAATCTTTCGCAAATCAAATGACCCTTGCATAGGCCAACGTAACTCAGGATCCGCACAAGTGTATTTATTCCATAATGTGCTGTACATTATAGAAGAAAGACCATGTTTAACATACATATCTCTATTGGGCGTCCCCTCTGGGGGTGCCGGTTGCGATTCTTCCAGTCTCAAATTGGTACCATTACAAAAGCAACACATCCTACGAAGTGCGCTAAAAACAACTTGCCAAAAATAGTGCAGAATATGCAATATTATAATCAAAGTAGCACTTAAGGTGCCGTTCAAATCAAAATTAAATTGGAGAAAATTCTCCTCATTACCTGCCTATATAAATTGCAATTTATATATCAATTCAAAGGACACAAATTGACTAGTCACCCAAAACACAAGAGCCACAGTAAGTAGTGCTAAACTACATCACCAAACAAAGGCATCAAAACCCACAGCAAGTGCCGTAAAAACGACTCTTACCAATCACAGTGTGCCCAAATTCCAACTGCCAAGTTCTAAAATCGACCAAATGGTCACTGCATGACGAATGAACAAAAAGACTCTCAGTCGAGGACCGGCGCCACCTGGATGGTCAAATCAGAAAGAAGGGAAAAACGCCGTGGTTGCCAAGACTCGTGTCTCCTCAGGCATTGATCGTCCGCAGCGAGATCCCAATCCTTCGTCGCAACCAATCCGTTGGGCATCCGAGTCGCCGATGAGTCCCTGTTCGGGTGCCAATTTGTTGAAGTAAGCCTCAGCAAGGCCTACTAGTGCAAAGGGGTTCACCTTTCTCTGCACAAAATCCCCAGACCATGTAGGAAGAAGTTGGCACAGAAACTGAAATAAAAGACAAAGTTTATTAACCTCATGAGGTGGTACTACAGTTCAAACAGCACCCTTCGGTAATGTTTGAAGTAGCACATTGAACTGAGAGAGCATGGTCCTTTTGTACCCACGCAGGGGCTAAAAGGAGGTGGTACAATTATAGAAGCAAGACTTGCATACATGTAAGGTCATGTGGAAATGCACAGTCGACAGGTAGGAGGAGCTAACAGTTTTCAAGGACTAATAGCTGCAGACCTTACTGAGCATGTGCGAAGTGGGAGATGCTAAATATAACTTGTCACTAGGCATATTTTCAAGAGTAGTTAACAGAAAGGTAGGACAGAGCACATGGCGAGCACATGGCTGCATGTGGCAGAGAAAATGGCTGCCATGAATACAAAATGGATTCCGTGAAATGTTCACAATAGTTACTAAATACAAGATGTCTTCTGCTAATGCTTAATCTAATCGCTGCTAGACTACAACACCCTGGTCACCCACAAATATTTTAGACAGATGCTGGTGGTTACTGATTCTTGGCTGTGCCCTGGGTACTGCTTACCAGTCCCAGGGGCAGTGCTCTGTGTAAAGTGGATATGCGAATTAGGCTAATTATAATTGGCAGGATCAACCTACCCATAAGTCCCTAATATATGGTAGGGCATGTAGGTTTAGGGACTACAGCATAGGTAGTGCATAGGTGTACTGCTGAGGTGCCCAGTGTCATTTCAAAGGAAGGCCAGACTTGCCAGCTGCTTTTAAACTAAAGTTGTATACTTTGGAATTAAAAGTCCTTGCAAAGTCTTAAACTACCTTATTTTTACATATGAGGCATCCCTAATGTGTGCCCTATGTACCCCTAGGGTTGGGTGCTATGTAACTGTAAGCAGAGACCTTACAAATTTTTTTTTATAAGACCTGGTGTGATAAAATCGTCAATGTTGTTTTACCCTCACTGTAGTGAATGGCCTCAATAGGCTAAAATGGGGAGACTTTATTTTTTATTAACCAAGTCCATGTAAGTGCCAGATACCTTTAGTTTGGTATCAAATTAATAGTTATAATACATTTGACAACTCACAAGTGTTGGATTTAATATAACTAGTTCAGGTAAAGGGTTTTGAAACTCTGCCTGAAAGTTGCCACCTTCAGCTCTGTAGTACCCTTCTCTGATTGGCCAGCTTTTGACAGCCTGGCCAGACTGCCTTGATGAGGTGTGAAGTGGCCTGGGCTGAGCACAAAGGATGTGCCTTGTGAGGAGATCTACCTCAGAAGATGGTGAAACAGGATGAGGGAGAGTAGCAAAACTGGGGCCAGATGTAGGTAGAAACGGGATTGCGAGTCGCAATACCATATGCAGAATGGTGTCCCTGACACTATCTGCGAATCACAAGGGGGTCGCAAAGACCCAACTCATTACTATTAATGAGGTGGGTTGTAATTTGCAACCCCCTTGCGATTCCCTGCACTCACAGGGATGGTGGCCTGCTGGAGAAAGCAGACCACCATGTCTGTGACTGCTTTTTTAATAAAGCTGTTTTTTTTTAATTGCAGCCCGTTTTCCTTAAAGGAAAACGAGTTGCAATACACTTGGGAAAATGAAACCATTTGGTTTCATTTTTTCAGAGTAGGCAGTGGTCCATAGGACCACTGCCTGCTCTGAAAAAAATATTTTCAGAGCCATTCACAAAGGGGAAGGGGTCCCATGGGGACCCCTTCCCTTTTGCGAACGAGTTAGCACCCACTTCACATGGGTACTAACTGCGAATTGCTTTGCGACTGCGTTCGTGGTCACAAAGCAATTCTGCATCGCGGTGCGAATCACAAATAGGAAGGGGAACACCCCTTCCTATTTGTGAGTCGCATGTGCATCGCGAATTTCACAGTTTGCGCCATGCAAAACATTGCCTACATCTGGCCCCTGGTCTTCAAAGGCAGGGAAGGACATTTGGAGCAGCTCAGGACCTCCCCCACTACCTTCAACCCCAGACAATTAGGTGCCCTCTTGATTAGATTAGGAGAGGGCAGGACAGGAGAGAGGTGTGTTTAGGACTTTTAGGTACACCAGGCGGTGGTCTCAATGAGATCAAACCTCCAAAAATCACTTTCAGCCATGTTGAATTTTTGAATAATGTTGCTCCCTGGAATTGATTTTTGCCACACTTCCCAGGAAGTGGTCATCAAAGGGGGAAGGATTGTGCCTGTGATTGGACAACCAGGACCCCCCTGCTTTCCACCCAGTAGCAAGAATAAATATGGCAGATCTGCACCCACACCTCAGGTCCCTAGAACATCAGAAGAAGAAGGACTGCCCTGCTGGACCCCTGACCTGCACCTGGACACTGCACTCTGAAGGACTGCACCAGCTGCACACTTGGGCTTCACCATCAAAAGAAGGGACTCCCTGCTAGCTACAGGTAAAAACTAGCTAACAAGAGTCCCCTGCATCAAATCCTGAAGTAACTGAGCAGCTCACCAGTGTGGATATTTTGGAGTTTGAGCCAGGTGCATTCTGGGATTTGAAGTCCTAACCATCAATGAGCAACCTAGAGATTCAGGAACCTTGGTGTGAGCTGTGCTGTGGACTCCTAAAAAACCTTCAAAGGCCTTCTGGAAGACGATCCAGAAGTTTGGAGTAGGTTGGAGAACTTTTTGTAAAACACTCCGTAACGGGACCAACCCGCCGCAGTGAGTTTTGCCAGCTTGTCTCAACCGTAACCCGGCCTGACTTGCAGCTTCGTCTGGCTAAAAAGCTCCTGAGTCCCGCACTTCCAGGGCTTCACTGTGACTCTGAGAAAAGTAATCCGACAACCGTGCATTGAAATTGGCTTGCTGTGGAGGGTCGATCCCAGTCAGATGGAAAAAGCTACAAAAATTGACTAAGTCTGAATGTAAATAGTTGACCGTGACTTCCCGTGCAGCATATTTGAGGAGGGCTCCAGGGACATCAGTTAAAGATTCAGCTTTTGCTCAGATGAAGATTTTCATCCTGAAAAATCGTCTAAGTCCAAATGTAGAAATCTTCACCAAGGTCTCATGCAACACGTATCCGAAGAGGGCTCCAGGAAGGTCGGATCGGACTTGTGACTTCGTCACCCTGAAGAAAATTACTAAGTCTAAAGGTACATTTTTGACTGAGACTTCCCGCTTGCTGTAGCCAAGCAGGGCTCCATCGCAGTCGGCCTGAAACTTTAACTTTGCCCCGGTTGAGGTGCGATCAGATTGGTGCTTTTTGTTTATATGAGCTAGAAAACATAAATTCAATAAAAAAATCATATCTCCGGTTCCCCTTATCCCATTTTACTTGTTTTGGTATTAAATTAAAGATATATATATTCCCTATTTATATAAATTGGTTTGGGATTTTTAAACTGTTTCCTGTATTTTATTTAATTACTGCTTTGTGATACTTGAATGCTTTACAGACTATGGACATTGGTGGTAAATACCGAATACCGCCGCGGTGACTGCCGCCAACATACCACCACGGAGGCGAACAAACATCTGCCAAATTCTGACATACACACAAAACCAACATAAACCAGCCACAACCACAAATCCACCAGACCATAAGAAGGCGATAACTGTCGACACCACACAGGCAAGACGTTGAGCGTCCTGGTGAAAGTGGGAGTGTACACACCATTCAGGAGACACAGGCACAGGGGTCAGGGACAGTCGGAGGACATATGTGTGCCAGGGGAAGGCCAGGCCCATGGAACCAACTGCCCAGGAGTCACTCACAAATGTTCTGGGGGCATAACAACAATCCCAGGACAGGATGGGTCAGGTGAGCAACATCAAGCAGGAGAACCAGCGGCTGCAGGGGGAACACCACCAGGAGATCATGCAACAATTGCAAGCCTTGAATACCACCATGGCCACCATTGCAGGGGTGCTGAGTGACATGGTGAACATCATGTGTGAGTACACAAAATACCAGTGGGCCCCTTCTACCAGCCAGTGTACTGACCAGCCCTCCAAATCTGCTACAGCTAGTGGACAGAAGGCCATACCACAGGACTCACAGGCCACCAGCACTCCTCCCCCTGTAGAAGGTGAACCATCCTGCAAACGTTCCCTGCAACCCATACAGACACCAGAGACAGTTGCCAATACAAAGACCACTGCCAGGAAATGAGCTCCACAGAATGTCCCCCTTGTGTTCCACTAATTCACCTTGTTCACTTTGGACTGCCATTGCTCCCCTACCTATGGCCCCATGGACACAGGACCTGTGCTACAAATAGACTGGCCCACTACACTGGACTTTTCCCAACCATCACCTTACACTATTGCACTTTCCAATGTATTTATCTACATCAAATGAAGACCTTTGAACACAACTAGAGTAATAGTGCTTTATCAGTAAGAAATGTGCAATGGATTGAACTGCATCAAAATGCATTAACCTGTGCAAATGTCCTGTTATGTGTTAATCCATTCAACAAATGTGTTCCAGCAGTCTGTAGACATCACATCAGTACACTATTGTGATGACACCAACATCTGCAATATGGGAAGGCATTGGTGACAGTCGATTGGGATGCAAAGGTAATGACTTGCGCAGCACAGCAGCCACACAGCACATTACTAAAATGGAGACGTATTGCTCAACAGTCTTACTAGAGCGTCATTGGAACTACGGCTGAATATGTGTCCTGTTGTCCACATCCTCCTTCTCTTCCTCCTCCTCACTGTCCTCAGTACCCAGTGCTGCCACAGGTGCATTCACACCCCCTACTCCTGCAGATAGGGTTCATGGCGTCGGAGGGCCATATTGTGCAGCATGCAGCAGAACACCAAGATCTGGCAAATCTTTCTTAGGGGAGTAGTATAGGGATCCACCTGTCAAATGGAGACCCCTAAACCTGGCTTTCAGAAGACCGAAAGTGTGTTACACAATCCTCCTGTTACAACCATGTGCATCATTGTATCTATTTTCAGCCCCTTTTCTTGGATTCCTAACAGGGTCAACAGCCAGAACAGGTTTCGGTAGCCAGAGTCACCGGGAAGGAGTGAGGGACACACATTAGCCATGCACAATGACATACACTGGGTGGGGAATCAAGCTCACCTATGAGCAACACTCTGTGCCTCTGTAGTCATGCAATCACCTGTGGGACATTTCTATTCCACAAGACATAGGCATCATGCACAGATCAGGATACTTGGCAGTGGTGGGGGAGATGTACTGGTCAGCAAGGCACACTATCTGGACATTAGGAGAGTGGAAACTCTTCCTATTCCTGTACACCTGTTCATTTACCGTGGGAGGGATTACAGCAATATGGGTCCCATCAATGGGCCAAATCATATGTGGTATGCATCCCATTGCGTAGAATCCAGCCTTCAAAGTGGGCAAATCATCAACCTGGGGAAATGCGATGTAGCTGCTCATGTGTTTGAGCAAGGCAGCCAGAACCCTTATAAGCACAATCGAGAACACTGGCTGTGACATTCCTGCAACCAAGCCCACAGTCACCAAGAAAGAACCAGTTGACAGGAAATGGAGCACTGACAGTACCTGCAGAAGAAGGGGAATTATTGTGGTGCCGCAGATAGCAGGTATCAGCTCAGGCTCCAATTGTGCACACAGCTCTGTGACTGTCCAGTCAATAGGTCAGTATGATGTAGCCAAGTCCACCAGGGGTCTGTATATGGGTGCTTTGATAGGCTGGATTGTCTGGTTCATGGTGTCCCTCTGTCTGTGTTTCATCTGCAGGTCAGTGCCCATCAGAAGAGGGGTTGTGGCGTGCCATCGCCAAGGACGTGAGGGCCCTGGGGGTTCAAAGCTGGCGGAGCACCCACTGCAGGAAACAGTGGGAGGACCTGAGACGCTGGTCCTGGAAGACTGCGGTGGCCAAGCTGGGGATGGCCTCCCAATGACAGACGGGGCCCATTGGAGCCTGACCCCCCTAAGGGCCCGCATACTGGCGGTGGCCAATCTTGAGTTGGATGGGCTCTTGAGGGCAGCATAGCTGCCACAAGGGGGTGAGTACAAACTGTGTGGTATTCATTTTTTGTTGCCTGCCATGGGATTTGGGTGCAAGGTTGTAGTCAGTGGATGCCAGTTTACCCATTCCTGTGTGGTCCTGCTTAGCTTTGTAGGGTGATATGCATTTTTGGTATTGCTAGGTAGCTAGAGTACCATGGCAGACAGGATTTAGTTGGTCCCAGAAGGTTTGCAGATGTTAGTGTTTGGGTTCCTTCCTGCAGTAGCACCTACGCAATGGTTTGTCACAGTGGTCCATACTGTGCATTGTAGGTCCCAAGGAGTAAATGTGATGTGTATGCCATCTGTGATGTTGGTGTTGTGATTGACCCTGTGCTCCCTTTCTTTCTCCCCCCTCTCCTTTTGTCATCCTGTCCATGTGTGCATTAGCATCATCTGGCGAAGGAGCAGGGGCACTGGTGAGTGAGGGAGCTGCAGCCCACGGGACCCAGGAGGCAGAGCCACCGACGCTGTGAGGACCAGTGGTTTGGAGTGCAAGGGGAGCACCAAAGGGGAGACTGGAGCTGATACAACTGACTCTGATTCCTCCTCCGATGGAAGATCCCTGGTGGTGGCGAACCTCTCTGGGAACACCCCAGCTACAAGATCTTCCACCACACCCCACACTAGCACTGCTCTCCCCGTAGCCCCCCACCCAGTCGCCCGTGCCCACTTACCCAGGAGTGTGGGTGTCTCCTTTGCCCCAGGCACCTCAGGCCCTGCCCCAGTCAGCCCTGCTGCCCTCAGTGAGGAGGCTATTGACCTCCTGAATTCCATCTCTGTAGGGCAGTCAACCAAAGTGCATGCCATCCAGGGGCTGGCACCTCAGATGCATCAATGCAATGCCTTGCTGGAGGGCATACGCGGTAGCTTGGCGGCCCTGCAGAGATAATTTCCGGTTATGGCCTCCTCTCTGACAGCAGCCAGTGCCCCTATTTCTTCTGTTACTCCCCCAAATACCTCTTCCCAGTCTCTGTCTCCTCTCCCCAACCCATCCCACACACACATTCTGACAAGCATGCATCCAAACAACAGACAGGACTCGCACAGACAAACACAGGCAGCACACTTCACCACACAAGCACACACACAGATGTACACACAACAACATCCTCTGCCTCCACTGTCTTCCCCTCCTCCTCCTTCGTAGTCACATCAGCATTCACACCTGCATGCACTAAATCATCAGTCCCAGATCCTGCCACCTGTACAGCCTTGTCCACAGTCAACACAACAGCAGACACGCAGATATCCACCCCACACACCACATGCGCAATCACCACCAACATCACCACCACATGCAGCACACCCACCTTACTTGCAGATACCACCACAACATCCATCCATATGTCCTGTTTATCCTCCCCACCCTGTCTGACCCCCCTCCAAAGACACATAAATGCTCCCACCCATCAGCCATCCACCTCACACACGTACACTATCCATGCACACCTCCTCTTACAACCACTTCCCCTACCTCCACTCCCATTCTTCCTCCCACACCCCGCCCCACTAATCCTAAGAAGCTTTTTCTTTCCCACCTTGACCGCTTCCCTATGCCATCCCCCCATCCTGCCCGTAAGAGAAGAGTCCCCTTCCCCCAGCCCAGTCCCTCCAACTCCTCATTTCACTCTTGTTCATGCCCCTAAGAGTTCCCCTGCCACTAAGGGGAACAAAATTGGCACTCTGGTTCCCTGTCCAAAGGCCACTCCTCTGTCTCCTACCCAGAAGGGCAAGGACCCGCCCCCTCCAAAACTCAAGTCTAAGGGCGCCCCTCCTAAGATGCCCCCCCCACACACACTCTGGCCCCAGAGGTGTCTACCTACATGTCCATGATGCCCCTCCCCAGTGGAGTGCCAGTGTTGTCAGCAGTCATGTTGGGCCCTTGGACGTTGCCCTGTGGGTATTTGTGAACTTTGGACTGCCCAAGTGGCCTGCTTGTAAATATGTTTTTTTATCATTATTTCTATTTACGCTCATTATTCAACATGATTACAGTGGTTGGGCAGAGGTATGTGTCCTAGCGTTCTTTGCACCTGGGTACTGTTGCTGTCAATTTTACTTTGCAGATTGCTCTGGGTGTGTGGCATGTGTGTATGGTGTGTGTTGTGTGCTTGTGTGTCACTCTCCCCTCCCTCCCTTGTGTGCTAGGTGGCTGTACTCACCGTTGTCGTCTTCGTCAGCGTTGGTGCTCCTGGATTGCCATCGCTTGGTATAGCATTGGGAAGACTTCCAGTTCTGATTCCATGGAGGCCGCAGAGTCCTCTGTAGTCCTGGAGGTGAGTGTCTCCTTTTATATGATGTGTTTCCACTAGGCTTTTGGTTGCGTTGCTAATGCCCTGGAAATCCTGGCGATCTGCTTTGTCATAATATGGTGGGTGGGTCCTTGTCTTCCGCCTGCCTGTAGATGGCTACCACCATGGTCAGTAGTCATACCGCACTGGCGGTTGGGGTGGTATATTGGCTGTTTATGGGAGGGATCACTGCCATGGCCATAATTTGGCAGTCACTATCGCTGGCATGGCGGTTACCTGACCGCCAATGTCATAATGAGGGCCTTTGTCTCCAAAGTTAAGCTTTGTTGCTCATTGCCAAGCTACCAAGGTTTGAGCTGGAGTTAATTTATTGAGACCTAATTGAACCTATTGGGGGTTAGTGGCATATTTCTAAGTGTAGGTACTTACCTGCCCTTACCAATAATCCACTTTCCGACATTTATGGTGTGCAGTGGTGGGATCTAGTACTTGTGTTCAGTATCACACTACAGTTTTAAGTAAAGCAAATTCAATCCTTTGAATTGAACTAGTGCAAAAATTGTTTTTGATTTTTAATTTGGATTCATTTCAAATATTGCATTTTTGCGATCTTTCTAAATTCTTGATTCCAGGTTTTGCAAAAAGATTTTATTGACACAAAATTAGGGAACCATGGAGCTTGATCTGGCTAGCAAGCCCACAATGACAGTAGTCAAGCTTAGGGGGTTGTGTACTGATAGGGAGTTGCCTGAAGCCACTAACCTCATGAAAAATGTTTTGGTTAAATACCTGACAGCCTGGGCAGAGGCCCAAAACGTAGGCACAGACGAAGCTCCGGGGAGGAAGAAGTAGGGGAGGATGCCAGCTCCAACCACTAAGGGGAGGGAGGGTAACTGAGCCTTGGCGAGAGTGAGGAAGACCGGTCCTCACTACACACAGTTACCAGGGCCGTACCCAAATCTAGTTGGGAGAAAGGGGTCCTTCAGAAGGAGGGAACCTGTCCCTTAGAGAAAGAGAGCTGGAGGCCCAGCTAGCACAACATACCACCGCCGCGGCGGATATCCGCTAACCATACTGACAACATCGGAGGAACAAGTATTGGCAATCATGCATCCTGAGGGCCTGGCGAGAGTAGCAGGAGGACTTGACTCTGGCAAGTCAACTCTCCATTTCTATCACCCCCATACCTGCATGCCATCACATACCCCTACCCTCACTCCCATCACTCCACTACTTCCCACACCCCCATCACATCTCACTCATTCCAATGCCAATCCCTGCATGCTCTACCAATGCATGGATACCCCTCACAGCCCTGCATGGACACCCATCACTAACGCATGCACACTAGAGACAATCAGCTAGCCCACCAAATAACAACTCATACAAGGCAAAGCTGCCAGGGCAATAACAAACATAGAGACAATAACAAACATAGGGGGAAACCCAGCCATGCACCGGAGAAGAGGTGCCAGCAACATACAGTCCCCCCACAGAAGAGGCCTACAGTGATGACAGCAGCTCTGGTCACCTGGATCTGGATGACCAACCTGACCCATCAGGGACCTTAAGACAGTCAGTTACCCAGCCACAGTCTCACACCACCACAGAGCCTCCCGTCAGGAAACACCACCACAGCACCCACCAGGGGGCCCATACCTCTGTCCCCAGGACATGTCAATCAGCAGTGTGTCCACCACTACAGGGACCCCAGGCCACCCCACAAACCCAGGACAATCAGGGGACCTGGGGTCAGTGGCAGTGGCAACACGGTTCAGGGGACAGAGGCACAGGACAACAGGGAAGCTGGTAGGACTGCTCTGTGACAGGGGGAGGACAGGCCAAGGGAACTGACCCTCCAGGAGGCACTAAACGTGATCCTGGGAGCCTACCAACATTCCCAGGATATGCTGGGCCAGATTCTGGACAAGATGCAGGAGAGCATGTGGCTGCAGGAAGGACAGTACCTGAGGATTAGGGAGGACTTGAAGTCCATTAACACCACCCTGGTCTCAATTTCAGGGGTGCTGGCAGGCATTTCCAACAGTGTGAGGGAGGCAGTGGCACACCACCGGTCCCTGGACACTAGTCTGACTACTGAACAGCCCCACGCTGCTGCTAGTGGACAGGAGGCCCCGCCACAGGACCAACAGGCCACCAGCACCCCTCTCCCTGCAGAAGGTGAACCAACCCGCAAACGTTCCTGCGATCCAGGCAGAAGCCAGAGACTATTGCCAAGACACCCACCAGGAAATAAGACTCTCCCAATTGTCACCCTTTATGTCCCACTCTGTCACCCTCTCCACCTTGAACTGCCATTGCTCCCCTTCCTATGCCTTCTTGGACACTGCACCTGTCAGACAAATAGACTGGACTCAACCTTGGACTTTCCTCCATCATCAACCCAGCCCATTGCACTACCCCCACATGGCGGTGCAAGGCAAGGTTGTGCAAGGTTGTGCAACATACAGCATGCGACGATGATGTGGCAGACCTTCTTGGGTGAGTAGCGCAGAGATCCACCAGTTAGATGGAGGAAATGAAACCTGGCCTTCAGGAGGCCGAATGTCCTTTCCATTATCCTTCTTTTTCGCCCATGTGCCTCATGGTAACGTACCTCTGCCCTTGTCCTGGCATTCCTCACAGGGATCAGTAGCCATGAGAGGTTCGGGTAACCAGAGTCACCTGCAAATATCATTAGCCACACACTCACCCTTAGGGCCCACAACATACCCATACACCAACATCCACTGGGAGGGAACCAGGGCTCACCTAGTAGCCACACCCTGTGCCTCTGGAGTTGGGCCATCACATTTGGTATGCTGCTATTCCTCAGGCTAAAGGCATCATGCACAGACCCAGGATACTTAGCATTGACGTGGGAGATGTACTGGTCCTCCAGGCACACCATCTGGACATCCATGGAGTGAAAACTCTTTTGATTTCTGAAGACCTTTTCATTCTGCCGTGGGGGGACAAATGCAATATGTGTTACATCAATTGCTGCAATGCTGTTGGGGATATGTCCCATTGATTAGAAGTCAGCTTTCACTTTGGCCAAATCCTCCACCTGGGGCAAAGCGATGTAGCTGCACATGTGTTTAATCAGGGCAGACAACACTCTGTTCTGAAGGATACAACTACCTGTGGAATTCTCACATTAGGAATTCTCCCAATGCGCCAGCATTCAACGGAAAATCTTCTTCCCAGCACTCCACATCGACGAGGACAACACAATTGCATGGCTCTACACGCAACTCCACCTGACGTCACCATGGCAATAATAGGTCCTCGCCGGCGTGCTGAAGTCAGTTCCCTTTTTTCTGTGCCTTCATTGCTAACGGTTTTCTCCTAGCTCTAGTTACTGTTTTGAAGTTGTCCTTTTTGTCTCTGGTTACGATATCTCCTCCTAGAAAGTCGACATTTAAACCTTACCGGGAATGCGGGGGACGCATGTCGGTTACGGACCCTCATGATGACTGCCTTTGGTGTCTATTTTCGGAGCATGACATGGAGGAGTGTGTGTCCTGCCAAAGCATGATTCCGAAGGCGCTAAAGGAGAGACAAGCCAAACTCTTTCTGGCTAAGGCTAAGAAAGGGCACAGAAGTTATCGCAGATCATCTTCACATACTTCTTCGAAGAAGCATAAAAAGTGGCATAACCTGACTATCGGCATCTTTCGACTAGAGGTCATTCACAATCCAGGTCTCCATCTAGATGCCGTTGTGCGACGTGGGAGGTTGGTCCTGTGGTGACTCCACATCCTCAAAGCCCTCAGGCTTCTTCAGCGACATCGGTCTTCAAGGTGGTTGCACCCCAAGAGAGTCCTCGCTTTTTACCTGGGGTGCAGAATTCTGATGCCCAGCCGGTGCAAGTGCCAAAGGAAGATCAGCGGTATCCTGCCTTCCCTGCTTGGGGAGTGTATCCCGTGGCATTTTTGAATGCCATGTTCAACATGTTCAATGCTATGGCCCCTGCTGGTGCACCGGCTGGTCCCACGGGTCCCTTTGCATTCTCATTGGGCCCTCCGGCACCTTATAAGTTGGGTGCCGGTTTGACGCTGATAACTTTGCCTCATAGGCCTACGGCGCTGTTGACATCGCCTCCTATGACGGTGATGCCACCTCATACACAGTCGACGGCGATGACGGAACCTTAGGTGTCAACGGCACCGGATGGATCCTGATTGGATCGTAGTGTGTCTCCTTCTTCTCTTGGTCCGCGTCTATCAGTCATCGACGTCGGCTTACTCAGTGTCGACGCTGAGATTGGAGGCCAAGTTGAGGTGGTCAGGAAGGTGGCAAATTTCTTGGACCTTCCATTGCCGGCTCCTGAGGTTAGAACAAATATTTTCACTGAGGTCCTGCATCCTTTTTCAGCTTCAGCAGAAGCCTTGCTTCCATTTAATGATGTGTCGCGTGGGCTCTCATTATTCTAAATGAGACTACTGGATTTCTAGGTAGCAGGATCTATAACGGTGTGGGGGACTGAGTCTGACCCACGTGTAAAGAACTCTGTCACCCTAAATCCGGTTTTTGCTCCGGCTAACTAGCAGTGCCTCATTTCTCCCATGTGGAAGGAATGATTCGGCAGCCGAGCGCATTACATCTTTGGAACTTCTCAGGGAAGTCTTGGTTACTCAGATCCAAACCAACTCTCTTATTTCCAATATGATCTCATATACAAATGACAAAGACAGTATAAGTTTTATATAATGTTTTAATAAAACGACTGTATTTTAGATATTAAGGCGTGAGCCGCAATAACCAGAACGATACAACACAGTAGGATTAAAATAGTCACCAGGAGAGTAAAACATAAGAACAAAGCTATCATATTGTCTAACAGTTTCTACTCTCCCTCTGCTTGTTCTATTTAGAGCACAGCATGTTAAGCTTCTAGCTTGCCTATTAGAATCACTGTGGAGACATCAGCCCTCATACCTGAGCAAAGACCTGTGATCTTGGTTCAGCATCTGCAACGAGGCAGTCAGCGTCTAGTTGTGGTTCCCTGGTCGGAATCTCCCTCTTGCGTGTATTGGGACAAGGAAGTGATTTTATAACTAACATGTCATCGTGATCACAAAATGTCCCTACGCAGGAATGCCAAGTCTAAACTCCTACCACGTCTATCGGCAATGTACCAGACTGTATCCTTGACTGAGGCACAGAGTAAATATGTTATGGAGAACTCCAGTGCTGAAGTAGGCAAAACAGTGTGATATGAATAAAAAACAACACCGTAGAACTGGTTATTTGAAAAATAACAGTACGAAGCCTAATAAAAAGCATATAGAGCAAAGTGCACAGAGGCTCTAAGCTGTCAGCAAATGAATAAAATATATTCAGGGCAAAGTGCACAAAGGCCTAAAGCCTGAAGCTAAAGCGCAATGAATACGTAAAACTAACCACACTACACCCTCCCCTTGTTGTTAGCAAGTGGTTCCAATAATATAAAAGGATGCCCTAAATATAAACTATACCTAAAACAATTATTTCGACAAGGTGAGAAGACAACAAAGTCATAAATTTAGGTAACATGTGATCATAAAGCCAAATTCAATATAGTGTCAATTTCGTAAAAATCCAATCGTCAGATAGAAGCAATAGAACGCAGGAGTTCCTCCACTTCGATATATGTCAATATCGGAAGATCCACGCCACAAAGTACCATGGAGCAGGTGTGATCCAAAGCCCCAAAACCATTCAGGGCGGCACCCCGTGCAGGGCCTATGAAAGAGACAATACCATCTTCCGCCAGGAAGGGAATCTCATAAACTGCCTCACGAAGCAAGCGCATCCGTAGTGCACAAGTCTGGGAATGAGCCCTAATCGGGAACATCAACAGATCAGTATCGACCATTGGAGGGCGCTGCAATGAGAGACAGAGAGCCAGTGCATGTTCAAACGAGCACCAAAGGCATCGAAACACGGGTTGCACACAATCCAAAACCGGTCTGAATGACAGAGACCCGTCACACTCCAAATGTCCCAGGAGTGTTGCTCCAAAATGCTGCATCATGCGTTCACGACACAGCTGCGCTGACGGGAGCAGCAATACAGGATCTCGTCGTGACGGGACAGCCATTGCGAAAAAATAGCAACAACAGCAAGACTCCTGCCAATAAAGCCAAAGTAATCGGGAAACCCCCAAAAATGCTTCCGAAAATAGAATGTATAGCCGAAGGTATCAAACCGAATATGGAAGAGAAGGTATGAGCAAAACCAACACCAACGACTTCGAAAAAATTTGCAATACCAGCAGTGCTGGATGCATTAAATATACGTCCCACAAGTTCACCAAAGTGATTTGGAAAGTTAGTATTCAAAAGGGACTGTATCTCCGCCGATGACCTTGCCACCTGAAGTGCGTAGGTCTCGCTAGCAGATGTAAGGGCCACATGCTTTTGAAACAATAAAGCTTTTAGCCGACTCAACTTGTCGAAATCAACCTTGGAAGTAGCAATATGAGGCCAGATGTCCGCTACCTCCCTAAATTGAGTGGGGGGAACAACACATTCCCGCAGCACGTAACGGCCTTGTTGACAACGACGATGTAAACTATTCCGGCATGCATGCCACAGCAGCGTTCGCTGTTAAGAACAATGTAACTGCCGTTAGAAAGCACCTGGAAAGTGTTTTTAAAAACCGGGACTGGAACTCCCTTCGGATAACAAGCTAAGTTAGCAATCGAAGCGTTACACGCCCCGTGCAAGGACAGCTGTTTACAAACCATTGAATGGCTGACAGAAGCTTCGCATTCGCTGCCGCTAAGTAAAACCTCCTTCAAACCATTAACACATCTGTACTGAAAGGGAAGGTCCCACACCTCGTGTATGTAACTGTCTCCCAATAGCTCATATCTACCCACCGGAATGTGCTTCAAACACGAAGTAAATTGCAAAGTAGAGATAGGCAAATTAATAACCCCATGAATCAACCATTCAGCTGACGGAATCTCAGCTACCGTGAAAGGCAGTTTCTCTAATTTCTCAATATTTAACATAACATATTTCGCTTCCTTTTTAGCCATCAGTTATTGTTGACGAGTCAAACTAAAAGAGATAAAGATCTCTCTGGCACGAACGTGCTGCCATGGAACGCGACCCGCCTTCAAGGTCTGAAGAGTCCAACCCAGCTGCATGATGGACCGCGTCTGACTCTGCCCATGATATAAAGAAGACATGTCCGATTTAATAATGTCAATGGCAGATGAAACAATGCTGTCAATTGTGTAAACACTGTCAGAAAGGGTATGCATGCCATTATCAACAACAGACAAAGTCTGCATCAGATTTTCCTGATCAATCTGCCTCAACCGGGCTGCAGCCTCTTGTTGTGAAAGCTTCCAAATCTCATTATAAACCTCGTATAAGAACCTTTTCTTCCGTGGTACTTTGGGACCTGACAAAAAATCTTGTAAATCAGTATCATTAGACAGTAACGTGAGATGTGACTTAACTGCATCCAGCGTGGATGACTTCAACCATTGCTGACAAAGCTTCCCCACACTGTATGTAGTTATAATATCAGCATGTTCTGGTGATACGTAACGAGGGTCTGCCCTACTAGTCCTGAACCCCCCTGAAGAGGTGACAAAACGTTGATGACACACATTAGTGTCTACAGGCCATAATAACCACCCGCCTGGATGTAACGATGAAGTGTTAAGCGTACCATTCTGGACCCAATGCTTAAAGTCACTAAAAGTAGCATTCACATAGTGCTGCCAATTTGTTAATTTAGAAGGGACAGGTATACTAGGCAAAGTCAACTCCCTAATTGTCGCTAAGCCCAAACAGCTAGTCTGTTGTACTGTGTCATTGAGGAAAATCATCTGCACAGGGATAATACATGCTCTAAACAACGTGTCCCTGCCTTGCATTTGCCAATTTTTCGAACCCCAAACACTTTTTAAGTCAACAGTTTTAAACCAGTATTCATACCCCTCGACCGAAAGTTTAGATACAAACAAATTTGAATACAGTAATTTAGTATCGGTCAATAACATTTGCTTATTAGAATACGGTGCAACTTTAAAATAGTAGGACTTAGCATTCCGTTGATCATGCCCAGAAAAATATGCAAATTTATCATAATACGTTTTCAAACTCCCTTGTGGAGGAGTCGAGCAATGTTCCCATTGCACATAATTAAACATGGGCTTAGGGCAACTAGCTTTATGAATAAAATGGTGTCCATAATAGTTGTAGCAAAACATGTCACCATGATTATCTCTAAATTGGTAAGCATCTTCATCGTCATAGACAGTATAATATTGCAAATCCGTTAGCATAGAATCTACTGTCTTCACATCCCAATCATCAGAAACAATGCCAGGTATAACAAAAGCATTCATTGATAATTTGAGGACATACGGTATTTGAATCAATTCAGTGGGACCATATATATCAAACATTACTTTATCCCACACAATTCCATCCGGAACTGGTATTGCAGAAATGTTTACAGTGGACAAGTCTCTTCGAACCATATGAGACGAAAAATGCGGTTTTAACACAGTCTCCACGTGCTCAATGTCAGATCGATCAGGAAGAAAATGACCATGTATTATCAGAAAAAAAGTAACCACAAATACCAACCATAATAAAATAGTCATCACGGCCCAAAAACAGCCAAAAATAGTTCCAAGGAAAACCAAAATATGTGCGTTTAAGCCAACCCAGCAGCCGTCGTGGACCGTGGACAGAAGACATCGAGGACGAGGAGCCGGACACATCATTATCAGCGTCGTTGAAGCAGCCAGAAGCAGTTCTAGCAAAAGGTTCAACTGTGAACAAAGAAGCAGATGGAGGCTCTCGCCGTGGCACGTTATAAACCACATGTTCAGAAACGTCAGTAGAACGTACAGCAATTTGATCAAAAGATTCCATATTAATCGCCGTCGGTGGAACAATCGCAAGATCATCATCCACCCTCCCCAAGCTCAGAGAGGAAACAGTGTCGGTGAAAATCACCTGCAGCGGGACTTCTTCCCCAGTAGTGAGAGGGATTCCGGAACTACTGGGTGTCCCTCTTGGTCTGCTGTGCAGAATCGGCCACATGTTGTAACTTGACATTATCAATGGAAACAAAGCGATTGCCTTTGGCCCCTCGCAGCGGCGGTAAAATCACAGTTCTCGTGCCGCTCACCCCCAACACAGGGACAGGTTTTCGATAAGAAGGACCAAATTCTTTTTTAACTGCGACCTTTTCACGCACTAGATCGCCAATCCTGGGTATCCAACCAGTAGGTGTTACTGGCTCATCCTTAATTCCCGAGGAGGCAGCACTGGCAGAAGAGTTATCTTCACGGAATTGTTGTAAATCCTGCAAAACAGTGACATGATCATTTATGTCAAAGGGCGTATCTGCCGCCTCCACACCAGGACCATCTAGATCAGGAACATACATTCGTGTTCCAAACAGGCACTCATATGAAGTACAACCCCCCAGTGACCTACTAGGCAAGTTATTAAGTGCTCTCTGTACTCCATATAGGTGGGCTAGCCAACCACGACCCGTACCTATAACTCTGGCCGTTAAGGACTGCTTTAAATCACGATTTAAACGCTCCACTACAGAATTTCCCTCGGGATGAAATGGAGACGAGAATTGGAGTTGGACCCCCAACGAAGCCATGGTGTCCCTGAATGCCTTAGAGGCAAAAGCAGGGCCCTGGTCCGAATGAAAAGCCGCAACTGCAAATATATCGACAAAGATGCTCAAATCTTTAATAACAGTTCGAACGTCAGCCGAGCGTTGTGGCCATACCCATACAAATCTGGAGCACGAATCTACAGCAACCAATATATATTTGTATGCACTATCTGGTGTCAGCGGACCACAATGATCCAAGTACACACATTGTAATGGTTTATTTGAAATCAGAAGGGGCGTCTGCTGCGGGCGTCTAGCCGACGATGCTTTAATTTGTTGACAAACATCACAACAAAGGACATATTGCTTTGTCTCTTTATAGAGACCAGGCCACCAGTAACGAGCCTGTAAAAGTGAAATCGTGGCAGCCACACCAGCATGTGCAGAAGCCACCCCCTCATGTGCTGCAGAAATCAATCGAGGTCTCTCAATTTTATTGGGAATTTCACGTACACCAATGCCTGGAATTGTAACAGTAGCATTCAGCGCACCATTCAAGCAGTAACTATATTTTGAAGGAAATCCTTTAGGAAAGGGCGTGCCATCAACCGTAGCCTTTATGGCAGCCGAAATTTCTGTGTCTGGTCTGGAACTCGAACGAGTCACTGCGGCCACAGTGGCGACAGCCACTGCCGATTTCGCGGCTTCATCAGCCAAAGTATTCCCAGCAACGTGTATTCCAACGCGCTGGTGTCCAAGTGTATGCACAACATGGACTTTCGGAAGCGTTTCCTTCAGATCCGCAACCTTACCCCACAACATTTTATGTTTAATGGTGTTGCCTTTAGAATCTCTGAACCCATTCATCTTCCAATAGTGTAGATATTCGTTGAAAGACTGCACACAGTAGTAGGAGTCACAGACCAGCAAGGTTAAAGTCGCCGGATCCGCGTGCTCCAATGCTAACAATAGAGCTTTGAGCTCAGCCAGCTGTGCCGTGCAATCTCCCAAGGTTTTAGTATAAGTATGTCGGGGACAGAACACTTCCCCTTCCATAGTGCCGCTCACCACCGCACATGCAGCAGAATACTGTTGTTTAGTCCCAACCGCTGGTTGCGCAGAGCCATCGGTATACATGACCACCTGATATTGGTCAATAGGCAACGTACCAGCAGGAACAGGGTATTCCATTTCATATTGAAGAAATTCTTGAGTCTGCAGTTTAGGGTCAAATACATAATCTACATCAGTGGCTGTCAAAGACGTAGCCCATTGTATCCATCGCGGGTGTAAAGCTTTCGAATTTGGAACACTTGCTTTTGTAACTGCCTCTAAGGCCGGAGTTGGGGAAACGACAACAATGCGTTGACCCTGGGCCAGCGGTCTTTCTTTAATAACAGACATCTGTACCGCAGTGAGAATTTTCTCAGTCTGTGCAAAACGTTGTTCTGCAGCAGAATACAAGTGAGACTTGTATGCAATCGGGACTGTCTCCCCCTCATTAAAGGTGACATAAGTAAACCCAACAGCCCCAGGTATTACCCTGATGACTAAATGTGTCTTATTGTCCCGTGTGTGTAAGTGTTTAACTGCTAAGAGATCACTTTGTAATTCTCGTAGTATGTGTGTATGTTCAATCGTCCAAAATCTACTTGAAAAATTCGGCCGAATCAACTCGTATAAGGGTTTTATACGCGTCGCATAATCAGGAATGTAAGTTCTGCCAAAATTCAGAAACCCCAACAATGACTGGAGCTTCCGAACCGTATTAGGAGGCTGCAATAAAGCACATTTCTCCAAAAAATGTGGCGCTAAGCTCTTGCCCTCACTCGACAACTCATATCCCAGGAAAATGACCCTGAGGAAGGCAATCTTTGATTTCTTAAAATTAAACTTATAGCCAATATCAGCAAACCCCACAACAATGCGCGATACACGCCTTAGATGTTGCAGAATCTCATCATCTGTCAGATATATGTCATCAACATATGATAACGCTTCAGGGTCGAACTCATGCAGCATTTCAGTTACACGAGCCGAAAACAGTCCTGGGCTATTCTTATACCCCTGAGGCAAACGACAACATTTTTTCTGAGAGCCAAACGCACTGAAACAGGTATAGTCCCGACTCTCGGGCGCTATATTCTGGCAGAAAAATCCATTCGAGATATCCAATGTTGTCTTGTATTTTTTACGCACTATATTATTCATAAGCGCTGCGCTGTGTGAATTCTGTATTGCATATGTGCGTGTATGACTATTCAAATGTCTATAATCCACCACTATCCTATATGAATGGTCCGGTTTAGCAACCGGAAACAAGGGATTATTCATCGGCGAGACACAGGGCTCAATTACACCCTGATACTCCAATTGTGTAAGAATTTTCCTAACCGATGCCCTTGCTTCAAATTTGATAGGATACTGTGGTTGTGGCTGAGGTTCGCCCTTTATCGGAATTACATGATAAGGTGATTGTCTGTCCCACCCCACGTTTTTTCTATACAAGGCGGGAGCCTGTGCTAGAGCCAATGATTTACTATAGGACTCCGCTAGTTCTCTTGGAACAAGTGGTGAGAAGGAAGGTGTAATAACCTCCTCCCCAACCAGACAGTCGCGAACAAAGGCAGGTGGCCAATCCTGTTCGGCCAGCAGAACATCATATGATTTTACCACATGGTCCCAAAAAATTGCGTTTATAATACGGTCAATGTCCCCTTCCAATCGCAGAGTCACTTCATATACTCTATCAGGATCAGAGACTCGCATATCCGCCGTCTTGACTTGAATGAAGTCATCAGTTGCTTTCACCTCCAGATGCTCTAGAAGACTCCGGCGAACTATTGTGACCTCTGCCGGTCTAAAAGTGCAAACGCCCACGTCTTGTTCGTCAAGAGAACTCTCTTCTTGAGCGGCATGTCTAACTGAGACAGCTGCCACTTTCTTCTTTTTAAATTGCTGTTTTTGTTGCAGCGGGGTTTCTCTTCTTGTATAATAGAAACCTCCGCCGAGCGTTGTGAATCCTGTCTCGGTTTCACGTACTCCGTCCTCCGCTCTGACCGCCCACCTCTCTCACTTCTCTTTTCAGAGGAGTCCTGAAAGGAACGAGATTGGCGTGTATCAGTATATTGATATCTATCAGGCGTCTTCAAAGTATCCCTATTCCTGAGATTATACTTATTCTGTGGAGTCTCCGGTTGCGGAGACAGCCCACCATCTTTCTTAGGTGTTTGCTGTTTCTTTTCCCAGCGCTTTTTCGAACCCTCAGGTTGTTGCTGTTTAGCATTATCTTTATTATTTTTACCCTGTAACTGAGGTTTTTGTGGTCTAGCCCCTAGGCTATCACGACCAATACTAGAATACGTTTCCGCTATTATTCTCGGAAGCTCCCACTCCTGGTTAAGCAGCGGAACATCCCGAAGACGCATTCGCACTGCTAGTGCTACTGCCTCTCCTTTGAGATTACTCAAAATAATAGAAGAAACTGTGGCAAAATTGCCCAGCAACTGCATGCCCAAATCTAAGGCAGGGGCAGCCCCATATTCATCTTGAATCTGTTTAAGCACGTCCGGTAAATTAGCTAATGTCGGTGTACCGTGTGCCGAAGTGTAGAGCGCGGCAAACACCGTGCCCCAGGTATTACAAAGGTCCACCGGAGGAACCATCCCATACGGCAAACACATTGTCAAAATTCTATGTTTATCCTGAGGTCCCGTATGGGGAAATACTGCTTCCAGCGTATTAATTTTTTGCGCCAGCCAAAATGGAGTCTCCTCTCGTTTAGCCGGTACTTTACCCATAACAGAGTGTACAGTGGCCGGATTAATACCCGGAACCACTGCCTGTGGGTGCGCTGGAGCAGCACGCGCTGCATTCGTATTTAGTGTCTGCATGACAAACTTAACTAATCGTCTATATGTAGCCGTTAATTCTGTATATAAATGACGAACTTCAACCACTGCCAATTGAGCAACCGCAGGATGAGGTGTATATGTAGCCAATAAAGGCTAGGTAGGACCATCATTACTCAGTGGATCTAACCTAACTTGTGCTACTGAGTGTGAGAGGGCGCCATCAAGCCAATTATGGTGTTCTTGATAAGATAGAGGTATTTCTAAATAAGCGTAAGCCCTGTATTGTCCAGGGACATTCGCAACAGTGTATTCATGAAAAGTATTTGTTCCCCCATCCACTGCAGGAAATCCGACCCAAGAATAAAAAAGTTCCGTTCTATAGGCTGCATGGGCGTCCACCACAAAAGTGACTGGACCCCCCTGGACTGTCAGTCCATGTGTCAACAGATGTCCTGTGAGCGGATGACGCATATTAATTGCTATATTCACTACATTAGGATTCGCCATTTTATAAAAAATAGCTTCAGGTCAGAGAAGGCACACCAATATCGGGGTTTTTCCTTTCAAAGTTCAAGCTCGAACAACCAACCACTAAGCAATAGGAAGCACCTATGCCGTGGCGGCGGAAACCCTCAGCCCCACGGACGTCTCCGTATACGGAACCGAGGAGTCAAAATATATATGAGACCAAGAGAGTCAGTCGGACCTAATCATTAGAGCCAGACCAAACGTTGGCGGCGCCATGTCGCGTGGGCTCTCATTATTCTAAATGAGACTACTGGATTTCTAGGTAGCAGGATCTATAACGGTGTGGGGGACTGAGTCTGACCCACGTGTAAAGAACTCTGTCACCCTAAATCTGGTTTTTGCTCCGGCTAACTAGCAGTGCCTCATTTCTCCCATGTGGAAGGAATGATTCGGCAGCCGAGCGCATGACATCTTTGGAACTTCTCAGGGAAGTCGTGGTTACTCAGATCCAAACCAACTCTCTTATTTCCAATATGATCTCATATACAAATGACAAAGACAGTATAATGTTTTAATAAAACGACTGTATTTTAGATATTAAGGCGTGAGCCGCAATAACCAGAACGATACAACACAGTAGGATTGAAATAGTCACCAGGAGAGTAAAACATAAGAACAAAGCTATCATATTGTCTAACAGTTTCTACTCTCCCTCTGCTTGTTCTATTTAGAGCACAGCATGTTAAGCTTCTAGCTTGCCTATTTGAATCACTGTGGAGACATCAGCCCTCATACCTGAGCAAAGACCTGTGATTTTGGTTCAGCATCTGCAACGAGGCAGTCAGCGTCTAGTTGTGGTTCCCTGGTCGGAATCTCCCTCTTGCGTGTATTGGGACAAGGAAGTGATTTTATAACTAACATGTCATCGTGATCACAAAATGTCCCTACGCAGGAATGCCAAGTATAAACTCCTACCACATCTATCGGCAATGTACCAGACTGTATCCTTGACTGAGGCACAGAGTAAATATGTTATGGAGAACTCCAGTGCTGAAGTAGGCAAAACAGTGTGATATGAATAAAAAACAACACCGTAGAACTGGTTATTTGAAAAATAACAGTACGAAGCCTAATAAAAAGCATATAGAGCAAAGTGCACAGAGGCTCTTAGCTGTCAGCAAATGAATAAAATATATTCAGGGCAAAGTGCACAAAGGCCTAAAGCCTGAAGCTAAAACCCAATGAATACGTAAAACTAACCACACTACAGATGTTCTTACGGCTGCAGCAGATCTACGATGGTGGGCTGTGGACGGCAACCTTTCCCTAGAAAGGCCGTTTTCCCTACCACCTCTGGTGGCTACGGTCATAACGGATACTTCCACTCTATGGCGGGGAGCTCATCTGGGGGACCTGGAGATCAAAGGTCTTTGGTCTCCAGTGGAACAGACTTTTCATATCAATCTGTCACTCCACTAAGACTGTTTATGCCGGCAGGTGGGCAAAATGTGTGGCTTGGTGTGGAGAGAAACAAATTGATCCCTTGAGAGCCCATCTGTCTGATGTTCTGTTGTTTGATTTAACGTTAGCACAGAACGGTTGTGCAGTTGCTACTGTCAAAGGCTATTTGTCGGCACTGTCAACCTTTCTTTGCCTTCTGGATCAACCTTCCTTGTTCAAATCACCTATTGTTGTTAGGTTTTTGAAAGGTTTAACTAATACATTTCTTCCCACTCCATTTCTTGTGCCTCAGTGGGATTTAAATCTGGTTTTAACTTTTTTAATGGGCTCACTGTTTGAACCCATGCATTCTTGTCCTTTAAGATTATTGGTCTTTAAGACAGTTTTCCTTATAGCTATTACATCTGCTAGGCGTGTAAGTGAGTTTCATGCCCTTGTGTCAAACCTCCCTTTAAGTCATTCTTTGCTGACAAAGTGGTGCTGAGAATCAGGACGGCTTTCCTTCCCAAAGTTGTCACTCCTTTCCATATGGGGCTGTCTATTACCCTTTCATTTTTCTACCCTCCTCCTCATCCTTCAAAAGAGGAAGAAAAACTCCATCACTTGGACCCCAGAAGGGCACTCAGTTTCTATATTCAGCGAACAAAGGTTTGGTTGCATGACCAATTCCTAGTTGGATATGTGGGAAAGATGAAAGGCAGAGCTGCCCAAAAAGAACCATATCCAGGTGGATCATTCTTTGTATTAAGATCTGTTATTCGTTAGCAAAGATGATTCCTCTTGAAGGTTTTAGAGCTCATTTTACCAGGGCTAAGGCTGCCACTTCAGCTTTGGCTAGGGGTGCGCCAGTGGTAGATATTTGTAAAGCGGCAACTTTGGCTTCCCTTCATACTTTTGTGAAACACTACTTCTTAGATTCGGAAGTCAGAAGGGATGGCCATTTTGCACGTTCTGTGTTGCAGGATTTCTTGGTGTGACCAGTCAGGCACCCACCTCCGAGTGTGGTACTGCTTTGGGACTCTATCAATAAGATGAGGAATCCACAGGTAGTTGTATTCATCAGAAGAACAAGTTACTTACCTTCGGTAATGCTTTTTCTGGTGGATACACTAGCTACCTGTGGCTTCCCCATAGTCCCACCCGCCTCCCTGTTGCCTGTCTGGTCATACCAAGACTTTTGTATTACAAGTGTATATATGTTTTGATTAATTTCTATATAAATAATTGTGGTACTTATGTTACATCAGTGTGGTTATATTCATGTAATTATTTGAGCTATCATGAGGTCGGTTTTCTCCTGTTCGCCTCAAAGGCATGTAAGAAATGGGTGAAACTGACGTCAGCACGCCAATCAGGACCTCTTATTGCCACAGTGACATCAGACGGAGTCGCGTGCGGAGCCGTGCAATTGTGACGTCCTCATCGACGTGGAGAGCTGGAAAGAATTTCCTTCGAATGCTGGCGCATTGTGAGAATTCAGAAGGTAAGGAATTACAGGTAGATACTGTATCCACCAGAAGAAGCATTACCAAAGGTAAGTAACTTGTTTGTCAGCACTATTGAGAACATTGGCTGTGACATTCCTGCTGCCAAGCCCACTGTCACTTGGAAAGAATCAGTTGCCAAGACAGAGAGCATAGATAGCACTTGCACAAGAGGGGGGATCCCGGTGGGGTGACGGATAGCAGATATAGGGCCAGGCTCCAATTGGGCACACAGCTCCGTGATTGTGGCCCTGTCAAGTCTATAGGTGAAGATAATTTGACTGTCCTCCATTGTTGCCAAGTCCACCGGGGGTCTGAACACGAGGGGATGTCTCAATCTCCTATTCATCCACAGCAGTTGTAATCTATGGGGCAAAAGAGTGAGCAGCTGGTCATTATCTGTACATAGCAACCACTACAGTTCTATGCATATTGTTGTGAGAAAGTAGCCTCTTTCTAGCATGGTTACCACAACTTTTAGACCGTTTGTGAGTGTATATTAGTGTGTTTTTACTGTGCCACTGGGATCTTGCTAGCCAGGACCCCAGTGCTCATAGATAAAAACCTATATGTCAGTGTGTTTTGCCTGCCTCACTGGGATTCTGCTAGCCAGGACCCCAGTGCTCATAGTTTGTGGCCTAATGTGTGTTTTGTCAGTAGTGCTTGACTGTGTCACTAAGGTTCTGCTAAACAGAACCTCAGTGCTTATGCTCTCTCTGCTTTAAAATTTGTCACTATAGGCTAGTGACTTCATTTACCAATTTCCATTGGCACACTGGAACCCCCTTATAAGTCCCTAGTGTATGGTACAATTGGGACTCCAGGAGATCATTATGGGCTGCAGCATTTCTTTTGCCACCCATAAATAGCTCAGACAAACCCTTGCACAGGCCTGTCATTGCAGCCTGCGTAAAGTAATGCACACGTTATTTCACAGCCATTTTTACTGCACTTAAGTAACTTATGTCACCTATATGTCTAACCTTCACTTGCCGAAGGTTAGGAGCAAAGTCACTAAGTGTGAGGGCCATTTCCCTGGACTTTGTGAGTGAGGGGACGCCATTACACACGTGAACTACATATAGGTCAATACCTATATGTAGCTTCACAATGGTAACTCCGAATATGGCCATGTAACCTGTTTAAGATCAAGAAATTGTCCCTCCATTCCAAATCTGGTATTGGGGAGCCAATTCCATGCATTCTGGGGGCTCCACCATGGACCCCCAGTACTGCCAAACTAGCTCTCTGAGGCTTACGCTGCAACTACAGCTGCTACCACCTCACAGATCTGGGCAACCCAGTCCCAGGAAGGCAGAATAAAGTGTTTCCTCTGAGAGCAGGGTGTTACACCCTCTCCCTGTGGAAATAGGTGTTACAGGCTGGGGAGGGGTAGCATCCCCCAGCCTCTGGAAATGCTTTGAAGGGCACAGATGGTGCCCTCCTTGCATAAGCCAGTCCACACCGGTTCAGGGACCCCTTCTCCCCTGCTCTGGTGTGAAACTGGACAAAGGAAAGGGGAGTGACCACTCCCCTGTCCATCACCACCCCAGGGGTGGTGCCCATAGCTCCTCCAGTGTGTCCCAGATGTCAGCCATCTTGCTTTGCAAGGTTTAGGGGCACTGTGGAGGGCTCTGAGTGGCCAGTGCCAGCAGGTGAAGTCAGAGACCCCGCATGATAGGTCCTTAGTTGATAAGGTAGCCGATCCCCCTCTCAGGGCTATTTAGGGTCTCTCCCGTGGGTTCTCTTCAGATTCTGCTTGCAAGTTTCCTTCAAGAATCAGCTGCAACAACTTCAGCTTCCTCTGACCTCGGATCTACCGCAGCCTGCTCCAAGAAACACTGTAACTGGAACAAAGTATCCACCAGAGATACTTTTCTTCAGCAACCTCAGCTCCAAATCAGCAACTGCAACAGTTTCCATGGTGTGCACGCTCTGAGGACTACCTGTCTTCATCCTGCACCAGAAGGGCCAAAAAATCTCCTGTGGGGTGATGGAGTCACTCCGCTGCTCCAGTAGGCACCTTCTAAGACGACGACCAGTACCCTTAGACTCCTCTCACAGCAACAACAGTGCTCCTAAGGACAAAGAAGTTGGACCCCTTTGACATAGGCTGTCCTGAGGTTCTGCTGACACAATTTGCCTTCCCAGAGAGTGACGGTACCCCTGTGAATTGTGTCTTCTTCACCTCCTGAGGCCTCTGTGCACTATTTGCAAATTTCCTTCATGCACAGCCTTGCCCAGGTCCCTAGCATTCCATCATATGATGCTCAACTCGCTGAGTTGTTCTCCAGCGGCATGGGACCTTCCTTTGTTGTGCTGCATCAACTGAGTTTTGAACCTCCTTTGTCCTCATGTCCTGGGACCTCCGGGGGTGCTGACTGGCATCCTGAGGGCTCTCTAAAGTGCTGAGAGCCCCCTCTTTCTCCTCACAGAGAGTTGGGTCCATCCAGCGCCATTTTGATGCAAAACACACTTTTGACATAGCCAAGGCTTGTTGGTGACGATCTTCACATCATGGGACATCCTTTGCATTATGCAGGAACTCGCTGGCACCTTCCTAGGGTGCATTTCTACAGTCTTCGACTAACTGTGGACTCTTCTTTTGCATCCTCAGGTCCAGGAATCCAGCAGTTGTTCTTTGCAGACTTGGTTTGCTGCTGCAAAATCTCAATAACGAGATGTAGTGTGTCCTAAGGAAACTTGCAGAACTTTACTCCTGCTTTTCTGGGCTTTGCGGTGGGGTCATTTACTTACCTTTACTGTATTCTTACTCTCCCAGCGATTCTGCACACACTACACTTGTCTAGGGGGGAATTTGTGATTGGCATTCCACTTTCTTAGTATATGGTTTGTGTTGCCCCAGACCTATTTTCTCCCCTTGCAATCTATGGCATTTCCAAATGTTTGCATTGTTCTTTATTATTTACTTGTCTAATTTTGGTGTCTAGTGTATATATTGTGTATAATACTTGCCTCCAGAAGGAATATTGTCTTTAAGATATTTTTGGTACTGTGTCACCCAAGTAAATACCTTTATTTTTGGTAACACTGAGTATTGTCTTTACTTGTGTATAAGTACTGTGTAACTATAAGTTGTATTGCAGGAGCTTTGCATGTCTCCTAGTTCAGCCTAAGCTGCTCTGCTATAGCTACCTCTATCAGCCTAAGCTTCTAGAACACTACTACATTTCACTAATAAGGGATAACTGGACCTGGTATAAGGTGTAAGTACCCAAGGTACCCACTACAAATCAGGCCAGCCTCCTACAATTGTGATTGTTACATTATTTAGGTGTGATAGGTCCAAAATGTGAATTTGTGTAATGTGACGCAGTTAGAATCCATGGCCTGCACCCCCCCTGAAATGGTGTCTGCCTGTCCAGTATGGAGGGACAGGTGGAAGTGAGGTAATTCCTCTGATGTTGTGTGTTATTGCAGGACGTGGCCGAGAACCACAGTGCAACTCCTCATTGGTTGTCATTGGGCCCTACGGGGTACAGTGGCAAATGGTGATGTACGCTGGCAGTAATGGTACGCACCGCTGAGGACGTGACTGCCATTTTCTATCTGTTCACTCACTTACTAGCTGACCTTCAACAGGAGAGGACCTACACTGCATGTGCTGCTGTGACCTGTGTCTGGAACCGACCATGGCTCGTGTGACTGGGGAAATGGCCCCTGCCTTCAACTCAGCAGAGTTGGGGAGACTGGTGGATGGGGTCCTACCCCAGTACCGATTGCTGTATGGACCTCCAGACCAACAGGTGAATACATTGTGAGTACGATGCAAGGGCCATGAATGCATGGAGTGGTGTGTGTAAAGGCCTTGTGTGGGAGGGGTTGGTGGATGGGCCCTGGGCAGAGTGCAATATGTATGCTGGGCCATTTCTGTGCTAATGGGGATGGGAAGGGGCATGGTGGGCCATAAGTGTAGCAGGCAGGACTGTCAGAATAATACCTTTCCCTGTGTGTATTTCCCTGCAGGTCACCATCCATCAAAAGAAGGGTATATGGCGTGTGTTAGACCTGACAGCCTTAGGGTGGTCACCCCTAACTTTCTGCCTGCCTCCCTCCACTTTTTGGACACTGTTTTTGCTGGCTTTTAGACTCTGCGCACTTTATCACTGCTAACCAGTGCTAAAGTGCATATGCTCTCTCCCTTTAAACATGGTAACCTTGGATCATACCTGATTGAACTATTTAATCCACTTATAAGTCCCTAGTACTGTGTACTATATGTGCCTAGGGCCTGTAGATTAAATGCTACTAGTGGGCCTGCAGCACTGGTTGTGCCACCCACTTAAGTAGCCCCTTTACCTCGTCTCAGGCCTGCCATTGCAAGGCCTGTGGGTGTAGTTTCACTGTCACCTCGACTTGGCATTTAAAATTACTTGCCAAGCCTAAACCTCCCCTTTCTCCTTATATAAGTCACCTCTAATGTGTGCCCTAGGTAACCCGTAGAGCAGGGTACTGTGTGGGTGAAAGGCAGGACATATACCTGTGTAGTTTACATGTCCTGGTAGTGTAAAACTCCTAAATTCGTTTTTGCACTACTGTGAGGCCTGCTCCCTTCATAGGCTAACACTGGGGCTGCCCTCATACAGTATTGAAGTGGTAGCTGCCGATCTGAAAGGAGTAGGAAGATCATATTTAGTATGGCCAGAATGGTAATACCAAATCCTGCTGACTGGTGAAGTTGGATTTAATATTACTATTCTAGAAATGCCACTTTTAGAAAGTGAGCATTTGTTTCCACTTAAATCTTTCTGTGCCTTACAATCTATGCCTGGCTGGGCTTGGTTGACAGCTCCTTGTGCATTCACTCAGACACACCCCAAACACAGAGTACTCAGCCTCACTTGCATACATCTGCATTTTGAATGGGTCTTCCTGTGCTGGGAGGGTGGAGGGCCTGCTCTCACACAAAGGACTGCCACACCCCCTACTGGGACCCTGGCAAACAGGATTGAACTGAAAGGGGACCTGGTGCAGTTCTTAGCCACTCTTTGAAGTCTCCCCCACTTCAAAGGCACATTTGGGTATAAAACAGGGCCTCTGCCCTACCTCATCAGACACTTGATGGAGAAGAAACCTGAACCAGAACCTGCATCCTGCCAAGAAGAACTGCCTGGCTGCCTAAAGGACTCACCTGACTGCTTTCTACAAAGGACTGCTGCCTTGCTGTTGCCCTGCTGCCTTGCTGAACTCTTGTCTGGCTGTAAAAGTGCTCTCCAAGGGCTTGGATAGAGCTGGCCTCCTGTTCCCTGAAGTCTCAGGACCAAAAAGACTTCTCTTTTTCATTTGGACTCTTCGTGCGCTGAAAATGTCGACGCACAGCTTGCTCTGCGGCAAGAAAATCGCTGCACACCGACGCTGATCGATGCGACACCTTCGGGGCGACTGGAACTTCGACGCACGGCCTCGCAAGGACAACGCCGCCCGACTTCAGGAGGGGAAATTGACGCGACGCCAGCCGTGAGTCCGAGTATTCCACGCACAGCCTCCCAGAACGACGCTCAGCCAGAAAACAAGCCGAAGAATCCACGCACAGACCCCGGGACATCTGGTAATCCCGCAACCCACAGAAAGAGACTGTCCGCGTGCCGGAAAACGACGCACGACTTCCCCGCGTGAAAAATAACGACGCAAGTCCGTGTGTGCAGGGGAGAAATCGACGCACATACCATTTTTCCACATATTTCTTCTTCTGCGGCCCTTTGCGGAGATTTTCCACTTTAAACCAGGTACTTTGTGCTTGAAAGAGACCTTGTTTGCTTTTTAAAGACTTAAGACAGTTTTAGGGGTAATTACAACATTGGCGGTAAAAGGCGCTTACCGCCGTGCAGAAGACCGCCAATACACCGCCGCGGCGGAGGTAGTCCGCCACAGCTATCATGACACACATCTCGGAATCCTCTGCAATTCAGACACACCAAAGGTCAGTGTTAAACTGGCGAAAACAAAACCTCCACCTCCACGCCAACAGAAACACGCCCATGCTATTACGAATCCACGTGGCGGTCTTTCAATCGGGGTATTCCATTGGCGGTATACACCACCGCACTCAAAATACACACACATCTCCAAAACACCGCCACATTGGACAATTCAAAATACACACACCTGATACACATACACACACCACTCCCACACACCCAACACAATATAAAGCACACACCCACATCACCCACAAACCCCTACGACCACAATTTCAAGATGAAGGCCAGAAAGACAGCACAGCCAAGACAACACCACCATACAGAGGCACACAACACTATCACCTACACCACATCCACGCACAAAACACCACACACCACTACACATCACAACACACATCAACACTCACACCGCCCCACACATCACACACACCACCCCATGTCACGCCAAAGACACCCCCGCTTCTCTGAGGAGGAGCTCAGGGTCATGGTGGAGGAAATCATCCGGGTAGAGCCACAGCTATTTGGCTCACAGGTACAGCACACCTCCATAGCCAGGAAGATGGAGCTATGGCGAAGAATCGTGGACAGGGTCAACACCATGGGACAGCACCCAAGAAATAGGGAGGACATCAGGAAGAGGTGGAACGACCTACGGGGGAAGGTGCGTTCAACTGTCTCCATGTACAACATCGCGGTTCAGCGGACTGGCGGCGGACCCCCACCTCCTCCCCTACAACTAACAACATGGGAGGAGCAAGTCTTGACCATCATGCATCCAGAGGGCCTCGGAGGAGTCGGTGGAGGATGGGACACTGGTAAGTCAAATCTTAACTATCATATCCCCCACCCTACCTGCATGCTCTCACACACCCCCACCCTCACCCACTCCCCTATCACTACAACTCCTCACTAATGCACTCATAACACAAACCACCCATCCCAACACCAAGCCCTGCATGACACAACTAAGCATGGACACCCAGCACTAAAGCATGCCCACTGCACATACCCATACAACCCCCTAAACCACCATCATACAAGCTCCCACACAGGAATGCTTGCACTGGGGTACACGCTCACTCACCCATTGCACACCATTACACACACACATGCAATAATCATGCCCTGCAGGAACCCGAAGGACCGTCACCACACCAGAGGGTCCAGACAACACCTCTCCACCCCCAGAAGAGGCCCACATTGACGATAGCAGCTCTGCCCTACTGGATCCTGATGACCAGCCCGGACCATCGTAGGCCTCGGGACAGTCGGTTCCCCTTGCACAGGCGCAGCCCAACACTGACCTTCCACCCTCTGGTAACACCAGCACAGCACCCACTGAGCGGGCCCATACCTCCGTACCCAGGACAGGTCAATCAGTGGTGTGTCCACCACTACAGGGAACCCAGGAGAACCCACCACCCCAACAACAACAGGGACCTGGGGGCAGTGGTAGTGGGCATACGATCCAGGGGACGGAGGCACAGGAACACAGGGGAACTGGGAGGGCTGCTGTGCGACAGGGGGCGGACAGGCCAAGGGAACCCACTCTCCACGAGGCCCTATCCTCCATCATGGGAGCATACCACCACTCCCAGGAGACGATGGCGACGGTCTGGACAAGTTGCAGGAGACCCTGCGCCTGCAGGAGGAACAGTATTTGGGGTTCAGGGAGGAGCTCAGGAGCACCAGCTCCACCCTGGGCACCATCGTAGGGGTGCTGAAGGACATACAGCAGACCTTGAGGAACACCGTGGCACTCCAAGGGGCCCCTGACACTAGCCAGGATGATGAAATGCCCACCACCTCTGCCGGCGCTAGTGGACAGGACGCCACGCCACAGGACCACCACACCAGCACCCCACCCCCTGCAGACGGACAATCACCACGCAAGCGGTCCCTGAGATCCAGTAACAGGACAGAGCAAGATGGCAAGACCCCCGCCAGGAAATTAGACCACACTGTTTGTCCTCCCACTGTCCCACTTTGTTACCCTGTCCATACTTAAACTGCCCCAGCTCCACTTCCTATGCCCAGATGGGCAGTGCACCTTTGAGACTAATAGACTGGACTCTGCCATGGACATTCCTCCACCATCACCCATCCTCATTTTACAACCCCCTCCCATTTCTGAGCACTTCAATAAACACCCTTGAAACGCAAAACAATCTGGAGTCAGTCTGTGATTTACTAAATATGTATTATCAATGACAGTGTCATAATGCGTTTCCTATTGTAAAGCTAACATACCTATGTCACACATCACAAGTCCTTGAAGGATGCAAGCAGATGACACGTTGGTAACCACACCTGTGAAACCGTAATGGAAAGGTACAACTCAGTTACCAAATACTGGTTGAAATCGACAGACAGGATAGAGGTAGACGTGTGAAAGTTAATGTAATGGTAAAAATGAAAATGTTCTCACCTGTGTGTCACTGGAAATATTGCTGTATGACTGACTCCCCGTTGTCATTGTCTTCTTCCTCAACTTCCTCCTCATCACTGTCCACAGGCTGCACAGGCTCCACAGCTGCTACAACACCGTCATCTGGATCATCCTCCTGCAGAAAAGGCACCTGACGTCGCAAAGCCAAATTATGAAGCATCGAGCAGGCGATGATGATCTGGCACACCTTCTTCGGTGAGTAGAATAGGGAACCACCTGTCATATAGAGGCACCTGAACCTGGCCTTCAGGAGGCCGAAGGTGTGTTCGATCACCCTCCTAGTCCGCCCATGGGCCTCATTGTAGCGTTCCTCTGCCCTGGTCCTGGGATTCCTCACTGGGGTCAATAGCCAGGACAGGTTGGGGTAACCAGAGTCCCCCAATAGCCATACACGGTGCCTCTGGAGTTGACCCATCATATCAAGGATGCTGCTATTCGTCATGCACTGAGCCAGGGAACATAGCATTTACCTGCGAGATGTACTGGTCTGCCAAACAGACCATCTGAACATTCATAGAATGATAACTCTTCCTGTTCCTGTACACCTGTTCACTCCTGTGGGGGGGGACCAGAACTACATGGGTCCCATCAATGGCACCTATGACGTTGGGGATATGTCCAAGGGCATAGAAGTCACCTTTAACTGTAGGCAAATCTGCCACTTCAGGGAAAATGATGTATCTCCTTACGTGTTTCAGCAGGGCAGACAACACTCTGGACAGCACGTTGGAAAACATAGGCTGGGACATCCCTGATGCCATGGCCACTGTTGTCTGAAAAGACCCACTAGCAAGGAAATGGAGCACTGACAGCACCTGCACGTCAGGGGGGATTCCAGTCGGATGGCAGATTGGTGACATCAGGTCTGGCTCCAACTGGGTACATAGTTCCTGGATTGTGGCAGGGTCAAACCGGTAGGTGACGATGACATGTCGCTCTTCCATTGTCAACAGGTCCACCAGCGGTCCATCTTCTCACATGTCCCAGCTGACGGTGCCTACGAAGGACAACAGCGACAAATCAGTCATTATTCCTCCAGGTATGTACCCACAGTTACACACAAGACTACACCACTCACAAAACCCTTCCTGTATGTGTGTTGAGTGTAGGCCTAGCTATGTGTGACGCAGAGGTAAATTAAGCCATGTAGGCCCCTGAAATGGCGGCTGCCTGACCTCTAAACTGGGACAATGGGATTGTGGGGTAACTGTGCTGGCGTTGCACACCGTCGCGGTAGGCGGTCGTAGACCGTGGCGCAATGCTGCATTGGTTGACATAGGACCCTATGGGACCCAGGAGCCAATGAACAGGTGTGCCGGCGGTGATGATGCGCACCACCGCAGACGTCACCGCCGCGTCCGTCACCGCCATTTTCTATCTGTTCAATCACTAGATACCTGACCTTCGACAGGAGAGGACCTACACTGCAAGTGCTGCTGTGACCTCGGTCTGGAAGCGACGATGGCTGCTTCGTCTGGGGAAAGGGCCCCTGCCTTCACTGCACAGGAGTTGGAGAAACTGGTAGACGGGGTCTTCCCCCAGTACACGCTACTCTGCAGTCCTCCAGACCAACAGGTTAGTACACAGGGAGCACGTTGTATGGGCTAGGCCTGGGTGAAGAGGGCTGGTTGGAAGAGGGAAGGGGGCGAGTTCATAGAACATTAATGCATGGGAATGAATGGGCCACATGGCCAGAGTAGAGAGGGGGCCACTCACATTGACGGTGCAGTTGGTAATGACTGTTCCTCTTTCCTTGTGCATGTCATGTAGGTCAGCGCCCACCAGAAGAGGGACATCTGGCGTGCCATCGCCAAGGAGGTCCGGACCCTGGGGGCCCACCAGAGACGGGGCACCCACTGCCAGAAAAGATGGGAGGACATTCGCCGCTGCAGCAAGAAGACGGCGGAGGCTCAGCTGGGGATGGCCTCCCAACGTGGGAGGGGTTCCCGTCGCACCATGACCCCCCTGATGTTCCGGATCCTGGCGGTGGCCTACCCGGAGTTGGAAGGGCGCTTGAGGGCATCACAGCAGACACAAGGGGGTGAGTACACTCTCATTCTGCTGACTTTGCGTGCGTGCAGTGGAGGTGTCTGGGTGGGGGAGGTGGGCTGTGGGTTTTCCTAGGCCAGGGCGAGTTCGGTAGGCAAGGCCCCTCCGTAATGCAGGCCATGTGGCACTCTACCCCACCTCAGCAGAGTGCCAAGTACAGGTATAGTTGCCCCTGTGGCATCCATGTGTGCAGATGTCCACCATTGCCATGTAGGCCATATCCCAGAAATTGCATATGCAGAGGGCAGGAGCACGGCTTAATGCAGGGGGCTGCTGTGTCTGTCTTGTCCGCCAACGGTAGCGGTATGCCATGCACTCAAACTCTCTTTCTTCTGTCTCCCCCCCTTTTTCTGCTCTCCCTGTCCTTTTGTACATCAGCATCATCAGGCGGAGGTACAGTGGCACCAGAGCACGGGGGAGCTGCATCCCACATGGCCATGGAGGGCCACACCACAGACTCTGAATGCACCAGTGGGACGGAGGGCGAGGGGAGCTTCGCGTCGGCCACCGGATCACCAAGCAGCGACACGGACTCGTTCGCCGATGGGGGCTCCCTTGTGGTGGCAGCACCATCTGTGCGCCCCACTTCTACAGGTACAGCCGCCACCTCCCCTACCAGCACCGCCCTCCCAGCAGCCCCTCAGCGTTCGCCCCTGGCCCCCTCAGGCCCTGCCCCAGTCACCCCTGCTGCCCTCAGTGAGGAGGCCATTGACCTCCTCAGGTCACTCACTGTTGGGCAGTCTACCATTGTGAATGCCATCCAGGGTGTAGAACGAGAGTTGCAACACGGTAATGCATTCCTGGAGGGCATTCATTCTGTTCAGGCTGTCCTTCAGCGAACCCTGCAATCTCTGGCCTCAGCACTGATGGCAGCCATTGTCCCTGTGTCCAGCCTCCCCCCTCCAACCTCCTCCACCCAGAGCCAATCTCCTGTACCCCAGCCCATCCCAAGCACACCTACAGACCAGCATGCACACAAGTCAGCACACACAAGTAGCTCAAGCAAACATAGGCACCACACAACCCACAGGCACTCACGCAAGCCTCACCCACGTACAGACACAGCAAAATCCACTGCCTCCACTGTGTCCCCCTCCTCCTCTTCTCCCTCCTCCCTCCCAGTCTCATCTACACACACACCTGCATGCACCACATCTACAGGCACCATGAATCGCACAAGGAGACCCAGCACCCCAAGCCGCTCACCTGCACTCACCACCTCCACTGCCATTTACACGTCCCCTGTGTCCTCTCCCAGTGTGTCTGTGACACCCCCTCCCAAAGTACACAAACGCCGGCAACCCCACACCCAACATCCATCCACCTCATGACAGCCTCCAGTACCTGCACCTGCACCCAAAACACCTAAAGTGACACCTCCGACAACCACCTCCTCTTCCTCCACTCCCAGACCCCCTCCAACTACCCATCCCAGTGTACGTCAGAAACTGTCCCTCTGTAAAGTTTACCTTTTTGTCCCCACCCCCCCACCAATTCATCAGTCCCGTAGTAGCGCCTCAGCCAAAAAGCCTCCAATACCAGTGGTGCCTGTTCAAGGTTTGTGGAGTGCACCGGCCACCAGGGTAACCCAGAGCCAAGGCACTGGCAGCCCACCCCCTGTAAAGGCTCTAAAATTGGAGAGTGGACGACTGGACCGTGTGAAGAATCCTGGTGGGAAAACAACTGACATGGGTTCCAAGGGGATTGGAGAGTCAGCTGTGACTCCACCAAAGGTGGGGAAGGGCCAGAGGAAGTCTGCCCAGCCTGTTGTGAGTGTCACAGCGGAGAAGGGCGCCATCATTCCCGGCGGTCGAGACACAACCGCCAGCACCGTCGTCACTGGTCAGGAGACCCCCGCCACCGCCAGAGTCAGTGCCCAGGAGGGCCCAAATATTGTCACTGGTCAGGAGACCACCACCATAGTCACAGCCCAGGAGGGCCCAAGTATCGTCACTGGTCAGGAGGGCACCGCCAGAGTCACAGCCCAGGAGGGCCCAAGTATCATCACTGGTCAGAAGACCACCGCCAGAGTCACAGCCCAGGAGGGCCCAAGTATCGTCACTGGTCAGGAGACCACCGCCACAGCCGGAGTCAGTGCACAGGAGGGCCCCGGCTGCCACAGCCCAGGTGGGCTATGATGGACCGTCATGCCACACACCAATGCCCAGTGTAGGGAACGTCATGCCACACACCAATGTCCGTACCAGAACCGCCATGGCAAAGCACCGCTGAACAGTCCAGAACCGCCATGGCAAAGCACTGCTGAACAGTCCAGAACCGCCATGGCAAAGCACCGCTGAACAGTCCAGAACCGCCATGGCAAAGCACCACTGAACAGTCCAGAGCCACCATGGCAAAGCACCGCTGAACAATGCAGACACCGCCATGGTGAAGACCGCTGAACAGGGCAAGCACCGGGTAGGAATGAATAGACCTCCACATCAGGCATCCTTATCCCATGTGCAGCTGGGACAGTGACAGGACAGGAACTTTCACGGGGAGACTCATCCAGTCTGGGCACCAGTCCCCCCCAGAACCAGTGGAGAATGTTATCGACTTGAGAGACTGTGGCTTTGTGCTCCCCAGGATGGCACGGTGGGCACGCCACCCACTGTAGAGACTTGAGAGACTGTGGCTTTGCACTCCCCAGGATGGCACAGTGGGCAACTCACCCACTGTAGAGACTTGAGAGACTGTGGCTTTGCACTCCCCAGGATAGAGCAGTGGGCAAACCACCCACTTGTGAGACTTGAGAGACTGTGGCTTTGCACTCCACAGGATAGAGCAGTGGGCAAATCACCCAATGTAGAGACTTGAGAGACTGTGGCTTTGCACTCCCCAGGATGGCACAGTGGGCAACCCACCCACTGTAGGAACTTGAGAGACTGTGGCTTTGCACTCCCCAGGATACATCAATGGGCATGGAGCCCCGTCGTGGATCTGGCTTTGCAGTAATCCGGCTGAGGTGCCCCCCCTTCCCTTCCCCCTGAGGTGCCTGTAGTATTTCTTTCTGATGCCCCGGCAGTGTTCTCTCCGATTGTGGTCAGGTATCTTTTGTGGGCCTCGCCCAAGCATTTTTGGACTGTTGGTGCACAGACATTGTTATGTACATATCTCGTAATGTATATATTTCTGACTGAATTTCGTATATATCTGTATATTTTTTAAAGACATGTATCCTGCAACATTACAATGTTTGAATGGATTTCGCTTTGTCTTTTCATTCTTCCGGGGGGATTGTGGGTTGTTACTGTGATTTTTGTGGATGCATTGGTGTGTATGTTGTAATATGCGAGGGTGGGGGTGGGGGTGTTTGGTGGGTGTCCCCCTAACTTTTGCCTCCCCCCTCCCCCATGTCGTAGGTGCAGTACTCACCGTTGTCTTCGGCATCTACGTAGATGGTGGTCGTAGAGGAGCAGAAAGACAAGGGCAGGGAGTATTTGGAGTTCCGGGTCCACGGAGTCCTCGTTCCTCGTGGGATGTGTTCAGGTGAGCGTTTTCCCATTGCAAAAGCTGTTTCCGCCGTGTTTTTATCCACGGTGAATCCGCCACGGAAAAGGTGGCGGATTGGCGGGTTGTGATACTATGGGCGGTACATTGTCTTCCGCCTGTCTGTTGGCGGTGACCGCCGCGCTGCTTGTCTGTACCACCGTGGCGGGCGGTGTATTAAAGTTTCTGTCTTTGTTGGCGGTTTCCGCCTGGGTCATAATTCCCTTTTTTTCTCCGCCGCCCTGTTTGCGGTATTACCGCAGCTTCAACACCGTCCACCAGGGTTGTAATGACCCCCTTTATATCACTTTTCAGTGATATCTCTACAATTTCACATTGCATCTTTATACGTTTTGACCTACAATTATCCTGATAAATATTATATATATATTCCTAAACACTGTGTGGTGTATTTTTGTGGTGCTATATTATGTTATTGTATGATTTATTGCACAAATACTTTACACATTGCCTTCTAAGTTAAGCCTGACTGCTCGTGCCAATCTACCAGAGGGTGGGCACAGGATAATCTTGGATTGTGTGTGACTTACCCTGACTAGAGTGAGGGTTCTTGCTTAGACAGAGGGTAACCTAACTGCCAACCAAAAACCCAATTTCTAACATTGGTGATCAGCGGTGAGGATAGGACTTGTATTTGTGCGGTAACATACAGTAGCTAAGTATTTCACTACCTACCCACAGTTGAAGGTCAACTTGATTTTTATCTCTTTTTGCAAATTTGTTTTTTTTTCCGGACAATTTTCAAAAACTAAATCCTCACTCAACATGTCTCTGGCTGGGTCTCAAGTAGGAGACTTTGAGCTAGCCCTGTTGGATACATATACTGTCAAACAGCTAAGAGGGTTCTGCAGGGTGATGAGAGTACCCACCCAAGGGGCCTCCAAAAAGGAGGACTTTCAAGTGGCGCTGAGGGCCTGGGCAGAAGCCCACTTAGAGGAGGATGATGAGGAAGAGGAGCCAGAAAATGGCCCCTCAGAGGATTTGTTGCTATCAGTGGATGATGTTACCACTGCAATTGTGCCCCCTTCCAGACCGGGGAGCAGTGTCTCTGTGCAAAGCCTGACCGCAGAGGAAAGGAGAGAGAAAAGGGAGTTCCAATTGCAAATGGCAAAACTGAAAATTGAAGCTAAAAGAGCTGAAGCTGCAGCTGAGAGAGCCTTGGCTGAAAATAAACTTTTGTTGGCTCATGAACTGAGTCTCAAGGAGCTGGATTTCAAGGCAAAGCAGTCTGAATCCAGCAATAATGGTGGCAGCATACAGACAGGACCAGCTGGAGAAAAGAAGGTTCATATACCCAAAAATGTGGTGCCCAGTTTTGTGGTGGGAGATGACATAGATAAATGGTTAGCTGCTTATGAAGTTGCACTAAGGGCTCATGAGGTTCCTAAAGGGCAATGGAGGGTAGCTATGTGAGCTTATGTGCCGCCATTGGGGAGGGACACACTTCTCACATTGGATCAACCTGATCAAAACATATACCCACTCCAGAAAGCCACTTTACTTGCCAAGTTTGGGCTGACCCCTGAGGGATACCGTCAGAGGTTCAGGGACAGCACCAAACAAACCACACAAACATGGGTAGATTTCTTTGACTTTTCCAGTAAGGCACTGAATGGATGGGTGCGGGGCAACAAAGTAGATAATTATAAAGGGTTATATGACTTGATTCTGAGAGAGCATATACTCAATATTACTTTTACAGACTTGCGCCAGCACTTGGTAGATAGTAAGCTGACTGATCCCAGGAAGCTTGCTGAGGAGGCGTACCTCTGGGTAAGCACCAGAAGGGGTCATTACGACCTCGGCAGTCTTTTGAAAAGACCGCCGAGGCCGCGGGAGAACGAATACCGCCATTGCCGGCGGTATTCATGTCTCCCTATTATGACATTTCTGCTGGCCCAGCGGAAATGTCACATCAACATTGCAGCCGGCTCGTAATAGAGCCGGCGGCAATGCTGATGTGCATCGGGTGCAGTAGCACCCGTTGCGCATTTCACTGCCCGAAATTCGGGCAGTGAAATGCGCGACGGGGCCTCCAGGGGCCGGCGGTATGGCCGTGGCAATTCCGCCACGGTCATAATTGCTGGCGGAACACCGCCAGCCTGTTGGCGGTGTTACCGCCAACATACCGCCGGCCGCCAGGGTCGTAATGACCCCCAGAGTGTCCAAAAAGGTACCTGGGGGGACACCCAGAAAGGTGGTTCCCAACAGAAGAAAGAGGGGGGAGATAAACTTACAGATAAGGAACTCTCCAAAGGCCCCCAAAAGAATTCCCAGGGAGGGGGTGGCAACCATTCCTTTACCAGATTTGGGAAAAAGCCAGGGACTTATGATAAATCAGGGAGATCGAGCCCCAAATGTTTAGAGTGCTACCAATATGGTCACTATAAAGGCGACCCCCAGTGCTCAAAGAGGGCATTGTCCACTACTGGACAGACACTTGGGTTGACTAGTGTAGCGCTCGGGGGGGAGATGGACCCAGATAGCTTTGGGGAGCAGGTAGAGATTTCCCTAATGTCCCTGGGAGAAGGAATAATGGTGCCCAAAGCCCACATGCCACAAAATACTTCCAATTACAGGCAGTGGGTCACCATTGATGGGCAAAAGGTGGAGGCTCTGCTTGAGACAGGAGCCAGTATGACTACTACCAAGAGTCAGCTGGTGTCAGCAGAGCAGATAGTCCCTAATACATTCCACCAGGTCATAGTCGCTGACAATCGTGAGAGTCAACTACCGGTGGCTCTGGTTCCCTTTGAGTGGGGGGGGGGTCTCTGGTACTCTGAAAGTAGCTGTGAGTCCTGCCATGCCTGTAGATTGTCTGTTAGGCAATGATTTTGAGCATACTGCTTGGAAAGAAGTAGAGCTCAGATCTCACCTGGAGATGTTAGGGTTACCTGAGTGGGTCTGCATGACCACACGTCCATGGCTGACCAAGAGGGAAGTCAAGGGCGTCTGGAGCCTGGAACAATGGCCCAGAGAACTGCCAAGAGGAGGGGCAAGGGGTGCGGAAAACCGGTCCCAGAAGTTCCCGCAGTGGTTGACGGGGCTCTTGAGGAGGAGGCTCCCGAGCCAACTAGGGAAGACATTGCCACCCTAGGTGACCTACCTGAGCTTGCTGGCTGGCAAGTTGAGGGTGGACCCACCAGGGAGGAATTCTGCAAGGCGCAGAAAGAACGTCCCACTCTAGAGGGTCTGAGGATGCAAGCCTCATCCCAGGCGGCAGGTGAAGCCTTTGGCGATCACCACATATATTGGGAGAATGATCTCCTCTACAGTGAGTCTAAGGTTCCGGCCATTGGGGCAGCGCGTGCGCTGGTGGTCCCCCAGTGTTACCGAACCTTCCTACTGGGTCTGGCTCACGACGTTCCCCTGGCAGAACATTTGGGGCAAGGCAAGATCTTTGACAGGCTTGTCACCCACTTTTACTGGCCCAGAATAAGGACAAACTCAGATACGTTCTGTAGATCTTGTCCTACCTGCCAGGCCAGTGGTAAAGCAGGAAAAAGGGTTAAGACCCCCCTGATTCCACTTCCTGTCGTTGGCACCCCGTTTGAAATGGTGGGCATCGACATTGTTGGTCCATTGGACCCCAAAACTGCCCTAGGCCACAGGTTCATCCTGGTTTTGGTGGACCATGCTACCCGTTACCCAGAGGCAATCCCTCTGAGGACCGTAACTGCACCGGTGGTGACCAGAACTCTGATGGGGATATTTACCCGTGTGGGATTCCCAAAGGAGATAGTGTCTGACAGAGGCACTAACTTCATGTCTGCATACATGAAGTCTATGTGGGATGCGTGTGGTGTAACCTACAATTTCACCACACCCTATCACCCCCAATCTAATGGACTTGTGGAGAGATTCAACAAGACACTGAAAGGCATGATTGGTGGCCTCCCTGAGGCGTAAGTGGGACGTCCTCTTACCATGCCTTCTCTTTGCTTACAGAGAGGTCCCCCAGAGGGGGGTGGGGTTCAGTCCCTTTGATCTTCTCTATGGGTACCCTGTCAGGAAAAGCTTGTGAGAGGAAAAGCTTCTTAGGGACATTGGGGCGGGAAGAGGGAGAAGGTTTGGAGTGGAGGAAGAGGGAGTGGTGATAGGAGGTCAGTCTGGGTGCAAGTGCATGGGCTGGATGCTGTTGTGAGGTGGATGGCTGTTGGGTGTCTGAGTGCTTGCGTTTGTGTACTTTGGGAGGAGGGGGCACAGGCACAGTGGGAGATGACACAGGGGATGTGTTCATGGATGTGGGGTAGTGACTGTCAGTGACTGCCAGTGAGGTGTGTGTACTGATAGGTGTGCTGCTGAGTGCCAGTGACTGCCAGTGAGGGGTGTATACTGATAGGTGTGCTGCTGATGGTGGTAATGGATGAGGATGTAGTGCATGCAGGTGTAAGTGGAGATGCTAGTGGGAGGGAGGTGGATGACGAGGAAGAGGGGGCCACAGTGGAGGCAGTGGATGTTGGTATGTCTGCATCTGGATGGTGTTTGTGTGAGTGCCTGTGGGATGAATGTGTGGTGCTTGTGTTTGCCATGTCCACTCTTGTGTGTTGTTCTGTGTGCATGCTCGTCTGCCTGTGTGCTTGGGATAGGTTGGGGTTGAGGGGAATGGGATTGGGTAGAGGAAGTTGGAGGGTGGAAACAAGGAGAATGGCTGCCATCAGAGAGGAGGCCAGAGCCTGGATTGATCTCTGTTGGGCCACCGAGACAGTGTGAATGCCCTCCAGAAGTGCATTGGTCTGTTGCATTTGGGCTGCCAGCCACTGGATGGCATTCACAATGGTTGACTGCCAAGCAGAGATGGTTCGCAGGAGGTCAATAGCCTTCTCACTCAGGGCAGAAGAGCTTACTGGTGCAGACCCTGAGGTGCTTGGGGCAAAGGAGATGCCCACCCTCCTGAGTGAACGGGCACAGGAAACTCACTGAGGGGCTGCTGGGAGGGCAGTGAGGGTACGGGGTGGTGGCTGTACCTGTAACTCATGTGGTCACAGAGTTGACAGCCACCACCAGGGAGCTTTCATCGGAGGAAGTGTATGTGCCCGAACTATCTCCTAAAGTTTCCGCCGTGGTGCTCCCATCACCCTCTGTCCCACTGGTGCCCCCACCGTCAGTAGATTCAGCCTCCTGGGTCATATGGGATCCAGCTCCCTCTGTGGCCGGTGCCTCTGCTCCACCGCCAGATGATCCTAATGCACATAAGGACAGGGTGACAAAACTAAAAGGGGTGGGGAAGAGACAAAGGATACACTTGGTCAATGGCAGAACCAACACCACAGTTGGTGTACACAACACACAGGGAACAGCACTACACACTGGGCAATGCACTACCAGTCATGATGCTAGTCACCAGCCCATGGATAGAGACACCTACAACCAATTGCAGCACACCTGAGAGCCACAGACCCCTGTCCAGTAGTGGATGCCTACTAGCCTAGTTGGAGAACCTTCAAATCAGAACCCTGCCCAACATGGGACCTACTCTGCAATGGCAGGCCTGGCTTAGGGGCACCAACAACACCCCCATCCCCCACCCAGATACCACCCCACCAGGCATAATTTGTAATGAAGGGCACTGTACTCACCCCCTTGTTGCTGCTGTGATGCCCCCAAGCACCCATCCAGCTCCAGATAGGCCACTGCCAGTATGCAGGCCATCAGGGGGGTCAGGGTTCGACGGACACCCCTTCCTCAGTGGGAGGCCATCCCCAGCTGGGCCTCCGCTGTCTTCCATGCCCAGCGTCTCAGGTCGTCCCACAGTTTCTGACAGTGGGTGCTCTGCCTGCCGAAGACCCCCAGAATCTTTGGTGATGGCACACTGTTAGAAATGGGGTTTTTGGTTGGCAGTCAGGTTACCCTCTGTCCAAGCAAGAACCCTCCCTCTAGTCAGGGTAAGTCAGACACAATCCAAGATTATCCTGTGCCCACCCTCTGGTAGCTTGGCATGAGCAGTCAGGCTTAACTTAGAAGGCAATGTGTAAAGTATTTGTGCAATAAATCATACAATAACACAATATAGCACCACAATAATACACCACACAGTGTTTAGAAAAATATATATAATATTTATCAGGATAATTGTAGGTCAAAACGAATAAAGATGCAATGTGAAATTGTAGAGATATCACAGAAAAGTGATGTAAAGTGTCTTAAGTCTTTAAAAAGCAAACAAAGTCTCTTTCAAGCACAAACTGCCTGGTTTAAAGTGGAAAATCTCCGCAAAGGGCCGCAGAAGACGAAATGCGTGGAAAAATGGTGTGTGCGTCGATTTCTCCAGGGCACACACGGACTTGCGTCGTTATTTTTCACGCGGGGAAGTCGTGCGTCGTTTTCCGGCACGCGGACAGTCTCTTTCTGTGGGTTGCGGGATTACCAGATGTCCCGGGGTCTGTGCGTGGATTCTTCGGCTTGTTTTCTGGCTGAGCGTCGTTCTGGGAGGCTGTGCGTGGAATACTCGGACTCACGGCTGGCGTCGCGTCAATTTCCCCTCCTGAAGTCGGGCGGCGTTGTCCTTGCGAGGCCGTGCGTCGAAGTTCCAGTCGCCCCGAAGGTGTCGCATCGATCAGCGTCGGTGTGCAGCGATTTTCTTGCCGCAGAGCAAGCTGTTCGTCGTCATTTTCAGCGCACGAAGAGTCCAAATGAAAAAGAGAAGTCTTTTTGGTCCTGAGACTTCAGGGAACAGGAGGCCAGCTCTATCCAAGCCCTTGGAGAGCACTTTTACAGCCAGACAAGAGTTCAGCAAGGCAGCAGGGCAACAGCAAGGCAGCAGTCCTTTGTAGAAAGCAGTCAGGTGAGTCCTTTAGGCAGCCAGGCAGTTCTTCTTGGCAGGATGCAGGTTCTGGTTCAGGTTTCTTCTCCATCAAGTGTCTGATGAGGTAGAGCAGAGGCCCTGTTTTATACCCAAATGTGCCTTTGAAGTGGTGGAGACTTCAAAGAGTGGCTAAGAAGTGCACCAGGTCCCCTTTCAGTTCAATCCTGTCTGCCAGGGTCCCAGTAGGGGGTGTGGCAGTCCTTTGTGTGAGAGCAGGCCCTCCACCCTCCCAGCCCAGGAAGACCCATTCAAAATGCAGATGTATGCAAGTGAGGCTGAGTACCCTGTGTTTGGGGTGTGTCCGAGTAAATGCACAAGGAGCTGTCAACCAAGCCCAGCCAGACGTGGATTGTAAGGCACAGAAAGATTTAAGTGCAAAGAAATGCTCACTTTCTAAAAGTGGCATTTCTAGAATAGTAATATTAAATCCAACTTCACCAGTCAGCAGGATTTGGTATTACCATTCTGGCCATACTAAATATGACCTTCCTACTCCTTTCAGATCAGCAGCTACCACTTCAATACTGTATGAGGGCAGCTCCAATGTTACCCTATGAAGGGAGCAGGCCTCACAGTAGTGCTAAAAAGAAATTAGGAGTTTTACAGTTTTACACTACCAGGACTTGTAAACTACACAGGTACATGCCCTGCCTTTCACCCACACAGCACCCTGCTCTAGGGGTTACCTAGGGCACACATTAGAGGTGACTTAAATAAGGAGAAAGGGGAGGTTTAGGCTTGGCAAGTAATTTTAAATGCCAAGTCGAGGTGACAGTGAAACTGCACACACAGGCCTTGCAATGGCAGGCCTGAGACAAGGTAAAGGGGCTACTTAAGTGGGTGGCACAACCAGTGCTGCCGGCCCACTAGTAGCATTTAATCTACAGGCCCTAGGCACATATAGTGCACAGTACTAGGGACTTATAAGTATATTAAATAGTCCAATCAGGTATGATCCAAGGTTACCATGTTTAAAGGGAGAGAGCATATGCACTTTAGCACTGGTTAGCAGTGATAAAGTGCGCAGAGTCTAGAAGCCAGCAAAAACAGTATCCAACAAGTGGAGGGAGGCAGGCAAAAAGTTAAGGGTGACCACCCTAAGGCTGTCAGGTCTAACATGTGTCCCCCCCAACTGAAAGTGGGGAGAGCTACCCGACCTCCTGGGAGCTCTCATCGCTAAGGCGGAAGTATCTGGAGAGACCATCAGTATTGGCGTGGTCAACCCCTGGGCAATGCTCCACCGTAAAGTCCATCCTCTGTAGGGAAATGGACCAGCTCAAGAGTTTAGGATTTTCACCCCTCATCTGCATGAGCCATGTGAGGGGCATGTGGTCTGTCTGAACCCGGAAGTGAGTCCCAAACAGGTATGGTCTCAGCTTCCTCAGTGCCCAGACCACAGCAAAAGCTTCTCTCTCAATAGCACTCCACCTCTGTTCCCGTGGTAATAGCCTTCTGCTAATAAAGACTACTGGTTGGTCTAGGCCCTCCTCATTTAGCTGTGCTAGGACCGCCCCTATGCCATGCTCTGAAGCGTCTGTCTGCATGATAAATTCATGGGAGTATTCAGGGGCATTGAGCACGGGGGCCGTGCACATGGCTTCCTTCAGAGAGTCAAAGGCTTTCTGACAAGCCTCTGTCCAATTCACCAACCTAGGTTGTTTCTTGGAAGTGAGTTCTGTCAAGGGTGACACAATGGTACCATAGCCCTTGACAAATCTGCGGTAGTAACCTGTGAGGCCTAAAAAGGCTCTCACCTCAGTCTGTGTTCTAGGTGGTTGCCAGGCCTTGATAGTTTCAATCTTGGCCTGGAGTGGCTGCACCTTGCCACCACCCACTAGGTGTCCCAAGTACACCACGGAACCCTACCCAATCTGGCACTTACTAGCCTTGATGGTCAGGCCTGCCTGTTGCAGGGCCTGAAGCACCTCCTTGAGGTGGAGCAGGTGTACCTCCCAGATGGAACTGTAGATAGCTATGTCGTCCAGGTAGGCTGCACAGAAGGCATCCTTGCCAGCTAGGACTCCGTTAACCAACCGTTGGAAGGTAGTGTGGGCATTTTTCAACCCAAGTGCAATCACCCAGAACTGGTAATGGCCATCAGGTGTGGAAAATGCAGATCTATCTTTAGCCCCCTCAGTCAGGGCGATCTGCCAGTATCCTGAAGTAAGATCAAACGTACTCTGGAACTTGGCAGCGCCCAGTCTGTCAACGAGCTCATCAGCTCGGGGGATGGGGTGAGCATCAGTCCGTGTGACTGAGTTGAGACCCCGGTAGTCCACACAGAACCGGAGTTCTGGCTTCGCACCTGGGGCAGTAGCCTTAGGGACCAACACCACAGGGCTGGCCCAGGGACTACTGGATTTCTCGATAACCCTTAAAGCTAACAACTTGGAGACCTCCTCCTTGATGCTGGCCTTCACCTTATCCGATAACCTGTAAATTTTGTTCTTCACAGGGAGATTGTCACCTGTGTCAATGTCATGAACACAGAGGTGGGTCAGTCCAGGAGTAAGGGAGAACAGGGTGGAGAACTGCTCCAACAGCTCATAGCAGTCTCCTCTCTGGTGTAGAGTCAGAGAGTCAGAGAGAATGACACCTTTCACTGACCCATCACCTTCTTGGGCAGAGAGGAGGTCGGGAGAGGTTCACTCTCCTCTTCCATTCCTTCATCTGTGACCAGAAGCATGTTGACTTCAGAACTCTCAAAATGAGCCTTTAGTCGGTTGACATGGAGCACCCTTAGGGGGCTCCTAGGGGTTTGGAGGTCCACTAGGTAAGTGGCCTCCCCTTTCCGCTCCTTTACTTCAAATGGGCCAGACCAGCGGTCCTGGAGAGCTATAGGCTCTACTGGCTCCATTACCCACACTTTGTCTCCAGGTTGAAACTCTACCAGGGTGGCCTTCTGGTCATACAAGCGTTTCATTACCTCTTGACTGGCCTCAAGGTTACTTTTGGCCTCTTTCCAGAAGCGGGGCATCTGGTTGCGGAGGGCCAACATGTAGCTGACCACATCCTGAGGGGGCACCTTTGGAGCTTTCTCCAACTCCTCCTTGACAATGCTTAAGGGAACCCTGACAGGGTACCCATAGAGAAGCTCGAAGGGACTGAACCCCACCCCCCTCTGGGGGACCTCTCTGTTACCAAAGAGAAGGCATGGTAAGAGGACGTCCTCTCCAACATTGACCTCTTCCCTACTCCTGCCCCCGTCCCTCACGTCAGGCCAAGGTGGTCAAAACCCAGGCAAGCACCTCAGCCATCCAGTCCACGGTCACAGTAGTGTCCCTAGCAACTCCAGGTGGGAAAGGATCCCCGCCACCAGCCAGCAAGACAGAAAGGGTGCCTGCCCCAAGTGCTTCAAGTAAAGGCAAGGAGCCAGCCCCAGCTGCAAGAAGGAAGGGCAAGGAGCCAGCCCCAGCTGCAGGAAGGAAGGGCAAGCAGCCCTCCCCAGCTGCTGCCAAAAGGGGCAAGGAGCCATCTCCTGCTGTGGCCATGAAGGGCAGGGAGCCTGCACCAGCAGGAGGTAAGGACAAGGGGCCTGGTGCTGGGACTCAGTCAGAACCCCCACCACCAAACATGGTGGTGCAGCTGTCTGAGGCTGCAAGGGATGGGCTGGAACCTCCCCCAGCCACCAACACCAGCACCAGCACCACCACCACCACCAGCAGCAGCAGCCAAAGTGGGCAGCCATCCGAGGATGCAGGGGATGGGCTGGAGCCTCCCCCCACCACCAGCACCGCCACCACCAGCAGCAACCCCAGTGGCCAGCCGTCCGAGGATGCAGGGGATGGGCTGGAGCCTCCCCCCACCTCCATCAGCTCCACCAGCAGCACCGCCACCAGCACCACCACCACCAGCCCCAGTGAGAAGCTGTCCAAGGCTGCAGGGGATGGGCTGGAGGCTCCACCCACTACCACCAGCAGCAGCACCGCCACCACTGAACAGCTGTCTCTGCATCGGGACAGTGTGTAGTCCTGCATTCATGGTCTATTGTGCGACCAGGTCACTGCAAATCCTGTGGGTATGACACCGAGTTGAGAGACCGTGACCTTGCACTCGCAAAGATCTGCATCACTGGGCACGATGCCAACTCCAGAACCAGTGGAGAAGCCATCCACTCTCCCCATCCTCCCCAGGATGAGGATCACTGGGCACAATGCCTCCTCCAGAACCAGCAGAGAAGCCATCCACTCACCCCATCCTCCCCAGGATGCAGCTCACTGGGCATGATGCCCCCTCCAAAACCAGGGGAGAAGTCATCCACTCGAGAGACTGTGGCCTTACACTACCCAGGACAGAGCAATGGGCATGTTGCCCCCTCCAGGACCAGCAGCGTTTACCATCTTCTCACTGAGGTGCCCCCGTTCCCCATCCCCCTGAAGTGCCTGCCTATTTTCGACCTGATGCCCCTGCAGTGTTCTCTCCGTGTTGTTGCAGGAGTGAGGTTGTGCCTTGGACTTTGTGATGTGGCCCTGTGGCCCACAAACATTGAGGACTGGGCAGTGTACCTTGATTTGTACATATGTTTATACTTTTTTATTTGGATGCACGTATTTCTACAATATTTATCTTATAACACTCACTTTAATCTATTGTAGTTGTCCTTGCATTATTCCTGAGGAGTACGGGGTCAATATGTTATATTACGGTATCTGCTTGTGTGTATGATGTTGGGGGTGGGGATTTTGCGTGTGTGTGTTACTGTCTTTTTCCTCCCCTCTCCCCTGTGTGCTAGGCGGCTGTACTCACTGTGGTCATCTTCACCGTTGTCGGTGTTCGTAGTGGAGCAGCACGTAGAAGAGCATGGGGAAGACATGCAACTCGGGCTCCATGGCGGCGTGGTTCTTCCCAAAGTCTCCACAGGTGAGTCGTTTCCCTTCTGTGCAGTGTTTCTGCCAAGCTTTTGATGCCGTTGGTACCACCCCGGAAAAGGTGGCGGATTGGCGTGTCTTAATACAGTGGGCGGAACATTGTCTTCCGCCTGGCTGTAGGTGATTACCACTGTGGTGCCTGTCGATTCCGCCCTGGCAGTCGGTGTGTTAAAGTGGCTGTCTGTCTGAGCTGTTTCCGCCGTGGTCATAATTTGGCACTAATTACCGCTGGCCTGTTGGAGGTATTAGGGCAACTTTATCACAGACCGCCATGGTTGTGATGAGGGCCATAGTTCTGGAGGCAGGGAAGCTGTCCCTGGAAATGAAAAAGTGGGCAAATGAAGAGAAAAGAGATGGTTGCAGTGACAGAGAAGCTGAGATGTCCATGGGTGGAGAGTTTTGTCCCGGACTACCCAAGGGATGGTTCCTGGCTATGTAGCGGGGGTTAATATAGATAAATGGCTGCGGCCCTTTGAGAGGGCCCTCCAAATCAAGAGTTAAGCCTCAATACTGGGGATGGTCCTCAACCCTGAGAGGGGTAATCCTCTGACATTAAGTGGGGAGGAGGCAGATTCATACCCTAGTATGAAGAGGTGCTTAACTAAAAAGTTTGGTCTGACCTCAGAACAATAGATGCTTAAGTTTAGGGACACCAAGAAGACAGCAACCCAGTCCTGTGTTGATTTTGTGGACATCTCAGTTAAGGCGCTAGAGGGCTGGATACAGGGCAACAAGGTAAGTACCTTTGAGGGTCTTTACAATTTGATTATGAGGGAGCACCTCCTGACCAATTGTGCCCAAGATAAGCTTCTCCAGTATCTAATTGACTCTAAGTTGACCAACCCCAGAGAGCTGGAGAAGGCAGCAGATGACTGGAACTAGAGTTAACCAGAAACACCTAGGTGTGACCAGAAAAAGGGAGGACATAGTTCTTCTCAGGGAAAGAACCAGGAGAAAAATGACAGAAAAAACCAAGGAGTCCTCATAAGAGTCTGGAAAACCTTCTCAGGTGGGGGAGCCCCGGGCCATGCCACTGATAAGGGGAAGGGGTACCAGAGGAAGAATTATGATCCTGTTAAGGCACAAATGTGTAAGGAGCTTGCTAAGGACTGCAAGTATTTTGAGTGTCATCAACCTGGACACAAAAGAGGGGATGCTATCTGCTCCAAGAAGCTCCCCACTGGTGGGCAGTCCTATGGATTGCTACTGTAGGAGTGGAGGTGGAAGTTGGCCCAGGGCTGGGATCAGGGTACATAGAGGTTCCCTTAGTGTCTGTGGGTAGGGTGGACATTGCAGTTATGGCCACCTTACCTCCCAGAATGGAAAGGTATAGGCAGAGGCCTAAAGTCAGTGGGACTGAGGTGGAAGCTCTGAGAGATACAGGAGCCAGTGTGACAATGGACACAGAAAAACTGGTTTCTCCGGAGAAGGTTTAACCTGGTGGCTTCCACCAAGTGACTTCTGCAGGTAGCAGAACTAAACTCCACCCCATGGCCATGGTGAGCCTAGGGTGGGGAGGTGTAACTGGCCCTAAAAAGGTAGCAGTAACTCCTGCCCTCCCAGTAGATTGTCTGCTGGGAAATGATGTGTAAGCATCTGATTGGTCAGAGGTGGAAAGAAGGGTCAATGTACAGGTGAGTGACCTCCCTGAATGGGTGTGTGCTGTGACCAGGTCACAGGTAGCACAACGGAGAAGTGCTGGACACTTGGACACTGGAACAATGGTCTAAGCTTCCAAGAAGAAGAGGAAGGGCACTGAGTCTGGCCTGCCAGCCCAACCAAGTATAGATTGTCAGGAGGAATCCAAATACTGAGTGGGGGATCTGAGCTCTGAGGGATGGACCCTTCTCCTGCAAGCTCTGCCTGACTGGGCAGAACTGCAAGGGGCAGGTGGGCCCACCAGAGAGAAATTGTGCCAGGAACAAAGAGAGTGTCCCTCTCTTGAGGGCCTGAGGCAGGATGCAACCAGGCAAGAACAAGCAGGTACCAATGGGACCGAAAAAGTTTATTGGGAGGATGGAGTACTCTACATGGAGGCAAGGGACCCCAAACCAGGGGCAACGAGGAGAGTGGTGGTCCCCCAGAAGTATAAAGAATTCCTCCTCATTTTAAGCCATAACATTCCCTTAGCTGGACATTTGGGACAGATCAAGACCTGGAACAGGATGGTCAACCTTTTCTATTGGCCTCACATGTCAGAGAAAGTCAGGGAGTCTTGCAGCTCCTGTTTCACCTGCCAGGACAATGGCAAGGCAGTGGGCAAGCCAAAGGATCCCTTGATATCACTGCCAGTGGTTGGGACTCCCTTTGAAATGGTGGGGATTGACATTGTTGGTCCCCTAGACCCACAAACTGCCTCAGGTAACAGGTACATTTTGGTGGATGTGGACCATGCTACCAGGTACCTCAAGGCAATACTCCTCAGGACAGTCACTGATCCCCCAGTGGCTAAGACCCTACTTGGTGTGTACACCCGAGTGGGATTCCCAAAGGAGGTGGTCTCAGACAGGGCACACATTTGATGTCAGCCTATCTGAAAGCAATGTGGATGAGGGTGGTGTTACCTATAAGTTCACCACCCCAATCATCACCAGACCAATGGTCTGGTGGAAGGATTTATCAAGATCCTGAAGGGCATAATCAGGGATTTGTCTGACAAACTCAGGAGGAGATGGGATGCTCTCCTCTCATGCCTGCTGTTTGAATACAGGGAGGTACCACAAAAAGGGGTTGGATTCAGCCCCTTTGAGTTACGGTTTGGACACACTAAGAAGCCCATTGTTCTTGGTGAGAGAGTCTTCAGAGAAGCCTCTCAAAGAGTCCAAGCAGAAAGTGCTAGATTATGTGCTGGGCTTGCGGTCATGCATGGCTGAGTATATGAAGAAGGCAAGCAGCAACCTGCAGGCCAGCCAAGAGCTCATGAAGCTCTGGCATGAACAGAAGGCTACCTTGCCTGCGTATCACCCAGGTCAGCTGGGGTGGGTTTTAGAGTTGTTAGCACCCAGTTCACTAAAGGCCTAATGGACTGAGTCCTATCTAATTATGGAGAAGAAGCATGAGGTCACCTACCTGGTGGACCTTGGCACCCCCAGGAATCCTCATAGGATCCTGCATTTCAACAGACTGAAACCGCACCAGGGCAGGGCAGTCACTGATGAAGGGAAGGAGGACGAAAGTGAACCTCTGCCAGACCTCCTTTCCACAAATGCACAGGATGGGTCCACAAGGAAGTGGTTCTCTCTCCCAAGTTGACAGCCCTGCTGCAAAAATATTGCAGACAAGTTTTGAAACAGTTTGCTGGCCTGTTATCTTTGACCCCTGGACGCGCCAATTGGTGTGTCCATGACATTGACACTGGTGACAGCTTACCTGTCAAGAACAAGCTGTACAGGCTGTCTGACCAGGACAAGGCCAACATCAAAGCTGAGGTGGCTAAGATGTTGGATCTCATGGTATTTGAGGCCTGTGATAGTCCTTGGGACAGTCCAGTGGTACTGGTACCCAAACCCAATCCCCAAGGTGGGGAAAAGGAATTACGATTCTGTAGTTCTTGTCATTTGCAGCTGAGAGGGACACATGCTAAACCTGGCATCCTTGGCGTGGTCTCCCCTGTTTCTTTGACTCTGCTTCCCATGTTGTGACTGTGTGCTAGACTTTGTTTTTGCTGGATTTGGTACTCTGGACACTTTACCACTGCTGACTAGTTCTTAACGTGCAAGTGCTCCCTGTGTAAATTGTATGTGAAATTGGCTTTTCCCTGATTGGTATATTTGATTTACTAGCAATTTCCTAGTAAAGGGCGCTAGAGGTGCCCAGGGCCTGTAAATTAAATGCTACTACTGGGCCTATAGCAATGATTGTGTCACCAACATGAGTAGCCCTTGTAAACATGGCTCAGACCTGCCGCTGCAGTGTCATTTTGTGCTGTTTTAAACTACCAATTTGACCTGGTAAGTATACCTACTTGCCAGGCCCAAACCTTCCCTTTTTATACATGTAAGGCACCCCTAAGGTAGGCCCTAGGTAGCCCCCTTGGCAGTTTGCAGTGATTGTCAAAGGTAGGAAATGTATTGATGTGTTTTTCATGTCCTGACAGCGAAATACCTCCAAATTTGTTTTTCACTGTTGCAAGGCCTATCTCTTTCATAGATTAATGTGGGGACTGCCTTTAAATATCTTTTAAGTGCACTTTCCCATTGACAGCAGATAGAGATATAGAGTTTGGGGCCTCTGAACTCACAATTTAAAAATATATATTTTTGTAAAACTGGTTTTTAGATTGTCAGTTTGAAAAGGCCCCTTTAAGAAAGTGGGCATTTTTTTTTCTTAAACCATTCTATGCCTCTGCCTACTTTTGTATTCCACTTCTGGATCAGACTGACAATTGGGCTGTTATGAATTCCCTTTAGACAGTGATACAAAGGGAGCTGGGGTGTAGCCAGCTTATCCTGATGGGTCATCTGGGCTTGAGCCTGCCCTCCCACAATACAGTCACTAACCCCCTTGTGTGTGACTGGGGCCAGGCCTTGGCAAGGCATGATCTTGTGAACAAGAGGGACTTTCCTTTGAAGGTTGCCCACTTCCAAGACTGAAAGGGAATCAGTAGTGGACACAAAACCCCAGATTGTTTGATTACTTCTGAACCAAATAGGGCCCTCTGCCAAGGAGAAGAGCTGAAGAGCTGGAGCAGGAGTTCTGCCCATTTGACTGACTGTGCCTTGCCTAAAAGGACAAAGCTTTTGCCTAAAAGGACAAAGACTGGACTTTGTGGTATGTCCTTGATTGTGAAGTGCCTCCAAGGGCTTGGACTGAGTTTGCCTCCTATTTTGAAGTCTCAGGGCCATCCAAAACTTCCTTTACCAACACCTGGACTCGCTGCTGAGACTCCCGCCCTGCCAACTGGTGCCCCATACAGGCCCTGATACCTTGAAAGGGGAAGCTGGTGGAACCAAGGTGGAAATTCATGCACAGGAGCCGTGCGGGGAAATATTTGATGCACCACCTGCAACGCGGCTGTAAAAAATGATGCACCACCTGCATCACGGCTGAGAAATCAATGCACCATCTGCATCGTGACTGGAAAAGCAATACAACACCCACTTGTGGCTGCTGAAAGCAACACAATCCCCATGCAACACGGTTCTCTTTCATTCGCTGGGGATCAAAGACAATGTGGACCTGCCCAGATAGAAATTGATGCATCGTTCTCTTATTGAAGAGAAAAACAATGCATTGCCTACCCAACTGGAGAAGAAACCACACACCGGCTCACTTGAGAATAAGGAGTCAGCACATCGCTGACTTTTCCAACACATGCTCACCCGTGCAGCTTTATTTTTGATGCAAACCAGGTACTTTGTGTAACATCAACACATCTATAGCTTTCAATAGAGCAAGACCCTTTTAATTTAAAAATGTATAACTTTACTAGTGTATGTTGATTTTTTGTCATTTTGGTCTTGTTTAATTTAGATAAATATTAACCATTTTCCTAAACTGGTGTGGTGCCTATGTTGTAGTGTTTCAACTGTATTACTGTGTATTTTGGTGCAAATACTTTATACTTTGCCTTTGAGATAAGCCTGACTGCTTGTGCCAAGTAACCAATGGGATGAGCAGGGGTTATCTTAAGTGTTTATTTCCATTGCCCAGACTAGAGTGAGGATCCCTGCTTGGACAGAGTGCAAACTGACTGCCAACTAGAGACCCCATTTCTAACACCTGGTGTAATGGTAGACTAGAAAACCTGTCTGCAACAAGTACAATAAATGGGAGTCTGAAGATGTATGCTTATGATGTGAGCAACATGGGTATCAAAATAGCAACAAGGATATTGGCTGGTGGGAGGATGCCAAGATGGGTGCACTTGTGTGAGGCTGCAGGAAAACAACATTCAACAGAATCATGATGCAGAAGAAATGAACATAAATTGTCAGAGCCATCAAATAATGTGAAACATCAGGGACATTGATTTACATGAAAAGGGGGCTGAAAGACTGTCTCGTTACTTAAATGCGACAACAGGGTCTGGATGCTGTGACCAGTGCAGGCAGGCCAAAGAAAGGTTACCAGTGAGGTACACAACTGGATTCTCAGACTATGTTGAAGCCAAACTACATCTCTGTAATGGCCACAATGAAGGACACAGTCAAATGACAAGTGATAGCTGTGGTTGGTGATGGTTGGAACTCTACCCAGCAATAACTGAAAATGGCTGACAGGAGTCCACTAGCAGCAAACAGCAAATGAAACATCAGGATGGTGAATCTGACATGAAAAAGCTAATGAAAGTAATGCAGTGCAGCCTGTCCTGCATGGATGCCTTAATAGACTGCCTCACTAGCAGAATAGACCTCATGAATTTCAAAATGGATAGAAAAAAGTGCTTGACAGATGTGGGGCAAAAGATATTGGACCTTGAAGATAGTCCCGGATAAACTCCTGAGGAAGAAACAACCTTTATATCCTTGGGTGCTGGAGTTAACCTACATGGTTCAACTTGAGCCATATGTAGAGGAGATGCTATCAGCTCTGTTCAGAGTGGAAAACATTTCTCACCAATTTAAAATAGAAAGGGTGCATCACCCATTAGCACTACGGCTGTCACTGGAAATGTTCCCATCCATGGTACAATTCTTCAGCTGTCAAGGAAAACATATGCATGATGGAATTTGCAACATTTTCTCACACTTCATCTGGAAGGTGCAAGATGGTAGACAGGAGTATCTTCCCAATTAACATGGCAGGCATTGAGTGTGTCATGCTATACCATGTGCACCTGTAATGCTATCTGTACCACCAGTTCTATCTTGACCACTGACTCCATTTTGTGCTTAGCTTAGCTTCAAACGCTGTCATATTGGTGGCACAGGTATTTTCCACACACAGCTTGCTAACGTGTTTTCACTTTTTCTCACTAGGAAAGGGTACATAACATGGGGAAGGAATGCAGATACTGATATACCGGGCTGATACTATTATGGTAAAGCAGGGTACAGCTTGGTCTTGGGAATACACTGTGAGATCTGGCCAGTCTCTATGTGTTTTTTCAACACTTAAATTTCACAAATTACTCAAAGGGAGGGGGTGTTTCTAGAACCCTCCTCTGAAGTTTGTTTAAAGTATAAAAGGTGGGGAAGCTTGACAGCTGGGAGAAGAAGGAATTTATCTCTGGGAATGGACACATTGCCCAGAGAGTAATCCCATCAGGGTTTTCCTCACTTGTCTCAATTGGTAAGGGTTCCACAACTTGAAGATGGCAGACAAGAGAGGATGTTGGAGTCAAGCCCAATGTGATGCATTTTTAATTCTTATTTCTAGCTTTGTGGTGTGCATTCATTAAAAGGGGGTGATAGGGAACGAATAATGAGAAGGATGGAATCCAGGTTTATAATATGACTCACTAGTGGACACCCATGGGGTTTGAATAAGGATGAGGAACTATTTTTACACTTAGGTTAAGTGGTCATGTTTTGGAATACACCCAGACAGATATCAGGTTGTGAGAAGGGAAGTGTGTTGGAATTTAAAAATCAGTTAAACATGAGTTAGATGACTTGCTTTAATTTCCCAAATATTAAAATTAATTCTTGTTGGTTATCCCCACTTATAGATAAAATTAGGGATGCGAATGGCCACTTGGCCTGGATGAGATGTTCTGAAGACTGACAATTTTATGAAAGATCAATATAAACATGACTTCTAGGAATATAAAAATAGAAAAGTAGGAAAAGACAGGAATAAATAACTGTTGATATGGTAAAAACAGTAGGATATGGAATAGAGGGTTGTGATTTAAAGAGAGAAGTAAATGTTTATGTTAAATGAAAACTGTCTCTAATTGGATATTGGGTATTGCACATTGGCATCTGATGGTTAATAATGCGTTTGTATTTTTGATGAATTTACTTTTCTGTGACTTGTAAGAATCAAGAAAGGGATATTTGGTAAACCATACCAAGTTAAATGAGAAATTATGAATAAGTATTAGTTGGGGACATGACCTCCTTTAGTGGAGACACTTGTTAGTATTTTTTTCATGTTTAGTAATTGAAAGGTATTTTATTCTGGGGATAGGGTAGGGTCATTTGTTAAGTTTGAGAATTTTGAAGAAGACCGTTTGGTCGAAAAGCGTAAAGCCGCTACAGCAAGCCTTTTATGTTGACCATTTAGGATACAGATGATAAATTAAAGACCTTAGTTGTTTGGAGTGCCACGTGGATTTTCTCTTCATTGGATTATATATATATATATGTAGGAATCTCACAAAACCGTTTAGACTTTATTTTGATATATATATAGTTAGATATTTCTATACATATTATACTCATTGTTGATGTCTTGCATTTTCTTTGATCATTATTATTCTACTACTGTGATTATTTTAGGAGTTGCACTTGTGTTGCTTACGTATTATCTTCATATAACTTGGGAAGTGCCTTAATAAATTAATTATTCAGACTAGGATTGCTGCATTCTTTGCACTCCTTTCATTTAGTTCCCTCTTTGTCTGAAGTAAAGCAGAAAAGCTCCCTAGACTGAACCTAGACAATGGTGTCTGTATCTTCATTAGCCTGTAGCAAGCCAATACAGCAATGCAAAAAAAGAAGGCCTTTAGACAGGAGCCAACAACAACTAAGACACCACTGCTTTGGGAGAACCATTCACTGATTAAATTAAGTCTCAGGCCTAATGTGATACAAACTTCTTAACCCATGATCCACTGAGAACATGAGCTGTGTTGTGGTGGAACTGCTAATATGGAGCAGGTTGCATGTGTTTTACAACCCCCAGGTGTGGACATGCTGATGTCCCCAAATAACTGAGATTATAAACAGTGGCTAGAGTACACTTGCCACACATGTAACAGATATGCCTCATGGATGATTACTCCTTGGTATGATATGGGTTTTATAGCGACATCTGCTTAGAAAAAAACCTTCTTCTGACCACCTGTTGGCTTGCAGAGGGTTGAGTCCAACACCCTACAAGTAACTAGGAAAATTGCATTACGGTTCTCCAGTAGCAGAACTTAGGGCCTCATTACAGTTTGGGGACCCAAACCACTGCTTTGTTCACTGTCTGATCACCAAATTACAATACCTTCTGTTGCATAGACAAAAGACTGTGGCATCGCCAAAATAGGCCAATGCTTCTGTCGGAGGGGGACAGCCAGAGTTTCCCACCGGAACAAATATGATGCCTTTTACCACTGACGTGACTGTGGTGGCCCAACCACCACAACATAGCTGCCGCAACCAATAGTAAGCCATACACTTACCTATGACCACCAACTCCACTTCAAATAGATGGACCGCCATTGACATTCTATGTTGGCTGTGCTCCGTCGACAAAATATGTTTTGTGTTCTCCAGTGTGAGGTTGCATAGAACATACTGGATGCAGAAAAATGTGTGTGACAAACATCCATAACTTACAATGTGAACAATCCCTGCAGAATAGATGTGGGGCTTCAGGGAGTTCCAAGAGAGGCAGATTCACTGGGTCACCTCTCATTTTGCACATGCCTTAAAAACATTATCACCACAGGAACTGCAGCCTGAAGAATATAAGGGATAACCAGCTGTATGACCAAGTCACATGCGTATGTGGTAAAAGAGTAAGTGCAAGTCATGAAAGAACATACACCAGTAAAATCATAGGTCACAAATATAGATTAATTAGGCATAAGGTACACACATTACAATGGACACATGTTAATCTAAATGGACAGGAAGGTGGCACAATCGTACACCCTCCATGTGTGGACAAACAAACCCCAGGTTTGCACACATGATAGGAATGTCCAATCTACAGCAGAGGGATAAATATGACCCAGTAAATTTGTGCGTTGGCCAAGGCAACATGAAAACTTATCATATGAATCCTCACAAAATGCAATGTCTCCCCCAATAGGGTTAAACCCTAAAAAACAAACATATATTGAACATTCCCCTAAGTCCTGGCTGATTCCAGCACTGGTACCAAAGTTAGGCCTGGGGGGATTTCACAGAGTTTCACTCCAGGGAATTCCGCAGAGTTGATTAGAAACTCAATGTATTTCCATGGATGTGGAGTTACATGACCCATGGAGTCCTGAGTGCACCCGATCTTGAAGTGCTAAGCAGGGTCATGCCTGGTTAGCGAAGCCCGGCCCTGCTTAGCACTTCATAGATCGGGTGCATCCAGGAGAGGGCTGTAAGAAGTGAAACCTGCCGTTTCAGGCCTCTTGTGCAGCGGCCTGTCCTGTATGCAATGCACACAGGACAGCCCGCTGCACAAGAGGCCTGAAACAGCCCTAACCTGAATTAAATGTGCACAAACAAGGAAAAAAATAGACGACGACTTACCTGGGTCCACAAGCCAGTCCTCTCTCCTCCGCAGTGGCCTGGCTCTCAGCCTCCCTCTGCCCCCTGGTCCCAGGCTGCTGGCAGAGGGAGGTCTGGCCCTGGATCCATCGCCGATGCACACTGCAGCCCAGTTATGGGCTACACAGCTCACACACTGACTGTCTGTGCTTGCACTTTGGAGCTCATGTCTGGGCTGCAGTGTGTACTGCATGCCAGCGGAGTTTCTGGATGAACTCCGCATTCCAAGCCGAGGGCGGAGTTCCCACCCCTAGAAATAGTCAGAACTTACCAACCATATCAAATGGATCATCAATCAGGGTGATACAATCACAACTGTAGTCACACATCACATATTACTCATGCACATCAAAAAGGTAGAAAAGTATTTGCAGGACCAATGTGTATCAAAACCACCATACAAATGTATTAAGAATACTCCAAAACTGGAAGGCCAGTGACCAGTCCAATTTGTATGTCACATGTGGCACACTGCAGTGCCCTCCAACTTGCCTCAAAATACACTGCTGCCTGAACCCTCACAGGAAGGGGCATCTAAGAAAAAATATAAACACTTAAATGGTCACCCTTGGGTGGGGTTGGGTCAGGTTTAGGAGGGGGAGTTTCGACTTGGGACGGGTGGGCTTTTCCTTGAGAGAGGGCCGGTTCTTTTGGATTTGGAAGGGGTAAGGCAGGTTCCAGGAGGTGCAGGGGTCACAAGGGAGGACTTGGATGCGGAAGGGATTGGTTCAGCTGTGGTTAGGGACTTTTTGGCTTTGGGAGTGGGGTGGTTAAGCAGGGGAGAGGGCAAGTCAAAGAGCAGACTTTCTTTGGGAAAATGTGATGGATTTTCTGGAGGGGGTAGGGTTTTGGAGATAGAGTGAGTGACTGCGTCATGTGTGGCTCTGGATGTTGTGCTTGCTGGTGCATGTGTGTCTGGAGTGTGTTTTTGTTTTGGTGGTGACTGTGGGTATTTGCATTTTTTGTGTGGCAGTGATGGCAAGTCTGAGAGTAGTGGCAATGGCTGAGGCTGTTGTGATGGTGTCTGGGGTATGATGTGTGTGGTACTTATGTCTGTTGATATTGCGGTGGTGTCTGGAGGTACGGTGTGTGTTGCTTGTGTCAGGGTCTGCTGGGGTGGTATCTGTGGGTATGGGTTGTGTTTTCTTGTGTCTGTGGATGTTGGGGTAGTGTCTGGGGGTATGGCGTGTGTTGTGGTGGGTGTGAGTGGCTTGAGTGTCTGTTGAGTGCTTACTTGCTGGTGTGGCTTATAGCATTTGTGTTTATGTATGGTGCTTGTGTCTGTTGAGATGTTTACTTGCATATGTATGAGTGTGCTGGGGACGGGTCCTGGTTTAGGGAATTGGGATGGGGAAGTGGAAAGTGGTGGCGAGGATTGAGGGGCCAGAAGGCTGTCATCCGTGAGGAAGCCGAGCCTGAAAAGACCTCTGTAAGCCAGACATTGCACTACGAATGCCTTCCACATAACTATTTGTTGCAGCTGGCTGACCTGTACCTGAATGGCATTAAGGATGGTTGTCTGACCAACAGAGATACTCCTCAGGAGGTCAATAGTCTCCTCACTCAGGGCAGCAGGGGAAAGAGTGGCAGGGGGTGCGCTGATTGACGCAAAGGAGATGCCTCCCCCTTTGGGGGAGGGGGCCCAGGCAACTGGATGGGGATCAATGGTAAAGGTGGAGATGGTAGTGGGGGTGGCAGACAAGGATGTCATAGGAACAGGTTCTGGATTTCCAGCCACCACCAAGGAATCTTCACTGGAGCTGCAGTCTAATGATGATATGTAGGCCTCCTCCATGCCACTCCCCTCAGCCTCTGGGTCACTCCATTGCAGTGGTGTCATGACTGGAGGTACCATGGTCAGCTGCTTTCCCACTTGCTTTGGTCCTGTTTATTCTGATGCCTGTGATGATGCTGAAATGACAAATACTAATAGGGTCCGTCCATGTGTCTGAACACACTTGAACACCAGCTTTGAAACACAAACATAAACATTGTAATAATGTACTGTTTCCCCCAGCCATAAGGTCCTACAAACCGGCCTCAGCAGTTGCCACACCCATATATGCATGATACATGAACTGTAAACAGTGGGCCAGAACAAAATGAGCATCATTGACCACTCAATTTACATGGGTGAAGTAGACCTTATCACCTTGAATGGTCAGGCACATGTAGCTTCCACCCAGTAACCTGTTAACCTCACACCCAATGGCAATGCCAAGATCACTCTTACAGATTCAACACAAGGAACTCCAATCATCAAATGTACATATACACAATACCACATCATGATGACATCATAGTCAAATAATCCAGCCATATTGCAGTATGACGCACACTAGTCTGGAAAAAAGATGACATCCAAACAACCATGTGACACTGATCAAACACACCAATGGCATCTTCACATTATGTCCCTTGTCAAAATAGTCTCATAGAAGTTGTGCCAATGTCACATTGCCAAAGAACACATCTTCCACAAAAATGTACAGTGGGGTCAAACTGGTCAATATGTCTGAGAGATGTGTCAACAAATGTCCAAAGCACAAGGAATCAGTTAGGCTCAGGGAAATCAACTTTCTTGATTGGTACTGCTGGAAACACACTTCAAACATTGTGCAACAAAAAGGCAATTGTCCATTAAATACTGTAGTGGCTCAGGGAATCTCCATTATTTGAAGAGGGTGTTAGACCTAGCATCTTTGGCGTGGTTTCCCCTGCCTTTTTGTCTCTGCTTTCTGTATTTTTGACTGCACTGGATTTCGTTTTTGATGGTTTTTGGTACCCCGAGACTGATAAGTTTTCCCTGGCTAGAGTGGGAGGGAGGAGCTGTCACCTGCACTTGAAAGTGCTGTGTCGGTCCCCTTACAATACAGTCTCCAACCCCCTAGAGTGGGGCTTGGGCAGGTCAAGAGAGAGGCACAGTCTTGTGCTCTACAAATACTTTCCTTTGAGGTTTGCCTAATTCAAAGACAGAAATTAGTATGAGTAGGGGACCCAAAACCCCAGAATTTTACTAAACTTCTGGATCAAGAGAAACCTCTGCCAAGGAGAAGAGCTGAAGAGCTATTAGGAGGATTACTGCCCCTTTGCTGTGTCTGCTTTGCTGGGTTTGCCTGCAGTTGTTGCTTCTGTCAAAGACTGTACGTTGCTGTGCATTCTACTTGGGAAGTTTCTCCAAGGGCTTGGAATGAGGTTGCATCCTGTTACAAGTCTCAGGGACATCAAAGACTTCACCTGCCAGCACCTGGGTCTCCCTGGGTCTCTTCTAGAGACCCCCTGAGTTGCCAAGTGGTGCCACATTCAGTCCCAGGGCCCCCAGAAGGAGAAGCTGGAGAAACCAGAGTGAAAATCCATGCACCGGAGCAAAGCAGCAGAAAAATTGATACAGTGCCAGCACAATGGCTGACAAATCAAAGCAGCACCTGTGAACTTTGTGCATACGGATTTTCCATGCATAGTTCCTGGGCACCAATTATTCAAGATCATCACATAGACCCAAGGCTGCCCGCCAAGAAATCGACACATCCCATCACTGAGAGACAAGAATCAATGCATTGGTTACCTGGAGGAGAAAGTAAGTAATGAACGCATCACTTGTTTTCTGACACACCCTTGACCCCGCGGCTTTATTTTTAATACATACCATATACTTTGTGCTAAAACAACAGATCCATTGATTCTTATAGATTAAGGGCCAGATGTATCAAAGTACTTTGCATTCGCAAAATTCCACCATTTGTGAATGCAAAAAAGCCTTTCTGAATGTATAAAACGCATGTGCAAGCCTGTGCAAAAATAGCGATTCCCTAAAATTGCGAATAGCAAATTGCAATTTGTAAATAGGTTATCCCAAATTCAATGTATGGACTATTCGCAAATTGCGAATCGTCACAGAACGGGAATTTTGCATGTGCAATTTACCACAAACTCAAATCAGGTGGTAAACAGGTGCAATCTATGTAAAGAGCACCAGAGTGCATCAGACCTTTGCATTATACCTCATGGTGAGGAGGAGGAGGATCCTGGTAGGTTTGAGGAAGGGGAGGAGAAGACAAGAGCACATTTTCAGAGTGTGCATAGCATTGTTTGACCAAACAGAGGAAGAGATTTATGAGAAGTATAGGTTGCATTTTGCCATGATATTAGACCTAATAGCAGACTTACAACCACAGCTGCCGTGACACACACACACATACACACACTCACATATACAGAGAACCAATGCACTACCCACTCGTGCAGGTGATATGCCCCTTGCACCTCTTAGCCTCAGGATGCTACCAGGGGTTAGTAGCCTCAAGTAGGGGTGTGTCCCAAGGTGTGCTCTCCTAAATGTTAATGTTAACTAAAATCAATGAGCAAATCAAATTCCCCAACAGCCCACAGCGCTTGCAGCTCACATAATTCCACCATCTGACAATGAGTATATCTATAGAAATAGGAAATGTAGCCATTCCATGAATATACAGGTCATCTGCAATGCCTCACACATCATCACAGATTTCGTGGCCAGTTTCCCTGCTAGCACACATGACTCCTATATATTCAGGCATAGTGTAATCTACCCATGGCTACTTGGCTTTAGAGTTTGGAGGATGCCTACTTGGTAATTTAACATAGAACAATGTAGCATAGTGTACAAGTGAGGTTAGAAATGACAATGAGTCAATGTTTACTTCTGCCATTGTAGGAGACAGTGCCTATGCAGTGAGGTTATTCATCCTCACACCATACCTCAACCCAACTACACCAAGTGAACCGTGTTACAATGCTGTACATAGGAGGGTGCAAAGTGTTATTGAGAGCATCTTTGGCCTGCTGAAGAGTTGCTTTGGATGCCTGCACAAAAGTGACGGGACACTACAATATAGTCCAGAGACCTGCTGCAAGATTATGGCTACATGTTCTATGTTGCACAACATTGCAACATTGAGAGGCATACCCCTGGAATCCTCAGATATGGAGGCTGATGAGGATGAAGACCCATTACCACCCAGTCACCCAGCAGATGGATCAAGAGCAGCAGAAGGCAGACAAAGACATGCTGAAATTACGGAGAAATATTTTTAATGTAAGTAATGAAGAGACTGTTGTACTTGACTTCATTGGCATTGTCTCCCCTAACTTTTTGCTTCTACTTCCCAGATTGTTTCTGTGTACTGGTCTCTGTTTTGGCTGTTTTATTTGCTCTGGACACTTTACCACTGCTGGCCAGTGGTAAAGTGAAAATGTTCCCAGTATAAATTATAAATGTACACTTTTTTATCCATGATTGGCATATTTGATTTACTAGTAAGTCACTAGTAAAGTGCACTAGCAGTGCCCAGAGCCTGTAACTCAAATGCTACTAGTGGGCCTACAGCACTGATTGTGTCATGCACATTAGTAGCACTGTAAACATGGCCCAGACCTGCCACTGCAGTGTCTGTGAGTGCAGTTGCAAACTGCCAATTCAACTTGGGAAGAATACCCACTTGCCAGTCCTAAACCTTCCCTTTTTATACATGTAAGGCACCCCTAAGGCAGACTCTATGTAGCCCCATGGGCAGGGTGTAGTGCATGTTAAAGGTGGGACATGTACTTATGTGTTTTACATGTCCTGACAGTGAAATACTGCCAAATCCGTTTTTCACTGTTGCAAGGCCTATCTCTCTCACAGGTTAACATGGGGGCTCCCTTTAACTGTTATTAAAGTGCAGCTTCCCTTTGGGAACAGATAGACATCTGGAGTTTGGGGTCTCTGAACTCACAATTTAAAAATAAATCTTTTAGTGAAGTTGGTTTTTAGATTGTGTATTTGAAAATGCCACTTTTAGAAAGTAGGCATTTTCTTACTTAAACCATTCTGTGAGTTAGTTTGTTTGTAGAATCCCTGTCTGGGTCAGTTTGACAGTTGGGCTGTTTTCACCTCTCCTCTAGACAGTAACACAAAGGGAGCTGGGTTGTATCTTGCACACCCTGATGGGGCATCTGGGCTGGGGGGGGGAGGGGAGGAGTGGTCACTTACACCTGAAAGGGCTGTGCCTGCCCCAAACAATGCAGTCTCCAACCCTCTGATGTGTGTCTGGGGCCTGGGGCCAGGCCCTGGCAAGGCAAGATCTTGAAAACAACAGAGACTTCTCTTTGAAGTAGGCCTACTTCAAAGGCAGAAAGGGGTATAAGAAGAGCACCCCTCAAAATCAGATTACTTCTGGAACCAAGAGGAACCTCTGCCTGTGAGAAGAGCTGGAGGAAGAGAACTGCCCCTTAGACTGTAACTGTGCGTTGCTGGGTTGGCCTGCAGTAGCTGTTTGTACCTGAGGGAGTACAAAGACTGACTTTTGTGTGACTTCTCCAAGGGCTTGAACTGAGCTTGCCTCCTGTTGTTGAAGTATCAAGGACAACACAGATGTCTCTCTGCCAGCACTTAGGCTTTCTGCTGATAGTCCTGCCTGCTAAGTGGTGCCCTAACCTGTTTGTGGGTCCTTGAAAGGTGCAGCTGGCGGAAAAGGACAGAATTCCAAGCAAAGACCCCCGTGAGAGGAAACTGACAACGCACCACCCGCCTCGCAGATGCTAAACAACGCACCCTCGGCCTCGTTGCTAAAATCAACATTCTATCTGCATTGCGGCTGGGAGATCCATGCAACACAGATGGAAAATGACATGCAACACCAGCAGTGGCTGCTGTTAATGACACAAGCCCACATGCAGCGTGGTTTCTTGTCACCATGCAACCGGATTTCAACCCAACATCACTGGGTGCAGAAAATCAAAGCCTGCCTGGACCCGAGGTGCCCGTCTGGGATCGACGCATCGCTTTCTTGCAGGAGAGAAGAAATGATGCACGCCGAAGCGACCGGAGGAGGAATAACGCACCGTCTCGCTTGCAAGTGAGAAATCAACACATTCCCGCCTTTTTCGATGCACACTCGCCTGTGCGGCTTTATTTTGATGCTACCCAGGTACTTTTGTGCAATAACAGGGTTCTCAATCTTTTCAAATGATTAAGACCCTTAGGCCCTCATTATGACATTGGCGATAAATGCAGCTTACCGCCATGCAGACGGCCGACAACAAACCACTGCAGTGGCGAATATCCGTTCACCATATTATGACACACACACCAATCCAACAGAATACAGCCACATACACAAATCCACCAGACCAAAGGTCAGTGAAAAAGTGGCGATCAAAAACCCATACCATTATGCCAACAAAACAATGCCCATCACATTATGACCCACGAATCACCACAGTGGACATTCAACGGTGGTAAACCATTGGCGGAACATACCGCTGCGCTCAGAATGGACACTCATATACAAAACAACACAACATTGGCCAATACCAAATAAACACACCTGACACCCTTACACACACCACACCCACACCACTATAAAACACACACCCACATAACGCACAACCCCATTCAAACAAAAAGTGGCACCAGGAGACTGAGAAGAAGAGCACAGAGACAACTAGACACACACACCACTTACACCCTGTTGGACTTTTTTGCTTATGCAGGGTCATCCCCAATCTTTTTGCCTCCTGCCTCCTATTTTTTCGGACCTGTTGCTGTTGGCTTTTGAACTCGGAGCACTTTACCACTGCTAACCAGTGCTAAAATGCATAGGCTCTCTGTGTAAAATTGTATGTAATTGGTTTATCCATGATTGGCATATTTGATTTACTAGTAAGTCCCTAGTAAAGTGCACTAGAGGTGCCAGGGCCTATAAATCAAATGCTACTATTGGGCCTGCAGCACTGGTTGTGGCACCCACATAAGTAGCTCTGTAATCATGTCTCAGACCTGCCACTGCAGTGTCTGTGTGTGCAGTTTTAACTGTAAATTCGACTTGGCAAGTGTACCCACTTGCCAGGCCTAAACCTTCCCTTTTCTTACATGTCAGACACCCCTAAGGTAGGCCCTAGGTAGCCCCCAGGGGAGGGTGCAGTGTATGGTTAAGGTAGGACATATAGGTGGTCATTACAACCCTGGAGGTCGGTGTGAAAGTGGCGGTAAAACCGCCAACAGGCCAGCGGTAAAAAAAATGGAATCACGACCGTGGCGGAAGCCACCAACATAGACAGCCACTTTAACACTCCGACTGCCACGGCGGTAGAAACAAACACCGCAGTGGTAACCTCCAACAGACAGGATGAAGACAAGGTACCGCCCACTGTATTACAACAGTCCAATCCGCCCCCTTTTCCGGGGCGGATTCACCGCGAACAAAAACACGGCGGAAACATGACTTGGAAGGGAAAACGCTCACCTCTACACACCCCACGAGGAACCAGGACGCCATGGAACCTGAGCTCCAGATACTCCCAGCCTTTGTCTTCCTGCTCCTCTACCACGAACATCAAAGACGGTGGCGAAGACCACTGTGAGTACTGCACCTACAACACAGGGGAGGGTAAAAAGAGTAACACACACACGCAACACACAACACCCCCACCCTTACCCACTACAACACACACACCAATACATGTTGATACATTAAGGTTTCAACCCCCAACCCCCCCTGGAAGAATGGAAGGACAAAAGGAAATGAGTTGAACGTTTGTAATCTATTACAAATACAGTAATCAAAAATATATATATATTTACACTATAAACAAATATATACACCGATATTACACTATTAAAGTCTGTGGACCACTGGGCCCAAAATGCATGGGCGAGACCAACACTCAATACTCGATCAAAACGGAGAGAACACTGCTGGGGCATCAGATAGAAATACAACAGGCACCTCAGGGGGAAGGGAAGAGGGGGCACCTCAACCGGATGAGTGCACAACGTCAGATCCACGAGGGGGCTCCATGCCCACTGCTATATCCTGGGGAGTGAAAAGCCACAGTCTCACAAGTGTTTACAGTGGGTGGTTTGCCTACTGCTGTATCCTGGGGAGTGTAAAGCCACAGTCTCACAAGTCTTTTCAGTGGGTGGTTTGCCCACTGCTGTATCCTGGGGAGTGCAAAGCCACAGTCTCACAAGTCTTTACAGTGGGTGGTTTTCCCACTGCTGTTTCCTGGGAGTGCAAAGCCACAGTCTCATAAGTCTTTTCAGTGAGTGGTTTGCCCACTGTTGTATCCTGGGGAGTGCAAAGCCACAGTCTCACAAGTCTTTACAGTGGGTGGTTTGCCCACTTCCGTATCCTGGGGAGTGCAAAGCCACAGTCTCACAAGTGAATAACAGTCTCCACTGGTTCTGAAGGGGGCTTGGTGCCCAGAGTGCTTCATACTGCCAAGGACAGAGGTAGTGGATGTGATACTCTGCTGGTTCTGGAGTTGGCTTGGTGCCCAGAGTGCTTCATCCTGCCGAGGACTGAGGTAGTGGATGTGATACTCCACTGGTTCTGGAGGGGGGTTGGTGTCCAGAGTGCTTCATCCTGCCAAGGACAGAGGTAGTGGATGTGATACTCCACTGGTTCTGGAGGGGGCATGGTGCCCAGAGTGCTTCATCCTGCTCGTGGTGGCCTCAGTAGCGTTGGAGCTTTTGGCGCTCATTGGCCTGCGGTGCTGGTGGCGGCGGTGTCCTGTTCAGCAGTGCTGGTGGCGGCGGTGTCCTGTTTAGCGGTGCTGGTGGCGGTGGTGTCCTGTTCAGCGGTGCTGGTGGCGGCGGTGTCCTTGGCAACGGTGCTGGTGGCAGCGGTGTCCTTGGCAGCAGTGCTTGTGGCAGCAGTGTCCTGTTCAGCAGTGCTGCTGGCGGCGGTGTCCTGTTCAGCAGTGCTGGTGGTGGTGGTGTCCTGTTCAGTGGTGCTGGTGGGGGCGGTGTCCTTGGTAGCGGTGCTGGTTGCGGCGGTGTCCTTGGCAGCGGTGCTTGTGGCGGCGGTGTCCTTGGCAGCGGTGCTTGTGGTGGCGGTGTCCTGTTCAGCGGTGCTGGTGGCAGTTTTGTCCGCTGTGCAGGTTTTCTGTGACTTGCCTGTTTTTTATGTGCCCCTTCCCCACCTTGGATGGTGGCGCAGCTGTCTTCCCAGTCCCAACTGTGCTCCTGGGAGAGGCTTTGGTGGTAGATGTTTTGCCTCTCTCCCACCGGGTAGTGGCCAACTTTTTGTGCTTTTGAGGTGGGCGACTGTGGTCTGGTTCCTTGGCACACTGGCTGCCCTGCTGCTTGGCGCACTCCAGAAGCCGGTTACTACTGGCACAACTGTTCGCGCTGATGTAGTTGCTGAGGTGCTGGGTTGGGACCTGAAAAGGTGGGCCCTAGGGGACTGAAGGGGTGGGGGAGGTGAGGGGAAGATGTCAAGGTTGGACAGGAAAAGTTTTTGGGACACACTGGCATAGGTAGATGGAGGGGGTTTGGGAGTGGAGGAAGAGGTAGTGGTTGTAGGAGGTGTATGTTTGCTGAGTTTGGGTGAAGGTGCATGGGCTGGAGGCTGTCGTGAGGTGGATGGCTGTTGGGTGGGTGTGTGGCTGCGTTTGTGTACCTTGGGTGGAGGGCTCACAGACACACTGGGAGAGGACACAGGGGATGTGTGAATGGTAGTAGGGGTGGTGAGTGCAAGTGAGCGGGGTGTGGTGGTGGGTGTGCTGGTGATTGAGGTAGTGGCTGAAGATGTAGTGCATGCAGGTGTGAGTGGAGATGAGACTGGGAGGGAGATGAGGAGGAGGGGGACACAATGGAGGCAGTGGATGTTGATTTGTCTGCATGTGTATGATGCTTGCGTGAGTGCCTGTGGGATGTGTGGTGCTTATGTTTGCCTGAGCTTCCCTTGTGTGTTGAGGTGTGTGCATGCTGGTCTGATTGTGTGCTTGGGATAGGCTGAGGTACAGGGGTTTGGGTCTGGGTGGAGGAAGTTGAAGGGGGGAGGATGGACACAGGGACAATGGCTGCCATCAGTGCTGAGGCCAGAGTCTGAAAAGCTCGCTGTTGGACTGCCTGACCAGAATGAATGCCCTCCAGGTATGCATTGGTTTGTTGCAACTGCCTCTCTACACCCTGGATGGCATTCAAAATGGTAGACTGCCCAACAGTGAGGGACCTGAGGAGGTCCATGGCCTCCTCACTGAGGGCAGCAGGGCTGACTGGGGCAGGGGCTGGGGTGCCTGGGGCGAAGGAGATGCCCACCCTCCTGGGTGAGTGGGCATGGGGCACACGCTGAGGGGCTGCTGGGAGGGCGGTGCTGGTAGGGGGGTGGCGGCTGTACCTGTAGTTGTGGGGGCACAGAGGGGCCCACCACTGCAAGGGAGCTCCCATCAGAGGAGGAGTCCGTGTCACTGGTTTCAGCTCCTGTCCCCGCCGTGGAGCTCCCCTCGCCCTCTGCCCCATGGTGGCTTCTGACTCCGTTGTGTCGCCCTACAGGGCCATGTGGGATGCAGCTCCCTCCTGCTCCGGTGCCACTGCTCCTCCGCCTGATGATGCTAATGCACACAAGAACAGGGAGACCACAAAAAGGGGGGGGGGAGACAGGAGAAAGACATGCTGAGTGCATGCAATACCACTACCGTTGGCGGACACTACAGACACAGAAGCCGTCTGCACTACGCTGTGCACTTAGAATTCCCACACACATAATCACAGGAACATGGGGTACAAGGCCTATGCCCAATTGCTGCACACATGGAAGTCAGAGGAGCCTGACTAGGTGTAGTTGGCTCTGAACACTGGTGGGGTGGGGCGCCACATGGCCTGCCTTAAGAAGGGACCTTGCCTACTAAACTCACCCTGGCCTAGGGGAACCCACAGCCCACCTCCCCCACCCAGACTCCTCCAATGTGTGCTGAATCAGCAGAATGAGAGTGTATTTACCCCCTTGTGGCTGCTGTGATGCCCTCTAGCGCCCATCCAACTCCGGATACGCCAGCGCCAGGATCCGGAACATCAGGGGGCTCATGGTGCGACGGGCACCCCTCCCACGTTGGGAGGCCATCCCCAGCTGGGCCTCCACTGTCTTCTTGCTCCAGCTGCAAATGTCCTCCCATCTTTTATGGCAGTGGGTGCTCCGTCTGTGGTGGACCCCCAGGGTCCAGACTTCCTTGCCGATGGCACGGCAAATATCCTTCTTCTGGTGGGCGCTGACCTACAGGAATAGTACAGGGGAAAAGGAGAAGATATAACCGTCAGCACCGTCACAGTCATTGGCCTGCATCCGTACCCTTGCCATGACGCACATGCTTATCTTTCATCCACACCACTCCCCACAGGCATTGCCCATTCGGCATGCTCACAGTGTACTTACCTGTTTGTCTGGAGGACCGTAGAGTAGCATGTACGGGGGGAGGACCCCATCCACTTGTTTCTCCAACTCCTCCGAGCTGAAGGCAGGGGCCCTTTCCCCAGACACATGAGCCATTGTCTCTTCCAGACTGAGGTCACAGCAGCACTTGCAGTGTAGGTCCTCTCCTGTCGAAGATCAGGTATCAAGTGAGTGAACAGAGAGAAAATGGCGTGACGTCCGCGGCAGTGCGTACCGTCACCGCCGGCGTACTTCGTCATTGGCTCCTGGGACCCATAGGGTCCAATGTTAACCAATGCAGGATTGCGCCACGGTCTTCGACCGCCTACCGCGACGGTGTACAACGCCAGCGCAGTTACCTCATATCCCCTTGTCCCACATTACAGGTTAGGCAGCCGCCATTTCAGGGGGTCACATGGCATTAATTTTGACTCTGTTACACATATATAGGCCTTGCATAAACAATAAAACAGGCATATATTAAATTCCCAAAAATTGTGGAATTAAGTTGTGTTTACGTACCTCAGTGTTGGTTGACTCTCTGCACTCTGTTCTCCTCCATAGAGCGCATCCGCTGGGGCAGGTGAGGAGATGGCGGCATCCTCCGGTGTACAGACCGCTGGTGGACAATGGAGGAGCGACATGTAATTGTCACATACAGACTTGATCGTACCACAATCCTGGAACTGTGTGCCCAGTTGGAGCCAGACCTGATGTCAGCTATCCCCCATCCCACAGGAATCCCCCCTCTAGTGCAGGTCCTGTCAGTACTCCATTTCCTGGCAAGTGGGTCTTTTCAAACAACAGTGGCCATTGCATTAGGGATGTCCCAACCTATGTTCTCCAACATGTTGTCCAGAGCCCTGCTGAAACACATGCGCAGCTGCATCGTGTTCCCTCAGGTGGAAGATTTGCCTACAGTGAAAGGTGACTTCTATGCCCTGGGACATATCCCCAACATCATAGGTGCCATTGATGGGACACATGTGGCCTTGGTCCCTCCCGCAGGAGTGAACAGGTGTACAGAAACCGGAAGAGTTACCATTCGATGAATGTGCAGATGGTGTGTTTGGCCGACCAGTACATCTCCCATGTGAATGCCAAGTTTCCTGGCTCAGTGCATGACGCTTACATTTTGAGGAATAGCAGCATCTTATGTGATGGGGCAACTCCAGAGGCACAGTGTGTGGCTATTAGGTAAGGACATGGACCCAATACAGTGTGACTAGGTGTGTGGGTCTGGGGATGTCCCTAAGGGTTAGTGTGTGTCTAACAGTTGTCCCTCCGTATTTGCAGGTGACTCTGGTTACCCCAACCTGTCATGGCTACTGACCCCAGTGAGGAATCCCAGGACAAGGGCACAAGAACGCTACAATGAGGCACATGGGTGTACTAGGAGGATTATAGAAAGGACCTTCAGCCTCCTGAAGGCCAGGTTCAGGTGCCTTCATATGACAGGTGGTTCACTATTCTACTCACCAAAGAAGGTGTGCCAGATCATCGTGGCCTGCTGGATGCTTCACAACTTGGCTTTGCAACAACTTGTTCCTTTTCTGCAGGAGGATGGTCCAGATGGAGGTGTTGTGGCAGCTGTGGAGACTCTGGACAGTGAAGACGAGGAAGCAGAAGAAGAGGACATAGACAACAGGAACACAGTCATTCATCAATACTTCCAGTGAGACACAGGTAAGAAGACAACACTGCCTGCTCCATCTGATTTAATTCTTCTACCTCTCATCTGTCTGTCACTTTCACCCAGTGTATGGACCCGGATTTGTCACTCTCCCTTTCAGTTTCACACATGTGGGTCCCACTGTGTGACATCTGCTTTGTTCCCACATGAACTTGAGCTGTGTGACATAGGTATGTTGACAATACATTGGATATGGCATCAGGCAGAGGTGGAATGACCTACGGGGGAAGGTACGTTCCATAGCACCAAGACACCAGCTCGCCACACAGAGGACTGGCTGTGGACCCCTACCTCCTCCCCCACAGCTCACAGCATGGGAGGAGCAGGTACTGGTAATAATGCCTCCTGAGGGACTCGCTGGAGTAGCCGGAAAACTGGGCACGGGTAAGTCAATATTTACAACCTATCACCCCCCCAATACCTGCATGCCATCTCACACCTACACCCTCACTCCCATCACTCCACTCCATCCCAAACACTGCACCTACCCATCTCACTAACCCCAATGCCAAGCCCTGCATGCCAAACCAATGCACAGATCCCCTCCCAGCCCTGCATTGACACTCATCACTAAAGCATGCACAGCATAGGGAAACAAACATACCCACAATACATAAATACATACACAAGCAAAAGCTGGCAGGGCAACACTAAGGATAGAGGGAAGAGCCAGGGAAGTACAAATGTCATAAACTTGAAGCATAATACATCATTTACATCCCCACAGGTACCTCAGCCAATGTCAGTGGAGAGGAGGTGCCACCACTATCCAGTCCCCAAACAGAGGATGGCCACAGTGATGACAGTAACTCTGGACTTCTGGATCTGAAGGACCTACCTGGCCCATCATGGACCACTGGACATCCAGTCACCAAAGCCCACTTAAAGACCACCACAGAGACTCCCCCATGAGGATCCAACACCAACCTCTGTCCGCAGGAGACGTCAATCAACAGTGTGCCCACCTGTACAGGGACCCCAGGCCACACCTCACCCACAAGACAATTAGGAACCTGGGGTCAGTGGCAGTGGGAACACCGTTCAGGGGAAAGGGGTACAGGCCAACAGGGAAAATGAGAGGACTGCTGTGCACCAGGGGTAGGACAGGACCATGGAACCGACTCTCCAGGAGGCACTCTCAGAGATCCTGGGAGCCTACCAACATTTCCAGGACACAATGGGCCAGGTCTTAGACAACTTGCAGGAGAACAGGCGGCTTAAGGAAGGACAGTTTCGGGGGATCAGGGAGGACCTGCAGGCCATTAACAACACCCTGATCTCCATAGCAGGGGTGCTGGCAGACATAGCCAACATCATCAGGGAGGCAACAGCACACCAGCAGACCCCTACCACTAGCCAGTCAATCGATCAACCCTCCACTTCTGCTGCTGCTAGTGGACAGGAGGCCCCACCACAGGACCCACAGGCCACCAGCATCCCTCCCCCTACACAAGGTAAACCACCCTGCAAACGTTACCTGCGACCCAGACAGAAGCCAGAGACACTTGCCAAGACCACCGCCAGGAAATGAGACTGTCCTGATTGTCCCCTTTGTGTCCCACTCAGTCACCTTGTCCACCTTGAACTGCCATTGCTCCCCTTCCTATGGCCCTTTGGACACTGCACCTGTGCTACAAACAGACTGGAACAATACCCTGAACTTTCCTCCATTATCACCTCATTCCATTGCACTTTCCCCTCTATTTCTTAGCACTACAATAAACACCCTTGGAAAAAACTAGACTACTAGTATTTCATGTATTGAAAATGTGTATTGATGGTAACAGCTACCTCCATTGCAAATGAACTGTACATAGTGAGCGCATGGAAAGAATGACCTGTAGCTGGCTGTAGTTATCATATCAGGACATTGTTGTCATATCACCAACATCTGTAAAATGATAATCCATAGGTGACAGTAAGTAGAGGTAACAAGTGGGTAATGCCAACATGCCACTGCCACCAATAGTCATAGAAATGTGAAGTTGCACTGGCTCACCTGTGTGTCATTGGAAGTACTGATAGATAACTGATGTTGTCTACATCCTCATCCTCAGCCTCCTCATCCTCACTGTCCTCAGGGTCCACTGCTGTCACAGGGGCATCTCCAGTCATCTCCTCCTGCATAAAGGTACATGGCTTCTGAGGGCCACGATGTGCACATGCAGCATGCCACTACTATCTAGCAGACCTTCTCAGGTGAGTAGCACAGGGATCCACCTGTCAGATGGAGGCACCCAAACCTGGCATTCAGGAGGCCGAATGTCCTCTCAATGATCCTTCTGGTTTGCCCATGTGCCTCATTATAACATTCTCCAGCCCTTGTCCTGGCATTCCTCACAAGGGTCAGAAGCCACAATAGGTTTTGGTAGCCAGAGTCACCTGCAGGTATCGAGGGACAACATTTAGTCACACACTATCCTATTAGGTTAACATCAGAGGCATACACTAACATACACCGGGCTGGGACCAAGGCTCACCTATAAGCCACACCCTGTGCCTCTGTAGTTGGCCCATCACATTTGGGATGCTGCTATTCCTCAGGACAAAGGCATCATGCACCAACCCAGGATATTTAGCATTGACATGGGAGATGTACTGGTCAGCCAGGCACACCATCTGCAAATTCATCCAGTGCAACTTTTTCAATTCCTGTATACCTGTTTATTCTGGCGGGTGGACAAATGTAATATGTGTCCCATCAATCGCACCAATAATATTGGGGATATGTCCCATTGCATAGAATCTGGCCATCACTGTGGTCACATCTTCCACATGGGGGAAAGCAATGTAGCTGCATGTAAGTTTTACCAGGGCAGACAAGACTCTTGCCAGCACGATTGAGAACATTGGCTGTGACATTCCTGCTGCCAAGCCGACTGTCACTTGGAAAAAAACAGTTGCCAGGAAATGGAGCACTGATGGAACTTGCACAAGAGGGGGGAATCCAAGTCGGATGACGGATAGCTGATATCAGGTCAGGCTCCAACTGGGCACACAGCTCTGTGATTGTGCCCTGTCTAATCTATAGGTGAGTATAATGTGCCTATCCTCTAGTGTAGATAAGCCCACCAGGGGTCTGTACACGGGGGTATGTCTCCATCTCCTATTCATCCGCAGCGATAGGTATCTAAGGGATACAAGAGTGAGTAGGCTGTCACAATTTGAACAACTAAACCACAACAGCAGTCTGCATCGTGCAATTAGGTAATGGGACAGTGTAAATTTCAAAGTGTGCGCCTATTTATCCTGTGATGCATCAATAATTGACAGGCCTGTTCACCCCCCTGAAACGGAAACCACCTGTCCTGTGTGTAGGGACAGGTGGAAGTGAATGAATTCTGCCGATGTTAGGCTTCGGGCAGAGGAGGTTGTGAACTGCTGAGCAATTCCTCATTGTTTAATATTGGGACCTATGGAGTATAGTGGCCAATGGGGAAGTACCCTGGCGGTGACGGTGTACATCGCTGCGGATGTGACCGCCATTTTCTTAATCATTCCTCACTTGTTTCCTGACCTTCAACAGGAGAAGACCTACAGTGCATGTGGTGCTGTGACCTGTGTCTGGAACCTACCATGGCCCCTGTGCCCGGGGAAAGGGTCCCAGCTTTCACTTCGGAGGAGTTGGAACATCTGGCGGATGGGGTCCTACCCCAGTACAGACTGCTGTATGGGCCTCCAGACCAACAGGTGAGTACACTGTGGGAACAATGCATGTGGCTTGGATGCATGGAGATGTGTGTGAAGGCATTGGGTAAGGGGGGATTATCTGTTGGTGGTGTACATGTCGTGCGCTGGGCAATGTGTGTGCCAATGGTGATGGAAACTGGTATGGTGGGCCATGTGTGTGACAGCTTGGACTGTTATTTTAAAGGTGTTCTCCTGTCTTTATTGCCTCTGAAGGTCAGCGCCCATCAAAAGAAGAGAATATGGCATGCCATCGCCAAGGAGGTGCGGACCCCGGGAGTCTATGGCAGGCGGAGCATCCACTGTCGGAAACGGTGGGAGGACCTGAGACACTGGGCATAGAAGACTGCGGAGGCCCAGCTGGGGATGGCCTCCAAACAAGGAAAGGGGTGCTAGTCAGACCCTGACCCCCATGATGGCCCGCATACTGGTGGTGGAGTCCACTGAGCTGGATGGGCACTTGAGAGAATCACAGCAGCCACAAGGTGGTGACTACAGTGCGTATCATTACAAATTTTGGATGGTGGGGTGGTATCCGGGTGGTGGTTGTGTGTTAGTGGGATCTCTTAAGGCCAGGCCAGACATTGCAGCATGGGTCCTCTGAAGGGTAATGGTTGCATGGCAAATAAAGGTAACCTAGCTTGCTAGTAGTCACTTCCAGGCAGGGCATTGTGGGTCCCAGGTGTGCTGCAGTTGCCGATGTGTGCTCCTCATCATGCCTTGGTTACTAGGACTATCACTGGTAGTGCAATGCATATTGTGTAGGCCTGTTCCCTGTGTGTGAGGGTGCTGTGTACGCCAACAGTGGTGTTGGTGTAGTCATTGACCCAGTGTGTCCTATGTCTCTCTACCCCTATTCTTGTTTTGTCATCCTGTCCTTGTGTGCATTAGCAACATCTGGCGGAGGAGCAGAGGCACCAGCAACAAAGGGAGCTGCATCTGACATGACCCTGGAGGCAGAGTCCACCGATGCCGAGGGAACCAGTGGGGAGGAGGGCACGGGGAGTTCCATGATGGAGACTGGAGGCTGCAAAAGAGACTTTGATACCTCCTCTGATGGGAGTTCCCTGGTAGTGAACGACACCTCTGTGACCACCCCAGCTGCAGGTACAGCCACCACCCCTGTACCAGCACTGCCCTCCCAGCAGCCCCTCAGCTATTTTCCCGTGCCCGCTCACCCAGGAGGGTGGGCATCTCCTTCACCCCAGGCACCTCAGGCCCTGCCCCAGTGAGCCCTGCTGTCCTGAGTGAGAAGGCTATTGACCTTCTGAGATCCATCTCTGTAGGGTAATCAACCATTGTGAATGCCATCCAGGGGCTGGCAGCCTAAATGCAACAGTCCAATGCATTTCTGGGGGGCATTCACACTGGCTTGGCAGCCCAACAGAGATCGATCCAGGCTCTGGCCTCCTCTCTGATGGCAGCCATTGTCCCTGTTTCCACCCTCCAACTTCCTCTACTTAATCCCAATCCCCTCAACCCCAGCCATCCCAAGCACACAGGCAGACGAGCATGCACACACGATAACATACAAAAGTGGCACAGGCAAACACAAGCACCACACATCATCCCACAAACACCATCCAGATGCAGACATGACAACATCACGTGCCTCTACTGTGTCCCCCTAATCCTCGTCCTCCACCTCCCTCCCAGTTGCATCTACACTCACACCTGCATGCACTACATCCTCATCCACTACCACTATCACCAGCATACCTATCAGAGCACACACCTCACTGGCAGTCACCACACCCACATCCATGCACATGTCCCCTGTGTCCTCGTGGGTGAGCGTGCACGGGCAAGTCAATGAGGGGCTTCTGGGAGGGCGGTAGTGGTAATGTGGTGGAGGCTGTACCTGTAGCTGGGGTAGGCACAGAGGTGTCTGCCTTCACCAGGGAGCTTCCATTGGAGGTGGTATCTGTGTCCGAACTGTACCCTCCAGTCACCGCCGTGGTGCTCCCCTCACTCTCTGTCCCACTGGTGCCCTCACCGTCAGTGGACTCTGCCTCCTGGGTCCTGTGGGATGCAGCTTCCTCTGTTACCAGTGCCACTGCTCCTCTGCCAGATGATGCTAATGCACATCAGGACAGGGTGACAAAACAAAAAGGGGGGAGACAAAAGATACACTTAGTCAATTGCTGCACCAACACCACAGTTAGCGAACACAACACACACACACAGGAAACAGCCCTACACACTAGGCAATGCACTACTAGTAGCAATGCTAGTCATTGGGGCATTGGGAGGGACACATACCACAAACTGCAGCATACCTGAGACCCACACATCCCTGCCCAGTAGTAGATGCCTACTTGCTAGTTTCTAGGAATTTTACATCAGAACCCTGCCCAACATAGAACTTACTCTGCAATGTTAGGCCTGGCATAGGAGCACCCACAGGCACACATCCCCCACCCGGAAACCACCATAGTAGTAATGATGGGCACTGTATTCACCCCCTTGTTGCTGGTGATGCCCCCAAGTGCCCATCCAGCTCAGGATAGGCCACTGCCAGTATGCGGGGCATCAGGGGGGTCAGGGTTCGACGGGCACCCCTTCCTCATTGGGAGGCCCTCCCAAGCTGGGCTCTGCCGCCTTCCGCGCCCATCGTTTCAGGTCCTTCCAACGTTTCTGACAGTGGGTACTCCACCTGCCATAGACTCCCAGTGTCTGCACGTCCTTGGTGATGGCATGCCATATACCCTTCTTTTGATAGGCGCTGACCTGCAGAGGAAGTATTCACAGGGAAAGGTATTAGTCAGACCTTCCTGCTACACTCATGGCCCACATACATTCCTTCCCATCCCCTTACGCACAGACATGGCCCAGCATACTTGCTGCACACTGCCCAGGGCCCATCCACCAACTCCCCCAACACAAGGCCTTCACACACAGCACTCCATGCATTCATGTTCCATGCATCTTGCTCACAGTGTACTCACCTGTTGGTCTGGAAGCCCATACAGCAGTCGGTAATGGGGGAGGACCCCATCAACCAGTCTCTCCACCTCTGCCGAGGTGAAGACAGGGGCCCTTTCCCCACTCACATGAGCCATGGTCAGTTCCAGACAGTGGTCACAGCAGCACATGTAGTGTAGGTCCTCTCTTGTTGAAGGTCAGGTAGCAAGTGAGTGAACAGATAGAAAATGGTGGTGACGTCCGCGGCGGTCCATACCGTCACCCCCGGCGTACATCACCATTGGACACTGTACCCCATAGGGCCCAATGCTAACCAATGAGGAGTTGCACGGCGGTTCCCGACCGCCTCCCGGAATGGCGCACAATGTCAGCAGAATTACCTCATTTCCACGTGTCCCTCCGTAAAGGACAGGAGGATGCCATTTCAGGGGGGAGGGGGCAGGCCATGGATCCTAACTGTGTCACAGCTCACAATTGTACATTCAGGTCATATACCACTAATAAGTTATAAAAATCACATCATGCATTGAACTGTAGTGGTTACAATGTACAGATAATGACAGGCTCCTCACTCTTTTGCCCCATAGATTGCAACCTCTGTGGATGAATAGGAGATGGAGACATACCCCCGTGTACAGACCCCTGGTGGACATGGCAACAATGGAGGACAGGCACATCATCCTCACTTACAGACTTGACAGGGCCACAATTACAGAGCTGTGTGCCCAATTGGAGCCTGACCTGATATCTGATATCCGTCACCCCACTGGGATCCCCCCTCTAGTGCAAGTCCTATATGTCCTCCATTTCTTGGTAACTGCTTCTTTCCAAGTGACAGTGAGCTTGGCAGCAGGAATGTCACAGCCAATGTTTTCAATAGTGCTGACAAGAGTGTTGTCTGCCATGATTAAGCACATGTGCAGCTACACCGTTTTCCCCCAGGTGGAGGATTTGGCCACAGTGAAGGCTGACTTTTAAGCAATGGGACATATCCCCAATGTTGGAAAATGGGTAGGGGCACATAGGGCACACCTTAGGGATGACTTATATGTAAAAATAAGGTAGTTTAAGACTTTGGAACTACTTTTAATTCCAAAGTCAAATTTACATATAACTTTAATTTAAAAGCAGCCAGCAAGGCAGGCCTGCCTTTGAAATGTCAATGGGCACCTCAGCAGTGCACCTACGGGAGCACTACCTATGCTGTGGTCCCTAAACCTACATGCCCTACCATATACTAGGGACTTATAGGTAGGTTAACTTAGTCAATTATAATTAGCCTAATTTGCATATCCACTTTTCACAGAGCATTGGCCCTGGGACTGATAAGCAGTACCCAGGGCACAGACAAGAGTCAGTAACCACCAGTACCTGTCCAAAAAGTGTGGGGGTGACCAGGGCAAAAAGGAGGACTTTCCTACGCTGCCCCCCCCCCCCAAATGAAAGGTGATGGGTACTAACCTACACCATGGTAGTCCTCACCAGCTAAGTGGAAAAACCTGGAAAGGCCATCTGCATTGGCATGGGCAGTCCCAGGTCTGTGCTCCACTGTGAAGTCCGTCCCCTGTAGGGAAATGGAATATCTTAACAGTTTTGGGTTCTACCCCCTCATTTGCATCAGCCATCTGAGAGGTCTGTGGTCAGTTTGTATACGGAAGTGAGTGCCAAACATGTATGGCCTCAACTTCTTCAGGGACCAGACTACAGCAAAGGCCTCTCAATGGCACTCCATCTTTTCTTTCTGGGGAGTAGTCGCCTGCTGATGAAGGCAACTGGTTGATCTTGGCCCTCTTCATTAACTTGTGCTAACACTGCCCCAATCCCTTCCTCTGAAGCATCTGTTTGCACTATAAACTCCTTGCTATAGTCAGGGGCCAGTAACAGTGGTGCTGAACACATAGCCTGTTTTAGGGTGTCAAAAGCTTTCTGACACTCTGGGGTCCAAATGACCTTCTTGGGTTGTTTCTTGGAGGTAAGCTCAGTCAGAGGGGCCACTATGGTCCCATAATTCTGAACAAACCTCCTGTAGTACCCAGTCAGGCCAAGAAAGGCCCTGACCTGAGTCTGGGTTTTAGGAGCCTCCCAATCCAGGATAGTCTGGATCTTGGGCTGGAGAGGTTGTACATGGCCTCCACCAACAAGGTGGCCCATGTACACAACTGAGCTTTGCACTATCTGGCACTTGATTGACTAGATAATCAGGCCTGCTTGACGTAGGGCCTGAAGCGCTTTCTTCAGTTGGACCAGGTGGTCCTCCCAGGTGGAACCAAATACAGCTATATTATCCAGATAAGCTGCACTGAAAGATTCCAACCTAGACAGGACTCTATTCACCAACCGTTGGAAAATGGCAGGAGCTTTTGTCAGGCCAAAGGGCATCACCTTGAACTGAAAGTGGCCCTCTGGTGTGGAAAATGCTGACCCCTCCTTAGCTCCTGGACTTAAGGCAATCTGCCAGTATCCTGAGGTCAGATCAAATGTGCTCAGGAATTTGGCAGCCCCCAACCTATCAATGAGCTCATCAGCTCTAGGTATGGGGGGAGCATCAGTCCTAGTGACTGCATTTAGACCTCTGTAGTCCACACAGAATCTCAATTCCTTCTTCCCACCTTGGGGATTAGGTTTGGGAACCAGTACCACTGGACTGGACCAAGGACTGTCAGAGAGCTCAATTACCTTGAGCTCCAACATCTTAGCCACTTCAGATTTGATGTTGGCCTTGACCTGGTCAGACAGCCTGTACAGCTTGTTCTTGACAGGTAAGCTGTCACCAGTGTCAATGTCATGGACACACCAATTGGGTCAGGGAGAACAGACTAGCAAACTGCTCCAAAACTTGTCTGCAGTCTTTGTGTTGCTGAACTTGTCTGCAGTCTTTGTGTTGCTGGTCTGTAAACTTGGGCGAGAGTACCACTCCCTCCACTGACCCATCTTTTCATTTGAGGACAGGAGGTCTGGCAGAGGTTCACTCTCCTCCGCCTTCCCTTCATCAGTGACCATCAGCATGGTCATGTCTGCCCTGTCATGGTAGGGTTTCAACCTGTTAACATGCAGGATCTGTAGGAAAGTACCATCTTGCCTGGCATGTTACCCCCATTTTTTCACTGTATATCTGTTGTTTTAGTTGTATGTGTCACTGGGACCCTGTCACCCAGGGCCCCAGTGCTCATAAGTGTGCCTGAATGTGTTACCTGTGTAGTGACTAACTGTCTAACTGAGACTCTGCTAATCAGAACCTCAGTGGTTATGCTCTCTCATTTCTTTCAATTTGTCACTAACAGGCTAGAGACCAATTTTACCAAGTTACATTGGCTTACTGGAACACCCTTATAATTCCCTAGTATATGGTACTGAGGTACCCAGGGTATTGGGGTTCCAGGAGATCCCTATGGGCTGCAGCATTTCTTTTGCCACCCATAGGGAGCTCTGACAATTCTTACACAGGCCTGCCACTGCAGCCTGAGTGAAATAACGTCCACGTTATTTCACAGCCATTTTACACTGCACTTAAGTAACTTATAAGTCACCTATATGTCTAACCTTTACCTGGTAAAGGTTGGGTGCTAAGTTACTTAGTGTGTGGGCACTCTGGCACTAGCCAAGGTGCCCCCACATTGTTCAGGGCCAATTCCCCGGACTTTGTGAGTGCGGGGACACCATTACACGCGTGCACTACATATAGGTCACTACCTATATGTAGCTTCACAATGGTAACTCCGAATATGGCCATGTAATATGTCTATGATCATGGAATTGCCCCCTCTATACCATCCTGGCATAGTTGTCACAATCCCATGATCCCAGTGGTCTGTAGCACAGACCCTGGTACTGCCAAACTGCCTTTCCCGGGGTTTCACTGCAGCTGCTGCTGCTGCCAACCCCTCAGACAGGCATCTGCCCTCCTGGGGTCCAGCCAGGCCTGGCCCAGGATGGCAGAACAAAGGACTTCCTCTGAGAGAGGGTGTTACACCCTCTCCCTTTGGAAAATGGTGTGAAGGCAGGGAAGGAGTAGCCTCCCCCAGCCTCTGGAAATGCTTTCATGGGCACATTTGGTGCCCATTTCTGCATAAGCCAGTCTACACCGGTTCAGGGACCCCTTAGCCCTGCTCTGGCGCGAAACTGGACAAAGGAAAGGGGAGTGACCACTCCCCTGACCTGTACCTCCCCTGGGAGGTGCCCAGAGCTCCTCCAGTGTGCTCCAGACCTCTGCCATCTTGGAAACAGAGGTGCTGCTGGCACACTGGACTGCTCTGAGTGGCCAGTGCCACCAGGTGACGTCAGAGACTCCTCCTGATAGGCTCCTTCAGGTGTTGCTAGCCTGTCCTCTCTCCTAGGTAGCCAAACCCTCTTTTCTGGCTATTTAGGGTCTCTGTCTCTTGGGATTCCTTAGATAACGAATGCAAGAGCTCATCCGAGTTCCTCTGCATCTCTCTCTTCAACTTCTGCCAAGGAATCGACTGCTGACCGCGCTGGAAGCCTGCAAAACTGCAACATAGTAGCAAAGACGACTACTGCAACTCTGTAACGCTGATCCTGCCGCCTTCTCGACTGTTTTCCTGGTGGTGCATGCTGTGGGGGTAGTCTGCCTCCTCTCTGCACTAAAAGCTCCGAAGAAATCTCCTGTGGGTCGACGGAATCGTACCCCTGCAACCGCAGGCACCAAAGAACTGCATCACCGGTACCTTGGGTCTCCTCTCAGCATGACGAGCGAGGTCCCTTGAATCCAGCAACTCTGTCCAAGTGACTCCCACAGTCCAGTGACTCTTCAGTCCAAGTTTGGTGGAGGTAAGTCCTTGCCTCCCCACGCCAGACTGCATTGTTGGAAACCGCGACTTTTGCAGCTACTCCGGCCTCCGTGCACTTCCGGTGGAAATCCTTTGTGCACAGTCCAGCCTGGGTCCACGGCACTCTAACCTGCATTGCACGACCTCCTAAGTTGTTCTCCGGCGACGTGGGACTCCTTTGTGCAACTTCGGGTGAGCACCATTTCACGCATCCTCGTAGTGCCTGTTTCTGGCACTTCTCCGGGTGCTGCCTGCTGCTGAGAGGGCTCCTTGTCTTGCTCGACGCCCCCTCTGTCCCCTGACGCAATTTGTGACATCCTGGTCCCTCCTCGTCCACAGCAGCATCCAAAAACCCTTACCACATGATTTGCAGCTAGCAAGGCTTGTTGGCAGTCTTTTGGCAGGAAAACACTTCTGCACGACTCTCCACGGCGTGAGGGATCCGTCCTCCAAAGGGGAAGTCTCTAGCCCTTGTCGTTCTTGCAGAAACCTACGCTTCTACCATCCAGTAGCAGCATCTTTGCACACACAGCTGGCATTTCCTGGGCATCTGCCCATCTCCGACGTGCTTGTGACTTTTGGACTTGGTCCCCTTGTTCCACAGGTACCCTCGACTGGAAATCCATCGTTGTTGCATTGTTGGTTTGTGTCTTTCCTGCAGAATTCCCCTATCACGACTTCTATGTCCTTTGGGGAACTTTAGTGCACTTTGCACTCACTTTTCAGGGTCTTGGGGTGGGCTATTTTTCTAACCCTTACTATTTTCTAATAGTCCCAGCGACCCTCTACAAGGTCACATAGGTTTGGGGTCCATTCGTGGTTTGCATTCCACTTTTGGAGTATATGGTTTGTGTTGCCCCTATCCCTATGTGACTCCATTGCATCCTATTGTAACTATACATTGTTTGCACTGTTTTCTAATACTATTACTGCATATTTTGGTATTGTGTATATATATCTTGTGTATATTTGCTATCCTCATACTGAGGGTACTCACTGAGATACTTTTGGCACATTGTCATAAAAATAAAGTACCTTTATTTTTAGTATATCTGTGTATTGTGTTTTCTTATGATATTGTGCATATGACACTAAGTGGTACTGTAGGAGCTTCACTCGTCTCCTAGTTCAGCCTAAGCTGCTCTGCTAAGCTACCATTATCTATCAGTCTATGCTGCTAGACACCCTATACACTAATAAGGGATAACTGGGCCTGGTGCAAGGTGCAAGTACCCCTAGGTACTCACTACAAGCCAGTCCAGCCTCCTACATTGGTTGTGCAGCGGTGGGATAAGTGCTTTGAGACGACTACTTACCACTCTTGTCCTTGTACTTTTCATAAGAGAAAAATATACAAAACAAGTTCAGTGTTTATACACATAACCAAAAAGTTTTGCATTTCCTCTTTTCACTCTTTTCTAAGTGCTGAAAAGTACTTCTAACTTTCTAAAAAGTTCTAAAAAGTTTTAAAAGTTTTTTTCTCTGTCTTTCTAAAAAGCTCTGACAAACTTTTTATCCTTTTTCTATCACTTTAACTCTTTCTAAAAATGTCTGGCACAGGCCAAAATGTTGATCTGTCCAAACTTGCATATGACCACCTTAGCTGGAAAGGAGCAAGGAGTCTCGGTGTAGAAAGAGGTTTGAGTGTAGGGAAGAATCCTTCCTTGGAACTATTGCTTAACATGCTTAGAGAACAAGATAAGGCTAAAAGTGCCCCATCTGTAGAAAAAGCAGCTAATGGTTCCCAATCTGATCCAGGGACTCCCCCAGGAAAAGATTCAGGAAAGAAACTTCCAAGTCTGCCCATTACTAGACAGTCTAGCATAGTTGGTACTGATGTTGAGTCACACCATACAGATAGTGTTGTCTCACATCATAGCAAGAGCATTCATTCTCATCACAGTAGAAATTATGTTTCTGTTAGCCAAGCTGTTAGGGTGCCCTCTGTAAGGGACAGGTCTCCTTCTGTCCATTCTCATCATACTTCTGTTTCAAGACATGTCCCTCCCACCCACCCTGATGACAGATTGTTAGAAAGGGAGCTCAATAGATTGAGAGTGGAACAAACCAGACTGAAGCTCAAGAAGCAACAGCTGGATTTGGATAGACAGACTTTAGAAGTAGAGAAGGAGAGACAGAAACTGGGTTTAGAAACCCATGGTGGCAGCAGCAGTATTCCCCATAGTCATCCTGCAAAAGAGCATGATTCCAGGAATCTGCACAAGATAGTTCCCCCTTATAAGGAGGGGGATGACATTAACAAGTGGTTTGCTGCACTTGAGATATCCTGTGCTGTACAAGATGTCCCTCAAAGGCAGTGGGCTGCTATCCTATGGCTATCATTTAGTGGAAAAGGTAGGGATAGGCTCCTTACTGTGAAAGAAAATGAAGCTAATGATTACAAAGTTCTTAAGAATGCACTCCTGGATGGTTATGGCTTAACCACTGAACAATACAGGATAAAGTTCAGAGAGACCAAAAAGGAGTCTTCACAAGACTGGGTTGATTTCATTGACCATTCAGTGAAGGCCTTGGAGGGGTGGTTACATGGCAGTAAAGTTACTGATTATGACAGCCTGTATAACTTGATCCTGAGAGAGCATATTCTTAATAATTGTGTGTCTGATTTTTTGCACCAGTACTTAGTGGACTCTGATCTGACCTCTCCCCAAGAATTGGGAAAGAAGGCAGACAAATGGGTCAGAACAAGGGTGAACAGAAAAGTTCATACAGGGGGTGACAAAGATGGCAACAAGAAGAAGGATGGTAAGTCTTCTGACAAGGATGGGGACAAATCTAAAAATGAGTCTTCATCAGGCCCACAAAAACACTCTGGTGGGTGGTGGGCCCAAATCCTCTTCTAATCAAAACAAGGAAAAGAAACCATGGTGCTATTTATGTAAAATAAAAGGCCATTGGACAACAGATCCCAGTTGTCCAAAGAAAAGCACCAAGCCTCCTACCACTACAACCCCTACTGCTACACCTAGTGTCCCTACTAATAGCAGTGGTGGTGGGAGCAAACCTACTAATAGCCAATCCAAGGGAGTAGCTGGGCTCACTATTGGTAACTTAGTTGGGGTTGGTCTTGTTAGGGAGACCACAGAGGCTATATTAGTCTCTGAGGGGGCTATTGATTTAGCCACCTTAGTTGCTTGTCCCCTTAATATGGATAAGTACAAGCAACTACCCCTAATAAATGGTGTTGAGGTTCAGGCCTACAGGGACACTGGAGCCAGTGTGACTATGGTCATAGAGAAACTGGTCCACCCTGAACAACACCTACTTGGTCACCAGTACCAAGTAACCGATGCTCACAACAACACACTTAGCCACCCCATGGCTGTTGTAAATCTCAACTGGGGGGGGGGGGGAGGTTACTGGTCCAAAGAAAGTTGTGGTAGCTTCAGATTTACCTGTAGACTGTCTATTAGGGAATGATTTGGAGACATCAGCTTGGTCAGATGTGGAGTTGGAGGCCCATGCAGCAATGCTGGGCATCCCAGGGCATATTTTTGCTTTAACCAGGGCTCAGGCCAAAAAGCAAAAAGGACAGGGAAGCTTGGATCCTGGAACAATGGACCAAGTACTCCCTAAAGCTAGGGTTAGTAGAAGTAAAGAACTTCCTACTATCCCTCCCTCTACAGTGGATTCTACTTCTGAGGAAGAAGAATTTCCACCCTGTGCAGAACCTACACCAGAGGAGCTGGAAGCAGACACTGCTGAGCTTTTGGGTGAAGGGGGGCCTGCCAGGGAGGAGCTGAGTGTGGCACAGCAAACCTGTCCCACACTAGAGGGTCTAAGACAGCAAGCTGTCAAACAGGCTAATGGGGATGTCAGTGACTCTCACAGAGTTTACTGGGAGGACAACCTCTTGTACACTGAAGCAAGGGATCCTAAACCTGGAACTGCCAGGAGGTTAGTAATTCCTCAGGAGTACAGAAAGTTCCTCCTAACTCTAGCCCACAACATTCCCATAGCTGGACATCTGGGGCAAATGAAAACTTTGGACAGGCTTGTTCCCTTGTTTCATTGGCCTAGGATATCTGAGGACACAAAGGAATTTTGTAAGTCCTGTGAAACCTGTCAAGCCAGTGGCAAGACAGGTGGCACTCCAAAGGCACCCCTTATTCCACTGCCTGTGGTTGGGGTTCCCTTTGAAAGGGTAGGGGTTGACATAGTTGGCCCCCTTGACCCTCCTACTGCTTCAGGCAATAGGTTTATCTCGGTGGTAGTGGACCATGCCACAAGATATCCTGAAGCAATTCCTTTAAGGACCACTACAGCACCTGCAGTGGCAAAGGCCCTCCTGGGAATATTTTCCAGGGTGGGCTTCCCAAAGGAAGTAGTATCAGACAGGGGGAGCAATTTCATGTCTGCTTACTTAAAGGCCATGTGGAAGGAGTGTGGTGTAACTTACAAGTTCACTACACCCTATCATCCACAAACAAATGGACTGGTGGAGAGATTTAACAAAACTCTCAAAGGCATGATTATGGGACTCCCAGAAAAACTCCGCAGGAGATGGGATATCCTTTTACCATGCCTCCTTTTTGCCTACAGGGAGGTACCCCAGAAAGGAGTGGGCTTTAGCCCCTTTGAACTCCTCTTTGGACACCCTGTTAGGGGTCCACTAACACTTGTCAAGGAGGGTTGGGAACAACCTTTAAAAGCTCCAAAGCAAGATATAGTGGATTATGTACTTGGCCTCAGATCAAGGATGGCTGAGTACATGAAAAAGGCCAGTAAAAACCTTCAGGCCAGCCAAGAGCTCCAGAAGCAATGGCATGATCAGAAGGCTGTTTTGGTTCAGTACCAACCAGGGCAGAAAGTGTGGGTCTTGGAGCCTGTGGCCCCAAGAGCACTCCAAGATAAATGGAGTGGACCCCACATAATTGTTGAAAAGAAGGGTGAAGTCACCTACTTAGTTGACTTAGGCACTGCCAGGAGTCCCCTTAGGGTGCTCCATGTCAATCGCCTGAAACCCTACTATGACAGGGCTGATCTCACCCTGCTCATGGCAACTGATGAGGGACAGGAAGAAGACAGTGATCCTCTACCTGATCTCTTCTCTTCCACAGAACAAGATGCTCTCGTGGAAGGTGTAGTTTTGGCTGATTGTCTTACTGCTGAGCAGAAAGACCATTGCATAAATCTCCTGGGTCAGTTTTCTGAACTCTTCTCTACTGTGCCAGGTACCACTTCTTGGTGTGAGCACACTATAGATACTGGAGACAGCTTGCCTGTCAAAAGTAAGATCTATAGGCAGCCTGACCATGTCAGAGACTGCATAAAGCAAGAGGTGCAGAAAATGTTAGAACTGGGAGTGGTTGAGCACTCTGAAAGTCCATGGGCCTCTCCTGTGGTACTTGTACCAAAACCTCATTCCAAGGATGGAAAGAAGGAAATGCGGTTTTGTGTAGATTATAGAGGTCTCAACCAGGTAACCAAAACTGATGCTCACCCTATACCCAGGGCAGATGAGCTCATAGATACACTGGCATCTGCCAAGTATCTAAGCACTTTTGATTTGACTGCAGGGTATTGGCAGATCAAATTATCAGAAGATGCTAAACCTAAAACTGCATTTTCAACCATTGGAGGACATTACCAATTCACAGTAATGCCTTTTGGATTGAAAAATGCATCTGCCACTTTTCAGAGGTTGGTGAACACAGTCCTGCAAGGGCTGGAAGCTTTTAGTGCAGCATATCTGGACGATATAGCTGTCTTTAGCTCCAGTTGGGATGATCACCTGGTCCACCTATGGAAAGTTTTAGAGGCCCTGCAAAAGGCAGGCCTCACTATCAAGGCTTCAAAGTGCCAGATAGGGCAGGGGAAGGTGGTTTATCTGGACACCTTGTTGGTGGGGAACAGATTGCACCACTTCAGGGGAAAATCCAAACAATTGTAGATTGGGTTCCCCCTACTACTCAGACTCAGGTGAGAGCCTTCCTAGGCCTCACTGGGTATTACAGGAGGTTCATTAAGAACTATGGCTCCATTGCAGCCCCTCTTAATGACCTCACATCCAAGAAAATGCCTAAAAAGGTATTATGGACAGCAAACTGTCAGAAAGCTTTTGAGGAGCTGAAGCAGGCCATGTGCTCTGCACCTGTCCTGAAAAGCCCTTGTTACTCTAAAAAATTCTATGTCCAAACCGATGCATCTGAATTAGGAGTAGGGGCAGTCCTATCACAACTTAATTCTGAGGGCCAGGATCAACCTGTTGCTTTTATTAGTAGGAGGTTGACCCCTAGAGAAAAGCGTTGGTCTGCCATAGAGAGGGAGGCCTTTGCTGTGGTCTGGGCTCTGAAGAAGTTGAGGCCATACCAGTTTGGCACTCACTTCATTGTTCAGACAGACCACAAACCTCTACTTTGGCTAAAACAAATGAAAGGTGAAAATCCTAAATTATTGAGGTGGTCCATATCCCTACAGGGAATGGACTATACAGTGGAACATAGACCTGGGAGTAGCCACTCCAATGCAGATGGACTCTCCAGATATTTCCACTTAGACAATGAAGACTCATCAGGTCATGGCTAGTCTTATTGTCCTTCGTTTGGGGGGGGGTTGTGTAGGAAAGTACCATCTTGCCTGGCATGTTACCCCCATTTTTTCACTGTATATCTGTTGTTTTAGTTGTATGTGTCACTGGGACCCTGTCACCCAGGGCCCCAGTGCTCATAAGTGTGCCTGAATGTGTTACCTGTGTAGTGACTAACTGTCTCACTGAGGCTCTGCTAATCAGAACCTCAGTGGTTATGCTCTCTCATTTCTTTCCAAATTGTCACTAACAGGCTAGTGACCAATTTTACCAATTTACATTGGCTTACTGGAACACCCTTATAATTCCCTAGTATATGGTACTGAGGTACCCAGGGTATTGGGGTTCCAGGAGATCCCTATGGGCTGCAGCATTTCTTTTGCCACCCATAGGGAGCTCTGACAATTCTTACACAGGCCTGCCACTGCAGCCTGAGTGAAATAACGTCCATGTTATTTCACAGCCATTTTACACTGCACTTAAGTAACTTATAAGTCACCTATATGTCTAACCTTTACCTGGTAAAGGTTGGGTGCTAAGTTACTTAGTGTGTGGGCACCCTGGCACTAGCCAAGGTGCCCCCACATTGTTCAGGGCCAATTCCCCGGACTTTGTGAGTGCGGGGACACCATTACACGCGAGCACTACATATAGGTCACTACCTATATGTAGCTTCACAATGGTAACTCCGAATATGGCCATGTAATATGTCTATGATCATGGAATTTCCCCCTCTATACCATCCTGGCATAGTTGGCACAATCCCATGATCCCAGTGATCTGTAGCACAGACCCTGGTACTGCCAAACTGCCTTTCCCGGGGTTTCACTGCAGCTGCTGCTGCTGCCAACCCCTCAGACAGGCATCTGCCCTCCTGGGGTCCAGCCAGGCCTGGCCCAGGATGGCAGAACAAAGGACTTCCTCTGAGAGAGGGTGTTACACCCTCTCCCTTTGGAAAATGGTGTGAAGGCAGGGGAGGAGTAGCCTCCCCCAGCCTCTGGAAATGCTTTCATGAGCACATTTGGTGCCCATTTCTGCATAAGCCAGTCTACACCGGTTCAGGGACCCCTTAGCCCTGCTCTGGCGCGAAACTGTTCAAAGGAAAGGGGAGTGACCACTCCCCTGACCTGTACCTCCCCTGGGGGGTGCCTAGAGCTCCTCCAGTGTGCTCCAGACCTCTGCCATCTTGGAAACAGAGGTGCTGCTGGCACACTGGACTGCTCTGAGTGGCCAGTGCCACCAGGTGACGTCAGAGACTCCTCCTGATAGGCTCCTTCAGGTGTTGCTAGCCTATCCTCTCTCCTAGGTAGCCAAACCCTCTTTTCTGGCTATTTAGGGTCTCTGTCTCTTGGGATTCCTTAGATAACGAATGCAAGAGCTCATCCGAGTTCCTCTGCATCTCTCTCTTCACCTTCTGCCAAGGAATCGACTGCTGACCGCGCTGGAAGCCTGCAAAACTGCAACATAGTAGCAAAGACGACTACTGCAACTCTGTAACGCTGATCCTACCGCCTTCTCGACTGTTATCCTGGTGGTGAATGCTGTGGGGGTAGTCTGCCTCCTCTCTGCACTAGAAGCTCCGAAGAAATCTCCCGTGGGTCGACGGAATCGTCCCCCTGCAACCGCAGGCAGCAAAGAACTGCATCACCGGTACCTTGGGTCTCCTCTCAGCATGACGAGCGAGGTCCCTTGAATCCAGCAACTCTGTTCAAGTGACTTCCACAGTCCAGTGACTCTTCAGTCCAAGTTTGGTGGAGGTAAGTCCTTGCCTCCCCACGCCAGACTGCATTGTTGGAAACCGCGACTTTTGCAGCTACTCCGGCCTCCGTGCACTTCCGGCGGAAATCCTTTGTGCACAGTCCAGCCTGGGTCCACGGCACTCTAACCTGCATTGCACGACCTCCTAAGTTGTTCTCCGGCGACGTGGGACTCCTTTGTGCAACTTCGGGTGAGCACCGTTTCACGCATCCTTGTAGTGCCTGTTTCTGGCACTTCTCCGGGTGCTGTCTGCTGCTGAGAGGGCTCCTTGTCTTGCTCGACGCCCCCTCTGTCCCCTGACGCAATTTGCGATATCCAGGTCCCTCCTGGGCCACAGCAGCATCCAAAAACCCTTACCGCACGATTTGCAGCTTTCAAGGCTTTTTGGCGGTCTTTCGGCAGGAAAACACTTCTGCACGACTCTCCACGGCGTGAGGGATCCATCCTCCAAAGAGGAAGTCTCTAGCCCTTGTCGTTCTTGCAGAAACCTACGCTTCTACCATCCAGTAGCAGCATCTTTGCACCCACAGCTGGCATTTCCTGGGCATCTGCCCATCTCCGACGTGCTTGTGACTTTTGGACTTGGTCCCCTTGTTCCACAGGTACCGTCGACTGGAAATCCATTGTTGTTGCATTGTTGGTTTGTGTCTTTCCTGCAGAATTCCCCTATCACGACCTCTATGTCCTTTGGGGAACTTTAGTGCACTTTGCACACACTTTTCAGGGTCTTGGGGTGGGCTATTTTTCTAACCCTTACTATTTTCTAATAGTCCCAGCGACCCTCTACAAGGTCACATAGGTTTGGGGTCCATTCGTGGTTCGCATTCCACTTTTGGAGTATATGGTTTGTGTTGCCCCTATCCCTATGTGTCTCCATTGCATCCTATTGTAACTATACATTGTTTGCACTGTTTTCTAATACTATTACTGCATATTTTGGTATTGTGTATATATATCTTGTGTATATTTGCTATCCTCATACTGAGGGTACTCACTGAGATACTTTTGGCACATTGTCATAAAAATAAAGTACCTTTATTTTTAGTATATCTGTGTATTGTGTTTTCTTATGATATTGTGCATATGACACTAAGTGGTACTGTAGGAGCTTCACTCGTCTCCTAGTTCAGCCTAAGCTGCTCTGCTAAGCTACCATTATCTATCAGCCTATGCTGCTAGACACCCTATACTCTAATAAGGGATAACTGGGCCTGGTGCAAGGTGCAAGTACCCCTAGGTATTCACTACAAGCCAGTCCAGCCTCCTACAGGATCCTATGAGGATTCCTGGGAGTGCCAATGTCCACCAAGCAGGTGACTTCACCCTTTTTCTCCACAATTGGATAGGTCCCAGTCCATTTGGCCTGAAGTGCCCTAGGAGCCATGGGCTCCAAAACCCACAGCAGCTGTCCTGGGTGATACTCAGGCATGGTAGCCTTCTGATCATGCCAGAGCTTCATGAGCTCTTGGCTGGCCTCCGGGTTTCTGCTTGCATTCTGCATGTACTCAGCCATGCGTGACCCAGCACATAATCTAGCACATTCTCCTTGGACTCTTTGAGAGGCTTTTCCCAAGACTCTCTCGCCAAGCACAATGGGCCTCTTACAGGGTGCCCAAACAGTAACTCAAAGGGGCTGAATCCAACCCCCTTCTGTGGCACCTCTCTGTAGGCAAACAGCAGGCATAGGAGGAAAACATCCTATCTCCTCCTGAGGTTGTCAGACAAACCCATGATCATGCCCTTCAGGGTTTTTTTAAATCTTTCCACCAGACCATTGGTCTGTGGATGATAGGGGGTGGTGAACTTATAAGTGACACCACACTCATCCCACATGGTTTTCAGATAGGCAGACATAAAATTTGTGCCCCTATCTGAGACAACCTCCTTTGGGAATACTACTCTGGTGAACACACCAAGTAGGGCCCTAGCCACTGTGGGAGCAGTGACTGTCCGGAGGGGTATTGCCTCAGGGTACCTGGTGGCATGGTCCACAGCCACCAAAATGTACCTGTTACCTGAGGCAGTTGGTGAGTCTAGGGGACCAACAATGTCAATCCCCACCCTCTCAAAGGGAGCCCCAACCACTGGCAGTGGTATCAAGGGAGCCGTTGGCTTGCCCCCTGCCTTGCCACTGGCTTGGCAGATAAAACAGGAGCTGCAAAACTCCTTAACTTTTTCTGACATTTGGGGCCAATAAAAATGGTTGACCAGCCTGTTCCAGGTCTTGGTCTGTCCCAAATGTCCAGCTAAGGGAATATCATGGCTTAAAGTAAGGAGGAATTCTCTATACTTCTGGGGGACAACTACTCTCCTGGTTGCCCCTGGTTTTGGGTCCCTTGCCTCAGTGTAGAGAGCTCAATCCTCCCAGTAAACCTTGTGGGTCCCACTGGTATCCCCTTGTTCTTGCCTGGCAGCAGTCTGCCTTAGGCCCGCAAGAGTGGGACACTCTCTTTGTCCCTGGCACAACCCTTCTCTGGTGGGCCCACCTGCCGAGCAGAGCATGCAGAGCTGGCAGGGGAAGTGGCCCTCCCTCAGAGGTCAGATCCTCCCCCTCAGGTTTGGATTCCTCCTGATCCTCCGTACTTGTGGGGGCTGGCAAGCCAGACCCAGTGCCCTTTCTCTTCTTCTTGGAGGCTTGGCCCATTGTTCCAGGGTCCAAGTGTCCAGCACTTACCTGTTGTGCTGCCTGTGACCTGGTCACAGCACACACCCATTCAGGGAGGTCCAGCATCTGTTCATAGACCCTTCTCTCCACCTCTGACCATTCAGATGCTTCAAGATAATTTCCCAGCAGACACTCTACTGGGAGGGCAGGAGCTACACCTACCTTCTTAGGACCAGTCCCACCTCCCCATTCCAGGCTCACCATGGCCATGAGATGGAGTTGGGTTCTGCTATCTGCATATGTTACTTGGTGGAAGACACCGGGTAAGACCTGTTCTGGAGAAACCAGCTTCTCTGTGACCATTGTCACACTGGCTCCTGAATCTCCCAGAGCTTCCACCTCAGTCCCATTGACTTTAGGCCTCTGCCTATACCTCTCCATGCTGGGAGGTAAGGTGGCCATAGTTGCAATGTCTACCCCACCCTTCGGATACTAAGGTGACCTCTGTGTACCCTGATCCCAGCCGTGGGCCAACTTCCACCCCCAACCCTACACTAGCAATCCCCTGGGATTGCCCACCAGTGGGGGGCTTCTTGGAGCAGATAGCATCTCCTCTGTTGTGTCCAGGATGATGACACTCAAAGCACTTGCCGGCCTTAGCAAGCTCCTGAAACTTTCCTGCTTTATCAGGATCATAATGCTTCCCCTGATACCCCTTCCCCTTAGAAGTGGAATTGCTCAGGGCTCCCCCATCTTGAGAAGTTTTTGGGGACTTTTGTGAGGACTCCTTGGGCTTTTTGTCATCTTTCCCTTGGTTCTTCCCCTGAGAAGAACCATGCCCTCCCTTTTTCTGATCACCCCCTGGGGGTTTCTGGTTAACCCTAGTTCTCAACCAGCCATCTGCTGCCTCCACCAGCTCTCTGGGGTTGGTCAACTTAGAGTCAACTAGATACTGGCAGAGCTTCTCTTGGACACAATTGGTTAGAAGGTGCTCCCTCATAATCAAATTGTACATCCTCTCAAAGGTACTTACCTTGTTGCCCTGTATCCAGCCCTCTAGTGCTTTAACTACGATGTCCACAAAGTCCACCCAGGACTGGGTGCTTTTCTTTTGGGTGTCCCTAAACTTGAGCCTATACTGCTCTGGGGTCAGACCAAACTGTTTAGTAAAGCATCTCTTCATACTGAGGTATGAATCTGCCTCCTCCCCCCTCAAGGTTAGGAGCCTATCCCTCCCAGAGCTGGGGACCAACTCCCAAAAAAGTGAACCCCAGTACTGAGGCTTGACTCTGCTCATCTGGATGGCCCTCTCAAAGGCCTCCAGCCACCTGCCTATGTCCTCACCCTCTACATAGGCAGGAGCCACCCCCTTGGGTAATCTGAGGCAAAACCCTCCACCCATGGACACCTCAGCTTCTCTGTTGCTGCCACCATCGCTTTTCTCTTCCCTTGCCCACTTTTTCTTTTCTAGGGCCAGCTTTTCTGCCTCCAAAGCTATAAATGCTAGCTGGGCCTCCAGCTCTCTTTCCCTGAAGGACAGGTTCTCTCCTCCTGAAGGGACTCCCTTCCCCCAACTAGCTTTGGGTATGACCCTAGTAACTGTGTGCAGTGAGGACCTGTCTTCCTACTCCTCACTTAGGCTCAGATGCCCTCCCTACCCTGAGTGGTTGGAGCTAGCATCCTCCCCTACTTCTCCCTCCTCTGGAGCTTCCTCTGAGTTTACCTCTTGGGCCTCAGCCCATGCTGTCAGGGATTTAATCAGGACATGCTTCCTGAGGTCAGTGGTTGCAGGCAACCCTCTTTCAGTGCACATCCCCCTAAGCTGGACTACTGTCACTGTGGGTAGGCTAGCCAGATCAAGCTCCATGGTTCCCTAGTTTTGTGTCAACAAAAACGTTTTGCATAAATTGGAAACAAGAATTTAGAAAAATCACAAAAATTCAATAATTGAAATTAATCCAAATTAAAAATTAAAAACAATTTTTGCACTAGTACAATTTAAAGGATTTTTAATTTTTTTACTTAAAATGTATTGTGATACTGAACACAAGTACAGGATCCCACCACTGCACACCAAAAATGTTGGAAAATGGGTTATTGGTAAGGGCAGGTAGGTACCTACACTTAGCAATAGGCCACTAACCTCCACTTAGGTCCAGTTAGGCCTCTGTAAATTAAACCCAGCTCAACCGTTGGTAGCTTGGCAACGAGCGGCAAGGCTTAACTTAGGAGACAGAGTGTAAAGCATTCAAATATCACAAAACAGTAACTAAATAAAACACAGGAAACAGTTTAAAAATCCAAAACCAATTTATAAAATTAGATTATATTTTTATCTTTAAAATGACACAAAAACGAATAAAATCGGATAAGGGGAACCGGAGATATGATTTTTTAAAGAATTATATTTTTTTTAGCGCCTAGAAACAAAAAGCGCCAATCAGGTCATCTGGTTGCACCTCGACCGGGGCAAAGTCAAGGTTTAAGGCCGACCGCGATGGAGCTCGGCTCGGCTACAGGCCGCGGTTCGCCTCGTTCAAAAGTTTACCTTCGCACTTAGTCGTTTTTCTGAAGATGTTCTTCAGCGGGACGAACCTACCAGTCCAATCTGACCTCCTGGAACCCTTCTCCAGATACAAATCCTCAGTGGAGCTTTTTACCTTTGGACTTAGTCGTTTTTTCGATGAGAAAATCCTTCGACTGGGGTAAACCTGGATCTTGATCCGACGTCCTTGGAGCCCTCCTCGGATACACTGGCTGGGAGGTCCCGGTCAACTTTGTGCGTTCGGACTTAGGGGGTCATTACAACATTGGCGGTATAAGGCGCTTACCGCCGTGCAGAAGACCGCCAATACACCGCGGCTATTATGACACACATCTCGGAATCCGCCGAAATTCAGACACCCACACAATCCCACCACACCAAAGGTCAGCGATAAACATGCGGAAACAAAACCTCCACCTCCACACCAACAGAAACACGTCAATGCCAATACGACCCACGAATCCACGCGGCGGTCTTTCAACCGCGGTATTCCATTGGCGGTATACACCGCCGCACTCAAAATACACACACATCTACAAAACACCGCCACATTGGACAATTACAAATATACACACACCTGATACACATACACACACCACTCCCACATCACCCACAAACCCCTACAACCAAAAATTCAGAAAGAATTCGAGAGAGAGAGCACAGAATAGACAACCCCATCACACAGAGGCACACAACACCATCACCCTCACAACATCCACGCACAAAACACCACCTACAACTACACTCACCACACTCATCAACACATACACCACCCCACACATCACACACAACACCCCATGTCACACCAAAGACACCCCCGCTTCTCCGAGGAGGAGCTCAGGGTCATGGTGGAGGAAATTGTACCGGTAGAGCCACAGCTATTTGGCTCACAGGTACAGCACACATCCATAGCCAGGAAGATGGAGCTGCTGCAAAGAATATTGGACAGGGTCAACGCAGTGGGACAGCACCCAAGAAATAGGGAGGACATCAGGAAGAAGTGGAACGACCTACGGGGGAAGGAGCGTTCCACGGTCTCCAGGTACCACATCGCGGTACAGCGGACTGGCGGCGGATCCCCACCTCCTCCCCCTCAACTAGCAACATGGGAGGAGCAAGTCTTGTCCATCTTGAATCCTGAGGGCCTCGGAGGAGTCGTTGGAGGAACGGACACTGGTAAGTCAAATCTTCACTATCATATCCCCCACCCTACCTGCATGCTATCACACACCCCCACCCTCACACCCTCCACTATCACCCAAACTCCTCACTAATGTACCCATAACACCAACTACACATCCCAACCCCAAGACCTGCATGACACAACTAAGCATGGACACCCATCACTAAAGCATGCCCACTGCACATACCCAGAACACCCCCCAACCATCAGCACACAACCCCACACACAGGAATGCCTGCACTGGGGTTCACGCACACCCAACCATTGCACACCATTACACACACACATGCAATAATCATGTACTTATACCCCCGCAGGAACCCGAAGGAACGTCACCACACCAGAGGGTCCAGAAACACCACTCCTCCCCCAGAAGAGGCCCACAGTGACGACAGTAGCTCTGCCCTACTGGATCTTGATAACCAGCCCAGATCATCGTGGGCCTCAGGACAGTCGGTTCCCCTTGCCCAGCCACAGCCCAACACCGAGCTTCCACCCTCTGGTAACACCAGCACAGCACCCACCCAGCGGGCCCATACCTCCCTACCCAGGACAGGTCAATCAGCGGTGTGTCCACCACTACAGGGCACCCAGGCTAACCCAACACCCCAACAACAACAGGGACCTGGGGGCAGTGGTAGTGGGCACACGGTCCAGGGGATGGAGGCACAGGAACACAGGGGAACTGGGAGAGCTGCTGTGCGACAGAGGGAGGACAGGGCAAGGGAACCAACTCTCCACGAGGCCCTATTCTCTATCATGGGAGCATACCACCACTCCCAGGAGACGATGAGGACGGTCCTGGACAAGTTGCAGGAGACCCTGAGTCTGCAGGAGGAACAGTATTTGGGGTTCAGGGAGGAGCTCAGGACCATCGGCTTCGCCCTGGGCACCATGAACACCGTGGCACTGCAAGGGGCCCCTGACACTAGTCAGGACGACGAACTGCCCACCACCTCCGCCGGCGCTAGTGGACAGGATGCCCCGCCACAGGACCACCACACCAGCACCCCATCCCCTGCAGACGGACAACCACCACGCAAGCGGGCCCTGAGATCCAGGAACAGGACAGAGCAATATGGCAAGACCCCCGCCAGGAAATAAGACTACCCTGATTGTCCCCCCACTGTCTCACTTTGTTACCCTGTCCAAATCGGAACTGCCCCAGCTCCACTTCCAATGGCCAGATGTGCAATGTACCTGTGAGACTAATAGACTGGACTCTGCCATGGACATTCCTCCACCACTACCCATCCCCATTTCACAACCCCCCTTCATTTTTTAGCACTTAAATAAACACCCTTGAATCACTAAATAAAATGGAGTCAGTCTATGATTTGTAATTTTGTATTATCAATGACAGTGTCATAATGGGTTACCCATTGGAAGGCTAACATACCAATGTCACACATCACAAGCCCTTCAAGGATGCAAGCAGTTGACACGTAGGTTACCACATTTGTGAAACTGAAATGGAAGGGGACAACTCAGTTAACAAATAGTGAGTGAAATGTCGGTACAGGATAGAGGTAGACGTGTGAAAGTTAATATAATGTTAAACCTGAAAATGTACTCACCTGTGTTTCACTGGAAATATTGCTGTATGACTGACTCCCTGTTGTCATTTTCTTCTTCCACAGCTTCATCCTCATCACTGCCCACAGGCTCCACAGCTGCTACAACACCATCATCTGGATCATCCTCCTGTAGAAAAGGCACCTGGCATCGCAATGCCAAGTTATGGAGCATGGAGCAGGCGATGATGATGTCGCACACCTTCTTCGGTGAGTAGAATAGGGACCCACCTGTCATATGGAGGCACCTGAACCTGGCCTTCAGGAGGCCAAAGGTGCATTTGATCACCCTCCTAGTCCGCCCATGGGCCTCATTGTAGCATTCCTCTGCCCTGGTCCTGGGATTCCTCACTGGGGTCAGTAGCCAGGAAAGGTTGGGGTAACCAGAGTCCCCCAATAGCCATACACGTTGCCTCTGGAGTTGACCCATCATATCAGGGATGCTGCTATTGCGCAGGATGTAGGCGTCATGCACTGAGCCAGGAAACATAGCATTTACCTGAGAGATGTACTGGTCTGCCAAACAGACCATCTGGACATTCATCGAATGATAACTCTTCCGGTTTCTGTACACCTGTTCACTCCTGTGGGGGGGACCAGAGCTACATGGGTCCCATCAATGGCAACTATGACGTTGGGGATATGTCCAAGAGCATAGAAGTCACCTTTCACTGTAGGCAAATCCTCCACCTCAGGGAAAATGATGTATCTCCTTACGTGTTTCAGCAGGGCAGCCAACACTCTGGACAAGACGTTGGAAAACATCGGCTGGGACATCCCTGATGCCATGGCCACAGTTGTCTGAAAAGACCCACTTGCAAGGAAATGGAGCACTGACAGCACCTGCACGTCAGGGGGGATTCCAGTCGGATGGCGGATTGGTGACATCAGGTCTGGCTCCAAGTGGGTACATAGTTCATGGATAGTGGCACGGTCAAACCTGTGGGTGACGATTAAATTTCTCTCTTCCATTGTCAAAGGTCCACCAGTGGTCGGTACACCGGAGGATTCCGCCATCTTCTCATATGTCCCAGCTGACGGTGCCTAAGAAGGAAAACAGCGAATAAACAGTCACTATTCCTCCAGGTATGTACCCAAAGTCACACACAAGACTACACCAGACAATAAACCCTTCCTGGATGTGTGTTGAGTGTAGGCCTCGGTATGTGTGACGCAGTAGTAAATGAAGCCATGTGGGCCCCTGAAATGGCGGCTGCCTGACCTCTAAACTGGGACAATGGGATTGTGGGGTAACAGCGCTGGCGCTGCACACCGTCGCGGTAGGCGGTCGTAGAAAGGCGGCGCAATGCTGCATTGGTTAACATTGGACCCTATGGGTCCCAGGAGCCAATGAACAGGTGCGCCGGCGGTGATGATGCGCGCCGCCGCGCACGTCACCGCCGCGGACGTCACCGCCATTTTCTATCTGTTCAATCACTAGATACCTGACCTTCGACAAGAGAGGACCTACACTGCTAGTGCTGCTTTGACCTCGGTCTGGAAGCGACGATGGCTGCTGCATCTGGGGAAAGGGCCCGTGCCTTCACTGCACAGGAGTTGGAGAAACTTGTGGATGGGGTCCTCCCCCAGTACATGCTACTCTACGGTCCTCCAGACCAACAGGTTAGTACACAGGGAGCACGTTGTATGGGCTAGGCCGGGGTGGACACGGCTGGGTGGAAGAGGGAAGGGGGCAGAGTTGATACTACAGTAAAGCATGGGAATAAAAGGCCCACATGGCCAGAGTAGGGAGGGGGCCACTCACAACGACGGTGCAGTTGGTAATGACTATTCCTCTTTCCTTGTGCATGTCATGTAGGTCAGCGCCCACCAGAAGAGGGACATTTGGCGTGCCATCGCCAAGGAGGTCCGGACCCTGGGTGCCCACCAGAGACGGGGCACCCACTGCCGTAAGAGATGGGAGGACATTCGCCGCTGCAGCAAGAAGACGGCAGAGGCTCAGCTGGGGATGGCCTCCCAACGTGGGAGGGGTGCCCGTCGCACCATGACCCCCCTGATGTTCCAGATCCTGGCCGTGGCCTACCCGGAGTTGGATGGGCGCTTAAGGACATCACAGCAGACACAAGGGGGTGAGTAAAACCTCATTCTGCGGACTTTGCGTGCAGTGGAGGGGTCTGGGTGGGGGAGGTGGGCTGTGTTTGTCCCTAGGCCAGGGCGAGTTAGGTAGGCAAGGCCACTCCGTAATGTGTGCCATGTGGCACTCTACCCCACCTCAGAAGAGTGCCAAGGTGAAGTATAGTTGCCCCTGTGGCATCCATGTGCGCAGATTTCCAGCATTGCCATGTAGGCCATATCCCAGAAATTGAATGTGCAGAGGCCAGGAGCACGGCGTAATGCATGGGACTGCTGCGTCTGTCTTGTCCGCCAACGGTAGCGGTATGCCATGCACTAAAACTCTCTTTGTTCTGTCTCCCCCCCCTTTTCCTGCTCTCCCTGTCCTTTTGTACATCAGCATCCTCAGGCGGAGGTACAGTGGCACTGGAGCACGAGGGAGCTGCATCCCACATGGTCATGGAGGGCCACACCACAGACTCTGAATGCACCAGTGGGACGGAGGGCGAGGGGAGCTTCACGTCGGTCACCGGATCACCAAGCAGCGACACGGACTCGTCCGCCGATGGGAGCTCCCTTGTGGTGGCGGCACCATCGGTGCGCCCCACTTCTACAGGTACAGCCGCCACCTCCCCTACCAGCACCGCCCTCCCAGCAGCCCCTCAGTGTTCACCCCGTGCCCGCTCACCCAGGAGGGTGGGCATCACCTTCGCCCCAGGCACCTCAGGCCCTGCCCCAGTCACCCCTGCTGCCTTCAGTGAGGAGGCCATTGACCTCCTCAGTTCACTCACTGTTGGGCAGTCTACCATTGTGAATGCCATCCAGGGTGTAGAACGAGAGTTGCAACACGGTAATGCATTCCTGAAGGGCATTCATTCTGGTCAGGCTGCCCTTCATCAAACCCTGCAATCTCTGTCCTCGGCACTGATGGCAGCCATTGTCCCTGTGTCCAGCCTCCCCCCTCCAACTTCCTCCACCCAGACCCAATCCCCTGTACCCCAGCCCATCTCAAGCACACCTACAGACCAGCAAGCACACAAGTCAACACACACAAGTAGCTCAAGCAAACATAGGCACCACACACACCACAGGCACTCACGCAAGCCTCACCCACATACAGACACAGCAACATCCACTGTCTCCACTGTGTCCCCCTCCTCCTCTTCTCCCTCCTCCCTCCCAGTCTCATCTACACACACACCTACATGCACCACATCTACAGGCACTAGGACTCGCACCAGTACACCCAGCACCACAAGCCACTCACCTGCACTCATGACCTCCACTGGCATTTACACGTCCCCTGTGTCCTCTCCCAGTGTGTCTGTGACGCCCCCTCCCAAAGTACACAAACGCCGGCAATCACTCACCCAACATCCATCCACCTCACGACAGCCTCCAGTACCTGCACCCAAAACACCTAAAGTGACACCTCCTACAACCACCTCCTCTTCCTCCACTCCCAGGGCCCCTCCAGCTACCCATCCCAGTGTCCGTCAGAAACTGTCCCTATGTCAAATTGACCTTTTTGCACCGTCCACCAGGGCAGGCAGTAGGACCCGGAGCCAAGGCACTGGCAGCCCACCCCCTGTAAAGGCTCTGAAATTGGGGAGTGGAGGACGGGACTGTGTCAAGACTCCTGGTGGGACAACAAGTGATATGGGATCCAAGGCGATTGGTGAGTCAGCTGTAACTCCAAAGAAGGTGGGGAAGGTCCAGAGGAAGTCTCCCCAGCCTGTTGTGAGTGTCACGGCGGAGAAGTGCGCCATCATTTCCGGCGGTCCAGACACAACCGCCAGCACCGTCGTCACTGATCAGGAGACCACCGCCGGAGTCACAGCCCAGGAGGGCCCAAGTATCGTCACTGGTCAGGAGACCACCGCCAGAGTCACAGCCCAGGAGGGCCCAAGTATCGTCACTGGACAGTAGACCACTGCCACCGCCTTAGTCACAGCCCAGGAGGGCCCAAGTATCATCACTGGTCAGGAGACCACCGCCACCGCCGGAGTCACAGCCCAGGAGTGCCCAAGTATCGTCACAGGTCAGGAGACCACCGCCACCACCGGAGTCACAGCCCAGGAGGGCCCAAGTATCGTCACTGGTCAAGAGACCACCTACGGAGTCACAGCCCAGGAGGGCCCAAGTATCGTCACTGGTCCAGAGACCACCGCTGGAGTCACAGCCCAGGAGGGGACAGCATGCCACAGCCCCGCTGGCCAATGATGGAACATCATGCCACACACCAATGTCCAGTATGGAGATTGTCATGCCACACACCAATGTCCAGTGTGGAGATCGTCATGCCACACACCAATGTCCAGTATCAGAACCACCATGGCAAAGCACCGCTGAACAGTCCTGAACCGCCATGTCAAAACACCGCTGAACAGGGCAAAGACCGCCATGGCAAAGCACCGCTGAACAGTCCTGAACCGCCATGTCAAAGCACCGCTGAACAGGGCAGAGACCGCCATGGCAAAGTACCGCTGAACAGGGCAAGGACAGCCATGGCAAAGCACCGCTGAACAGGGCAGAGACCGCCATGGCAAAGCACCGCTGAACAGGGCAGAGACCGCCATGGCAAAGCACTGCTGAACAGGGCAAAGACTGCCATGGCAAAGCACTGCTGAACAGGGCAGAGACCGCCATGGCAAAGCACCGCTGAACAGGGCAAAGACCGCCATGGCAAAGCACCGCTGAACAGGGCATGCACTGTGTAGGAATGAATGGACCACCACATCCGGCATCCTTATCCCATGTGCAGCTGGGACAGTGACAGGACAGGAACTTTCACGGGGAGACTCATCCAGTCTGGGCACCAGTCCCCCTCCAGAACCAGTGGAGACCTGCATCTACTTGAGAGACTGTGGCTTTGCACTCCCCAGGATGGCACAGTGGGCAAACCACCCACTGTAGAGACTTGTGAGACTGTGGCTTTGCACTCCCCAGGATGGCACAGTGGGCAAAGCACCCACTGTAGAGACTTGAGAGACTGTGGCTTTGCACTCCCCAGGATACATCAATGGGCATGGAGCCCCGTCGTGGATGTGGCTTTGCAGTCACCCGGCTGAGGTGCCCCCCTTCCCTTCCCCCTGAGGTGCCTGTAGTATTTCTATCTGATGCGCCGGCAGTGTTCTCTCGGATTTTGGTCAGGTATCTATTGTGGGCCTCGCCCATGCATTTTTGGACTGTTGGTGCACGGACATTGTTGTGTACATATCTGCACTACTTCTTGTATTATATATATAATTATGAGTGATTTAGAGATATATATCTGTATATTTTTGTATGAGATGTATATTGGCACATTACAATGTTTGACCGAAATTTGCATTGTCTTTGCATTCTTCCGGGGGGATTGTGGGTTGTTAATGTGATAGTTTTGACTGCATTGGTGTGTATGTTGTAATATGCGAGGGTGGGGGTGGGGGTGTTTGGTGGGTGTCCCCCTGACTTTTGCCTCCCCCCTCCCCCGTGTCGTAGATGCACTTCTCACCGGTATCTTCTGCGCCTACGTCGCTGTTGGTCGTAAACGAGCAGAAAGACAAGGGCAGGTAGTATTTGGAGTTCCGGGTCCATGGACTCGTCGTACCTCGTGGGATGTGTTGAGGTGAGCGTTTTCCCATAGCAAAAGCTGTTTCCGCCGTGTTTTTATCCACGGTGAATCCGCCCCGGAAAAGGTGGCGGATTGGCCTGTTGTAATACTGTGGGCGGTACATTGTCTCCCGCCTGTCTGTTGGCGGTAACCGCTGCGCTGCTTGTCTGTACCGCCGTGGCAGACGGTGTGTTAAAGTGGATGTCTTTGTTGGCGGTTTCCGCCAGGGTCATGATTCCATTTTTTTGTCTGCCGGCCTGTTTGCGGTATTACCGCACCTTTTCCACCGTCCGCCAGGGTTGTAATGACCCCCTTAGTCTCTTTTTTGGACATTTTCTTCACCGGGACGAACTCGCAAATCAAGCCCGGTCACGGTTGAGGCAAGCCGGCTAGAGTTGCCGCCCTCTATGGAGCGTTTTTTCAAAAGTTCTCCAAACGTCTCCAAACTTCTGGGTCTTCTCCCAGATGTTCTTCTAAGGTTCTTTTGGGGTCCACAGCTCACCCCAAGGGTCCAGATGCTCTGAGATGATCCTTGGGGGTGTGGACTACAACTCCCAGAATGCTTCTGGCACAAACTCCTTTTTGGCCACTGGGCAGTGGTCAGCTGGTTGATTTCTTCAGGAGTTGGTGCAGGGGACTCTGGTTGGCAATTTTTCACCTGTAGCAAACAGGGAGTCCCTCCTTGAACCAGTTGAAGCCAGGCAAAGTCCTTCTTGTGGTGAAGCCCAACTGTGCAGCTGGTGCAGTCCTTCTGAGTGCAGGTTCCAGGTGAATGCCCAGCAGGGCAGTCCTTCTTCTCCTTTTGTTCTTCCTTGTTGGAATCTGATGGGGATCTCAGGTGTGGGTGCAGGTCTGCCAGTTTTATCCTTGCTCCTGGGTGAAAAACAGGGGGGTCCTGATTCTCCAATCAGGTGCAGGGTCCTTCCCCCTGTGATGACCACTTCTTGGGAAGTGTGGCAAAAATCAATCCCAGGAGGCAACATTCTTCAAAAATCCATCATGGCTGAAAATTATTTTCGGAGGTTACATCTGGCTGAGCCCACCCATTGGTGTGGCTAAAAATCCTAAACACAACCCTCTCCTGCCCCCTCCTAATCTAATCAAGGGGGCACCTAGTTGTCTGAGGTTGCAGGATGTGGGGGTGTTGCTGGGTTGCTCCAAATGTCCTTCTCTGCCTTTGAAGACTAGTTTGGCAGCCCTCCCCTTTCCTGCCTCACCATCTGCTGAGGGGAGATTCCCTCCCACAGGCACATTTCTTTGTGTGAAGTCAGGCCACTTCGCACCTCATCAAGGCAGCCTGGCCAGGCTCCCAGAGGCTGGCCAATCAGAGCACAGCAGCAAAAACAATGCAGGGCTGAAATTGGCAACTTTTCAGGTAAGGTTTAAAACTGTTTACCTGCACAAGTTATATTAAATCCAACAACTGGAAGTTGTAGGATTTATTATAACAATTAATTTGATACCAAACTCTTTGTATTTGTCACTTAAGGGGACTTTTAAATTTAAAATAAAGTCTTCCCATTCTAGCCTATGAAGGCCATTCACTACAATAAGGGAAAAATGAATTTGGCTGTTTTTTACCTCAACAGGGCTTATATAACTTTTTTATAAGGTCCCTGCTTATAGTTACATGGCACCCAGCCCTAGGGGCACATAGGGCACACCTGAGGGGTTACTTATATGTAAAAATAAGGTAATTTAAGACTTTGGAACTACTTTTAATTACAAAGTCGAATTTGCATATAACTTTAATTTAAAAGCAGCCAGCAAGGCAGGCCTGCCTTTAAAATGACAATGGGCACCTCAGCAGTGCACCTATGGGTGCACTACCTATGCTGTGGTCCTTAAACCTACATGTCCTACCATATACTAGGGACTTATAGGTAGGTTAACTTAGCCAATTATAATTAGTCTAATTTGCATATCCACTTTACACAGAGCACTGGCCCTGGGACTGGTAAGCAGTACCCAGGGCACAGCCAAGAGTGAGTAACCACCAGTGCCTGTCCAAAAAGTGTGGGGGTGACCAGGGCAAAAAGGAAGACTTTCCTACACCCAAAATTATTGGGGCTATTGATGGAGCACATATAGCATTTGTCCCCCCTCCCAGGCAAAATGAACAGGTCTTCAGAAATTGAAGGAGTTTTCACTTTATGAATGTGCAGATGGTGTGTTTGAAGGACCAGTACATCACCCATGTCAATGCTAAGTATCCTGGGTCGGTGCATGATGCTTTTATCCTGAGGAATACCAGCATCCCAAGTATGATGGCCGATTTCCAGCGGCATAGGGTGTTGCTAATAGGTGAGCCTTGGTTCCCACCCTGTGGATGTTGGTGTATGGGTATGGTGTGGGCCATAAGGGTTAGTGTGTGGCTAATAGTTGTCCCTCGATATTTGCAGGTGACTCTGGTTACTCCAACCTCTCATGGCTACTGAACCCTGTGAAGAATCCCAGGACAAGGGCAGAGGAATGTTCCAATGAGGCACATGGGTGAACAAGAAGGATAATTGAACATACATTTGGCCTCCTGAAGTTGAGATTTTGGTGCCTCCATCTAACCCTGTGCTACTCACCCAAGAAGATCTGCCAGATCATCGTGGCATGCTGTATGTCGCACAACCTTGCCTTGAGACCCCATGTGCCTTTTCTGCAGGAGGAGGAGGCAGGAGATGGCCGTGTGGCAGCAGTGGACCCTGTGGACAGTGAAGATGAGGAGGCAGAGGATGAGGACAACAGAACTGCAGTGATTTGTCAATACTTCCAATGACACACAGGTAAGACAGTGTAACTTCACATTTCATTGACAGTATAATGTTTGACATTGTCACTGGCAGGCTGTGAATTCCTACTTGTATGGCCACTTACTGTACCCTTTGGCATCTCTTTTTGCAGATGTTGGTGCCCAACTATCGCTCCTGGTGTGTTCAGTGCAGCCAGCTGCAGGTCTTTCCTATGGAAACATTACTGTACAGTTGAATTGCAATGTTTAAACCTTGTTACATGAATACATACTGAAATCATTTGACATACTGCATACTTGTATTTTTACAAAGTGTGTTTATTGCTGTGCTATGAAGAAAAGGTAGAATTGCAATGGGCTGGGGGGATGATGGAGGAAACTCCAGGGGAGAGTCCAGTCTATTGGTAGCACAGGTGCATTGTCCAAGAGGGCATAGGAAGAGGAGCAATGGCAGTTCCAGGTTGACAGGGTGACAGAGTGGGACACAACGGTGACAATCAAGAGAGTCTCATTTCCTGGCAGGGGTCTTGTCAATAGTCTCTGGCTTCTGCCTGGATCATAGGCACCATTTGTGGGGTGGTTCTCCGTCTGAGAGGGGGAGGGGTGCTGGTGGCCTGTTGGTCCTGTGGCAGGGCCTCCTGTCCACTAGCGGCAGCAGAAGTGGAGGGCTGTTCAGTAGTCTGGCTAGTGGCAGGGACCCGCTGGTGTGACACTACCTCCCTCATACTGTTGGTCATGTCTTCCAGCACCCCTGCAATGGAGACCAGGGTGGTGTTAATGGACTTCAAGTCCTCCCTGATCCCCAGGTACTGTCCCTCCTGCAGCCGCATGTTCTCCTGCAACTTGTCCAGGATCTGGCCCAGCGCATCCTGGGAATGTTGGTTTGCTCCTGAGATTGTGGTGAGTGCCTCCTGGAGAGTCGGTTCCCTGGGCTTGTCCTCTCCCTGTCGCACAGCAGTCCTACCAGCTTCCCTGTTGTCCTGTGCCTCTGCCCCCTGAGCCATGTGACCACTGACACTGACCCAAGGTCCCTGATTGTACTGGGTTTGTGGGGTACCCTGGGGTCCCTATAGTGGTAGACACACTGCTGATTGACATGTCCTGGGGACAGAAGTATGGGCCCGCTGGGTGGGTGCTGTGGTGGTGTTTCCTGAGGGGGAAGGCCCTGTGGTGGTGTGAGACTGTGCCTGGGTAACCAAATGTCTGGAGGTCTCTGATGGGCAAGGTTGGTCATGCAGATCCAAGCGAGCAGAGCTGCTGTCATCACTGTAGGCCTCTTCTGTGGGGGGACTGGAAGTTTCTGGCACCTCTTCTCTGGTGACATTGGCTGGGATACCTGTGGGGATACAAATAAAGTGTTATTGTTTCTGTGTGTGACATATAGTGCATGGGTGGGTTCCCCTCTATGGTTGTAATTGCCCTGGGAGCTTTGCCTTGTGTGAGTTGTTATTTGGTGGGCTAGCTGATTGTCTCTAGTGTGCATGCTTCAGTGATGGGTGTCCATGCAGGGCTGTTAGAGGTGTCCATGCATTGGTAGAGCATGCAGGGCTTGGCATTGGGATGAGTGAGATGTGATGGTAGGGTGTGTAGGAAGTGGTAGAGTGATGGGAGTGAGGGTAGGGGTATGTGATGGCATGCTGGTAGGGGGGTGATAGTGTTGCGTAGGCTCTCATTATTCTAATGAGACTGCTGGATTTTGAGTGGCAGAATCACTTGCGGTGGGGGAGACTAAGTCTAACCCACTACGGTGACACTTGTCGCTCTAATCCAGGTTCTGCTCCGGATAACTAGCAGTGCCTCATCTCTACTCAAGGGCATGGATGATTGGGCAGCCGAGCGTATGACATAACTGGTTTCTCAGGGAAGCCGTGGTCACTCAGGTCTCATCCGTTTCTCTCAGTTACATTAGTCTTGCATACACAATGACTAACAGAGGCAATATATGTTTCAATAATGCTTTAATAAAGCGACTGCGTCTTAGATAGCAAAGCGTGGACTGCAATAACCAGGACAATACAGCATGACAAGATTAAAATTGTGACAAGGAGAGTAAAACATAAAAATAATGCTACCATATTGTCACTAGAGTCAACAGATTAATTCCTACCTAGGCTATGATAGAGCACAGCCTGTTAAGCTCTAATTCTGCCCTTCAGGTTCCCCTGGGAAGACATCATCCCCCATACCTGAGCAAAGGCCTGAAGTCTGCAAAACAGCTGTAGCGAAACATTCGGCAATCAGCATACAGTCTTTTTCGGATGGAGAGCCGCCAACAGCCATACTGGCGGGCGGTGGGGAAGTGGAGGTTTCTCCACGTCCACCGCCACGTCAACAGAACACCGCCCACCGAATCGCGTCCTGTGATTCGGCGTGGCGGTGTTCTGTTGACGGTGTGGTGTCGGCAGAGCAGCCCCCATGGCTCCCGTCCCCTCCCTGAGGATCGTCGGACCAGGTAAGTCGATCGTCCGTGAGGGGAGGGGGTGTTGTGTGTGTGCATGGGAGTGTGCGTGTGTGTATGTAGTGGGGATGTCTGAGTGCCTGTATGCTTGCGGGTGTGTCGTGAGTATGGGAATGAGTGCGTGTATGTCTGTAGGTATGTCTGCATGGTTGTGTATGTTTGAATGTGGGTGTGCGTGTCTGACTGTGTGTGTGGATGTTTGCATGTATGTCGGTGTGTGTGCGTGTATGTGTGTTGGGGGTGCCTGCGTGCGTGTCGTGTGTGCATGTTAAAATAACATACATGGAGCTATAACTAAAATGGCTACACAACAATAGAAATGGAGAGTTGACTTACCAGAGTCCAGTCCTCCTGGTACTCTGGTCAGGCCCTCAGGATGTATGATTGCCAAGACTCGCTCCTCCCATGTTGTTAGTTGTGGAGGAGGAGGTGGGGGTCCACCGCCAGTCCTCTGTACAGTGAGTTGGTGTCTTGCTGCAATGGAACATACCTTCCCCCGTAAGACGTTCCACCTCTTCCTGATGTCATCCCTTGTTCTGGGGTATTACCCTCTCCTTTGGACAAGTATGTAAATCGAACGAGCACTTGTGTATCTCCTCAGTGGAGCGCTGCACCACACCCACCACACTTATCTTCGCCTGGATATCACTATATCATTTGCTCTTCTCACTCTCTGTGACATGGGGTGAGTTTTTCCCAAAGAGCATGGCAGTGAGCACTTCCAGTCCCTGCTCACTGGACTTCAGTTTTGTCTATCTCTCTCCAGGATCCTTGGCATTTCCCTCAGTGGCCATGGTGTGTTTGGGTCCTGGCTGACACTCTTGACTGGGTCCCAGATGCTCAGATCACGGTGTATGTCTCCTACTGTGGTTCAGGCTTCTGGAAACAGCATTGACTGACCCACTCCTTAGTTGTGAGGTCCTTAAGTTGCTCCAGAATGCAAAAATCATAAACTGAAATTATCAAATATTGATTCTCTAGCTTACCAAATCACTATTAGGTAATCACTATTTGAGATTGCGAATTTTAGTTAATTGCTAAGTATTTTGCGATTACATTGTTACATCACATTTAGGAAATTCCAAACAACAATTCAGTAAAATAGCTATTTGGTAAACTCTAATGCAGTGCTTCATACAAAAGGCCCTAAGACTCTTTCTACTTTAAAAATGTATATCTTTACTTGTGTATGTTGGATTTGTTTGTTTTTGGTCTTGTTTGATTGAGATAAATAATACCTATTTTTTTAAGCTGGTATGGCGTCCTTTTGTGACGTTTTCATTGTGTTACTGGATGTGTTTGTGCAAATACTTTACACCTTGCCTCTGAGATAAGCCTGACTGCTTGTTCCAAGCTAGCAAGGGGGTGAGCAGGGGTTATTTTAGGTGTTTGACTCTCTTACCCTAACTAGAGTGAGAGTCCCTACTTGTACAGGGTGTAAATTGACTGCGAACTACATACCCTATTTCTAACAGAGGACCTTTAACATTTTTCTCACTGGGAAGGCACATCAGCGTATCATTTTGTCATGCAAACAAAGACTACAGTAGATTCCTGAATGTACACACTCACATATGAATCCAACATTTCCACACGTCACTCCCTGATGCATGTCAACAATCAGGTAAAGAACCTTCACCAATGTTCATGTGCAAAGCACTTACCAAAATATTCAACCGCAATGGTATAGAAATGCACATTCTGACCAATCAATGTAGCTCTTCCTGTTATGTCCTTCATTGCTTCTGCAATTTGTCCTGACAAATTACATGGTTTCACAGGTTAGGTAACATGTTACCAAAAAACAATTTTTTACACACTCCTGCCTGTGTGACCGCATGATCTGTAGATCCATCATATTGGACAATTTTCAAAAGATACAGGCATGCACACACATATGATGAAACACACATAGGGGGTCATTCTGACCCTGGCGGTCGGCGGTGAAGCGGCGGTAAGACCGCCAACAGGCTGGCGGTCTTTTTTCATGTATTCTGACCATGGCGGTTACTGCCATGGTCAGCCGCCGCTTCACCGTTCAGACCGCCACGGCGGTAACGACCGCCGGGCTGGAGACCTGGGTCTCCAGGCCGGCGGTCGTCACATACCGCCGGCGGTAATCCAACCCGCCTGACCCCGGCTTACCGCCATGGATTTCATGCGGTTGGGGACCGCCATGCAATCCATGGCGGTATGCACTATCAGTGCCAGGGAATCCCTTCCCTGGCACTGATAGTGGTCTCCCCCACCCCGACTCCCTCCCCTACCCCCCCACCACCCCTGCCACCCCCAAAAGGTTGCAGGACCCCCGTCCCCCACCCCGATCCCCAACATATACACACACATACACACATACAGGCACGCATCCATGCACATACACACACACCCCCGTATTCATGCATGCATCCATGCACATACACACACCCCCCGCATTCATGCACGCATCCATGCACATACACACACACCCCCGCATTCATGCACACATTCACACGCCCCCTCAATATACACATACGCACACCCCCATGCACGCACACAACTCACAACACCCCCCCACCCCCCTTCCCTAGCGGACGATCACCTTACCTGTTCCTGGTGATCCTCCGGGAGGGAACGGGCAGCTCCGCCGACACCGACACGCCAACAGAACACCGCCACAGCGAATCACAGGTCGCGATTCGCTGGGCGGTGTTCTGTTGGCGTGGCGGTGGAGGTGGAGCTACCTCCACTTCCCCGCCTGCCGCCAGTATGGCTGTTGGCGGCTCTTTGTCTGGAAACGGGCGGAGCGCTGCCAACAGTCAGAATGGCCCATGCGGAAGACCGTCAGCACTGGCGGTCTTCCGTACGGCGGTCCCTCAGCGGTCTATTGAAAAGACCGCCGAGGTCGGAATGACCCCCATAATCCCATAAAAACTGGTAGATCATGTATGAAACAGTGGTGGAAAGGTTACTAGAAAAGTTCAAGCTACACATGCCAACATCTAGGCAGCAATACTGATGCCAACAGTGATGTCACCCGAATCATGTAACTGTATATTCCCTACTTACCAAGTGAAAGTATTGCTCAGTGATTCTACACAAAGGACAATGTATGCCATGTCACATGTATGTGACCGCCATCACATTAGATACAGCAGTGAAACTACAGCACTATTGAAACATTAAAGATATGTGGCCTGTTCGACACTGATATCCATGTCCCCCATTGAGCAGACTTATAGCTGAGGACAAAATCCTACTAGCTCATTTTATGAGATGTTGGGGCTTACACATTCATAACAAGTGGATTGTTGGGTACCATTAACACCCACTACATGAAACAACATGAGCTAATTGACCACTGGACTCAGCCACGTGTCTGCCCAAAAAAGTAGAATGGCAGTGTACTGAACTTAATTGTGTCCCTGATCACTAGGCAAGGATATCAGCATCTACCAGCATGCACCAAATACCATACCTACACGAACAACCACACATCTTGTGTATTGCACATGGACCTTCACCGACTTTCAAGAGGAGATCGCTGCCTCTAACTCATCTACATGGCAATGTATCAGGATAGGAATAGGCCCAGTACTCAACCCCTTGTAGCTGTTGTGTTTCCCTCAAATGCCCATGAAACTCCATGTAGGCCACTGCCAGTATGCAGGCCTTTGGGAGGGGCAGAGTCTGGCCTATGTCATGCCCATATTGGGAGGACGACTCCAGCATCTCAGGTCCTCCACCTTTTCCTGGCAATGGATGCTCCGCTGGCTAAGGTCTACCAGGGTCCGAATCTTCCAGGTGGTGGCTCTCCAAATCACTTGCTTCTGCTGGGCATTGACCTATATGTATGCAAGAGACAGATGAAAAGGTCACAGTTGCACCTTTTTTTGATAACTGGTTGTTCAACACACATTTCGAATAACCTAACATAAGCATTTTGTAATTGGCAACACACTACGGCCCATATTTATACTTTTTGACGCTAAACTGCGCTAACGCAGTTTAGCGTAAAAAATGTTTGCGCCGGCTAACGCCATTCTGAAGCGCCATGCGGGTGCCGTATTTATTGAATGGCGTTAGCCGGCGCAAGCAGACCGGCGCTGCCTGGTGTGCGTGGAAAAAAACCACGTACACCAGGCAGCGCCGGCGTAGGGAAAAATGGCGTTAGGGCGTCTTAAAAATGGTGCAAGTCAGGTTGACGCTAAAAAATCGCCTCCACCCGATTTGCGCCATTTTTAACGACGCCCAGACGCCATTTACATGACTCCTGTCTTAGTAAAGACAGGAGTCATGCCCCCTTGCCCAATGGCCATGCCCAGGGGACTTCTGTCCCCTGGGCATGGTCATTGGGCATTGTGGCATGTAGGGGGGCACAAATCAGGCCCCCGTATGCCCAAAAAAATATATAAAAAAAAAACAAATTTATACTTACCTGAACTTACCTGAATGTCCCTGGGGTGGGTCCCTCCATCCTTGGGTGTCCTCCTGGGGTGGGCAAGGGTGGCAGGGGGGGTCCCTGGGGGCATGGGAGGGCAGCTGTGGGCTCATTTTGAGCCCACAGGTCCCTTAACGCCTGCCCTGACCCAGGCGTTAAAAAGAGGCGCAAATGCGGGTTTTTTTGCCCCGACCACTCCCGGGCGTGATTTTTGCCCGGGAGTATAAATACGACGCATTTGCGTCGCAGTCATTTTTTTGGACGGGAACGCCTACCTTGCATCTCATTAACGCAAGGAAGGCGTTCACGCAAAAAAATGACGCTCTTTCCTCATACTTTGGCGCTAGACGCATCTAACGCCAAAGTATAAATATGGCGTTAGTTTTGTGCCGAATTTGCGTCGAAAAAAACGACGCAAATTTGGCGCAAACGGAGTATAAATATGCCCCTACATGTGTAAAGCACAAATGTACAGGAATATGAATATGTACCATTGGAGTCATCTGCTGACTATCCACAGCCCTGGTCATGGATTACATTGATTGAGCAAGCCCACTGACAATATGTAGCCCAGGGCCAGGCAGCATGTACTAAGCCTCCACGTTACAAAATACACCATTGTGACCTTCAGAAGGGTAAAGTACTTGTGCATGACTATACAGACACCTCACATCCAGGCACATTGCTTTGTTGCATACAACCTCCTAAAAATCGGATGAAATAAAAGGTCTGGCATGGATGTTATAGAAAGCAAATTCTCTGTGGATGACTCAACACATGCACAACCTATTGGATCCTCATACTACTTCTGAATGGATTTCTGTGCTAGGTACTGGTATCACAGAAGATACCTTTTGCCAAATGTGACACTCTGAAGAGCTCAGTGAGTGTAACATCATTCCCACATGAAAGATTGCCAAGGTCTAAGTGGCCTGTGTGATTTGACGTATTGCTGACAACATCATCAAATGACTCAAACAGTACAGATATACAGCTCATAGTGTGATGCAAATACATTTACTATGCCATTTAACATCTTCAGATCATCAGAGAAGGAACTGTTTGGCTGCAAAGTTGACTTGCAGACATACATTTATTCAACAGAAGGGAGATATAGGGCTTCTCACACACCATTCTATTACACTGGTTATGTAAAATACCCAGAGTGCATGGTTCCACAGTTCCCACCCTGGAGATATCATGTATGGACCAATGATTTGGGAACACTCACCCAAATGAATCATTGTGACTCAGAGGCACATTGAAGCATGTGGTGAATGAAAGGATGGTGTGGTACAGAGCCAATTTACAAAAATAGTAGTTAAATACTAGTTACCTGTTTCTCTGGTGAACCATAGAGCTAGCTATAGAGGGGAAGGACCTGCTCAATGGGCTTTTTCAGCTCTTCTTGAGAAAAGACAAGGGCCCTTTCACCAGCATGGCCAGGCATGATTGTTCCCATAGGTGGCACGAAGCAGCTGAAGTCATGGAGGTGTTGATTGCATCAGTGTCATGAGGCAAGTGACATATTTTTCAAACCGTAGTGAACATGTATGCCACGTACGTGGTCACCACTGCTGACGGACACAGCCATTGACCCGCAACCATTATAGTTTACAAGGTTGGCATATGGCTGTGTCCGCTGCAGTTGTAACTATGCTGTTGACTTCCACAGCCGGTGGGTGGATCCTGATGTCCTATTTAGGAGGTCTGGCATCCATTATTTTTGCAGTTGAAAACACAGTATTTTTTTAACCCCTTTGCTACTCTGCTTTCCTCCCTCCTGTACTAAGCGTTTTGTTGGCTATTTGGGGTAGTTCACGCTTATATCCCATAACTTTTTGCCCACATAAGCTATCCACACTAAATTTGCGTCCTTTTTTCCCAATATCCTCTGGATTCTAAAGTTATCCAGAGTTTGTTAATTCCCTTGGTGGGGACAGAGTAATACAATACAGCTCTGTTTTTTTAAACGGGGAATAAGTGCTGCAGAAGTAAGCATCTGATTTATCCCCTGGAAATGGCATCAATGAAAAGTTTGTGGTGCTAAATTCACCATCTTCCCAGCTTTCAGGAACAGGCAGACTAGAATTAGAAAAACATATTTTTCAACACAGTTTTGGCATTTTACTGGGACATACCCAATTTTTCCTATTTTTTTGTACTTTCAACCTCCTTCCACTTAGTGACAGAAAAAGTTATAAAAGCAATGGTGGATTCCGAAAAGGTATACATTTCTGAAAAGTAGACACAATACTAAATTCAGCAAGAGGTAATTTATGTAGATCCTTTAAGGTTTTCCTATAGAAAGTAACAGTTGACATAAAAACAATTGAAAATGGTTTGAAGAAAAATTGCATTTCTTTCAGTTTTTCTCTGTATTTATTTTCCAGCGATGGCAGTTTTTTAAAAGCATTATACTGTTAGGTTTGCTGGACCCTTATGATTGTGGAGAAATATAGGGTTTGTAGGTTGACCAAGAACCCAAGGTACCCAGAGCAAATAATTGAGCTGCAACTTGCAATGAGTTTTCATTGTGTGTCGAGAATAAAGCAATTTATTTGGTAAAATATAAAGAGGTATCAAGGAAACCTATGTATTTCTGAAATGGTCACAAGAAATGGATTTTAGAAGCAGTGGTTATTTGCACATCACTGAATTCGGGGGCACCAATACTAGCATGTGAATTAAAGGGCATGTCTCAAAATTACTGCTTCCTTCACACTGTCTTACACTTGGAAGCACAAAAGTAGAGAAAGACAAGGTAATAACAATTGTTCTACTATTTTGTGTTTCCCTAAGTCTCCTGATGAAAATGGTACCTCAGTTGTGTAGGTAGGCTGTTTGCCCGCAAGAGGAAATGTCCCAGAACGCAACGTGGACACATCACATTTTACCACTGAAAATTGAAGTTTTTTTAAAAAACTGTCTAGCTGTGGGTTTTTGGCTGTAGCTTAGCCGGCACCTAGGGAAACTTAGCAAACCTGTACATCTTTGAAACCTAGTCACCTAGGGGAATCCAGGATGGGGTGACTTGTCGGGCTTTTACCAGGTTCAATCACCCATAATCCTTTGTGAACCTCAAAATTTGTCTAAAACACATTTTTCTTATATTTTGGTGATATAAAGTTCTGGAATCTGAGGGAAGCTGCAAACGTCCTTCCACCCTGCATTCCTCTAGGTCTCCCAATAAAAATAATACATTTTTCCACTAACAATTGAGGCACTTTTTACATATTGCCTAACTGTGCTCTAGCTCAGCTGGCAGCACAGAAACATAACAAACCTGTAAGTTTTTTAAAACTAGACACCTTGTTTCGAAAGGTCCAGACATATAGACAGCCTGTGTATTGTACAATAGAATTCATTTTTTGCTGTGACCAGACACTTGTACTAAAGTGGTTGGTGTGTAAAGGTTATACCTGTAACATATCCCTCCTTGCACTAGTAGCTTGTGTTCTCATCATCTGGTTCACATTGTCCTACGTCTATATATAGCAATAAGTGGGAATTAAGCAAGCAATTAGTTTTTGATGGGTGAATTTATTACAATGCTAATACATAAAATATATGTTGGACAGAAAAGAACACAAAGGTAAAGTGAAGTGGTCAGTCATGGCAAATGAAATCATTGGAGCTCCCACACTATTGGGAGTTCAAAGTCTACAGTACACCTCCAATTGCAACTGGTAGGTGTTTGAAGATCAGTCAACAGAGTGAATATGTGGCACACAAAGGAGGTCCTTTAGGAGGAGGTCATTTGCTGGCAGTGGTCGGTATCTTGCCATGTGCACCTCCTGGATTCTTTCCTGGATGTCCCCAGTTGCATGGGGGGCAGGGATCAGCTGCTACAGATCCGATCAGGGATCTGCTGGTTCTTCCTCTGGCAGGGCCTCTCTTCCAGTGGCTGGCACTGATGTTGATGGGACTAATGGTGATGAGCCAAAAGAAGGGGTAGTTTGGAGTTGTATAGCCCTGTTCAGGGTGGTGTTGATGTCCCTCAATGTAGGAAAGTACCATCTTGCCTGGCATGTTACCCTCATATTTCACTGTATGTATGTTGTTTTAGTCCTTGTGTCACTGGGACCCTGCCAGGCAGGGCCCCAGTGCTCATAGTATGTGCCCTGTATGTGTTCCCTGAGTGGTGCCTAACTGTATCACTGAGGCTCTGCTAACCAGAACCTCAGTGTTTATGCTCTCTCTGCTTCCCAAATTTGTCACTACAGGCTAGTGACTAAATTTACCAATTCACATTGACATACTGGTACACCCATATAATTTCCTTGTATATGGTACTGAGGTACCCAGGGTATTGGGGTTCCAGGAGATCACTATGGGCTGCAGCATTTCTTTTGCCACCCTTAGGGAGCTCTGACAATTCTTACACAGGCCTGCCACTGCAGCCTGAGTGAAATAACATCCAGGTTATTTCACAGCCATTTACCACTGCACATAAGTAACTTACAAGTCACCTATATGTCTAACCTTCACCTGGTGAAGGTTGGTTGCAAAGATACTTAGTGTGTGGGCACCCTGGCACTAGGCAAGGTGCCCCCACATCATTCAGGGCCAATTCCCTGGACTTTGTGAGTGCCGGGACACCATTACACGTGTGCACTATACATAGGTCACTACCTATGTATAGCTTCACAATGGTAACTCCGAACATGGCCATGTAACATGTCTAAGATCATGGAATTGTCACCCCAATACCATTCTAGTATTGGGGGGACAATTCCATGATCCCCCGGCTCTCTAGCACAGAACCTGGGTACTGCCAAACTGCCTTTCCTGGGTCTCCACTGCAGCTGCTGCTGCTGCCAACCCCTCAGACAGTTTTCTGCCCTCTTGGGGTCCAGGCAGCCCTGGCCCTGGAAGGCAGAACAAAGGATTTCCTTTGAGAGAGGGTGTTACACCCTCTCCCTTTGGAAATAGGTGTGAAGGGCTGGGAGGAGTAGCCTCCCCCAGCCTCTGGAAATGCTTTGATGGGCACAGATGGTGCCCATCTCTGCATAAGCCAGTCTACACCGGTTCAGGGATCCCCCAGCCCTGCTCTGGCATTAAACTGGACAAAGGAAAGGGGAGTGACCACTCCCCTGACCAGTACCTCCCAGGGGAGGTGCCCAGAGCTCCTCCAGTGTGTCCCAGACCTCTGCCATCTTGGAAACAGAGGTGTTGGGGGCACACTGGACTGCTCTTAGTGGCCAGTGCCAGCAGGTGATGTCAGAGGCTCCTTCTGATAGGCTCTTACCTCTCTTGGTAGCCAATCCTCCTAACTTGGTAGCCAGACCTCCTTTTCTGGCTATTTAGGGTCTCTGCTTTGGGGAATTCTTCAGATAACGAATGCAAAAGCTCACCAGAGTTCCTCTGCATCTCCCTCTTCGCCTTCTACCAAGGATCGACCGCTGACTGCTCCAGGACGCCTGCAAAACCACAACAAAGTAGCAAGACGAAGACCAGCAACATTGTAGCACCTAATCCTGACGGCTTTCTCGACTGTTTCCAGGTGGTGCATGCTCTGGGGGTAGCCTGCCTTCACCCTGCAACAGAAGCTCTGAAGAAATCTCCAGTGGGTCGACTGAATCTTCTCCCTGCTAACGGAGGCACCAAAAGACTGCATCACTCGTCCTCTGGGTCCCCTCTCATCCTGACGAGCGTGGTCCCTGGAACACAGCAACTCTGTCCAAGTGACTCACACAGTCCAGTGACTCTTCAGTCCAAGTTTGGTGGAGGTAAGTCCTTGCCTCCTCACGCTAAACTGCAAAGCTGTGTACGGTGTGATTTGCAGCTGCTACAGCTCCTGTGCACTCTTACAGGATTTCCTTTGTGCACAGCCTATCCTGGGTCCCCAGCACTCCGTCCTGCAGTGCACAACCCTCTGAGTTGGCCTCCGACGTCGTGGGACCCCTTTTGTAACTTTGCGTGGACTCTGGTTCACTATTCTTCTAAGTGCCTGTTGGTGTACTTCTGAGGGTGCTGCCTGCTTCTGTGAGAGCTCGCTGAGTTGCTGAGTCCCCCCTCTGTCTCCTCCTCCAGAAGGCAATGTCCTGGTCGTTCCTGGTCCTCAGCAGCACCCAGAAACCTCTACCACGACCCTTGTAGCTAGCAAGGCTTGTTTGTGGTATTTCTGCGTGGGAACACCTCTGAAAGCTTCATCGCGACGTGGGACATCTGTCTTCCAAAGGAGAAGTTCCTAGTCCTCTCCTTTCTTGCAGAACTCCAAGCTTCTTCCAACCAGAGGCAGCTTCCTCACACCTTCATCCGGGGTTTCCTAGGCTCCTGCCCCCCTGGACACTGTCGCGACTATTGGACTTGGTCCCCTTGCCTTTCAGGTCCTCAGGTCCGGAAATCCATTGTCAGTGCACTGATGGTGTTTGTTGTTCTTGCAGTACCCCACTAGCACGACTATTGTGCTCTCTGGGGGTAGTAGGTGCACTTTACTCCTTCTTTTCAGGGTCTTGGGGTGGGGTATCTTGGACACCCTGACTGTTTTCTTACAGTCCCATTGACCCTCTACAAGCTCCCATAGGTCTGGGGTCCAATCGTGATTCGGATTCCACTTTTGGAGTATATGGTTTGTGTTACCCCTATACCTATGCTTGCCTATTGCAACCTATTGTAATGCTACACTGTTTGCATTACTTTTCTGACTCTTACTTACCTAATTTTGGTTTGTGTCCATATTACTTGTGTATATTACTTACCTTCTTACTGAGGGTACTCACTGAGATAATTGTGGCATATTGTCATAAAAATAAAGTACCTTTATTTTTAGTAACTCTGTGTATTGTGTTTTCTTATGATATTGTGCAGATGATATAAGTGGTATAGTAAGAGCTTTGCATGTCTCCTAGTTCAGCCTAAGCTGCTTTGCCATAGCTACCCTCTATGAGCCTAAGCTGCTATAAACACCACTATTCTACTAATAAGGGATAACTGGACCTGGCACAAGGTGTAAGTACCTTTGGTACCCGCTATAAGCCAGGCCAGCCTCCTACACTCAACACCTGTTAGGGAGGCTATATTTTTGTTGTGTGACTCCTACTGTTCCCGCCTATCCTTATGGATGTCCCCCAAGATGTGGCTGATGGTGTCCTGACCAGTAGCAGCCCTAGTGGCCTCACCCCACTGGCCCACAGCATCCCTCCCAAACACACTATCCATACAGGCCTGTGCCCTGGCCATAGGGTGTCCTCTCCAACTGGGTCCTGGAACCACATTGTCCTAAGTGCTGCACTGCAGCTCAGGATCCAGGACTGAGGGACACAAGTTGGGAGACACTGTGCTCATGATACAGGTTGGGGATCGAATGGCTGCCAGATGTCCAGGAGTGTCTTCTTCACTCAAGGCTTCATCCAGGGGAGTAGGGACAATCTCTTCTGTGGCCTCTCTGTGCCCAGTGGCTGTTCGACCGGTGGATGTGAAATGTAAAATGGTACTGGTTATATTGTGACATCTACCTCAAACAGTTTAGTGTTACAATAAATATTGGCCTTGTATAAAGTGAAATTGCAGTTAATGCAATTGTGCCAAGTACCCATGGTAATGGTTGTATTGATATGACATTTGTGGAGCATAACAGATGTTTTTGAATGAAGCAGTTGCTAAATTGTGCATTTATACTATTATTTACTTTATACTTTGCAGTTTCACATATTTTACAACATTTGTAACATGTTGAACATTTGTTTACAACTTTGTAAAAAAAAATGTGTGTTTTTTTTTTATGTTTACAGTGATTCCTATGGGGAGAAAATATTTTTTGGTCTCCCTGAACGGCCCTTTTTTTTACTGCTAACTTATATTTTGTAGTCTATTTGGCTCATTTTTAGGCAATTTTCTGGGAGGCAGGTCACAGAAAGGTGCTGCTGTTCATCAGAACCGGTAAGTGCTTTTTAAAAAGTTTTTTTTCAGTTTTGAGGGCATGGGAGATTTGGGGTTTTCAACATTAGCTATGGTGTTGTTCGTTGGTATTTACTACATTTAATTGCAGCAATTATAGTGTTCTTCACTAGTGTGATTTTGTAGTTTTTTTGTACAGTGTTGTAGTAAGGTTTAGATATGTTATGTTATATTGTGTTATGTTAGTTGGTGTTTCATTAATAAAGGTGATATATTTGTTGTTTTCTATTTCCTTGTTTTGTGTGGGTGGTGTTCTATTTTACATTAGATGTTCTCTTTTTTTATACTTGCCCTAGGGACAACTGGATACCATTTTGTTAAAGAGATCAGTTTTGGTTTCTAGTGAACAAAATGTTTTTTATTATGATTTTATTTATTTTTAAGCTTTCCTGGAGTGTTTCTTTTTTTAACCACTTTTCAAACATGTTTATGGTTCCAGTGTACTTTGGACTGCTTTGATGGCTTTCTATTGGACTGGGTTATTTTTGTAATTTTTTGGGGCTTTACGAAAATTATTTTTTTCTGTTGTTGGTGGCATGTACTTTTCACTACATGGATACAGAGCAAGATCTGCAGCAGCAGAACAGTAAGTAGAAGTTTATTTATTTGGTCTGATGGGAAATGTTGTATGTTATCATGTCAGTTAGTATGTATTATTGTGATTTTGGTATAATACATTTTCTGTGTTATAATTAGTTTTTACGATTGATTGAAATTATTGTTTGAGGTTTCTGGTTGCTGAGGATTATGATTATCATATCTATAACATATGTAATATTTAACTTTATTGGTCTTATTTAAAATTGGAGTTTTATTTATTTTTTGTCTCATAAAAATATATAGGCCCTCATTATGAGTTTGGAGTTTTTTGGGCAAGACCGCAATGCAAAATGGCGCCACCATACCGCCACCCAAATTGCAGAAATACAGACACAAAACCAACACCACAAGGTCAACCCACAGTGAAAGAGTGACTGATCAACCACCAGCCCCACCACCCGGATACCATTCAGGCCGTCATATTATGAGGCAACCTCCAGCACAGCGGAACATGCACGGCAGAAAACATTGGCGGTTTGCACCGTGGCTGAACAAAAAGGCACTGCAGCAAGTAGCCAACACCACATTGGCTCGTTCAACTACCCAACACCTGACAACCATACACACACCACGCACACCTGACCACGCCACCATATAACACCCCCCACCAATAATTCCTTGCAACAGATACAAGCAGCAACAGACACACTTGAAACAAAGCATGCCCCAAACACAGCACACAAATATCACATGGCACACATTGCACAAGTCAACACCACATCTCACCAGCACACACAGCCAAACACCACCCTCATCACCACACACCCTGAACTGCACCCGACACACACAACACATACCCACTCCTCAACATGTCATGCCAGAAGCACCCACGGTTCACTGATAGTGAGTTAAAGGTTATGGTGGATGAGATGATCAGAGCGGAGCCACAGCTCATGGGAGTCCACGTACAGCAAACATCCACAGCTATAAAGACAGAGTTGTGGTAGAGGACAGTCAACACGTACCAACTTACAAGGGAGGACATCAGAAAGAGGCAGAACTACCTTAGGGGAGAGGTCTGATCCATGGCGTCCAGGCAGAGCAAAGCCAGAAACTATACTGGCGGTAGGCCCCCACCTCCTAACCTGGCAGGAGAAGGTCCTGTACATCTTGCATCCCTAGGGCCTTACTGGCATCAGCGGAGGGCTTGACACTGGTAAGTCAGCAGTACCCTCCAAACAACAACCACCCATGCTCAGCATGTCTCCCCACCACACTCCAACCCACTTCCCCTACCCCACTGCCATGTCCCAAACAACCCATGCCCCTCCTCTGCATGTCACCTCACCCCACTCCCACAATCCCCACACACCCCCTCCCCAATGCATAGGTTTCTATCACAATGCAAAGATACACAACACCCAGAATCCTAACCAAATCAATGTCTGCAGTGCAGCAGCTGTCTATGCCAGCACTGGGAAGCTAGTCGAGCCACTGCATGCATCACAACAGGAACATAACAACTCCAGTCACAAAACTTACATCTACCGTATCCATCCACAGGTACCCCTGCCACTGACACCCTGCAGTGAATGCCATACTTAGACAGCCCTCCCCATGATAAAGGCCCCACTGTATGTCTGGATGAGGATGATTTACCAGGGCCACTTGGGACCACTAGGCAGTCCACCAATGGTACACACATCCTGGACACAACAAACACCCCTACCCATGTGGCACCAACACCACAGCCAGACCCTGAACCCTAAACCTGTGCCCAAGGGACCCATAAATTAGAGGTGTGCCCCATAGTACAGAGGCCAGTGTCAAGGGCACCCACCCTAGACAATGAAGGCCCTGCTGCAACAAGGAGTGTGCACAGTGTGTATGGGGCCTAGGCACAGGGGACCAGGGGTAGTGTGAGGGCCAAGGGTCAGGACAGCCACACCAACTGACTGACCAGGAGGGCCTCAACCAAGTCCTGGGTGTATACCAGCACACCCAGAATACAGTCGTCCAAATCCTCGCTACTGTGCAGGAGACCCAGCAGCTGCAGAGGCAATACCATCACGAGGCCATGCAGCAGTGGCAGGTCCACAATACCACCATGCCCTCCAAAGTAGGGGTGTTCAGGGACCTGTCCACTGTCATTCGTGACTCCACCACCCAGCAGCAGGCCCCAACCACTGGCCACATCCCATCACAGCCCTCCATGTCAGTGGCAGCCAGCGGCATGGAGGCCATGCCACAGGACTCCCGGACACCTGCACCCAAACCCTGTAGCTGAGGAACCTTCATGCAAGCAAGGAAATCCAAGTAGATATCCAGCTGGATATGATGGCCAGACCACGACCACCAACAGCAAGTGACCCTCTACTGAACAATCTAACTTGTGTGTGAATGTGACACGCTGTGGATTGTACACTCCCACATCTCCGACTACCCATTGCCAGCACACTGGACCTGGACTACCTACAACGGGACTCAAGACTCTGATGATCTCTGCCACCATGACCCCACTCATTACCCCTTACACTTGTACATACCAAATAAACAACTATTGAGCACAGTTCATGTTTACTTATTTATCTGTCATGAGTAGGCATGGAACAGGCAATATGTGTACAACTTCCAAACCATTGTCCAGCACATTCATGGGAGCGTGACAGAGGGGGAAGCAAAATCCTATGTGGACGAACGTGTAGCAGGCAGTGGCTGGACATATGTGTCAATGGAGGCGACAGGCCAAGCAGGGAACACAGAACACCACAACATTGTCCTGAAAGTATAGCAAGACAGGGACAACAGTTATTGTAGGAGTCACAGATGCCAACTCCACACAAAAGCACTGCAGGAACAGGGATCCATAGCAGATATGCCAGTCATGTCCACAAACATATGACCATTACCTACATACAATACCAGCACATATCAACACAATTGTCCAACCTGCACAGCACCCAGCACCAGACCCAAGCTGTACACATGCACCAACCCTGTGTGGCACACACATTGTACCTGCACTGGCAGCTCAGCGAACATACTACATACACATAGATGGCACCAGTGCATCAGCACAACAGCTGCCTGACTATGGCCCTGACCTGTACATTGTGACTACCTAAGTCATGGATACAAGTGACACCTCTCCAACCCACCCAGAGTCAGAGCTGCAACCAATAACGTCAGTGGTCACAGTCAGCAGATGGCATCTGGGACATGGCAGACAGTTGTAGAGTAAACATAGCGCACAGTTTACACATACCTGCATCTCAGCCAAAGTAATGTCGAATCAGCACCGCCCTGGAGTCAGCTGCATCCTCATCATCCTCCTCTTCATCACTCTCCATGTCCTCTTTATCAGCCACTGGCACAGCTAACCCCTCCTCTGCATCCAGTAATGGGATCTGACACCTCAGGGCCAGATTGTGCAGTGTGCAGCAGGCCACAGTGACCTGGCACACCTTCTGTGGGTTGTAGAGCAGGGCACCCCCAGAAACATGAAAACACCAGAACCTGGCTTTCAGCAGATGGAAGCATCTCTCTATGAGCCGTCTGGTACGACCGTGGGTCTCATTGTAACGGTCCTCTGTAGCTGAGGTAGAATGCCTCATGGGTGTCATGAGCCAGGGCAGGTTGGGATAGCCAGAGTCACCTGTGTGTATAGAGAAAAGAGGCATGTCAAGGCCGGGAGGGCAATAGGGCAGGGACACATGGGTGCTGAGAGCTGAAGGCCACACTTTTGCTGGAGTACATACAAACGAGCAAGGCCCGGTCCCTCTGGAGTGGTGTTATCATGTGTGGGATGCTGCTGTTCTGCAGGATGTAGTAATCATGCACAGAGCCTGGGTACCTGGCTGTCACCTGGGAGATATACTTGTCCATGAGACACACCACCTGCACATTGACTGAATTAAACTTTATGCGGTTTCTGTACACCTGTTCACTCCTCCAGGATGGCACCAGGGCAATGTGAGTACCATAAATGGCCCAAATCACATGTGGGATGTGTGCCACATGGTAGAATGCAGTTTTGACAGTGGAAAATTCTGCACGTTGGGGAAACTGGATGTAGCTGGACATATGTTTAATCAGGGCTCACAGTACATCACTCAGGACATTGCTGAACATTGGCTGTGATTTCCCAGCCGTGAGGCCCACTGTGACCTGGAAGGAGCCTGAAGCAAGGCAGCGGAGGACTGATAACACCTGAACTGTGGGAGAGATGGCTTTGGGAAGGCCAATGGCAGGTGACAGATCCAGCTCCAACTGGGCCACCAGTTCCATTATGGTCACACAGTTAAGGCGATAGGTCTGGATTATGTGACACTCCTTCAGGGACGCAAAGTCGACTAAGGGCCTGGACAATGGTGCATTCCTCAATATCATCCGTGCATAGTACCTGGGAACAGGAGAGAGTATGTACAATACCGTGCACTAACTTCCACACACATAACACATTTGAAATGTAAAATAGTACCCGCCTGTCTGCACGCATAGGACAGGTGGAAGTGAGATCATCGTGCCAGCATAACACATCATGGCAGTAGGCGGTCACGTCCGCTGTGCAACTCACCATTGGTTCACACTGTTGCCAATGGGAGGCAGAGTCAATAGTGATCACCGCCGGCAGTGACGGTAATGTCCGCGGCAGCTATGACCGCCATTTCATGTGCCCATGCTCACTTGACTCCTGAACCTTATGCACTGTAGACCTACACTGCATGTGCCTCTGTATTCTGACTCTGGTAGCCAAGATGCCACGTCCTGCAGGAGATAGGGCCCCAGCCTTTACCCAGGAAGAGTTGGAGAGGCTTGTAGGCGGGGTCCTGCACTGTATGGGCAGTTGTATGGGGCACTAGAGCTGCAGATGAGCCCATTGTCATTGTCCTGTATGTGAGTTGTACGCATTGTAAAGGGGGTCTTGGTAGGTGGCAGTGTGAATAGAGCATGGGTGAGGGGCCTAAGGCTACGGGGGTGTGAAAGTGTAGTGTGTGCTCTCCACTACTGTCCCAGAGATGCCACTATACATGAATGTGTTCTACTGTCTGTGTCACCCATGCAGGTCAGCGCCCATCAGAAGAAGGGGATTTGGCGTATCATCGCCAAGCAAGTGCAGACCCTGGGGGTCCATGCCCGGTGGAGCACCCACTGCAGAAAGCAGTGGGAGGACCTGAGACTCTGGGCCCGGAAGACAGCAGAGACCCAGCTGGAGATGTCCTCCCAATGAGGGAGGGGTGCCTGTCGGACACTGATCCCCTAAAGGCCCACATATTGGCAGTGGCCTACCCTGAGGTGGATGGGTCCTTGAGGGCAGCACAGCAGCCACATGGGGGTAGGTACTCACTCTCACTTGTAACATATGTTGGCATGGTGGCTCTGGGTGGGCACCACTGGGTAGCTGTGGCATGGATGCAAGGTACTATGATGTTCACTATGGGTTGTGTCCATCTGTGCAGGATTGACTTCACAGGTGTAAGTAATGCCATTCAGTCAGTGTTAGTAGGGCAGGCTCCTTCAATGTATGAACTGTATGGCCACCAACTTGCTAGATGTGCTTGCCAGCACATGGCAACAGGATCCTTAGACCTGGGGTGTTAAGGCATTGTGATTGGTCCTGGCCAACCACTGTGCCAGGGGTGTAACCATGACCTCATTCAGCTGGCAGGCACTGCATGTATGGTAGGGTGGGTGCACCAAGTGGTAACAGTGCTACTTGACAATAGGCAAGGAGATCTGCCAACTAGCTGTGCAAGATCCTGTTGGGTGTGCAATCCTTTACATGCCTGACTCAATGGCCATGGGTAGTGGGCAGGTACTGGACAGGTGGGGCGGGTATGACACTCCTTATGTAGATATATCAATCAGTTTGAACATCAGCAGTTGACATGTGCATTGTTGTGGTTTCCCCCATGGTGTTCCCAAGTTTTAGGATGTTCAGAGGTGGGCATCTTGTAGAATGGCATGGCATCAAATGCTGCTGTTCTATCCTGTGTGGCCGTTGTGCTGGCAGTGACCGATTGTACCCTGTCTCTCTCTCCCTCCCTGTTCTCCTCTGTCTTTTTCTGCATCAGCATCGTCTGGTGAAGGAGAGGGGGCACTGGTGAGTGGGGCAGCTGCAGCCCATAGGACCCAGGAGGCTGACACCAGCGGGCCGAGGGGACCAGTGGGTCACAGGACGAGGAGAGTGCCACATGGGAGACTGGATTGACCACTACAACTTCTGATCTCTCCTCCGATGGCGGCTCCCTGGTGGGGTTGGACCCATCTGGGACCACCCCAGCACCATCCTTGTACACCACCCCCTTTACCAGCGCCAACCTCCCTATAGTCCCCCACCCAGTTGCCCGTGCCCGCTCACCCAAGAGGGTGGGCATGTCCATCGCCACAGGCACCTCTTCTCCTGCCCCAGTCAGCCCAGCTGCCCTCAATGAGGAGGCTATTGACCTCTTGAGGCCCACCTCTGTGTGGCAGACAATTATCATGAATGCCATCCAGGGACTGGCATCACAAATGCAACAGTGCAATGCGTTCCTGGAAGGCATTGAAGGTGCTTTGTCTGGCCTACAGACATTATTTCGGGCTCTGGCCTCCTCCTTGATGGCAGCCAGTGTCCCTTCTTCTTCCGTTCCCCATCCAGCTACCTGTTCCCAATCCTACATCCCTCCCCCCTCACCCATCCAAGGCACACCTACTGATTGACATGCATTCACATCAACAGACACGGTACGCAAGGACAGACATAAGCACAACAGACGCCACCACCACCATGCACACACTCAACAGACCCACGCAGACATGATAACATCCACATCCTGCACTGACTCCCCAATCACCCCCACAGTCGACACGCCACTCACACCTGCAGTCAGAATCACATCAGTCACTGTTCCTGACACATGTGCCCTCACTGCCAATGTCACCACATCTTCAGACCACCCATTCATGCACCGCATACACCACTGGTGCAGACACACTAACATGCAGCACATCCACCCTACTTGCATACACCACCCCAACATACACTCACACTCACCCCTGCCATCTCCCTGCAACTCCTCCCAATACATCTACACACACACTTTCACCCACCCAACAGTCCCCCAACACATACATTGCATCCACCCACACACCTGGATCCATGACACATCCACGTAAACAGCTCACAACCGTACCCACTCCCTCCACTCCAGAATGTCTTTCCATTGACCTCCCACGTGTCCCCAAAAAATGTTTCCCCTGTGAGTTTTTCCTGTTCCCCACCATGTCCCAGTCCCTGTTCCCCTAAGTTCCCTGCTACGCCTCCTATGCCCCGGCCTTCTGTATCCCAGTCTGCCACTGTCCCTGCCCCTCCACCACCTGCCACTTCTGCCCCTGTCATGTCCTCTGCTCCTGCTGCCAGACTTATACCTCAGCCCATTCCCTCCACCTCCCAGGCAAAGCCCACTCTGTCTACTTCCAAGGCCATGCCCACACCCCCCGTTGCTAAGCCTCCCTCCAAGGGCAAGCTCAAGACCCCCACATCAAAGTACACTCCTATAGACGGCCCCCTCCAGGCCTAGACGGAAGGACCCCCCTCCAAACCCAAAGCCTCCCTCCCCTCACCCCTGAGGTGCTTGCATTCCCCATTGATGCCCCTGCCCCGTGGAGGCCTGCACTTTGCAGTCAGGAGTCAAGTTGGGGTGTCAGCTTGTGCCCAGTGTGCTAGGGGCCCTATGGATTTTGGACTGGCCCAATGGCCTGCAAGTTCATTGTTTCTTGCACACTTTTGCAATATTATATTTATGCAGCACTACACCGTTGGTGTCGATCTTGCCTACCTAATCCTGGCTTTCCTTAGAGATGTATGTGTGGTGGTTGTAGGTATTGGTGTGGTGTATGCATATGTGTATGTTGGTATGGGTGTTTATTTGCTTGGGTGTATGGGCATGGCTTCACGTGTCATGTGCGTGGTGTGTGTGTGTACTAATGTCGTTCCCTCCAGTGTGTTCTAGGCTGGTGTACATCTGGTTGGTGTTGTGGTCACCATCGCTGGTCCGGGAGATGCAAAGCCAGGTAGAGGATTGGCACCCCTATGGACCTGCATACCCCTCCTCTCTCTCGTTCCCTCTTCCCGCCGCTGATGCCCTCGCGCCTCCCACTTTTCATGTTGTTTCCTGCTCCCTCCTCCCAGCTGTCCTCTCCTTCCCCCCTACTTAATGGTGGTCACTGTGTGGCTGCACTGCTGGCATGCCAAAAATGCGCCTAAGGCAAGCCCATCTATGCCCGGCCATGACCTGAACGTGACCAGCGCCAGGACCTCTGATCCTGCCACTCACCGCCTCTTCACATCAGCAGCTCTCATCGCACTCAACCCAGGACACAACTACTGCAAGCAAGCATCACCAGCTAACACCCACGGTCCTTTCAGCTGCCTCAAATGCCAAACTTATACCACCACCAAGACCTTGGACCAAGCAGAACCCACCCACAACAACACTCCGACCCCGAAAACCCTGAAGGCCACTCTCCTCAACGTCCGCTCCCTCCATAAACATGCTACTGAAATCTGGGACCTCCTTGACAGCACCACCCCGGACATCACGTTCCTAACCAAGACCTGGACCAACATGACCTCAGGCCCAGACATCGCCATTGCAGTCCATCAAGGATACAAGTTCACCCAGAAAGACCGCCCCAGCCACCGGGTGGGAATTGCCATTGTCCACAAGTCCAACCTCGGCTTGAACACACACTCAGAAGACTCAGAAGAATCCACAAACCTGATGGAACACCACCACTTCAAGCTACACAAAAGCCCGACATCCACCATCACGGGAACCCTCATCTACTACCATCTCCGCACAAGCCATCACAGCACAAGCCATCACAGCCACCAGCTACACTCCACTGGGAGACCTCAACTTCCACCTCGAAAATCTTCCAGACCCCAACACTGCATCCCTCCTAGACAACCTCCATAACATAGGACTCCGACAGATCGTGACAGAGCCAACACACTCAGCAGGACACACCCTTGATCCCATTTTCACCACAGGAACCTCTGCTACCTTCAGTCATACCACAGAACTCCCATGGACAGACCACCGATGCATCCATTTCACATTCAACACACCACCCGTCATCAGACCCCAACACCAACCATCACATAGAAACTGGACAAGAATAACCGAAGATCAGCTCACCGTCTCCCTTGCCATCGCCGCCCCCACCATCGCACACAATGACGACCCAAACACTGCAGCACATACCTTCCACAAATGGATCTCCGACTGCACCCACACCATAGCCCCCCTCAAAAAGAACAACAGCACCCACAAAAAGAAAGCCAGCATGTTCACTCCGGACTCCGAGACTCTAGACGCACTTGTCGCTTGTCAAAATCTGGAGAAACACCAAATCCACAGAAGCCCATAGCAACTTCAGAGCCGCCACCACCACACACCACCAACTCATCAGAAACACCAGAAAGAAAGCTATTCAAGACAGAGGGGGTCATTACAACCCTGGCGGACGGTGTTAAAGCTGCGGTAATACAGCAAACAGGCCGGCGGATAAAAAAGGGAATTATGACCGTGGCTGAAACCGCCAACATAGACAGCCACTTTAACACTCCAACCGCGGCGGTCACCGGCAACAGACAGGCGGAAGACAATGTACCGCCCACACGATTACAACCCACCAAATCGCCACAGTTTCTGGGGCGGATTCACCGTGGATAAAAACACGGCGGAAACAGCTCTTGCAATGGGAAAACGCTCACCTTAACACACTCCACGAGGAAGGAGGGCTCCATGGAGCCGGAACTCCAAATACTCCCTGCGCTTGTCTTCCTGCTCCTCTACGAATTCCAGCAACTGCGGCGCCGAAGACAACGGTGAGTACTGCACCTACGACATAGGGGAGGGGGGAGGCAAAAGTCAGGGACACACACACGCAACACCCCCACCCCCACCCCGCACACTACAACACACACACCAATGCATTTCCAAACATCACAGTTACAACCCACAACCATTGTAATGTATCAAAACACAGTAACCAAATATATACAGATATATATACACATTCTAAAAATTATACATCACGATTAGTACTGCAGGTATGCACATATCAATGTCCGTGGACCACTGGGCCCACAAAGCATGGGCAAGGCCCACACTAGATACCTGTCCACAAACAGAGAGAACACTGCAGGGGCATCAGATAGAAATACAACAGGCCCCTCAGGGGGAAGGGAAGGGGGGGCACCTCAGCCGGATTACAGCACCACGCCAGATCCACGACGGGGCTCCATGCCCATTGATGTATCCTGGGGAGTGCAAAGCCACAGTCTCTCAAGTCTCTCCAGTGGGTGGGTTGCCCACTGTACCATCCTGGGGAGTGCAAAGCCACAGTCTCTCAAGTCTCTACAGTGGGTGGATTGCCCACTGTACCATCCTGGGGAGTGCAAAGCCACAGTCTCTCAAGTTTCTACAGTGGGTGTGTTGCCCACTGTACCATCCTGGGAAGTGCAAAGCCACAGTCTCTCAAGTCTCTCCAGTGGGTGGGTTGCCCACTGTACCATCCTGGGGAGTGCAAAGCCACAGTCTCTACAGTGGGTGGTTTGCCCACTGTGCCATCCTGGGGAGTGCAAAGCCACAGTCTCTCAAGTCTCACAAGTGGGTGGTTTGCCCACTGTACCATCCTGGGGAGTGCAAAGCCACAGTCACTCAAGTCTCACAAGTGGGTGGTTTGCCCACTGTACCATCCTGGGGAGTGCAAAGCCACAGTCTCTCAAGTGGATGCATGTCTCCACTGGTTCTGGAGGGGGACTGGTGCCCAGAGTGCTTCATCCTGTGCAGGACAGAGGTAGTGGATGCATGTCTCCACTGGTTCTGGAGGGGGACTGGTGCCCAGAGTGCTTCATCCTGTGCAGGACAGAGGTAGTGGATGCATGTCTCCACTGGTTCTGGAGGGGGACTGGTGCCCAGAGTACTTCATCCTGTGCAGGACAGAGGTAGCAGATGCATGTCTCCACTGGTTCTGGAGGGGGACTCGTGCCCAGAGTGCTTCATCCTGTGCAGGACAGAGGTAGCAGATGCACGTCTCCACTGGTTCTGGAGGGGGACTCGTGCCCAGAGTGCTTCATCCTGTTCAGGACAGACAGAGTAGATGCATGTCTCCACTGGTTCTGTAGGGGGACTGGTGCCCAGAGTGCTTCATCATGTGCAGGACATAGGTAGTGGATGCATGTCTTCACTGGTGCTGGAGGGGGACTGGTGCCCAGAGTGCATCGCGTTCCCAGTGACGGTCCCAGTTCCGTCACTGTCCCAGCTGCACATGGGCTAACGATGCTTGAGTTGGCGGTCTTTGCCCTGTTCAGCGGTGCTTTGCCATGGCGGTCTTTGCCCTGTTCAGCGGTGCTTTGCCATGGCGGTCTTTGCCCTGTTCAGCGGTGCTTTGTCATGGCGGTCTTTGCCCTGTTCAGCGGTCTTTGCCCTCTTCAGCGGTGCTTGACTTTGCAGTTTCTGACCTGTTCAGCGGTGCTTTGCCATGGCGGTCTTTGCCCTGTTCAGCGGTGCTTGACTTTGCAGTTTCTGACCTGTTCAGCGGTGCTTTGCCATGGCGGTCTTTGCCCTGTTCAGCAGTCTTTGCCCTGTTCAGCGGTGCTTGACTTTGCAGTTTCTGACCTGTTCAGCGGTGCTTTGCCATGGCGGTCTTTGCCCTGATCAGCGGTGCTTTGCCATGGCGGTCTTTGCCCTGTTCAGCGGTCTTTGCCCTGTTCAGCGGTGCTTGACTTTGCAGTTTCTGACCTGTTCAGCTGTGCTTTGCCATGGCGGTCTTTGCCCTGTTAAGCAGTGCTTGACTTTGCAGTTTCTGAGCTGTTCAGCGGTGCTTTGCCATGGCGGTCTTTTCCCTGTTCAGCGGTCTTTGCCCTGTTCAGCAGTGCTTGACTTTGCAGTTTCTGACCTGTTCAGCGGTGCTTTGCCATGGCGGTCTTTGCCCTGTTCAGCGGTGCTTTGCCATGGCGGTCTTTGCCCTGTTCAGCGGTCTTTGCCCTGTTCAGCGGTGCTTGACTTTGCAGTTTCTGACCTGTTCAGCGGTGCTTTGCCATGGCGGTCTTTGCCCTGTTCAGCGGTGCTTGACTTTGCAGTTTCTGACCTGTTCAGCGGTGCTTTGCCATGGCGGTCTTTGCCCTGTTCAAGGGTGCTTGACTTTGCTGTCTCTGACCTGTTCAGCGGTGCTTTGCCATGGCGGTCTTTGCCCTGTTCAGCGGTGCTTGACTTTGCTGTCTCTGACCTGTTCAGCAGTGCTTTGCCATGGCGGTCTTTGCCCTGTTCAGCGGTGCTTGACTTTGCTGTCTCTGAACTGTGCAGCGGTGTGTGGCATGACGGTCCCTCAGTGCCCAGCGGGGTTGTGGCTGCCGGGGCCCTCCAGGGCACTGACGCTGGCGGTGGTCTCCGGACCTGTGACGATAGTGGTGCCCTCCAGGGCACTGACTCTAGCGGTGGTCTCCAGACCTGTGACGATAGTGGTGCCCTCCAGGGCACTGACTATGGCGGTGGTCTCCGGACCAGTGATGATAGTGGTGCCCTCCAGGGCACTGACTCTGGCGGTGGTCCCCGGACCTGTGATGATAGTGGTGCCCTCCAGGGCACTGACTCTGGCGGTGGTCTCTGGACCTGTGACGATAGTGCTGGCGGTGGCGTCCCGGCCAGCGGGGAGGATGGTGGCCTTCTCCGCTGTGCTGCTCTTACCAGATTTTGGAGACTTTTTCTGCCCCTTCACCACCTTGGGAGGAGTCACAGCTGACTCGGCACTCCCTCCGGGACCCTTGTGAGCTGTTTTGCTGGCAGGAGTCTTCACCCTCTCCCGTTGGGCACTGTCAGGTGCTTTACAGGGGGTGGACTGGCAGTGCTTTGGCTCCGTGTCACACTGGCTGCCCTGGTGGCCGGTGCACTCCACAGACCTCTAACACGCATTACTGGTACCGGACTTTTTTGGCTGAGGTGCTACTACGGGACCTATGAATTGGAGGGGTGGGGATGGTGGCACAGAGGTCAACGTTGCTCAGGAAAAGTTTCTGACGAACACTAGTATGGGTAGCTGGAGGGGGTCTGGGAGTGGAGGAAGAGGAGGTGATTGTAGGAGGTGTAACTTTAGGTGATTTAAGTGTAGGTACTGGAGTCTGTCGTGAGGTGGATGGATGTTGGGTGTGTGGGTGCCCGCGTTTGTGTACTTTGGGAGGGGGTGTCACAGACACACTGGGAGTGGACACAGGGGACGTGTAAATGGTAGTGGGGGTGGTGAGTTCAGGTGAGAGGGTGTGATGCTGGGTGTTCTGGTGCGAGTCCTAGTGCCTGTAGATGTAGTGCATGCAGGTGAGAGTGTAGACGACACTGGGAGGGATGAGGGAGACGACGAGGAGGGGGACACAGTGGAGGCAGTGGATGTTGCTGTGTCTGTATGTGGGTGATTCTTGTGTGAGTGCCTGTGGGATGTGTGGTGCCTATGTTTGCCTGAGCTACTTTTGTGTGTTGAGGTGTGTGCATGCTTGTGTGATGGTGTGGGATAGGCTGTGGTACAGGGGATTGGGTCTGGATGGAAGAAGTTGGAGGGGGGAGGCTAGACACAGGGAAAATGGCTGCCATCAGTGCTGAGGCCAGAGATTGCAGGGTTCGATGATGGGCAGCCTGACCAGAATGAATGCCCTGCAGGAATGCATTAGTGTGTTGCAACTCCCTTTCTACACCCTGGATGGCATTCACAATGGTAGACTGCCCAACAGTGAGTGACCTGAGGAGGTCAATGGCCTCCTCACTGAGGGCAGCAGGGGTGACAGGGGCATGGCTGAGGTACCGGGGCGAAGGTGATGCCCACCCTCCTGGGTGAGCGGGCACGGAGCGAAGGCTGAGGGGCTGCTGGGAGGGCGGTGCTGGTTGGGGGGGTGGCGGCTGTACCTGTAGAAGTGGGAGGCACAGATGGTGCCGCCACCACAAGGGATCTCCCATCGGAGAGCGAGTCCGTGTCGCTGTTTGCTGATCCGGTGACCGACGTGAAGCTCCCCTCGCCCTCCGTCCCACTGGTGTATTCAGAGTCCGTGGTGTGGCCCTCCATGGCCATGTGGGATGCAGCTCCCTTGTGCTCCGGTGCCACTGTACCTCCGCCTGATGATGCTGATGCACAAAAGAAAAGGGAGTGCACGATAAGGGGGGGGGACGACAGAAGAAAGACAGGTTGAGTGCATGGCTTACCGCTACCGTTGGCGGACAATACAGACACAGCAGCCCCCTGCACTACGCCGTGCTCTTGGCCTCTACAGATGCAATTCCTGGGATATGGCCTACATGGCTATGAGTGTCATGTGTCCACATAGATGACACAGGGGCATGTCTACCTGTACTTGGCACTCTACAGAGGTGGGGTGGAGTGGCACATGGCCTGCATTCTGGAGGGGCCAGCCTACATAACTCGCCCTGGCCTAGGGAAACCCACAGCCCTCCTCCCCCACTCAGACCCCTCCACTGCGCACAAAGTCCACAGAATGAGAGTGTACTCACCCCCTTGTGTCTGCTGTGATGCCCTCAAGCGCCCATCCAACTCAGGGTAGGCCACTGCCAGGATCCGGAATATCAGGGGGTCCCACAATGGGAGGCCATCCCCAGCTGAGCCTCTGCCGTCTTCTTGCTCCAGCGGCGAATGTCCTCCCATCTTTTACGGCAGTGGGTGCTCCGTCTCTGGTGGACCCCCAGGGTCCGGACGTCCTTGGCGATGGCACGCCAAATGTCCTTCTTCTGTTGGGCGCTGACCTACATGACATGTACAGGGGAAGAAGAGAAGTCATTACCAAATGCACCGCCGAAGTTAGTGGCCCCCATCCCTACCCTTGCCATGTGGCACATGCATTCACAGTCCTTCATGCTTGCAGAACTCTGCCCCCTTCCTACTGACATCCAGCCCTCTCCACCCAGGCATAGCCCATACAACGTGCTCCCTGTGTACTTACCTGTTGGTCTGGAGGACCGTAGAGTAGCGTGTACTGGGGAGGACCCCGTCCACGAGCTTCCCCAACGCATGAGCAGTGAAGGCAGGGGCCCTTTCCCCAGACACAGCAGCCAGTGTCTCTTCCAGACCGAGGTCACAGCAGCACTTGTAGTGTAGGTCCTCTCCTGTCGAAGATCAGGTATCGAGTGATTGAACAGATCGAAAATGGCGGTCACGTCTGCGGCGGTGATGTCCGAAGTGGTGCGTATCATCACCGCCGGCGCACTTCATCATTGGCTCCTGGGACCCATAGGGTCCAATGTTAACCAATGTAGCATTGCGCCACGGTCTACGACCGCCTACCGCGACAGTGTACAACGGCAGCGCAGTTACCTCACATCCCATTGTCCCAGTTTAGAGGTCAGGCAGCCGCCATTTCAGGGGCCCACATGGCTTCATTTACTACTGCGTCACACATACCTAGGCCTACACTCAACCCACATACAGGAAGAGTTTTGTATTTGGTGTCGTGTTCTGTGTAGCTGTGGGTACATACCTGAGAATTTGTTGACTCTGTGGTCGCTGTTGTCCTTCTTAGGCACCGTCAGCTGGGACATTTGAGGAGATAGCGGAATCCTCCGGTGTACCGACCGCTGGTGGACCTGTTAAAAATGGAGGAGAGACATTTGATCATCACCTACAGGTTTGACCGTGCCACAATCCAGAAACTGTGTACCCAGTTGGAGCCAGACCTGTTGTCACCAATTTGCCATCCCACAGGAATACCCCCTGAAGTGCAAGTGCTGTCAGTGCTCCATTTCCTTGACAGTGGGTCATTTCAAACAACAGAACAACAGTGGCCATGGCATCAGCGATGTCCCAGCCTATGTTTTTCAACGTGTTGTCCAGAGTGTTGTCTGCCCTGCTGAAACACGTGAGGAGCTACATCTTTTTCCCTCAGGTGGAGAATTTGGCTACAGTTAAAGGTGACTTCTATGCCCTGGGACATATCCCCAACATCATAGGTGCTATTGATGGGACCCATGTAGCTCTGGTTCCCCCCGCAGGAGTTTACAGGTGTACAGGAACCGAAAGAGTTATCATTCCATGAATGTACAGATGGTATGTTTGGCAGACCAGTACATCTCCCAGGTAAATGCTATGTTCCCTGGCTCTGTGCATGACGCCTACATCCTGTGGAATAGCAGTATCCCGTATGTGATGGGTCAACTCCAGAGGCACCATGTGTGGCTATTAGGGGACTCTGGTTACCCCAACCTGTCATGGCCACTGACCCCAGTGAGGAATCCCAGGTCCAGGGCAGAGGAACGCTACAATGAGGCCCATGGGCAGACTAGGAGGGTGATCGAACGCACCTTCGGCCTCCTGAAGGCCAGGTTCAGGTGCCTCCATTTGACAGGTGGTTCCCTATTCTACTCACCAAGGAAGGTGTGCCAGATCATCGTGGCCTGCTGTATGCTGCACAATCTGGCTTTGCGACGAAAGGTGCCTTTTCTGCAGGAGGATGGTCCAGATGACGTTGTTGTGGCAGCTGTGGAGCCTGTGGACAGTGATGAGGAGGAAGCTGAGGAAGAAGACATTGACAACAGGGAGTCAGTCATACAGCAATTTTTCCAGTGGCACACAGGTGAGAACAATTTTTTTACTGTTACATTCACTTCCTCACTTCTACTTCTATCCTGTCTGTCAATTTGAAGGAGTATTTGCTAACTGAGTGATACATTTCCATTACGGTTTCACAGGTGTGGTTACCAACGTGTCATCTGCTTGCATCCTTCATGGACTTGTGATGTGTGACATAGGTATGTTGACATTAAAATTTCGAACGGATTTTGTCATTGTCATAGCTAATACACATTTTCAAAATCACTGACTGACTCCAGATTGTTTTGTGGTTCAAGGGTGTTTATTGAAGTGCTCAATATTGGAGGAGGGTTGTAAAATGGTGATGGGTGATGGTGGATGAATGTCCATGGCAGAGTCCAGTCTATTAGTCTCACAGGTGCTTTGCCCATATGAGCATAGGAAGTGGAGCTGGGTCAGTTCCAATCTGGACAGGGTAACAAAGTGGGACAGTGGGAGGACAATCAGGGTGGTCTCCTTTCCTGGCAGGGGTCTTGCCATCTTGCTCTGTCCTGTTCCTGGATCTCAGGGACCGCTTGCGGGGTGGTTCTCCATCTGCAGGGGGTGGGGTGCTGGTGTGGTGGTCCTGTGGCGGGGCGTCCTGTCCACTAGCGCCGGCGGAGGTGGTGGGCAGTTCATCGTCCAGGCTAGTGTCAGGGGCCCCTTGGAGTCCCACAGTGTCCCTCATGGTCTTTTGTATATCCTTCAGCACCCCTACGATGGTGCCCAGGGCAGAGCTGATGGTTCTGAGCTCCTCCCTGAAGCCCAAATACTGTTCCTCCTGCAGGCGCTGGGTCTCCTGAAACTTGGCCAGGACCGTAGCCATCGTCTCCTGGGAGTGGTGGTATGCCCCCATGATGGAGGAGAGGGCCTCATGGAGAGTGGGTTCCCTTGGCCTGTCTGCCCCCTGTCGCACAGCAGCCCTCCCAGTTCCCCTGTGTTCCTGTGCATCCGTCCCCTGGACCGTGTGCCCACTACCACTGCCCCCAGGTCCCTGTTGTTGTTGGGGTTGTGGGTTATCCTGGGTTCCCTGTAGTGGTGGACACACAGCTGATTGACGTGTCCTGGGTACGGAGGTATGGGCCCGCTGGGTGGGTGCTGTGCTGGTGTTACCAGAGGGTGGAAGGTCAGTGTTGGGCTGTGCCTGTGCAAGGGGAACCGACTGTCCCGAGGCCCACGATGGTCCGGGCTAGTCATCTGGATCCAGTTGGCCAGAGCTGCTGTCGTCACTGTGGGCTTCTTCTGTGGGTGAAGTGGAGATGTCTGGACCCTCCTGTCTGGTGACGTTGGGTAGTGGTCCTGCAGGGGTATAATAGCATGATTATTGCACGTGTGTGTGTCATGGTGTGCAATGGGTGGGTGTGCGTGTACCTCTGTGCAAGCATTCCTGTGTGAGGGCTTGTGTGATGATGGTTGGGGGGTATTATGCGTATGTGCAGTGCGCATGCTTTAGTGAGGGGTGACCATGCTTAGTTGTGTCATGCAGGGCTTGGTGTTGCGATGTGTGGTTTGTGTTATTAGTACATTAGTGAGGAGTTGGAGTGATAGGGGATGGGGTGAGGGTGGGGGTGTGTGATAGCATGCAGGTAGAGTGGGGGATATGATAGTTAAGATTTGACTTACCAGTGTCCATTCCTCCACCGACTCCTCCGAGGCCCTCTGGATGCATGATGGTCAAGACCTGCTCCTCCCATGTTGTTAGTTGTGGTGGAGGAGGTGGGTGTCCGCCGCCAGTCCGCTGAATCGCGATGTTGTACCTGGAGACCACTGAACGCACCTTCCCCCGTAGGTCGTTCCACCTCTTCCTGATGTCCTCCTGATTTCTTGGGTGCTGTCCCACAGCGCTGACCCTGTCCACGATTCTTATACATAGCTCCATCTTCCTGGCTATGGAGGTGTGCTGCACCTGTGATCCAAATAGCTGTTGCTCTACCCGTATGATTTCCTCCACCATAACCCTGAGCTCCTCCTCGGAAAACCTGGAGTGTCTTTGGCGTGACATGGGGTGGTGTAGGTGATGTGTGGGGTGGTGTATGAGTGTGGTGATGTGTAGTGGTGTGGGGTGTTTTGTGTGTGGATGTTGTATGGGTGATGGTGTTGTGTGCCTCTGTGTGGTGGGGTTGTCTATTGCTGTGCTCTCTGTCTGTCGCCTTCGTCTATAGTTTTTGGTCGTAGGGGTTTGTGGGTGATGTGGGTGTGTGTTTTATATAGTATTGATTGTGTGGGAGTGGTGTGTGTATGTGTATCAGGTGTGTGTATTTTGAATTGTCCAATGTGGCGGTGTTTTGGAGATGTGTGTGTATTTTGAGCACGGCGGTGTGTACCGCCAATGAAATACCGAGGTTGAAATTCCGCCGCATGGATTCGTGGGTCGTAATACCTTGGGCGTGTTTCTGTTGGCGTGACGGTGGAGGATTTGTTTTTGCCAGTTTATCACTGACCTTTGGTGTGGCGGACTTGTGTGGGTGTCTGAATTTCATCGGATTCCGAGATGTGGGTCATAATAGCTGTGGCGGAATTCCGCGGCCGCGGCGGTGTGTAGGCGGTCTTCTGCACGGCGGTAAGCGGCTTTTACCGCCAATGTTGTAATGACCCCCAGAATCTCCTCACACGCACACAACAGCAAGGAACTCTTCGGTATATCAAGGAGTTCGCCCAACCCAACAGTGAAACAACGGACATCCCACCCTCACAGGACCTATGTAAAAAACTCAACACCTACCTCCATCACAAAATCAAGACCATCTACAACAGTAGGACAACCTACAATCACTACCTGGACCCCCCTTACCACCGAAGATACGCTGAGAACAATGCGATCCATACATTCCAGGGCCCCCACGGACCCATGCCCCTACCTCATTTTTAACAGAGCCACAGACACCATCGCCCCCAAGCTCCACCTCATCATCAACTGCTCACTATGTGCCACCACCGACCTTCCCTGACTACTGGAAACACGTTGAGATCAACCCCCTCCTCAAGAAACCCTCGGCAGGCCCCACCAACCTCAAAATCTTCAGGCCCATCTCCCTACTCCCATTTCCTGCAAAAGTAATTGAAAAACCAGTCAACCACCAACTCGCCACATTTATAGAAGATAACATGATCCTCAGCATCTCCCAATCCGTATTCAGGAAAAACCATAGCATCGAAACAGCCCTCCTGGCCGAAACAGATGACATCCGCTCCCTGCTGGACAAGGGAGAGATGGTTGCACTCATCTACTAGATCTCTCAGCAGCCTTCGACACAGTCTCCAATCACACCCCGATAAGAAGACCCCACAAAGCCGGCATCAGAGACAAGGCACCTTGACTGGATCTAATCCTTCTTCACCGGCAGAACTCAACAAGTAAGACTGGAACCCTTCCTCGCAGACCCCACCACCTGCGGAGTGCCCCTGGGATCCTACCTTAGCCCCACGTTGTTTAACATCTACATGGTCCCTCTAGCCACCCTCGTCAGAAGCTATGGAATCAACATCACCTCCTATGCAAACGAAAACCAACTCTCCTCTCCCTCTCCAATGAACCCAACAAAGCCAGACACAACTTCCACAATGGCTTGGAAGCAGGCGCCAACTGGATGAGAAGCAGTTGCCTTCTACTCAACACAAACAAGACAGAAGTACTCATTGTGGGCTCCCAACCCAACGTGTGGAATGAATCCTGGTGGCCACCCACCCTTGGAAACCCTCCCATCCCGACCAGCCAAGCCCGCAACCTCGGAATCATCCTGGACTCCAATGTCAGCATGAACCAGCAAATCAACTCAGTCACCTCCACCTTCTTCCTCACTCTCCGCCTCCTGCGCAAGTCCTTCAAGTAGATCCCCCTCAAACATAGAAAGACTGTCATACACAATATGATCACTAGCAGACTGGACTATGGCAATGCACTTTATGCCAGAATCAACAAGAAACTCACCTGAAAGCTTCAAAACATCCAGAACGCCACTGCCAGACTGATCCTCGACCTACCTCGACACAGCCAAACCTCGCAACACCTGCATACACTGCACTGGCTTCCCATAGAAAAAAGAATCACCTTCAAGATCCTCACCCATGCACACAAAGCCCTCCACTACACCTGATCAGCATACCTGTACCAGCGACTTAACCTCCAAGTACCCCACAGGGCCCTACGCTCAGCTCAGCTCTCTCTCGCAGAAGTATCCCACATCAGGAAAACCAGAACAGGACTATCTTTTTCGTTCTTCGCAGCCACTGCCTAGAACACCCTTCCTTCACACATCAGACAAACCACCTCCAGCCTTAGCTTCACGCAGGTACTGAAGACGTGGCTTTTCTAATAACCACCCCACAAGTATATGCTACTCCTTCACCCCCCAGCACCTTGAGACCCTAATGGGTGAGTAGTTACACTTTACAAGCACTGATTGATTAATTGATTGACTGAAGGAGTTGCAATTCATGTGCTATTGCACCTACGATGTGCCTGTGCTCCTGAAGGTAGGTTTACCCATTTATATTGATAATTTCAGCCAGGCTTTTGGGGGCAGAGGTTCTGGCCCAGAAATCCTGGTGGTGCACAACCTCGTCATATGGTCGTGGGATACTGCCTGACCTCCAGGCTGGAGATGGCTGCTGCCTGGCACGCCTGCCCTTCTGCTTTGGTGAGCCAAACTGTGATTTGGCTGCGTACTGCAGGTACCGTTCCTAGACTTATATTATGGCAGTCTTCACTGCCGGGCCCCCAACGGTACGGGCACCAAATCACCTGCGGCGGTACGCTGACCGCCAAACTTGTAATGAGGGTCATAATGTTTATATTAAAAGTTTTTTTTTTTTACATTGGTTAAGATTATGCTTTTCATTTTTTGAGAGTTTTGTAGGTTACTATTTATTTTACAATATGCTTTTGGCTATTAATTCTAAGGTGGTCATTACAATCCTGGTGGTCGTTGTTAAAGCGGCGGTAAAACCGCCAACAGGCTGGCGGTAAAAAAATGGAATTACGACCGTGGCGGAAACCGCCAACATAGACAGCCACTTTAACAATCCGACCGCCACGGCGGTACAAACAAACACTTCGGCGGTAACCAACAACAGAAAGGCAGAGGACAATGTACCGCCCACAGAATCACAACAGTCCAATCCGCCACCTTTTCCGGGGCGGATTCACTGCGAACAAAAACACGGCGGAAACAGGACTTGGAAGGGAAAACGCTCACCTCTACACACCCCACGAGGAATCAGGACACCATGGAACCGGAACTTCAGATACTCCCAGCCTTTTTCTTCCTGCTCCTCTACCAGGAGCACGAACGCCGGCGGAGAAGACCACGGTGAGTACTGCACCTACGACACAGGGGAGGGGGAGGGGAAAAACAGTGACACACACACGCAATACGCAACACCCCCACCCCCACCCTCTCCCACTACAACACACACACAAATACAGCATGCTACATTACAGTTACACCGCCCAATCCCCCCTGGAAGAATGCAAGGACAAAAGGAAATTAGTTGAATAATTGTAATATATTCAATTGCATAAATCAAAAATATTTACATATATACACATTTACACTATAAAAAATTATATACACCAAGAACAGAAGTCCAAGGGATTCCACCATCATAGTCCGTGGACCACTGGGCCCAAAAGGCATGGGCGAGGCCCACACTCAATACCCGAAAAAGATGGAGAGAAAACTGCTGGGGCATCAGATAGAAATAAAACAAGCACCTCAGGGGGAAGGGAATGGGGGGGGGGACCTCACCCGAACAAGTGCACGACACCAGATCCACGAGGGGGCTCCATGCCCACTGTTCAATCCTGGGGAGTGCAAAGCCACAGTCTCTCAAATCTCCACAGTGGGTGGGTTGCCGACTGTTCAATCATGGGGAGTGCAAAGCCATAGTCTCTCAAGTCTCTACAGTGGGTGGGTTGCCCACTGTTCAATCCTGGGGAGTGCAAAGCCACAGTCTCTCAAGTCTCTACAGTGGGTGGTTTGCCCACTGTTCAATCCTGGGGAGTGCAAAGCCACAGTCTCTCAAGCCTCTACAGTGGGTGGATTGCCCACTGATCAATCCTGGGGAGTGCAAAGCCACAGTCTCTCATGTGGATAACAGTCTCCACTAGTTCTGGAGGGGGCTTAGTGCCCAGAGTTCTTCATCCTGCCAAGGACAGAGGTAGTGGATGTAACTCTCCACTGGTTCTGAAGGGGGCTTGGTGCCCAGAGTGCTTCATCCTGCCCGTGGCGGCCTCAGTAGCGTTGTAATCATTGGCGCTCACTGTCCTCCGGTGGTGCTGTGGTCTTGTCCTGGGCAGCGGGGCTGGTGGCGGTCTTGTCCTGGGCAGCGGTGCTGCTGGTGGCAGTCTTGTCCTGGGCACCGGGGCTGGTGGCGGTCTTGTCCTGGGCTGCGGTGCTGCTGGCGGCGGGGTCCTGGGCAGAGGGGCTGGTGGCGGTCTTGTCCTGGGCAGCGGGGCTGGTGGCGGTCTTGTCCTGGGCAGCGGTGCTGGTGGAGGTCTTGACCGCCGTGCTGATCTTCCCAGACTTGCCGGTTTTACTGTGCCCCTTCCCCACCTTGGATGGTGTTGCAGCTGTCTCCACACTCCCAACTGTACCCCTGGGAGCGGCTTTGGTGGCTGATTTCTTGCCCCTCTCCTGCCGGGCACTGGCCAACGTTTTATGCTTGACAGCGGGGCGACTGTCCGTGCTCTGGCTCCTTGCCACAGTGGCTGCCCTGTTGCCTGGTGCACTCCAGAATCCAGTGACTACTGGCACCACTGGTCCCGCCGATGTTGTGGCTGAGGTGCTAGGTTGGGACATGGAGAGTCGGTCCCTAGGAGACTGAAGGGGTGGGGGAGGTGAGGGAAAGAGGTTAAGGTTGGCCAGGAAAAGTTTCTTAGGAACACTGGGACGGGTAGCTGGAGGGGGTTTGGGAGTGGAGGAAGAGGTAGTGGTTGTAGCAGGTGTACGTTTGGTGACTTTGGGTGAAGGTGCATGGGCTGGAGGCTGTTGTGAGGTGGATGGCTGTAGGGTGGGTGTATGGCTGCATTTGTGTACCTTGGGAGGTGGCCTCACTGACACACTGGGAGAGGACACAAGAGATGTGTGAATGGTAGTGGGGTGATGACTGCACATGAGAGTGGTGTGGTGGTGGGTGTGCTGGTGATGGACGTAGTGGCTGAGGATGTAATGCATGCAGGTGTGAGTGGAGACGAGACAGGGAGGGAGGAGGGAGACGAGGAGGAGGGGGACACAGTGGAGGAAGTGGATGTTGGTGTGTCTGCATGTGTCTGATGCTTGCGTCAGTGCCTGTGGGATGTATGGTGCTTATGTTTGCCAGAGCTTCCCTTGTGTGTTGAGGTGTGTGCATGCTGATCCGATGGTGTGCTTGGGATAGGCTGAGGTACAGTGGTGTGGGTCTGGGTGGAGGAAGTTGGAGGGGGGAGGCTAGAGACAGGGACAATGGCTGCCATCAGTGCTAAGGCCAGAGTCTGAAAAGCTCGCTGAAGAGCTCCCTGACCAGACTGAATGCCCTCCAGGTATGCATTGGTTTGTTGCAACTGCCTCTCTACACCCTTGATGGCATTCAAAATGGTAGACTGCCCAACAGTGAGGGACCTGAGGAGGTCAATGGCCTCCTCACTGAGGGCAGCAGGGGTGACTGGGGCAGGGGCTGAGGTGCCTAGGGCGAAGGTGATGCCCACCCTCCTGGGTGAGCGGGAACGGGGCAAACGCTGAGGGGCTGCTGGGAGGATGGTGCTGGTGGGGGGTGGCGGCTGTACCTGTAGATGCGGGGGGCACAGATGGGCCTGCCACCACAAGGGAGCTCCCATCTGAGGAGGATTCTGTATCGCTGGTGTCAGCTCCTGTCCCTGCCGTTGAGCTCCCCTCGCCCTCCGTCCCACTGGTGAATTCAGACTCCATAGTGTCACCCTCCAGGGCTATGTGGGATGCAGCTCCCTCCTGCTCCGGTGCCACTGCTCCTCCGCATGATGATGCTAATGCACACAAGAACAGGGAGACCACAAAAAGGGGGGGAAGACAGAAGAAAGACATGTTGAGTGCATGCAATACCGCTACAATTGGCGGACACGACAGACACAGAAGCCCCCTGCACCACGCCGCACACTTGGAGTCCACTATTCAATCCCAAGGAAATGGGTTGCAAGGCTATGCCCGATTTCTGCACACATGGATGTCACAGGAGCCTGACTAGGTGTAGTTGGCACTGTACACAGGTGGGGCGGGGTGTCACAGGGCCTGCCTTAAGATGGGTCCTTGCCTACTAAACTCGCCCTGGCCTAGGGAAACCCACAGTCCACCTCCCCTACCCAGACACCTACAATGTACGCTGAATCAGCAGAATGAGAGTGTACTCACCCCCTTGTGTCTGCTGTGATGCCCTCAAGTGCCCATCCTAATCCGGGTACGCCACCACCAGGATCCTGAACATCAGGGGGGTCATGGTGCGACGGGCACCCCTCCCACGTTGGGAGGCCATCCCCAGCTGGGCCTCCGCCGTCTTCTTGCTCCAGCGGCGAATGTCCTCCCATCTTTTCCGGCAGTGGGTGCTCCGTCTGTGGTAGACCCCCAGCGTCCGGACTTCTCCTTCTTCTGGTGGGCGCTGACCTACAGGAATTGTACAGGGGAAAAAGAGAAGTAATTACCATCTGCACTGTCACAGTCATTGGCCCCCATCCCTACCCTTGCCATGACGCACATGCACTCACCGTTGTTTCATGCACACCTCATTCTCACCCCCCCTATCTTTCATCCACCCCACTCCACACAGGCATTGCCCATTCAGCATGCTCACAGTTTACTTACCTGTTTGTCTGGAAGACCGTAGAGTAGCGTAGTACTGGGGGAAAGACCCCAGCCACGAGTTTCTCCAACTCCTCCGTGCTGAAGGCCTTTCCCCAGACACACGAGCCATTGTCTCTTCCAGACTGAGGTCACTGCAGCACTTGCAGTGTAGGTCCTCTCCTGTCGAAGATCAGGTATCAAGCAATTGAACAGAGAGAAAATGGCGGTCACGTCCGCGGTGGTGTGTACCGTCACCACCGGCGTACATCGTAATTGGCTCCTGGGACCCATAGGGTCCAATGTTAACCAATGCAGGATTGCGCCACGGTCTTTGACCGCATACCGCGACGGTGTACAACCCCAGTGCAGTTACCTCATATGCCCCTGTCCCACTTTACAGGCCAGGCAGCCGCCATTTCATGGGCCCACATGGCATTAATTTGGACTGCGTCACACATATCTAGGTCTGGCCTAAACACTCATACAGGCAAATTTCGATTTGCTAATATTTTTAGGGTAAGCTGTGTTTACGTACCTCAGAGTTGGTTGACTCTCTGCTCGCTGTTCTCCTCCATAGGCATCGTCCGCTGGGGCATGTGAGGAGATGGCGGCATCCTCCTGTTTTCAGACCAATGGTGGACCTGGCGACAATGGAGGAGCGACATGTGATCATCACCTACAGGCTTCATTGTGCCACAATCCAGGAACTGTGTGCACAGTTGGAGTCAGACCTGATGTCAGCTATCTGCCATCCCACAGGAATCCCCCCTCAAGTGCAGGTGCTGTCAGTACTCCATTTCCTAGCAAGTGGGTATTTTCAAACAACAGTGGCCATAGCATCAGGGATGTCCCAGCCTATGTTTTCCAACGTGTTGTGCAGAGTGTTGTCTGCCCTGCTGAAACACATGCAGAGCTACATCGTTTTCCCTCAGGTGGAGGATTTGCCTACAGTGAAAGGTGATTTCTGTGCCCTGGGACATATCCCCAACATCATAGGTGCCATTGATGGGACACATGTGGCCTTGGTACCCCACTGCAGGAGTGAACAGGTGTACAGAAACCGGAAGAGTTACCATTCCATGAATGTGCAGATGGTGTGTTTGGCAGACCAGAACATCTCCCATGTTAATGCTAAATTCCCTGGCTCAGTGCATGACGCTTACATCCTGCAGAATAGCAGCATCCCTTATGTGATGGGGCAGCTCCAGATGCACCGAGTGTGGCTATTAGATGAGGACATGGACCCAATACAGTAGGAATAGTTGTCTGGGTCTGTGGATGTCCCTATGAGTTAGTGTGTGTCTAACGGTTGTCCCTCGCCATTTGCAGGTGACTCTGGTTACCCCAACCTGTCATGGCTACTGACCCCAGTGAGGAATCCCAGGACAAGGGCAGAGGAACGCTACTATGAGGCCCATGGGCGAACTAGGAGGATTATAGAGCGGACCTTCGGCCTCCTGAAGGCCAGGTTCCGGTGCCTCCATATGACAGGTGGTTCCTTTTTCTACTCACCAAAGAAGGTGTGCCAGATCATCGTGGCCTGCTGTATGCTTCACAACTTGACTTTGCGACGACAGGTGCCTTTTCTGCAGGAGGATGGTCCAGATGGAGGTCTTGTGGCTGCTTTGGACCCTGTGGACAGTGAAAACTAGGAGGCAGAAGAAGAGGACATCGACAACAGGAACACGGTGATCCTGCAATACTTCCAGTGAGTCACAGGTACAAAGACAACACTGCCTGCTACATCTGATTTTAATCTACTACCTTTCTACTGTCTGTCATTTTCACCCAGTGTATGGTCACTGAGTTGTCACTTTCCCTTACGATTTCACAGATGTGGGTCCCATTGTGTGACATCTGCTTTGTTTCCTCATGGACTAGAGCTGTGTGACATAGGTATGTTGACATTACATTTGAAAGAGCATTTTGCCACTGTAATTGCTAATACACTATTTCGAAATCACAGACAGACTCCAGATTGTTTTGTGCTTTAAGGGTGTTTATTTAAGTGCTCAATAGTGGAGGGGGTGCATTGTCCAAAGGGGCATAGGAAGTGGAGCTGGGGCAGTTTAAGGATGGACAGGGTGACAAGGTGGGACAAAAGGATGAAAATCAGGGTGGTCTCATTTCTTGGTGGGGGTCTTGGCATCATTCTCTGGCTTTGTCCTGGATCTCAGGGACTGTTTGCGGGGTGGTTCGCCCTCTTCAGGGGGTGGGGTGCTCGTGTGGTGGTCCTGTGGCGGTGCCTCCTGTCCACTAGCGCCAGCGGAGGTGGTGGGCAGTTCATCGTCCAGGCTAGTGTCAGGGGCCTCTTGTTGTGCCACAGTGTCCCTCCTGGTGTTCACAAGTTCCTTCAGCACCCCTACAACGGTGCCCAGGGTGGTATTTTTGGATTTGAGTTCCTCCCTGAAGCTCAAATACTGTTCTTCCTGCAGCCGCTGGGTCTCCTGAAACTTGGCCAGTACCGTTGCCATCATCTCCTGGGAATGGTGGTAGGCTCCCATGATGTTGGAGAGGGCCTTTTGGAGAGTGGGTTCCCTGGGCCTGTCCTCCCCCTGTCGCACAGCAGCCCTCCCAGTTCCCCTGTGTTCCTGGGCCTCTGTCCCCTGAACCGTGTGCCCACTGCCACTGCCCCCAGGTCCCTGTTGTTGTTGGGGTGGTGGGTTAGCCTGGGTTCCCTGTAGTGGTGGACACACTGCTGCTTGACGTGTCCTGGGGACAGAGGTATGGGCCCGGTGGGTGGGTGCTGTGCTGGTGTTTCCAGAGGGGGGAAGCTCTGTAGTGGCTTGTGCCAGTGTGAGGGGAACCGACTGTCCTGAGGTCCCAGATGGGCCGGGCTGGTCATCTAGATCCAGTTGGACAGAGCTGCTGTCATCAGTGTGGGCCTCTTCTGTGGGTGGAGTGGACATATCTGGACCCTCCCGTCCGGTGGCGTTGGGTAGGGGTTCTGCAGGGGTGTAAAAGCATGATTATTGCATCCTTGTGGCCATGGTGTACAATGGGTGGGTGACCGTGTACCCCAGTGTTTGCATTCCTGTGTAGGACCTTGTGTGATGATGGGTTAGGGGGGTGTATGGGTATGTGCAGTGGCCATGCTTTGGTGATGGGTGTCCATGCTTTGGTGTTGCATGCAGGGCTTGGTGTTGGGATGTGCGGTTTGTGATATTGGGACATGTGCGGAGTTGGAGTGATGGGGGTGTGGGCGAGGGTGGGGGTATGTGATGGCATGCAGGTTGGGTGGGGGATGATTAGTAAAGATTTGACTTACCAGAGTCCATTCCTCCAGCTACTCCTGCTAGGCCCTCAGGATGCAGTATAGCCAAGACTTGCTCCTCCGATGTTGTTAGTTGTGGGGGAGGAGGTGGGGGTCCGCCGCCAGTCCTCTGAACCGCGATGTGGTGTCTCGAGACCACGGAACGCACCTTCGCCTGTAGGTAGTTCCACCTCTTCCTGATGTCATCCCTAGTTCTTGGGTGCTGTCCCACTGCGTTGACCCTGTCCATGTTTCTTCACCATAGCTCCATCTTCCTAGCTATGGAGGTGTGCTGCATCTGTGATCCGAATAGCTGTGGCTCTACCCAGATGATTTCCTCCACCATGAACCTGAGCTCCTCCTCAGAGATCCTGGGGTGTCTTTGCGGTGCCATGGGTAGTGTGGGTTATGTGTGGGGTGGTGTGGGTTGTGATGTGTGGGGTGATATTTAGAGGTGTGTTTTGTAAGGTGAGTGGATGTTATGTGAGTGATAGTGTTAAGTGCCTGTGGATGCTACTTTGTAGATGGTGGTGTCTCTCTCTGGCCTTCAGTCGTAATTGTTGTCGTAGGGGTTTGTGGGTGATGTGGGTGTGTGTTTTATATTGTATTGAGTTTGTGGGAGTGGTGTGTGTATGTGTATCAGGTGTGTGTATTTCGATTTGTCCAATGTGGTAGTGTTTTGTAAATGTGTGTGTATTTTGAGCGCAGCGGTGTGTACCTCCAATGGAATACCGCGGTTGAAAGACCGCCGCGTTTATTCGTGGGTTGTGATAGTGTGGGCGTATTCCTGTTGGCGTGACGGTGGAGGTTTTGTTATCGCCAGTTTATCACTGACCTTTGATGTGGCGGACTTGTGTAGATGTCTAGATTTTGGCAGATTCCGGGCTTTGGGTCATAATGACCGTGGAGGAATTCCGCGGTGGTGTATTGGCGGTCTTCTGCACGATGGTAAGCGGCTTTTACCACCAATGTTGAAATGACCCCCTAAGTCATCTATTCCTTTTGTTTATGAAGAGTTTTACTTTACATTTTAGCATGTCTGACATTATATTGGATTGTTTTACTAATTTTAGGTTTAATTTGCATTATGGATTGCACTTTTCAAAATTGTTGGTAGCTTCTTTCTTTTTGTACGGCTTCTATAAATTTATAAAGAGTGGGTTGGGTTATTTCTCTGTAGTGTAAATTGGAAGGCATTGTGCCATACTTCCACTGGGTTGTTTGATTTGCCTTCCTGTGGCAAGGTGCTGTCATAGACATTTCACCACGGTATTTTGAAATTTGGCTGATGCCTGTCTCTGTTTTTGAAATAGAAAGAACTTTCCATATGAACATTGTAGTGGTTTGCTATCTCTGTGATAGGACATAGGCTAGTGCTATAATTGTATTATTTCAAAGGCAAATTGACTGTAGCATATTTTCTTCTTAGTGCAGACTATTGGAGATGTCTCCATAAGCTGAGATTAAAATGATATTAACTTTTAAAATTGGTTCAATCATGGCTTGTTCAAAGTTTATTATTGTTTTTTTATGGGTAGTAGATGTTTGCTTTATTTTTAATGTGGTTTAATGGTTCGTAGTAAGTTTCTTTGGGAGTAGGGCATGTTTGAGTTATGATATTCACCTTGCATAGTGTATATCTGAGTGAATGGTTTGGGACTCCTTTTGAAGGTCAGATCAATCATCCAAGTTTGACAATGGCCTAGTTTTCATAGGTTATATGCTGTTGAAAATGTTAGGATTCATTTGGCATTTTTCAGGTTGTCATGTAGGAAGAAGGGCTCCTCATGTGTTACTTTTAAGTGTTCAGGTATTTCAATATCTTGGTATCTTCTTGGGGTTCGAGGTGTGTCATTGGTTGCTATTAAGTTTGTGCAATTAAGAAATTTAAGGTAGGTATAGTTCGTTGTTGGCCTGTGATTTGTTCTGGGACTATAAGGAGTATGGGACTCATTTAGGTGGTCCGACCACTTAATTATGACTTTAGCAGTCAGACCACCAAAGGACTGCCATCCCCACAGGGAATATGGGGCCAGATGCAGGAAACGTTCAGCGAGTCGCAAACGGCAAAAATTGCTGTTTGCGACTCGCTAAACGCATTTCCCTATGCAGAAATGCATATTGCAAGTCGGGACCAACTCGCAATATGCATTTCAGAATCACAAATAGGAAGGGGTGTTCCCTTCCTATTTGCGATTCGGAGTGGAATGCAATACCATTTGCGACCGCATATGCGGTCGCAAAGGGTATCGCAATTACCATCCACTTCAAGTGGATGGTAACCCACTCACAAATTGGAAGGGGTCGCCATGGGACCCCTTCCACTTTGTGAATGGACCCAAAATTATTTTTTCAGGGCAGGTAGTGGTCCACGGGACCACTGCCTGCCCTGAAAAAATACCGAAACTAAAGGTTTCGTTTTTTTTTTTTTAAGTGCAGCTCGTTTTCCTTTAAGGAAAACGGGCTACACTTAAAAAAAAAAAACTGCTTTATTGATAAAGCAGTCACGAACATGGAGGTCTGCTGACGACAGCAGGCCTCCATGTTTGCGAGTGCCTAGACTCGCTATGGGGCCGCAATTTGCGACCCACCTCATGAATATTAATGAGGTGGGTCATTGCGACCCCATATCGTGTCGCAGACGGTGTCTGAGACACCGTTCTGCATTGGAAATTGCGACTTGCAATTTGCGAGTCGATCCGAATCGCAAATTGCAAGTCGCAATTTCCAAATTTGCTGCATCTGGCCCATGGTTACTGTTTGAATTATAGCATGACAGGCTTACAACCAGACTTGTCGGCATTGAACTCAGCGCCGCCTGACTGATTTAAACTCCTTTTTTCCCCTAGCCTTTCAATGGCAGGGAGCCCGTCATGAAAAGGCTGGTGAAAATGAAGTGCTGGGGGCTACAGGGAGCACTCCACTGCCCATGTCCAGCATCCTCAAAATGAAGCACTGTCTACTTTGCACACAGTGCTCATTCCGAGGGTGCTGGAGCTGAGGCCAATATCATAACACAGTTCCCGCCGGTCAAATCACCAGGAACATTGTAATACCCACCGGGGAATGTAAACACCATGTTGGTGGCATCCTCCCTGCCAAATTCGTAATGAGCTAGACTTTCTTATAGAATTTTTGTTGTGGGCTCTTGGGAGCTAGTGATTGCCTCACCTATACTGTGCAATTCTTCCCTTACTTTAATTTCTGTCACATTTGGGGGGTAGTTCCCTTGCATTAAAGACAACATCATTGTTTGCAATTCCCTCCATAGCATGTATTCAAATATTAGTTAGCACAGTTCTAATTTATAGTTTCCATCGATGTATCTTCTTGGTTGTAATCATAGCCTTTGTGACATCCTTTCTGTGATGTCTGAACAAAAATATTATTGTGTAAAGATTTACAATTTCGAAAGGTTTAATATGTTTGTTATTTACATATTAGACTATGCAACCTTTTTCTTTTTTATAATTACATGTATGTCTTTGCTAAATGTTTCACAAATTCTTTGCAGGTTTTCTATTGGAGTTGTTATAATGTGGACGAGGTAGTTACTTTACTGTTGGGAGAAAAAGTAGTTTGATTATTAAATGTTTGCTTGTTGGCAGTTAGTAGGGCTTGGGGCTGTTAGATTTTGTATTTGTTTTAAGTTGAGTTCCTATTTTAGAATAATTTACATTTACTTACTTTTCAAGTTTTTCACCAGGTTTATGATCATTGTTCTATTTCGGAAGCATACCACTTTCAAAATGTTGATGTAGTTTCTTTTAGTAATTGGATGTAAAGAGATAAAAGTAGTAGAGTGCTTTGTTCATTTTTTTTGTTTTGCATTTTAACATTTAATTAAAATTCAGTTGAAGTGTAATTATAACTTTTATTTACTTTCCGAGGTAACTGTTGATAAATATACAGTTCTGTTTGAAGGTGTTGCTTGAATGTGAATTTACCTTAAAAAACAAAAGACAAGAGGCGTTTGGCAAAACAGGAAAGGTTTGTTTAATTGAACATTATGGCTGGGAGAGCAACTGGAGTCTGAGGACAGTCTCTCAGTGAACAATTGACCTGAGTGGTGTTTTAGAATTTTTTTTTAGTACAATAAAACAATTATGACATATTATTTGAAGTAAAGAATATGAACAGTTGCAGTGGAGTTCTAAATATTGTCCTGATTACATAAGCAGATGGGTCTCGACCTTGCATGGACACAATGTGGGCCAGTCAGTAATGTGTCCATATGTCCGGCCTGTGCGGCCTGTTCTGATTGGATAAGTGTTCCTAACTAAAGGTCTGATTATGAGTTTGGCAGTCCATGGACCACCAAACTCACAAAGGAGGTCAGACTGCCGTAACCTTGGCGGTCAGACCTCCAAATTACAATGCTGGCCGTCAGATTGCCAACACACTGCTGCCTCTCCTGGGATCAGTGATCCCTGTGGGTAGGTGCGGTGAAACTCGTTGTAAGTCACAGCAGTGCTGAAAGCAGCACCACCATGCTGATCATGAGTTTACTTTCTGCCAGCCATCTGCATGGCTGGAAGCCCGACATGCAAAGACTGGTGGAAAATCATAGTGGAGGCCACAGGGGGCCCCTGCACATCCCATCACATGTAGTGGGCAGCGCAGGGGCCCCACTGTCAGCACATCCGAATGCACACTGTCTGCCTGAGCAGACAGTGTGCATTCAGAGTGTGCTGTGTGTGATGGCATTGGGATCGGCTCGACCAATGCCATCACACTATTTCCACCGGGCAGCCCGGAGGAATCTTGATAATACGGTGGGGGTGCGACCTTCAGTTTGGCGGTGGTCCCCACCCCATGAGTTTGCCGGGCTGATGGTTGGCTCACCAAATTCATAATGAGACCCTACATATGGCATCTAACTCTATGGTGTTTTTGGAATTCAAGCACCCCTCTGGCCATGTTTGTTTTGTTAGGGCCAATCTTCTGGGACCATTGTGGTTTTGCTTTGCCTATCTGTGGGATTTGATCTTAATTTCCTGTTTGCACATTTGTCTGGCAGCTTCGTGCCACCTCACCTGTCACCTGTCAGTCAGTAACCCTGGGCCTAGGTCTAAATCTGCCTGACCACGTACTGTGGAGTCGGGGTGATGGAGAGTTTTTTGACAGTGAAATCTAATAACAGAGATGCAACTTCATTCTTATATGTGAATGTATTGTTGTGTGCATCAACATCAATAATTCCAATATTAACACAGGTTTTGGTCAGATAATTTAGCAGTGATTCCTCTTCTTTCAGCTTTTGTAGTTTTTAGAGTAGTAAGTTGATAAAGTTTGTGTACATTCAATATTGTTTGTTTAATCCTTTGTGTATTTTCATTGGTTAAGTTTGTACTTTAATTTTATTGGCTAGTTATTTTTTGGTTTTATTTTTTTTCAGCTAGTTTGTATTCATTTATGTATTTTTTTAAATAATATTTAATATGTAGGTAGATAGTTTTGCTTATATATATATATATATATATATATATATATATATATATATATATATATATATATATATATTTGTACATAGATATATATGTATATATATGTACAAATCTCTCTCTCTCTTTCTCTATATACATATATATATATATATATATATAGGTATAGAGGGTAATGGGAATGATTATACACATTTTACACATACGTATATTTATTTATATATATACACACACACATATATATATATATATATATATATATTGGTATAAAAGTAGTGATTATACATAATTTATTGATGCTGTTATTTTTTGGGGGTAATTTATTTGTATTTTGTAATGTAATGTGAATATTCTATTGTTAGAATATGTGTGCATGTTTGTTATTGTTTATTTTAATGTTTTTAATGCATAAAGTAGTTATTTGTATGATGAGTAGTAAAAAATGAACTTCTTTTGGTGATATTATTTTTGTCATTATTGTGTGAGAGGATACTTTTGAAAATACATGGTTGTTTAAATGGAGCAATATTTTTGTAACCAATATTTGATATTAGTAAAAGTCAATATGTTTAAAGGTGATGTTTTTATTTTTCATAATTGTTGTTGTTATATAACAAGATAATTTTGTTAACAATATATAACTTCCCATTGTATTGTGTACCGATATTCTGTGTATCAATATTGTGTAAATAAATCCTGTAACCCAGTAGAAGTCTGTGTATTAATTAATCATTATAAATGCATTCACTGAATTTAGCATACACCTTACAGCTCAGTACAAAACAGCCTCTTTAATGCCTTGTGCTGTCTCACAGTGCTGCAGAGCAAAAGGACTTCCTGCATCTTGCTTGATCCTGCCCCCCATTAATTAATATTGGGAAGAGATTACCACTGCTATTGTTTATATGATTGAGAAAAAGGTATCACATGGGCCCAAAACAGTGCTTCATTTGTGCCAGGAGTATCCCGTGCTCAGCACCGGCACTTATTTCACAGGGCTATGTCTACTTAATTTTCAATCCATGGGAGGTGGACCAGTAATTATTAAGAACACACGTACCTCTTCTCTTTTGGATGTCTGCCTGGTGTGTCTCCAGAGGCTAACCATAAATGATAGCTGCATCACCTTAGTGATATCAGAAGTGCATACCTGCCTTTCACAAAGGAACATCATCATTTTCTAATTCCATCTGTAAATAGTGGTTGAGGGCGGACTGATGGTTGAGCTGGGTGGAGAGGACATGCTCGCAAAGTTCAGGACACATTTTAGGATGTTGTGGAGAAAATTAAATGTGCATACTGCACTGTGTTTATCTGCTTGTACTGAACTGAAGCCAGCTGAAGCTGGCCATAACACTGCCTTTACATGCCCGTGGCTTGGGCCCACCACAAACTGCAGTCACTGCCAGACCTCTGCTTGCATGTACTACTCTGCACTGACACTGTATGAAACCTTCCAGCACACTAATTGCTGTGCTGCCTGAGCCTGGCAGCATTATGTGAAGCAGGCATGGCAGGTTAAGCAGAACTGAAGACAGCGCTACCCGCATACCTGGCCTGCACATATGAGAGCATGACGGTGACTTGGAGTAACCAGCCATCATGACATCACCCCACCTCATTGAGCAGGTAAGTGGGGATGTGGATGGGCCCTTTCTGATTCTATGCTGTGTGCTTGTGTAATTTGCTGATTCAGTGTTATTTTTGCCGGTTCTTGGGGGGTGGGGGGGGGTGTATCCTCACCCTAGCTTGACATTAGCAAAGTGCATTTCCCCTTGGTAGTGTCTGTAGGCCGAACAAAATAAGAAAAATAATGGAAATAAGTGAGTGCTTCGAAGCCTGCCCCACGCATGGTAGAGTATGTACTAGAGCAACTGACTGAGCAACTAGTTCTGGCCAGGGGAAAGGATGAGCTCTAGGGGGCTGGCCATTGAATGTGGCTGAGCTGGCATACTCAAACTGTTTAGTAAAGTGAAAAGTCAGGATTTGAACTGAGGTAGTCACTCATAAAGAAGTGACTGTTTAATTACTGACAGAAATGATGTCATACTGTGGATAATTTAAAATTTAAAGTGACTGTTGATCATTTTGTATTTCCTTTTTTATGAAAATGTACAGTAAAGGAAGAGGATCTGGCATCACATCAGAGCACTGACTTTGGAACTGGGGAACGAGCTACAAGCCTCAGCATCGAGGCTCACCATCCTCTGATTCGGGCAAATCGCTTAATCACCCTCTGCAAAAAACGAGTGTCCTTGTGTAATGCAGCTAGTGCTCATGTAAGGGGCCCAAATGCCTTTGAATGGAGTTTGCAATACAAAACACTTTCAAAATAAACATTTCAAAAAATGAGGTAGGAGGCTGTTTATAACCGTGCAATATCAGAAATTGATGTCTGGCTGTAACTGAAGCCTCAACACAATTCATTGGCGTGCCTGCAGGCACCAGATGTCTTTCATGTCTTGAAATCATCTCAAGTCTTTTGCTTCATGAGTTTTGTCATTGACTTTCTGGTATAAAGTTTCAGGATAATGATTTACATAGAAACCTACATCATTTTTTTCACAGAGGCAGGTTTGTTTTAGCTCAAATATAAAAAGTTTCTGAACTATAATAGTGGCAATTTTACCAACAGCACTTTATGGTTGATGGGAGACGGGTCATGCAGCACCTGGATATCCTTAGTGAGTTTACTGCTGGCAGAAAGTGACTAGTTACAATACTAAGGAAAGAACTTCTTGAGGACTTGGTGAATGGAAACTACTTTCACAAATGGCTGATGAGCAGTAATATACATTTTAGGTGGTACCAATTGTACATTTTAAGGCAAAAAAGAAAAAAACTATGAAACAAAGTGAAAGCTGTTTATTATTAAAAAGGTTGATGACTCTCTCTTTTGATATCCCAAGATGAGAAAGTGAGGGGCATGGAAAGCATAGTGCAGTGTTAGAGTCAGGCCTGGACTGAGTTCCAGTCTTTCCCCCGCAATGCCCGCTTTCTCAGCCTTCCGCACTCTAGTCGCTCTCCCTCCAGCGTGCTTGCTCTCACTCTCTCCATTCCCTTCTGCCTAGACAATCTTACCTCAAATGTCTCTGTTCTCCCTCTTCCTCCCCTACTTCTTGCCTACAAACATCCTGCTGTCATCCCTTTTCCTTCCTTTGGCCCCTTTCTACTCAGCAGTGCATGCTCCCTCACTCTGCCTCCCTCTGCCTGCTCTGTTCTCAGTATAGCCTTCTTTTACCCCCTTCCTCTCCTGGGCCACTCTCTTCTCAGCAGTGCCTTCTTTCTATCCTGTCTCCTTGCTCTGAAGTTTTGTTCTGCCTTGTAAAGGAGTGTGTTCTGCCTTCCTTTGTGAGACTGGCCACTGCCCAGATCTTAGTGCAGTGTATCTTTGAGATGAAAGTTATATAGCTGTAGGAAATTCGGTTGTTGGTTGACGGAGACAGTGTGAGCCATTCTAATGCAACAGTCACAATCCCTGCAGGGTGAATCTTAAAAGTTGCTTTAATAATCTGTTCTTAACCCTTTGGTAGCTTGGCACAAAATCAGTCTTAACGTGGCAATGTGTAAAGTATTTATGCAGCACATAGAAACAGTATGTGATGCATAAATACTTATGCAGCACAGACTGTAATAAAGTGAAAACAAGACACAAGAAAAATCCCACTCCAATTTAGAAATCAGAGAACAGTTTAATAAATTTTTTGAAAACAAAAGGACACAAATCAAATTAGTGGAACCAGAAATGTGCAATAGGTCCTCCTATCAAAACTTTACTTTAGGAAGGCTTGCTTGCTGAAATTAAGATGAAGTATTACACCTGGCTTTCAGCAAAGTTAGTTGTGAATGTAGGCTGAGACAATAGAGAAGTAGGTGGAGCCGGTAGATGAAGTGGGTGGAGCCAGGGGAAGTGGGTGTAGAGTCCTTAAAATTTTTGAGAACCTGCACTTAATATTTTACAAAGTAAGCACTGATGCAAAATATATATTCTTTGTCTAGTTAAGTACATCCAGCTGGGGACTAGAAATTAACCACTCTAGTGCTCCAAATGGAAAAGAGTAAAATAGCACAATGCTGGGACAGATGATGTACACCAGCATCTGAAAACCAGCTTAAAGTCATACCCAACTGCAATAAACAAATGGAACGGTTTGCTGGAATGCAACCTCTAGCCTCAAGGATTGTCCAATGCGTAGGCAGATTGCTACAGTAGCAGACTTGTAAAGATGCAGCAGGCTGTAGGTTGGAATGTACATATGATATTGTCTGATGTTGATGAAAAAAATAAGTATGGAGAACCTAATACTGGTATACTTTGAAGCAGACCTGTAATCTGCTTGTTTATTTATATAGTGCAAGCCTTGATGATGACGAACTAAGAAATGTGTACACTGTAATAAAGATTCCCAGATGTATGTTTTTTTATATTTTCCTGTCTGTATTTATTTTTTAAATGCAGGAAAACATAGAAAATAGTTGTCTTTTTTAACAATTTTCACTTTTGCCAATCATGAGTGCTAGATCAATATCTCTGCTGATTGACTGATAGTATGATTAAAAGATTTCATAATGAAGGTTAAATAACTGCAGCAGTACACATGGTTGAGCTGTTCTTCAATGCAAATGATTTCAGAGGACTGCATTGTACTCTAAATGGCTAAAACCCATTGGACATTCAAACATGAGTAAACATTTGGCGAATAAATACATGTAGAAAAACATCCATTCCAGCTTCATTTTCTACACTATGCCCAACCTAAATATGAATAAATACAAAGAAAATGAGCAATAAACAAATATAGATTAATGCATAGATATAAATAAGAGTCAAAACAATAAGGGGCTAATTACGAGTCTGGCAATGAACAGACGGCCAGGCTTGCGGTGGCTGTCCTAACCGCCACCAGTTTAACGGTCTGACTGCCAAATCACTACTGTCTCCACCATTAACAATGGTCCAGATGGACTGACAGCGGTACAGGCTGGAATCAACCAGGGCAGCGCTAAACTCGGCACTGCCCTACCGTTTACAACTTGGTTCTCCCCCAGCCTTTTCCTCCATGAAAAGGTTGGTGGAGAACAGGTGTAGGGGGCCACAGGGGGCCTCTGCATTGCCCATGCACTTGGCTTGGGCAATGCAGCATTCCCCCTGTCCAGCACCCTCACAATGCTCACTGTCTGCAGTGCAGATAGTGAGCATTGTTAGGGTGCTGGTGCACCCTGGTGGTGGCAGCATTGCCGCTGGCTCAATTATGAGCCGGCAACAATGTTGCTGCCACTTTCTTACTGAGCTGACGTTTCCGCTCAATAGCCCAGTGAGAAAGTTGTAAGGAGTCTAGCGGGGAGGAAGCCAGTAACGCAGTAACTTCCCCATCGGAGGTTCAGCGGACGGTTCATCCCATCCGACGAACTCGTAATCAGGCCCTAAATGCCATAAACCCAGGGGACCTCCTATTGTAGATTGAACTAGAGAATTTAGAATATGTTTTCTGTTGAAATTAATGTTATTGAACTGTAGGCCAAGTGCTGTTTCCTTAAACATAAGATGAATAAAAAAAATGAAGGAAAGGACTTGAAAAAGACTGTCTAAAGTGTGTTTGGTTTAAGCTGTAATGACAAACATATTTTAGTGTAAGAATATGGTCAGGTTTTTACCCTGAGTCTTCAGAAGCTGTAAGAAAATATCTTTTTAAAGTACTGAGTTATGATACTGTAAGAAATTGGGTTATTGGCAGAGGGGGGAGTGAAACCCTACTCAAGCAACAACCACAATCCATGGTAGTTTGGACCAAAAGCAGTCAGGCAATGTGTAAAGAATTTATGCAGCACACAAACAGTAATAAAGTGAAACACAACACATGAAAAACCCCAACTCAATTTAGAAACATAGGATATATTTTAATAAATAGAAACCCACTAATTATCCCATTGGCTACAAATACATTGTTAGCAGCTGCCATTCATTCCCCCCCAGGCATACAATCTGATTGCAGAAATCTTAATATTTAAGAGTAAACCAAGCTAATATTGTTCCTACGCAAGTCTTACCTGACATGGGAAACATATCCTAGTGATTCATGAAAATATTTGTCCAAAGAAGCTAAAATGCAATGAAGAGGTCCAAGCAAACAAAGACAGCATAAATTAGAGTTAAATGAGAGATCACAATGTCCAGTAGTGTCTCCAATATCCATTGACAGAGCCTTGTCACTAGGTTATAGTTTGAGAATGCAGCTCTGGTAAAAATTAAATTACTTACTTGAAAATATGAGAACAGAAGTCATGATGATATAAGTAACCAAATTAGAACATTGTCTTTAGCAGTGAAACAGCAAAGTGTAACTTTTATAACAAGTGAAAATCTTATCTTTTTTGAAGGTGTATGTGAGACATTCTTAACATTTGATGACCAGGAACACATTGGTCTTTGATGCCCTGTTTGCAAAGTGTAAACAATATACTGTGTTTGAATAAAGTTGTTCCATTATTGCTGTTATTATATTTCTGAAAGTAAAATATTAGAGTTAGCTTTTATATTATAGTTTTAGTTGCAAGTATTGGGAAATTACGCCCCAACCATTGCATAAAACCTTCCATGTAGTGTTTGATGAAATGGTCCTGACTGAAGACTACAAAACCCTTCCATATGGTTATTAAAGGTACATTAGAGTCTTGAATCCCCCGACTATGGACACCAGATTGCAACATCCATTTAGCTGCATTTTAGCAGGCCCCTCAAATTGCAGTAAGAGTTATTTTATAAAGAAGCTATTAGAAAATGCTGCCTCAGTTTTATCCCAGACCCCTAACGATATTGCATGGCTCTATTCATGCTGGCAAGATCTTTATATGGAACTACCCCTAAGGTTTCCCCCTATCAAATTCATAGAATACATAGGTAAATCACAAAGACAACGCATTGTTACCTACGGGCATTGTACACATGGTGATTGTAGACAATCTTATGAGGGAAGGTGGGGACCACCCTGAGATAGAAAAAAGCTTTTACTCAATATTCAAACCATTGCAATACAAGCATATGCTATGTTGTGCAGAACTTGGTTTACAATGGTAAGAGCAGCCAATCCATAGCCCTCAAGACCTCATGCTTTGTTTTATTTAAAACCCCCTTGGCAAACAGATGTACCCTGGAAACACACAGTTTTTCTTGGAAGCCTTTAACGACGCTACCACAAAACCCACGGCTACTTACTGGTAGATTTAAAACACAGTACTCTAGAAGACTACAAACTGTGTGTTGGTATTTTCCCACCCGATCTCCCCGTCACTTACAAACCTAAAACCAGACCCAAAATTTTAAAAAAAAGAATCATTAAAGATAAGGTGCTGATCATGTCTGTGCGTCTACGCTGCAATTTAGCCCCCAGCAAAGAAAAGCCATCCTGTGTGCGGCTTCGGACAACTTAGTGGCTGCCAATTTAGAAATATCCCTAAAAGGAATGTCCCTATATCAGAGCCAGTTCCGTGTGCTACAGAAGAAGTGTCACCTTATGAATAAATTTAGGAATAAAAGGGCTTGGCTCATTTCTAAGAAAATATACCATTAATTATATGCCTCCTAACAGGGAACTGATGGATTGTGCCTAAATAATGTACCTGGTGCCGTGCCAGCAGCTGAAACAGTTGGGCCTGTCTACGAGTAACACTTGGCATATACAGAAAAATGAAATGCTACATCTAGATGCAAATATTAAAGAGCTTTTGAACCATACTGATATATAAATATTATGAGCAGTAGAACTGTGGAAAAAACAAACTGACTTTATATACCCCTGACTCTGAAATGCTACCACCAACACCTGCAATGCTTCAAGATCAGCAACCACCACCACATCACCACCATTCTCATGAATATTTTTTGAAGAACTTTTAAAAAATATAAGTCAGTGTACAGAGGGGCAGTGAAAATGTTGCTAAGTAAAATTACAGTTTCTGAAGACCTGACCTTGTGGATTGAGAGAGGCAAATTCCTCTACCAATCTCAACCTGTTGTTGGGTCCCACATGTATGACCTAGTCAAAGTTCTTGCACACCCCAAAACACTATCACTCCAGAAAGTGTCTAGAGGTTGGAAACAGTTTCTACAAGCCTCTGCGGAACTCAACATTCCTTCTACAATCATTGTTAATGCCAAACACAGGTGACTGCTTGAAAGTTTGAAAGATCTGACTTACACCCCCCCAAGTACTCCAACACCTGTTGTTTAGAACCCCGACCCTGAGATGCCAGCAACCCCTTTTTTGTCCCAGCTAGCTCCCTTTTGGAATATCAAAGCTCTGGTTTTGGAAACTGAAAAAAAGACATTGTCTAAAATGAAAACCTGGTTAAATGTCTGATGTTTCTTCTGACTTTTGAACCTATCTATAAGTGTTTCAATGTCTCTCTGTAATGTTTCACAAATGACAGCATTTTGAAGGGTGTTTCTTCTTTTATTTTTCTAGTAAGTTTATCAGCATAATGTTTGTAGTAAAAACTGATTGTCATAAACACTTTTAACTTTTCAACATGCTTCTGTCATCTTTTAATAGCCTTTTAAATATGTGTGTTCTCGTGTCATAAAAAAGATGTATAGTCTGAATTCAAGTATAAATTATTTTATTGTAGACATTCATTGATAGGCATACAGTGTTACACGACCCTACATTTTTGACAATCACTGTATTCTGTTTTAACAGAGCTTGACGTAGGCTGGGTGTTTTCTTTTACAAATTTCAAACAATATTGTCACTGTTTACTAGATCACTCGAATATGGATTAAAAAAAAAAATTATAAACGTCATACCTTCAGACATTTTACTAATAAAATATATCCAATGTTCCCCACATGTGATGTCTAGTGGACCCTGTACCAGCATCTTGTTATAATCTACCCTAGCAACATCTTTTTTTACATACATAAATATAGGTTTTATACATATACTATGTTCAGGGAACGACGCTGAACTGTCAAACAGTGTAACCATGTCCATATCCAAAAACAGGGTCACCCAGTGTGTTCTACCCTTGTAATGTGGATATGTGTCAAAAATGAGTGTGCTGGGACTTTCTGCCCCTATTTCCCCAGGTAGTCCGTCATTTGGAAAAACACCTCAAAAGTATTTCTTAGTGTATTTACGACAGCTTAAGAACTTTTTCCATTTTACAATATTTTAAAGACAGTCAAAACAGAATCTGTTGGGCATGGTTGACCTGAATGATGCTGTCGAATTCATAGCCAATGGTTGACTAAAACCTATTTCAGCTTTTAGATTTCAGTTTTTGATCAAATTATAGTCATCGCTGTCTTCCATGTCAGGCATCAGATCGAAAGCGAACATTGTCTATCCAGCCCGATATCTTTCTCTTGATACGACAACTCCAGAGCCCAACAGGTGTTTCTCAGTTATGGAAGTCATACGACATATTCCCTAATAAAACTAGCTGTTCCAAAAGTAGGTATGTACAGTTTTGCAGGAATCACAGAACTATTGTGGACAAACACAACTTAGTTGATGTTGTAATGTTTAAAATTAAAATGGTTTGAGATATAGGGGCTGCTAAAAGTGGTATTGTCCACAAAACGAATGATAAAAAGTTTTAGTAGTTGCCCCAGAAATACATTTTGCTGCTGTGTTGATCTGGTACTGGTGGGGGTGCTGAATATCTTCAGAGCTACTGTTTCAATGGCGTACTTGACGTTTGATATCTGTAAAACTTCGTTGTGAGCCAGTCTGACATCTGGTGACACTTTCACTCTCTTTACAAACAAGCTGGCAGACAGTATGACCAGTTTATACTGTTCTGCATCCCCACTGAAGAGACAGAATGAGTCCTTGTTGCGGTTAAGTTTGATCATAAGATCAATACCATTGATGTGCAGTTTATCGTGGAATAAAATATCCGAATACATATGTCCAAGGAGGTCAAACTGTCTATGCCTGCGGTGAAGCTTGCTCTTTTTACAAAACCTTGATTGTTCACGTCCAGCTCCTTGCCTTCAAAATGTCCGTAAGTATCTTTGTAGAAGAGCCCTTCAGAAAGCTGGGTGTCCAGGGCATCCATGCTGTAAGTTAGAGTACTCTCGATGTGGACCTTATATGCAAACATGTTGTCACTTTTTGTGATGAGTCGGTCACTGGAGGTGATGTCCACCTGATTAAACATTGTTGTGATGGGGTAAGTGATTGTCGCCACTTTAGCATAATTTGTTATGTTGTAACCATCCGTTTTTACAATTTTACAGATAAGGTGCAGTACTGTATTATTGCGATCCAGATACATATCCGTGCACCCGGAGACAAAAAACTCCATTGGCAAAAAAGTGGCTAGCAGTTCTTCCTCCATGGAAAAACTGTTTTTGATGCTAGTCTGGTTGGGTGTTAGAGAAAACAAGTCTAACTCTGATTTGGCACATTCAGCTGATGCACAAAGTATGAAGGCCATGTTTCCGGTTGTTGCTCTTGAAAAAATATTTATGCTGGTGCCCGTTCTCTTCTTTTTCAAAGCTCTCTTCCGACTTACAGATCTTCTTTTTTTAGCACTTTTTAAAGAGCACCTTGTAAATAACTTGGACCCCCTAAAAGTATGGTGTTGCTCCGCCATATCTGGACTGGTTTCTGTAATAATCCTTGAACATAGAGGGTTGTTGTATGTTCTCATAATCACCACGATGACTTCTTAATAGTCGCTGTTACGTCACAGCCTTAAATGAAGCTTAACAATAACCTTACCATATTTAAAGGACACCAGCTCAAAATGGTCATCGAAGAATATGATCGAAATAGTGTCAAAATGTTTTTTAGAAATTGCGATGTAGTCAGGTTTGTTGTATTGAATATTAAACATTCTGTTATTTTCACTCTTCACCTGGACACATCTTAGCAATAGTGAATATCTATCCCCAATCCTCTATGGCTCTACAATGCCACTATACACGTGGAATGTGTAGGATCCGCGATTAATATTGGGGCCCAATGGGTCCGGTTCTATATGGCTTTTTATATGTTGTACTTTTCCTAACATCCTTCATAATTTACCCATACAGCTAAACATGGCATTGTGCTTTGAAGCTTTAACACCTTCCTTCTAACGTTATCTAACACGAGTTGAATATTCATATAAGTTTCAATGTTGGCTATGGATTTGTTAATAGCTTTGACCACCACTGCGACAGATGGATAATAGAGATGAAGAAAGCCAGCGTGGATTCTCCAAGGGTCCTGATCACGCTTTATAGTAAATTTGACCTTAACAATTCTGTGTTCTAGGGTATTGTATTTCTGTTAGGGCTACCTCCCAGTCCCCTTTCAGATTCACTGGTTTAACCAGTTTCACTGTATAATTAGAAATTTGATTGTCAGTGAACAGGTCCTTTGAGGCGTTGGATGGCAGAGTAACATGAAATGGTATTGTCTCCATCTTGACGCCTACAGTGAGACCTCCCCATACACATACACCCTGCAGGGAGCTTGCCAACACCCAACTGTCAAATTTATCAGGCTATTCCCTCCATTTGACAAAGGCCTCAATCTTAGCCCCACTATCTTTCCTTTTCAAAATCTTTTCAACCCTCTACACCCTGTGAAAAACGTCTGACTCCATTTCCCCATCATAGTCCTTTAACCTGTAAATATACACATCCTTTTTAAGCTCCACATGTTCCACTATAAGTATCTTGCGGCTAAAAGTCTGCTGGTAACCTTTCGTAAAGACCCCTTTCAACTTTTAAACCCTAACATGGTCACCTTCTTTTAAAAGAGGCTTCTTTCAATCTTCAGTGAACTAGCTCGCGTACCCCATTCTCCAGACCTTTAATGAATTATCTGGTGTTATCTCTATGAGAGACATTTTGATGGTTCTGTGGTAACTGTTGTTATAAAATTCTATAAGAGCCTGTAGAACATACACGTATCAGTAGGTGTTGTAGGCTGTGAAACATCTCCATATCTAGGACTTTAAAGTTAAAACACTCTATAACAACTGCTTTTACCTCTGTGTGCATTACAAAATGATGGACAGTGTACTGTTTTAATAATTTCTGAAACAATGTGTTTAAAAATTATTTTCCTGCATCTGTTTGTAGTTTTTAAGGGGTTGCACATTCTCTGAAGATGGCTTTAAGGACCTCGGTGACGCTAGTCTCTCTTTCATCGCTTAGCTCTTCTTCAAAGGCGTACTTGGACAATACATCTATGAACATTATTATAAATCAAGCTCCATTATTATGCTTTGCGAAATCTTGAAGACAGATATGTCTGTCTGCCATTGATAATCTGTATGCATTAATGATGGTAGGTTTCCTCTTAAAACGCCTCCTGGCTGGCTTGTGGAGTAAATTTGCCTCTTCCCCAGATAACCAAGTCTTCTCACATGCTCTGTTTACTGGCTCATTTCAACTAGAGCCCTTCTAAATAGCGCTTTGGTGCTCCCAATGCTACTGACCCCTCTTGCCTCATGATAAAGCTTCCTTAACCCGTCCACCGACATGTTGTCAGCCGCTTGTTTTGTGCAAGGACCTTTATTAAAAATAAAGAATCTTAGCAAAACGTAAACATGGCGTAGTCTACGGTTTCTTGGTACACATCCTATCATCGATGTTGGACAGTTTGCTGTATTTCACTACTTATATATAGTATGACACATGCTGCATACATTTCTAGCAGCCAGGTCACTAATCGGCCTCAGCGTCACAAATATATACACTCAATGGCTCTGGACATGATTTCTCGCCCACCCTTCCTATAACTTTGTACACTCAGGATACTGATGGCATTCAAAAGTTTGTTCAGTTCTAGGCCAGACAATACAAAACCTTAATTTCTGAAATAATTTTCAGTCACAAGCTCCAAGGCGCTGCGTAACCTGGTCAGCGGCGATAGCCTTAACTCTCACATACAACATTTGTATGCACTCCAATATTCATTAATTCGTAGTAGGTAGCTGCACAGTGTTATACCATTTGGCGATACACTCTGGACATTCACACTGCATCGCCGTGGGTGACTCAGAGAGCTTCAGATAATGCAGAGTTACAGGGTGTATTCAGCTATTCTTTCTTTAACCAGCACATACACCAATCTTGCAGTACATATATATCTTGGGTGTAACTCATAGGCATCTTGCGCAGCAACATTCTGATGCTCGTCCTAAAAGTGAGTAAATATGTAACATTAAATAACACAGTGAGGACCCGCTACAGTCGGACTCTTCATTTTTATTAAAAAAAGAGTGTGCGGGGGGCTAATGATCTGTTTCTTATATTTTCATAATAAATATTGCACATATGTCTTTCTGTGACCATTTTTATCATCGTTCTATCAAAATACTTACACATCCCTTGCATATGCTTGACTTTTGAGCCTGGTGCGCTTGAGTATCGGATTTCTTTGAGCATTGTTGACAAGATCTTAATCATATCAGGGTGGACATATTTATTTTCCTCGGTTAGCCCATACACCACCCTTAACAGCTTACACACCTTGTATGGGTCTAGTCTGCTACATACATGGCAGATTGTTCTTGATGTGCACAAATCCTATTGACACTTGTGAGTCTTCTCCTGCGGATCATTAACCTCTTAGCTGCTGGGCCGTTTCCCCCCCCCAGTGCTGAGCCCTTTTTTGGCTATTTGGGGTAGTTCGCGCTTAGGCCTTCATAACTTTTTGTCCACCTAAGCTATCCATGCCAAATTTGTGTCCTTTTTTTCCAACATCCCAGGGATTCTAAAGGTACCCAGAGTTTGTGGTTTCTCCTTGAGTAGACCAAGAAATTAGCCAAAATAGAGCAACATTTTTGTTTTTTTTAAACAAAATTGAAAAAAGGGCTGCCGAAGAAGGATTGTGGTTTTTCCCCTGAAAATGGCATCAAAAAATGGTTCGCGGTGCTAAAATCACCAGCTTCCCAGATTTGGCAGGAAAAGGCAGACTTGAATCAGAAAAACACATTTTTCAACACAATTTTGGCATTTTTCTGAGACAGATCCGATTTTTACTATTTTTTGTGCTTTCAGCCTCCTTCCAGTTAGTGACAGAAATGAGTGTGAAACCAATACTGGATCCCGGAAAGCTAACTATTTTTGAAAAATAAACAAAATTCTGAATTTAGCAAAGGTTTATTTGTGTAGATCCTCCAAGGTTTTCCTACAGAAAATAACAGCTGAAATAAAAAAATATTGAAATTGAGCTGAAAACAACAGCCATTTTTCTTTATGTTTTACACTGTAACTTTTTCCTGCGATGTCAGACTTTTGAAAGCAATATACTGTTATGTCTGCTGGACGCTCCTGGTTGCGGGGATATATAGGGCTTGTAGGTTCATCAAGAACCCTAGGTACCCAGAGCCAATTAATGAGCTGCACCCTGCAATTGGTTTTCATTCTATACTGGGCATACAGCAATTCATTTGCTGAAATATGAAGAGTGAAAAATAGGTATCAAGAAAACCTTTGCATTTCCAAAATGGGCTCAAGATAAGGTGTTGAGGAGCAGTGGTTATTTGCACATGTCTGAATTCCGGGGTACCCATACTAGCATGTGAATTGCAGGGCATTTCTGAAATAGACGTCTTTTTTACACACTCTCTTATATTTGGAAGGAAAAAATGTAGAGAAAGACAAGGGGCAATAACACTTGTTTTGCTATTCTATATTCCCCCAAGTCTCCTGATAAAAATGGTACCTCACTTGTGTGGGCAGGCCTAGCGCCTGCGACAGGAAATGCCCCAAAACACAACGTGGACACATCCCATTTTTTGACAGAAAACAGAGGTGTTTTTTGCAAAGTGCCTACCTGTAGATTCTGGCCTCTAGCTCAGCCGGCACCTAGGGAAACCTACCAAACCTGTGCATTTTTGAAAACTAGAGACCTAGGGGAATCCAAGACGGGGTGACTTGTGGGGCTCTGACCAGGTTCTGTTACCCAGAATCCTTTGCAAACCTCACAATTTGACTAAAAAAACACGTTTTCCTCACATTTCGGTGACAGAAAATTCTGGAATCTGAGAGGAGCCACAAATTTCCTTCCACCCAGCGTTCCCCCAAGACTCCCAATAAAAATTATACCTCACTTGTGTGGGTAGGCCTAGCGCCCGCAACAGGAAATGCCCCAAAACACAACGTGGACACATCCCATTTTTTTACAGAAACCAGAGGTGTTTTTTGCAAAGTGCCTACCTGTAGATTTTGGCCTCTAGCTCAGCCGGCACCTGGGGAAACCTACGAAACCTGTGCATTTTTGAAAACTAGAGACCTAGGGGAATCCAAGATGGGGTGACTTGTAGGGCTCTGACCAGGTTCTGTTACCCAGAATCCTTTGCAAACCTCAACATTTGGCTAAAAAACACGTTTTCATCACATTTCGGTGACAGAAAGTTCTGGAATCAGAGAGGAGCCACAAATTTCCTTTCACCCAGCGTTCCCCCAAGTCTCCCGATAAAAATGATACCTCACTTGTGTGGGTAGGCCTAGCGCCCGCGACAGGAAATGCCCCAAAACACAACGTGGACACATCCCATTTTTTGACAGAAAACAGAGGTGTTTTTTGCAAAGTGCCTACCTGTAGATTTTGGCCCCTAGCTCAGCCGGCACCTAGGGAAACCTACCAAACCTGTGCATTTTTTAAAACTAGAGACCAAGGGGAATCCAAGATGGGGTGACTTGCAGGGCTCTGACCAGGTTCTGTAACCCAGAATCCTTTGCAAACCTCACAATTTGGCTAAAAAAACACGTTTCCTCACATTTCGGTGACAGAAAGATCTGGAATCTGAGAGGAGCCACAAATTTCCTTCCACCCAGCGTTCCCCCAAGTCTCCCGATAAAAATGATACCTCACTTGTGTGGGTAGGCCTAGCGCCCGTGACAGGAATTGCCCCAAAACACAACGTGGACACATCCCATTTTTTGACAGAAAACAGAGGTGTTTTTTGCAAAGTGCCTACCTGTAGATTTTGGCCTCTAGCTCAGCCAGCACCTGGAGAAACCTACCAAACCTGTGCATTTTTGAAAACTAGAGACCTAGGGGAATCCAAGATGGGGTGACTTGTGGGGCTATGACCAGGTTCTGTTACCCAGAATCCTTTGCAAACCTCAAAGTTTGGCTAAAAAAAACACGTTTTCCTCACATTTCGGTGACAGAAAGTTCTGGAATCTGAGAGGAGCCACAAATATTCTTCCACCCAGCGTCCCCCCGAGTCTCCCGATAAAAATGATACCTCACTTGTGTTTGTAGGCCTAGCGCCTGCGACAGGAATCGATCACACAAGGGTCATTGGTAGTCCTTGCATGAGGGCTACTGTTAACCCTGGAGTGATCCATTCCTGAAGCAGGCACTAGGCGCAGGCACACAAGCAGGGTTGTGTTTTTATCCCGACAAGTGGGGAAGCACTGGGTGGTAGGAATTTTGAGGATCCCTGCACATTCCTGTAGTTTCTTTGATAAAAAAGAAAGGAAAAATAGTGGTTTTAATTAACGTTTCACTTTTGCAGGGTATGCTGGGTAAGAAAACTTTGTTGAATCCAAACACGCCACATTTACGTGGGCTGCCTTGGGTGTCTAGTTTTCAGAAATGTCTGCATTTTGTAGATTTCTCTATATGGCTGTAGAGCCCAGGACCAAATACTTAGGTGACTGTCTTAAAAAACGAGGCTGTTTTGTGGTAGGTAATTTTAATGTCTCCACAATCCGTTTTGGGTACTTCCCTGTTGTGGTCACTTGCCCACTCACTAAAGTGAGGCAGTTTTTCGCTGGAGACTTAGTGGAACTTGGGGCTCCCTGCAGATCCCTGGACTTCTGCTCATTGGAACGCAAGGCAAATGTGTTTTTTAAGCACATTTTGTGAGTTCAAGGGGATTCTGGGTAAAGGAAAACTGGTGAGAGCCACGCAAGTCCTGCACCCTTGGACTCCCCTGGTACTAGTTTGTTAAAGTTAACCCACCACTCACACTGGTTGGTTTTAGCACCTCCCGAAATTATGGTTTCAAAGCATGAATACTTATCAAAGTATCTGAATATTGAAACCAAGCCTTCTGAAGGTGGGCCATAAAGCCGCGTCCAGGCACCAACCTCTTTATGGTCCATTCACACGCCATTCACGCACAACAAACAACCCTTTCATATCACCATCCACGGGCCCAATCCAACCAAACACTGCACTCACATTAACTTAGCACTGCCAGACAAGGGCCCATCACATTCACACGCCACAGAACGGAATAAGTTTGACTACATTTTGCCACCTGTCAAGTAACTGCCTCCTTCTTCCTTAACATTACCAAATGCATGCGTAACAAACCTTTACTAATGACTCCTGTGACAGCCACCTGAGGCTCAGGAAGACATGTTTTTCATGTGTCTTTAACGCACTCTCTGTGCTAAATCCAACTCCTTCCAGTTTGTGGATGCAAGTTGGGGGTGTCCGAGTATGCCATACAAAGCGATTCCTCGAACTGAGTGAGCATATCTACCTTTAAAACTAAGGGAGACATGCTGGGGATTTCTCATGATGTTTCCTAAATAGAAGGTCATAGGCTATGAAAAAGGGTAGTGTTTGGTACATAGGGGAATCCATGAGAACGTAGCATATGTCCCAGCCAACATTATGTGCAGTGATGTGACAGTAATGCACTTATACAGCAAACTGAACATCTACTAAGTTCTGATGGAGGATGAACATGAAAAGTAGGTCAAACACTGACCTATACAAGTTATTCTCCTTCAGTGCTGGGATGGCACCAATGGGTTTGAATCCATAGGTGTAGATGATGTACATCTGTACTACCTTTACTATCTGCATTCTACCTGTGCAATAACCCTGTGAACGCACACCTACCATAATCTTTGCTTACCCATTCATGTCTCTGTTCTCATCAGAGTCCTGGCTAATCCTGTATAATTGTCAAGTGAACCTATACTAGTTTGTGGATGCAAGTTGGGGGTTTCCAAGTATGCCGTACAAAGTGATTCCTCGAACTGAGAGAGCATGTCTACCGTTGAAAGTAAGGTAGACATGCTGGTGAAGAAAGGGTACTCTGTGACAATGTGGCATATGTTCTGTCCACTAGTATATGCAGTAGGGGGAATATAATGCATGTTAATTGAACAGAACACCGACCACGTTCTGACGGTGGATTTAGCTCTCAAGCAGTCCAAAAGGAAGTCCATGATGAAGTAAAATTCTGTGGTTCCTTGACTAACGAAGCAGTGGCCCATGGACGTTCGGTATCCATGCACTGCCACTGAAAGGATTACCCAACGGCAGCTCAACCTCAGTCAATTTCCCAGAACTTTGCTTTAGTATGATACAACGTAAAGCAAGTAGGGTTACAGAGGCCTGGTTGTGATGGACACTGGGGACAGTAATACCAACTCTCCTGCCGCTATCCATGCTTCGAGCACACTTTACAGCGACGACATGGACGATCCTTTTTGGGTGTTTTAGGAATGCGATCAGCAAAGTGTCGCTCCTGCAGCCTTGCCACATCCTCCAGAATATATGAGGTGGAGGCTGCTGCTGCTTCTGTAAAAAAACAAAAAACAGCAGTGAGGCTTTCAATTACAGACAACTGGAAGTCAAGGAAAGTCATGAGTCTTCCTTTGGTTGTCTGATGGTAAACAACATACGCATTATATGTTGCCATCTGAATCAGGTGGGTAAACAGTTTCTTGTACCAAGTGCGGGTTTTACGACACGCATTGTATGGTTGAAGAACCTGGTCGTTCTTGTCCACTCCGCCAATGTACTTATTGTAATCAAGTATACAGATGGGCTTGTGGACTTCGGCCATCTGACCCCAAACCGTGATGGGAGAAGTGCTATCATCATGAATTGTAGTGATCACGTATACATCACGCCTATCTAAGAACTTGACTGCGAGCAGTTCGTTAGAACGCAATGCAGTACTCTGGGATTTTTGGAGCTTCTTGCAAACAAGCTCATGTGGGAATCCTTTGTGGTTACAACGAACTGTACCGCAGGCCACAGTGCCAGCTTTGTAGAGCTCACTGAACAGCTCTACTCCTGTATAGAAATTGTCCACACAAAGGTTATAACCTTTGTGAAGAAGTGGCTGGACAAGTTCCCATGCAATCTTACCTGTGACCCCTAACGCGGGAGGGCAACCTACAGGGTTTAGGGTAGAGTCCTTCCCTGTATACATTCTCAAGCTGTACACATAGCCAGAAGAGCTCTCACAAAGCATGTACAGCTGTATTCCATAGCGAGCTCTTTTGCTCACAATGTACTGTCTGAAAAGCAGCCGTCCTTTGTACAGGATCAAGCACTCATCAACTGCTATATTCTTTCCAGGAGTATAGATCTCTGGAAACCTGGCAGACAAATGTTCCACGACAGGCCGAATTTTGAACAACCTGTCATGGTCTGGGTTGTCCCGGGGCAATGCAGCAGAATTGTCATTGAAATGCAGCATGCGCTACAGTAGCAAAAAACAATCTCTGCTCATGTATGGTGCGAAGATGGGGGTTACCCAAACCATGCGAGTCATCTAGTTGGACTGCAAGGTGGGTTTCTGCACTAACCCCATTTTGAGCGCAAGGCCCAAAAATACCTTCAACTCCGCCAGCGAAGTGGGAGTCCACTGGCGTGCCCTAGAACGGGGCCCTAGGGTGCCTCCACACTCCCTCAGAAATTGGTCTGCATGCACATTTGTTTGCTGCACAATTTCCTGAAGGAAGTCAACATCCAAAAATAGATGGACGTAGTCGACTGGCAAAAAGTTAGCTGTATCGACTTTACATCCAGCTGAGTTTGTCAGATGGGCTTTCCCATCCACCAAACTCATAATGAGGGCCTAAGTGTTGAAATAAAAAAATACTGAAATGTGGTAGGAAAAAACAGCAGTTTGTGACCATGTTTTCATTTATAACTTCCCATCATAATGGCCAATTTACAAAATCAATATACCCTTACATCTGCTTTCCCATTCCAGTTGCAGTGCAATACAGGGTTTGTGGTCTTTCCAAGGACTCAAGGTCCCAGAGCCAATAATTAAGTAAGTTTAATTCTTATAAAGCGCAAATGTGCAGAGACGTCTTAATGCTAGCTTTAGTAAGAATTAGTCAGATTAACTAATTACTGAGTTTTCGAAAAGAACCATGTTTTGGGAATCTTTCTGAAATAAACTTTCTTTGCTTGAGATCTGAGAGCAAGAGGCATGGTGTTCCAGAGTTTACTTGTTAGAAAAGAAAAACTCCTCCATCCTTATCTGGCTTTCTTTATTTTTTGGACAACCACCAGACTAACTATGCTTGACCTTCAATCATGAGGGGGAACAAGCCAGGTGAAGATTTTCTGAAAATATAACAGGCCTTCCCCATGCAAAGCCTTGTAAACCATACAAAGGGGTTTAACTTTCACTTGTTCACTGAATGGCAACCAGTGAAGGGCCTGCAATCCTTTGGATCTGGTGTTGTATTTAGATACTTTTGGTAGTAAATGAGCAGCCATATTTTAAAAGAAATTGAATTTTGATTGACCTTGTTTTTGGATCCCTAAATAAAGTGCATTGCAATAGTCTATTGCAGATAATACTGAAGCTACAATGACCTTTTTTGCATTTCCAGGGGGATAAGCTGAAACACTTTCCTTAGTGATCCAAGCAGATGGAAACAGGAAGATTTAACCTGGTCTATTTGATTGGAACTGAGCTGCACCTTCCAATGGGTTTTCAATGAGTACCTGGTATAGAACAATTCATATGATAAAATATAAAGAGTGAAAAATAGGTATAAAAAAATATATGTATTTCCAAAATGGGTACAGGATGTGGAGTTTAGAAGCAGTGGTTATTTGCACATCTCTGAATTTGTGGGTACCCATATGAGCATGCGAATTAGAGGACCTTTCTCCAAATGTCTTCTTTCTTGCACGCTGGCCTTAGAAGGCACAAATGCATACCAATACAATAGGTAATAACATGTGTTTGACTCTTCTGTGTTCCCCTAAGTCTCCCAAACAAAACAGTACCACACTCATGTGAGGCGGTCTAGTGCCCCCAGAAAAAAGAGCCCAATATGCAACATGTACACATCACATTTTCTCACTGAAAACAGACCCTTTTTTCAACATTCCTAGCTGTGGATTCTAGGCCCCAGCTCAGATGGCACCTAGGGAAACCTACCAAACCTGTACATTTTTTATAATTATACACCTGGGGAAATCCAGGATTGGGTGACTGGCGTGGCTCTCTCTGGGTTGTATTACCCCAAATCCCATTCAAACCTCAAACTTTCACTAAAAAAACAAATTTTCCTCACATTTTTGTGATGGTAAGTTCTGGAATCTGAGCAGGATCCATGAACATTCTTCACCCAGCATTCCCCTAAATCTTCTCATAAAATTGGTACCTCGCTTGCTTGGGTAGGCTTAGTGCCCGTGTTAGGAAATGGGCCAAAATGTAACATAGACATATCACATTTTTCCACCAAACTGAACTTTTTTTTCAATGTGCCTAGCTGTGGATTTTGGGCCCTAGCTCAGCCAGTACCGAGGGAAACCTAGAAATCCTGTAATTTTTTTAAAACAAGAGACTTGGGGTAATCTAGGATGTGGTGACTTTCATGACTCTCACCAGGTTGTGTTACCCAGAATCCCTTGTGAATCTCATATGTTGAAGAAAACACATTTTCCTAACATCTCTGTGATGGAATATTCTAGAATCTGCAAGGAACCTCAAACTTTGACTAAAAACATATTTTCCTCACAATTCTATGATGAGAAGTTCTAGAATCGGTGAGGAGCCCCAACTTCCTTACACCCAGCATTCCCATACATCTACTGGTAAAAATGTAACATCACTTGTGTGGCTAGTCTCAGTGTACGCAGCAGTACAAGGCCCAAAATGCAACAAGAACACATCACATTTTCAACTGAAAACTATTTTTGGGATTTTGGGAAGTAGCTCAGCAGGCACCTAGGAAAACATAGCAAACCTGTGTTTTTTTTTAAATTAGATACCTAGGGTAATCCAGGATAGGATGACTTGTATGGCTCTCCCAGGTTGTGATACCCAGAATCCCTTACAAAACCTCAAACTTTGAGTAATTATGCACATTTTCCTTGCATTTCTGTGACATACAAATCTTGAATCAGCAGGAATCAACAAAACTCCTTCCCTCCAGCATTCCCCCAAGTATCCCAATAAAAATGCTGCCTCAGGTATGTGGCTGGGCTAATAGTGCCCATGACAGAACAGATTAATGCAAGTTCAATGAGTGTCCCTTTGTGAAGACTCCCATTGATGTTACTTTTATCCATTACTGTTGTGGGCACTACGTCCAGCCACAGAATTTGGACAACATTTTTATTGGTACAATATGACACATAAGTGGAAAGACAATGTGTAATTTTAGTAAAATTTGAGGTTTGCAAGGCATTGTGGGTGGGACAGCTTTATGAAATTCACAAGAGGTGCATCACCCTGTACTCCCCTGGCTGTCTTGTTTTCAGAAATGCCTGGGTTTAGTGGATTTTCATGGATGGACGCACCAGACCCATAAACTACAGTTACCCCTTTTGTTCATGTTGCCACATTGCGTATTGGACTCCATACTTTTGTGGGCACTAAGCCCACCACAAAGATAAGGTATCATTTTTATCAGGAGATATGTATGAACTCTGGGTGGCAGATAGTTTGAGATCCCAGCAGATTCCAGTACTTTGAAGGATCTGCGAGTCCACTGGTGTCTAGTTTACGCAAATATCTAGAGTTGGTAGATTTTCTCTACAGACAATGTACATCCTGGCAGAGAACGACTGAAAAGACAAATATCACTACACAACCATCTACTCCTCGAGTACCCACATACTGGTTGGATTTAGAAAAGGTTCAAAATGTACATTTTATTAACAAGAGATTTCACAGAAACTAACTGAAATTTAAAAACAAACTGAACCAGTGAGCTTTAAAGCCAAAACAAGGCACTAACCACTTTACAAGCTATTCACAAACCTTTCACACACACAAAAACATTCTCAACAGCAGCCTCCGGCCCAGCACATTACAACGCTCACATCAACAAATAGTGCCATTCAAGGGCCCTTCACTTTCATATGCCCACAGGACTGACACAGCAATCACACCACCTGCCAGCTGACAGCCACACACCAGTCCACACACGCACCACTAGTCAAGCATCTATCCACCCACACCACCAGCCAAACACCCGTCCATACACACCTCCAGCCAAGCACCAGTCCACACACTCCACCATCACATTTTGTTTTAAAAAAAAGGTAACAAAAACTAATTTGAAGGAGATGAAAAACCAGCTATGACTACAAACACAACAGGTCTAGCTTTATATGTCAAACTACTGCCAACCCTAAAACTGAACAAAAAAAATACAAATTATATAGACCAGCCAGTTCACTTTTACGCTAACAGTTGCTCCCAATATTTACATTATGTGTGGTAAGATTTGAAATAAAGGCAAACACATAGGCCAGGATTAGAAGGACACTAGCAGCAGTACATTTGGCTCTTCTTTCACTCGCCTCTTCGGACACAGACTCTATATCTCCTACAGGGAAAGTTTTTTTGGGTGTGGGAGGAATATATTCAGCAAAGTGGTGATCTTTTAATCTAGCCACACCCTCTAGCACTACATCTCTAGGAACACTTGTCTGCTTCACTACAACAAGGCTGCCTATCACAGACTGATGATATTGAACAAAATCATCTTTGAATCTGGAGAACAATCCTTGAATGAAACAAACATTTTGAAGGTTGCACATGAAGCAAATGGACAGCCAACTTCTTATGCCAAATGTATGACTTACAAACCACAGTACAAGATCCCAACCTCTGATCTATACTACCAACACCACCCATGTTTTTATTATAGTCTAAAATGTACACAGGATTACACACTTCAGCAGCCAGAACCCAAACAATCACAGGAGAAGTACCTTCATCATGAATGGTTGTCAGCATGTGGACATCTCTCCTGGCTGAACATTTCACAGCTAGACATTCAATACTGTGTGAGACACTGCACTGCCCCCTCTGAAATTACAGGCTCCTTAGGGTAACCTTTATGATCAGGGTGGATTGTGCCACATGCAACAATGTCCACTTTGAACAAATTCTTGAATAATTGCACAGCAGTGTAGTTATCTATGCAAAAGTGGTGACGTTTGTTAAAAAGTCCTCTACCAAGTTCCCACACAATTTTCTCACTTTCTTCAAAAGTGGACAGACAACACTGGGGATCAAGAGAAGAATCCCTACCTGTGTATACCCTGAAATTGCAGACATATCCAGTACTACTCTCATACACATCTTAATTTTATAACACGCCCTCTTGCTAGGAATGTACTGCCTAAAAAACAAATGACCCTTAAACAGGACCAAAGACTCATACAAAGCTAGAACATAGATCTCAAAAGCGATCAACAAAATGATTTAGGACAGGCTGAATCTTGAAGAGATGATCATAATCAGGGTGATCCTGAAGCATTATCAAGAAAATGCAGTATTTGAAGCAGTAGCAAATACCAATCACAACTCATAGTTGCAGGAAATATAGCAGTTGCAATCTAGGGATTAGGAGACCAATATATGAAGACAGTGATGGCTTCCTTATCAAGTCCATCACAAAAGTTAAATCCAAGAACTTCTTCACTTGTTCAGATTTGTGGAAGTCAACTGGCCAGCTCTAGAATGGGCCTTAGTCTGGCACCATTGCTCTTCAAATATTGTTCAGCCTACAAATTACTCTGGTCAACAATCTCAACCAAAAATACTTCATCCATAAACAACTGAAAGAAATGTAAAGCTCAAAAGTTGGCTGATCACTCCCAGGGAGGTAAACAACACCCAAAATACTGCACCAATAATGGGGAGTGACCCTTGCCCATGGGGTCACTCCCTGACATGTAAAAAACGTAATTGCTGGTATCTTGTGGTTTTCTGCCCACTCCTTGGTGGCAGTTCAGCCTACAAATATGGGAGGCAAAAAATGGGCAACATATTTCCCCCTTAAATAGGGAGCGACTCAAAAGAACAGCAAATCGCTGGTGGCCAGTGGTAGCATTCTTGCTGTGCAATTGCAGCGATCCTGCAGCAGGAATGCACTGCAGATAAACACAGTGGAAAGAAAAAACTCTTTCCTATCCTCAGGCGTCTCTCTGCTTTCCACTATCCCTCTCCGGATGGAAAACATTTACCTTCCTCTGGGATGCTCTGGAAGAAAATGGCTTCCAGAGCTCCCCCAGCACATTTTAATGATTGCTGTGTGTGCACTGATGTCATCAGATTGCCAGGTGAGGGATCGGGGTGGCAGGGAAGTACTTCAACTGCCATCTGTGGTAAGTTCATGGTGCGGGGGTGTCCAAAGGGACAGCACCAGTGCTTCTCATATGGGTGGGTGTTAGGAGGGCATAAAGCCATAATACACACATATCCACCATTGTGAAGGACAGTGCCATGCCATTCTCCATACTGATGGGGCTGAAAGGGTCAAGGAAGGAGTCACAAGGACGATATCAAGGCTCCCCTTGGAGAGTAACAACATTACGTTATGTGAAGGAACACAAAGTTGGTCTTTTACTACTTCTCTATTTACTTTTAAAATCATAATAAAAATGAATGTGTGCTGTTGTGGGTGGCCACTCCCCATTCAACTGAAGAATCAATGATTGAAGATTAATTAAAGGTGCTCACCCTTATTTTTTGTCAATTAAAAACAAGTTTGTGGATGTTTTCCTGCAAAATATAGACCACGCAAACATCTGAGATATTACACATTGATTCTTTTAGATTAAAAATTGTTGGACCAAGATCACACAGATTTGCTCAGTAGCTTGGCAAAGAGCAATCAGGCTTATCACAGCAGCAATGTGTAAAGCTGTTGGAAAATGGGTTATTGGTAAGGGCAGGTAAGTACCTACATTTAGCAATAGGTCACTAACCTCCACTTAGGTCCAGTTAGGTCTCAATAAATTAAACCCATCTCAAACCTTGGTAGCTTGGCAACAAGGGACATGGCTTAACTTAGGAGACATATGTGTAAAGCCTTTAAAAATCACAAGACAGTAAATAAGTAAAACACAAAACACAATACAAAATTCAACACCATTTTATAAAAATATATTATATTTTTATCTTCAAATTGACACCAAAATGATCAAAATCCAATAAGGGAGACCGGAGATATGAATTTTTAAAGAATTAATGCTCTTTAGCGCTTAGAAACGAATAGCACCAATCTGGTTATCTGATCGCACCTCGACCGGGGCAAAGTCAAAGTTTGAGGCCGACCGCGATGGAGCCCTGCTCGGCTATAGCTCGTGGGAGGCCTCAGTCAAAAGTTTACCTTCGGACTTAGTCGTTTTCTTGAAGATTTTCTTCAGCGGGACCAAGTCACCAGTCCAATCCGGCCTCCTGGAACTCTTCCTTGGATACGCGTCGCGGTAGCCCTCGGTGCAGATTTTTACCTTCAGACTTAGTCATTTTTTTTAGATGAAAATTCTTTGATTGGGGCAAACCTGAATCTTGATCCAACGTCCCTGGAGCCCTCTTCGGATAAACTGCCTGGGAGGTCCCGGTCAACTTCCTATGTTCGGACTTAATCGGGTTTTCAGAGCTTTTTTCCAATAGTTCTCCAAACTTCTGGGTCTTTTTCCATATGTTCCTTTGAAGTTCTTTTAAGGTCCACAGCTCACCCCAAGGTTCCAGAAGCACTGAGATGCTCCTTGAGGGTGGGGACTACAACTCCCAGAATGCACCTGTTGCAAATTCCTTTTTGGCCACTGGACAGTGGTCAGCTGGATGGTTTCTTCAGGAGTTGGTGCAGGGGACTTTGGTTAGCAAGTTTTCACCTGTAGGCAAACAGGGAGTCCCTCCTTGAACCAGTTGAAGGCAGGCAAAGTCCTTCTTGTGGTGAAGCCCAAGTGTGCAGAAGATACAGTCCTCCAGAGTGCAGTGTCAAGGCGCAGGTCCAGCAGGGCAGGCCTTCTTCTTCTGTAGTTCTTCCTGGTTGGAATCTGATAGGGATCTTAGGTGTGGGTAAGTTTTATCCTTGCTTCTGGGTGAAAGACAGGGGGGTCCTGGTTCTCCCATCAGGTGCAGGGTCCTTCCCCCTGTGATGACCACTTCCTGCGAAGTGTGGCAAAAATCAATCCCAGGGAGCAACATTATGATTTTTGGAGGTTACATCTGGTTGAGCCCACCTACTGGTGTGGCTAAAAATCTTAAACACACCCTTCTCCTGCCCTCTCCTAATCTAACCATGGGGGCACCTAATTGTCTGGGTTCGCAGGATGTGAGAGAGGTGCTGGGTTGCTCCAAATGTCCTTCCCTGCTTTTGAAGACCAGTTTGGCAGCCCTCCCCCTTCTTGCCTCTCCATCTGCTGAGGGAAGATCTCCTTCCCCAGGCACATGTCTTTATGTTGAACCAGGCCACTTCACACCTCATCAAGGCAGCCTAGCCAGGCAGCCAGAGGCTGCTCAATTGGAGCAAAGCAGCAAAAACACTGCAGAGCAGAAGTTGGCAACTTTTCAGATAAAGTTTAAAAATCTTTACCTGAACACGTTATATTAAATCCCACAACTGGAAGTTGTGGGACTTATTATCAAAAAATAATTTGATACCAAACTTGAGGTATCTGTTACTTAAGGAGACTTTTAAAATTAAAATAAAGTCTCCCCATTCTAGCCTATCGAGGCCATTCACCACAATGCGGGAAAACAAATGTGGCTGTTTTTCCTCACCAGCGCTTATTTACTATTTTTATAAGGTCCCTGCTTATAGTTACATGGCACCCAGCCCTAGGGGCACATAGAGCACACCATAGGTGTGACTTATATGTAAAAATAAGATACTTTAAGATTTTGGAACTACTTTTAATTCCAAAGTTGAATTTGCATGTAACTTTAATTTAAAAGCAGCCAGCAAGGCAGGCCTGCCTTTAAAATGACACTGGGCACCTCAGCAGTGCACCTATGGGGGCACCACCTGTGCTGGGGGTCCCTAAACCTTCATGCCCAACCATATACTTGGGACTTATAGGTAGGTTGACTTAGCCAATTATAATTAGCCTCATTTGCATACTCATTTTACACAGAACACAGGCTTTGGGAGTGGTTAGCAGTACCCAGGGCACCATCAGATTCAGGAAAACACCAGCAAAAAGAGAAAAATAGGGACAAAAAGTCAAGGGGCATCTGCAATCAGCCCTGTTTTCCCACAAAAGCAATAGCACAGCAATACCACACAACAATTATGCTGAGCGTCACAAAAAAGACTGCAAACAAGGTGCATGTAAATATGTTTTCTATTCAACACACACAATAAGTAATACAGCACAAATAACATGTAACTCTGGGCAGAAATCACCATTTGAAACAACACTAGCAGTACTAGTCCCAATTGTGTTAAAACTGAATTTGCAATATACACACTTGAGAAATATAATACGTTCCCTCCCAGCACCCACATGAGGTGCCAAACATTGTCAGCACAAGACTCACCTTAGCAATTACCCCAAACTCAATTACACACAGGCGTAAGGTGCATCCTGGTTTACAGCGATAGCAGCAATATGTATGTACAGAGCAATGCAGCACTTTAAATTAGCACCCCCCTGCCTAGACCACCCAGGTAAAATCTAAGGTCAACTCTGTGAGACCTCTGGGAAAACATTAATGTGTCTGGCAACACAGTCGTACAGTGTAATAATCACCCACAATTGCTCCCATACACTCAATCCACACCACCGAGCGGTGCCACAGATTTCAGCCGGGTTGTAATTTACACACTCACATACACTCGCTCCCAGCACCCTAATGTGGTGCACTGATATCTGGCAGGTTAACTGTCTCTGCACTCCCAGACCCGTCCCTTCGGGCCCTAAACCCTTCATCCACTCTCCAACTGGCCCTACTACCCAGCCTCCAACTAGCTGAAGATGCAAGCAGCCTTTCCCTGGGTGCTAGGCCGCACATACTGGAGTCACCCTTGTTCAGGCACTCAGAGACAAAGTGGATGGAAAAGAACAGATACCTGCAGAGCAGATAATAGTCAACAAATGAAGGTATGACCACTACTTGGGATGTTCACTAAGAGGTCTCCCCACAGAGCCGTCTGGTGTGGGCCCTAGTCTGCAAAGCATGGGGGAGGGTCATTGAGGGACACACACTCGTCACCTGCCCAGCTGAGGCATGCATTTTAATACACAATAGTTACCAAATCCTGCACCTCCCTGAGAGGAGGTGCAATGCATGGGGTGAATTGACTTAAGAAGCCCCAGCCAGTCCAGTTTGCACATTAGGAGAGACCAATCCACACATCTCTAGATGGAGGTGCAATATCAGGTGCTTAATGACTTGTCACACATGACGATTTCAAACACAAATTGGTCAGCGCCATACCTCCCTGAAATGAGGCACAATGTCTTGTGCGCAATGACTTGAGTCACACCAGACAATCTGGTTAAACACACAAAAAGGATTTCATTCCTCTGCCTCCCTGGAATGAGGCACACTATCTGGTGCGCAATGAATTGAGCAGCACCAGGGACTTCCGATTACAAGCATAGTGTGTTCAATGTCATGCCTCCCTGGAATGAGGCACTACGACTGGTGCAGGATGACATGAGTTGCACCAGACAATCCCAATTGCCAACACAAAGTGCTCAATCTCATACCTTCCTGAAATGAGGCACAACATTTGGTGTGTGATGACTTGAACCGCACCAGACAATCCTTTTGCACACACATGAAGGATTCCAATTCCATGCCTCCTTGGAATGAGGCACAATGTCTTGTGTGCAATGATTTGAGTTGCACCAGATGATCCGGCTACACACATAAAAGATGCAAGTTCAGCCAGACCGCACAAGGTAGGATACAGGACTGATCCTGGGATGCCTACACCTCAGAGGGTCATCAGCTATGACTCGAACACCTCACAGAATGAGCATGCAATCAGGAATGGTACATGAGAAATATGATACACTCGACAAAGACAGGCCACATGGGGTCCCACATTGCTGAATCCACTCAAAATAAACCAGCTGCTCATGCATGATGAAGGGCCATAGTCCTTTAAATGAGGGCAATACTTTGTAGGTACCATATCAGGCAAAACCAGCCTCCTGATAGTATATTCGCTTCCACGCTTGCACCGCTGTTGCACAATGAAGTCCAGCTGACGATGCCTGTACTTACAAGGGCACCACTCTCCAGATGACACCAAAAAAGGTGTTGGCCCCTCACAGGTCTTTGATGTCCCTGAGACTTCCAGGTGAGAACAAGGGTCATGCTTTCATGCTCTTGGTGACCACACTTCAGAGTGCCACACTGCAGCAACCAGTTTGCCCATGCCAATCACAATGTCGGAAGGGTGTGCGATCCCTTCCTGGGGCATTAAATACTCATTGTGCATAACAGAGTGCTCTGGCAGTGTGCACCACGCTTTCCAGTATCTCTGTTGATGTTCCTGCAAGTGTAGCTCTCAGTTGCTGAAGTGTGGTACCAGTAGATATACGGAAGTGTGCCTTTGAAATTGGTGTTGGTTCAAAGGTTTTCCCTTCGAACCACAGATGTCTCCCCTAAATTTCAGTCCTGTCTGCCATGGTTCCATGGAATGCAGATCAATATCTTTAGTGAGACCTTGATCTGGCTATGAAAGACAAATGGGGTCATTATGACCCTGGCGGAAGGCGGAGAACCGGCGGTAAGACCGCCAACAGGCTGGCGGTCTTACCTTGTGGAATTATGACCATGGCGGTTACCGCCATGGTCATCCGCCGGTTCTCCGTTCCGCCCGCCAGGGCGGAGATGACCGCCGGGCTGGAGACCTGGGTCTCCAGCCCGGCGGCCGTCACTATACCACCGGCAGTATTTGGACCCGGCTTACCGCTGTGGATTTCCAGCGGTTTGAACCGCCATGAAATCCATGGCGGTAAGCACTATCAGTGCCAGGGAATTCCTTCCCTGGCACTGATAGGGGCTTCCCCCATCCCACACCCCAACCCGATTCCCTCCCCTACACCCCCTGCCACCCCACAAAGGTGGCAAGGCCCCCCTCCCCAACCCGACCCCCATCACATAACTCACACACACCTGACACGCATGCAGGCACCACCAACACACACACGCACACACACCGACATACATGCCAACATCCACACACACAGTCAGACATGCACACCCACATTCAAACATACACGCACACATCCATACAGACATACCCACAGACATACACACACTCATTCCCAAACATGCATCACCCCCACAAGCATACACGCACTCACACACACCCTCTACATACTCAGACGCTCATCCCCATGCACGCACACAACACACAACAACCCCCACCCCCTCCACTAACGGAGGATCGACTTACCTGGTCCGTCGATCCTTCGGGAGGGGACGGGAGCCATGGGGGCAGCTCCGCCGACACCACACCGCCAACAGAACACCGCCACGGCGAATCACAGGACGTGATTCACTGGGCGGTGTTCTGTTGGCGTGGCAGTGGAGGTGGAGCAACCTCCACTTCCCCGCCTCCCGCCATTATGGCTGTTGGCGGCTCTCCGTCCGTAAAGGGACGGAGATCTGCCAACGGTCATAATAGGCCAAGCGGCAAACCGCCTGCACTGGCGGTCTTCCGCACGGCGGTCCCTCGGTGGTCTTTAAAAAAGACCGCCGAGGTCAAAATGACCCCCAAAGTGTCAAAACCTCTCCCTCCAATCTATTCAGCCAGGCCCTCAAATTGCAGAGACCTGTCATTTTGGGTGCCCATATTTTATGGCTGTCGCGGGTGAATGCACAGATGTGCTTTCCTGGGGCTCCAAGAAAAATGGAGTTGGAAGGAAAAGGCACCAAAGAGAGTTTTATAACATAGAAATGCCCACTTCTTAGAAGTCACCCAACACAGGAGGGGTTGGGCCCATTTAATTATCAGCAAGGCTGAGCCACAGAATTTCATAAAACAAAACAGGCACCAATGCTGTCCAAACTTTAACAAAAAAATATTATTTTATATTCAAGACCACATCACTGAACCAAAGTGATCTCCATTTGAACATACAGGGAGTGCAGAATTATTAGGCAAATGAGTATTTTGACCACATCATCCTCTTTATGCATGTTGTCTTACTCCAAGCTGTATAGTCTCGAAAGCCTACTACCAATTAAGCATATTAGGTGATGTGCATCTCTGTAATGAGAAGGGGTGTGGTCTAATGACATCAACACCCTATATCAGGTGTGCATAATTATTAGGCAACTTCCTTTCCTTTGGCAAAATGGGTCAAAAGAAGGACTTGACAGGCTCAGAAAAGTCAAAAATAGTGAGATATCTTGCAGAGGGATGCAGCACTCTTAAAATTGCAAAGCTTCTGAAGCGTGATCATCGAACAATCAAGCGTTTCATTCAAAATAGTCAACAGGGTCGCAAGAAGCGTGTGGAAAAACCAAGGCGCAAAATAACTGCCCATGAACTGAGAAAAGTCAAGCGTGCAGCTGCCACGATGCCACTTGCCACCAGTTTGGCCATATTTCAGAGCTGCAACATCACTGGAGTGCCCAAAAGCACAAGGTGTGCAATACTCAGAGACATGGCCAAGGTAAGAAAGGCTGAAAGACGACCACCACTGAACAAGACACACAAGCTGAAACGTCAAGACTGGGCCAAGAAATATCTCAAGACTGATTTTTCTAAGGTTTTATGGACTGATGAAATGAGAGTGAGTCTTGATGGGCCAGATGGATGGGCCCGTGGCTGGATTGGTAAAGGGCAGAGAGCTCCAGTCCGACTCAGACGCCAGCAAGGTGGAGGTGGAGTACTGGTTTGGGCTGGTATCATCAAAGATGAGCTTGTGGGGCCTTTTCGGGTTGAGGATGGAGTCAAGCTCAACTCCCAGTCCTACTGCCAGTTCCTGGAAGACACCTTCTTCAAGCAGTGGTACAGGAAGAAGTCTGCATCCTTCAAGAAAAACATGATTTTCATGCAGGACAATGCTCCATCAGACGCGTCCAAGTACTCCACAGCGTGGCTGGCAAGAAAGGGTATAAAAGAAGGAAATCTAATGACATGGCCTCCTTGTTCACCTGATCTGAACCCCATTGAGAACCTGTGGTCCATCATCAAATGTGAGATTTACAAGGAGGGAAAACAGTACACCTCTCTGAACAGTGTCTGGGAGGCTGTGGTTGCTGCTGCACGCAATGTTGATGGTGAACAGATCAAAACACTGACAGAATCCATGGATGGCAGGCTTTTGAGTGTCCTTGCAAAGAAAGGTGGCTATATTGGTCACTGATTTGTTTTTGTTTTGTTTTTGAATGTCAGAAATGTATATTTGTGAATGTTGAGATGTTATATTGGTTTCACTGGTAATAATAAATAATTGAAATGGGTATATATTTTTTTTTGTTAAGTTGCCTAATAATTATGCACAGTGATAGTCACCTGCACACACAGATATCCCCCTAACATAGCTAAAACTAAAAACAAACTAAAAACTACTTCCAAAAATATTCAGCTTTGATATTAATGAGTTTTTTGGGTTCATTGAGAACATGGTTGTTGTTCAATAATAAAATTAATCCTCAAAAATACAACTTGCCTAATAATTCTGCACTCCCTGTAAAAAGGCCAAAATCATGATTCATTCTAAGACACCTGCAGTGCAATATTATCTTTTGCTAATGTCCCTAAGTTATTTTGATAAACATTAAAGCTGTGTGTGGTGTTAAATCTGTTCAGGAGGCAACATAGTAAGATTAGTAGTTCTATCTGCCCCTCAATCTTTTTAGCCCTTAATGTAAGGCTGAACTTCAGAAGTTTTTAATCAAGCTTTTTATTTGTTATACAGCAGCGAAGAAGCGTGTCGCATCTGCTGCCTTAAAACTACACAGACACTTAAACATAAACACAAAACGCCACACAAGAGCACATGCTTCTTTCTTCCTTTGTAAATAGGAATTGTAATTTAAGCGCATAAATGGTCATTGTTAGGGAAAAAAAATAGTTATAATCTTTTAGTACAGAAATTATTGCCGCAATTAGCGGGTTGTAAAGCGAGCAGTAAACATTTTTAGTAATGTAGGCAGTGGGCCGGTTGGGAGTTGCTGCTGTAAATTAGCCTTTGCTCTTTGCAAAACTGGTAATTGATTCTATAATTTGTTTCAAATATGTTGGACTAGATATTAAGGCAAATAAAATATACGCCGATATCAATAAACATCCATTGTTTATAGCCCAATTGAAATGGTTCCTTGTTTTATTGGCTTGCAGATCCTTGAAGTGCTTGGTTTGCTTAACATTTGGAGGTAAGTAACTAGACTATCTTTAGGTGGGCATTTTTATAAATACAATATTACTAATAGGAGAAATGTTTCCTATGCTCCCAAACACAGTTGGATTTGAAGAATGTATGATTGCTTTCAATTATGGAATATGAGATTATAATTTATTCTCATCTATTATCTTGGGGCATCAACACGGCTCCTCTATAACTAGCACAGCGACCACAGTGATCAGAATGCAATGAAATGTGAAATTGAAAATCAGCAATGATTAAACAATATACGTTTAAGGCTAGAACGCCTGTGTACTACGGAACTAAAAGACAGTCTGAAATATGCATACAATAAAGAAAAGCTAATTAAACAGCTTGTGGTAGAGTTGTAATCACACAGGTATACATTCCGAGAATGTGAAACACCCTCAAATTCTGTTTAAAACATTTTTAAGATTGAAGCTTTTTTGAAATACCTAGATAGTTACGTTTGTCTTTTTTGTGTTTCTTGATTTGTAGCTGAATATTGGTTATGAAATGAAACAGCTCAAATGCAAGGACACAAGGTTATTTAATATAACAATGTTGCCTTTAATGCATCACACTGTCTTTCCATAGAATACAGGGACTTCTCAACATGTATACATAATTCTTAAAGTAGGGTGAAGGACAAGGCACTATGCAGATGCTGATGCCGGGTTTTGTAACAACTAAAGGGCATATTTATACTCAGTTTGTGCCAAATTTGTGTAATTTTTTATGCAAATTTGGTGCAAAACTAACTCCATATTTATATTTTGATGTTGGACCCATCTAATGTCAAAATATAGGAGTTTGCACCATTTTTTAGATGCATGAACCTACCTTGCATCAATGAGATGCAAGGTAGGCATTCCCATCTTAAAAATGGTGCTAACCCCGTAGCCCCATATTTACCCCCATGCTAAAATGATGCACAGGTGGGAGGAGGGGCTAAATAATGGTGTGAAGCTTGCTTTCCACCATTTTTTACTGCCTGGGTCAGACCAGGCTTTAGGGGACCTGTGGACCCATTTCCGTGTTTTAACACCATGTAGTGGGTCCACAGGTGCCCTCCTCAACCCCCAGGAATACCCTAACCCACACCAGAGTGTCACCGGAGAATGGGGGACCCCATTCCAGGTAAGTAGGGTAAGTATAAGTATTTTTAAAAAAAAATTAAAGTGCCATGGCACAGGGTGCAATGGCCATGCCCAGGGGACACTGGTCCCCTGTGCTGGCCATTGGGGTGGCTGGCATGACTACTGTCTTTTCTAAGACAGGAGACATGTGGTATGGATGGTTTGCATCTGAAAAAGACCCTTAGCTGGTTAGAGGTATTTTTTGCCTCTAACCAGCCTAATGTCATTTTTTGGTGCAAAACCCACTTTTCCCATACCGCCACCACCACCCAGCTAACGTCATTTTAGTTTATGCTAGTGCACCCTTTGTGCCAGCTTGCGGCATTCCATAAATTTGGTGCCTGGCTGGGGCTCTGGAATGATGCAAGCCGGCGCTATACTTTTTGATGCAGTTTTGCATCAAAAAGTCTAAATATGAGGCTAAGGGGGTCATTACAACCCTGGCGGACGGTGTTAAAGGTGCGGTAATACCGCAAACAGGCCGGCGGTCACCACCAACAGACAGGCGGAAGACAATGTACCGCCCATAGTATCACAACCTGCCAATCCGCCACATTTTCCAGGGCGGATTCACCGTGGATAAAAACACGGCGGAAACAGTTTCTGCAATGGGAAAATGCTCACCTGAACACATCCCACGAGGAAGGAGGACTCCATGGATCCGGAATTACAAATCCTACCGGCCCTTGTATTCCTACTCATCTACGAAGAGCAACGCCGGCGCCGGCGAAGACAACGGTGAATACTGCACCTACGACATAGGGGAGGGGGGAGGCAAAAGTCAGGGGGACACACACGCAACACCCCCACCCCCACCCTCGCATATTACAACACACACACCAATGCATTCACAAACATCACAGTAACAACCCACAACCCCCCCGGAAGAATGCAAAGACAAAAAGAAATCAGTTCAAACATTGTAATGTTTCAATATACATGTCTCAAATATATACAGATATATTATAAAATCATTCAAAAGTATATACATTACGAGAAGTAGTGAAGATATGCACATATCAATGTCCGTGCACCACTAGTCCAAAAATGCATGGGCGAGGCCCACACAAGATACCTGTCCACAAACGGAGAGAACACTGCCGGGGCATCAGAGAGAAATACAACAGGCACATCAGGGGGAAGGGAAGGGGGGGCACCTCAGCCAGATGAGTGCAAAGCCAGATCCACGACGGGGCTCCATGCCCACTGTTCAGTCCTGGGGAGTGCAAAGCCACAGTCTCTCAAGTCTCTACAGTGGGTGGGTTGCCCACTGTTCAATCCTGGGGAGTGCAAAGCAACAGTCTCTCAAGTCTCTACAATGGGTGGTTTGCCCACTGCTGCATCCTGGGGAGTGCCAAGCCACAGTCTCTCAAGTGGATAACATTCTCCACTGGCTTCTGGAGGGGGCCTTGTGCTCAGAGTGCTTCATCCTGCCAAGGACTGAGGTAGTGGATGTATCTCTCCAATGGTTCTGGAGGGGGCCTTGTGCCCAGAGTGCTTCATCCTGCCCGTGACGGACTCAGTAGCGTCTTAATCATTGGCGCTCACTGGCCTACGGTGCTGCTTGCGGCGTTGTCCTGGGCAGCGGTTCAGCTGGTGGCGGTCTTGTTCTGGCCTGCGGTGCTGCTTGCGGCGGTGTCCTGGGCAACAGTTCAGCTGCTGGCTGTGTCCTGGGCAGTGATTCAGCTGCTGGCGGTCCTGTCTTTGGCAGCGGGGCTGCTGGTGGTCGCCTCCTGGGCAGTGGGGCTGCTGGCGGTCCTCTCATGGGCAGCGGGGCTGCTGGAGGTCGCCTCCTGGGCAGTGGGGCTGCTGCTGGCGGTCCTGTCTTTGGCAGCGGGGCTGCTGTCGGTCGCCTCCTGGGCAGTGGGGCTGCTGACGGTCGTCTCCTGGGCAGCAGGGCTGCTGCTGGCGGTCCTGTCTTTGGCAGCGGGGCTGCTGCTGGCAGTCCTGTCTTTGGCAGCGGGGCTGCTGGCGGTCGCCTCCTGGGCAGTGGGGCTGCTGGCGGTCGTCTCCTGGGCAGCGGGGCTGCTGGCGGTCGCCTCCTGGGCAACGGGCTGCTGCTAGCGGTCCTGTCTTTGGCAGCGGGGCTGCTGTTGGTCGCCTCCTGGGCAGTGGGGCTACTGACGGTCATCTCCTGGGCAGCGGGGCTGCTGGCGGTCCTGTCCTCCGTGCTGATCTTCCCAGACTTGCCGGTTTTTCTGCGCCCCTTCCCCATCTTGGATGGTGTTGCAGCTGTCTCCACACTCCCAACTGGACCCCTGGGAGTGGATTTGGTGGCTGATTTCTTTCCCTTCTCCCGCCGGGCACTGGCCAACTTTTGATGCTTGACAGGTGGGGGACTGTCCGTGCTGTTGCTCCTTGCCACACTGGCTGCCCTGCTGCCTGGTGCACTCCATAATCCGGTGACTACTGGCACCACTGGTCCCGCCGATGTTGTGGCTGAGGTGCTAGGTTGGGACCTGGAGAGTCGGGCTCTAGGAGACTTAAGGGGTGGGGGAGGTGAGGGAAAGAGGTCAAGGCTGGCCAGGAAAAGTTTCTTAGGAACACTGGGACGTGTAGCTGGAGGGGGTTTGGGAGTGGAGGAAGAGGTTGTTGTTGTAGGAGGTGTACGTTTGGTGACTTTGGGTGAAGGTGCATGGGCTGGAGGCTGTCGTGAGGTGGATGGCTGTTCGGTGGGTGTGTGGCTGCGTTTGTGTACCTTGGGAGGTGGCCTCACAGACACACTGGGAGAGGACACAGGGGATGTGTGAATGGTAGTGGGGGTGGTGACTGCACGTGAGCGGGGTGTGGTGGTGTGTGTGCTGGTGAAGGACGTAGTGGCTGAGGATGTAACTGTTGATCCGAGGGGCACAAATGGGGACGCCACTGCAAGGGAACTCCCATCAGAGGAGGAGTCCATCTCGCTGGTGTCAGCTCCTGTCCCCTCCGTGGAGCTCCCCTCGCCCTCCGTCCCACTGGTGAATTCGGAGTCCGTAGTCTTGCCCTCCCGGCCATGTGGGATGCAGCTCCCTCCTGCTCCGGTACTACTGCTCCTCCGCCTGATGATGCTAATGCACACAAGAACAGGGAGACCACAAAAAGGGGGGGAAGACAGAAGAAAGACATGTTCAGTGCATGCAATACCGCTACCGTTGGCGGAAACGACAGACACAGAAGCCCCCGCACTACGCCGCGCACTTGGGGTCCACTATTCAATCCCTGGGACATGGCTTACAAGGCTATGGCCGGTTTCTGCACACATGGATGTCACAGGAGCCTCACCAAGTGTAGTTGGCACTGTACACAGGTGGGGTGGGGTGCCACAGGGCCTGACTGAAGAAGGGAACTTAACTACCAAACTCGCCCTGGCCTAAGGGAACCCACAGCCCACCTCCCCCACCCAGACACCTACAATGTGTTATGAATCAGCAGAATGAGAGTGTACTCACCCCCTTGTTGCTACTGTGATGCCCTCAAGTGCCCATCCAACTCCCGGTATGCAACCGCCAGGATCCTGAACATCAGGGGGCTCATGATGCAATGGGCACCCCTCCCACGTTGGGAGGCCATCCCCAGCTGGGCTTCCGCCGTTCTCTTGCTCCAGCGGCGAATGTCCTCCCATCTTTTCCGGCAGTGGGTGCTCCGTCTGTGGTAGACCCCCAGGGTCCGGACTTCCTTGGCGATGGCACGCCAGATGTCCTTCTTCTGGTGGGTGCTGACCTACAGGAATTGTACAGGGGAAAAAGAGTAGTAATTACCAACTGCACCGTCACAGTCATTGGCCCGCATCCCTACCCTTGCCATGACGCACATGCACTCACCGTCGTTTCATGCACGCCTCATTCTCACCCCCCCCTTATCTTTCATCCACCCCACTCCACACAGGCATTGCCCATACAGCATGCTCACAGTGGACTTACCTGTTTGTCTGGAGGACCGTAGAGTAGCGTGTACTGGGGGAGGACACCATCCACGAGTTTCTCCAACTCCTCCGTTGCCCTTTCCCCAGACACACGGGCCATTGCCTCTTCCAAACTGAGGTCACAGCAGCACTTGCAGTGTAGGTCCTCTCCTGTCAAAGATCAGGCATCAAGTGATTAAACAGAGAGAAAATGGCGGTCACGTCCGTGGCGGTGCATACCGTCACCGCCGGCCTACATCATCATTGGCTCCAGGGACCCATTGGGTCCAATGTTAACCAATGCAGAATTGCGCCGCGACGGTGTACAACGCCAACGCCAGCGCAGTTACCTCATATCCCCTTGTCCCACCTTACAGGTCAGGCAGCCGCCATTTCAGGGGTCCCACATGGCTTTATTTTTGACTGCGTCACACATACCTAGGCCTTGCCTAAACACTATTACAGGCAAAATTCGATTTAGGAATATTTTCAGAGTAAGCTGTGTTTACGTACCTCAGAGTTGGTTGACTCTCTGCTCGCTGTTCTCCTCCATAGGCACTGTCCGCTGGGGCATGTGAGGAGATGGCGGCATCCTCCGGTGTACAGACCGCTGGTGGACCTGTCAACAATGGAGGAAAGATATGTGATCATCACCTACAGGCTTGATTGTGCCACAATCCAGGAACTGTGTGCCCAGTTGGAGCCAGACCTGATGTCAGCTATCCGCCATCCCACAGGAATCCCCCCTCAAGTGCAGGTGCTGTCAGTACTCCATTTCCTAGCAAGTGGGTCTTCTCAAACAACAGTGGCCATAGCATCAGGGATGTCCTAGCCTATGTTTTCCAACGTGTTGTCCAGAGTATTGTCTGTCCTGCTGAAACACATGTGGAGCTACATCGTTTTCCCTCAGGTGGAAGATTTGCCTACAGTGAAAGGTGACTTCTATGCCCTGGGACATATCCCCAACATCATAGGTGCCATTGATGGGACACATGTTGCCTTGGTCCCCCCGCAGGAGTGAACAGGTATACAGAAACCGGAAGGGTTACCATTCCATGAATGTGCAGATGGTGTGTTTGGCAGACCAGTACATCCCCCATGTTAATGCAAAACTTCCTGGCTCAGTGCATGACGCTTACATCCTGCAGAATAGCAGCATCCCTTATGTGATGGGGCAACTCCAGAGGCACCGGGTGTGGCTATTAGGTGAGCACATGGACCCAAATCAGTGGGAATAGTTGTCTGGGTCTGTCGATGTCCCTATGAGTTAGTTTGTGTCTAACAGTTGTCCCTCGCCATTTGCAGGTGACTCTGGTTACCCCACCCTATCATGGCTACTGACCCCAGTGAGGAATCCCAGGACAAGGGCAGAGGAACGCTACAATGAGGCCCATGGGCGAACAAGGAGGATTATAGAGCGGACCTTCGGCCTCCTGAATGCCAGGTTCCGGTGCCTCCATATGAAAGGTGGTTCCCTATTCTACTCACGAAAGAAGGTATGCCAGATCATCGTGGCTTGCTGTATGCTGCACAACTTGGCTTTGTGACGACAGGTGCCTTTTCTGCAGGAGGATGGTCCAGATGGAGTTGTTGTGGCAGCTGTGGAACCTGTGGACAGTGAAGACGAGGAAGCAGAAAAAGAGGACATCGACAACAGGAACACGGTTATCCTGCAATACTTCCAGTGAGCACAGGTAAGAAGACAAACCTGCCAGCTACATCTAATTTAAATCTACTACCTCTCTACTGTCTGTCATTTTCACCCAGTGTATGGTCACTGAGTTGTCACTTTCCCTTACGATTTCACAGATGTGGGTCCCACTGTGTGACATCTGCTTTGATTCCTCATGGACTAGAGCTGTGTGACATAGGTATGTTGACATTACATTTGAAAGAGCATGTGGTCACTGTAATTGCTAATACACTATTTCAAAATCACAGACAGACTCCAGATTGTTTTGTGCTGTAAGGGTGTTTATTTAAGTGCTCAATATTGGAGGGGATTGCAAAATGGTGAGGGGTGATGGTGGAGGAATGTCCATGGCAGAGTCCAGTCTATTAGTCTCACATGTGCATTGTCCAAAGCAAGCAAGTGGCGTAGCAAGTGGAGCTGGGGCAGTTTAAGGATGGACAGGGTGGCAAGGTGGGACAAATGGATGACAATCAGGGTGGTCTCATTTCTTGGCGGGGTCTTGGCATCGTTCTCTGTCTTTGTCCTGGATCTCAGGGACCGTTTGCGGGCTGGTTCTCCATCTGCAGGGGATGGGGTGCTGGTGTGGTGGTCCTGTGGCGGTGCCTCCTCTCCACTAGCGCCGGCGGAGGTGGTGGGCAGTTCATCGTTCAGGCTAGTGTCAGGGGCCTCTTGTTGTGCCACAGTGTCCCTCCTGGTGTTGACGAGTTCCTTCAGCACCCCTACAATGGTGCCCAGTGTGGAATTGATGGATTTGAGTTTCTCCCTGAAGCCCAAATACTGCTCCTCCTGCAGCCGCTGGGTCTCCTGAAACTTGGCCAGTACTGTTGCCATCATCTCCTGGGAATGGTGGTAGGCTCCCATGATGTTGGAGAGGGCCTCCTGGAGAGTGGGTTCCCTGGGCCTGTCCTCCCCCTGTCACACAGCACCCCTCCCAGTTCCCCTGTGTTCCTGGGCCTCTGTCCCCTGAACCGTGTGCCCACTGTCACTGCCCCCAGGTCCCTGTTGTTGTTGGGGTGGTGAGTTAGCCTGGGTTTCCTGTACTGGTGGACACAATGCTGATTGACGTGTCCTGGGGACAGAGGTATGGGCCCGCTGGGTGGGTGCTGTCCTCGTGTTTCCAGAGGGGGGAGCCCTGTAGTGGCTTGTGCCAGTGTGAGGGGAACCGACTGTCCTGAGGTCCCAGATGGGCCGGGCTGGTAGTCTAGATATAGTTGGACAGAGTTGCTGTCATCACTGTGGGCCTCTTCTGTGGGTGGAGTGGACATGTCTGGACCTTCCTGTCCGGTGACATTGGGTAGGGGTCCTGCAGGGGGGTAAAAGCATGATTATTGCATCTGTGTGTGTCATGGTGTGCAATGGGTGGGTGACCGTATACCCCAGTGCTTGCATTCCTGTGTAGGACCTTGTGTGATGATGGTTTAGGGGGTGTATGGGTATGTGCAGTGGCCATGCATTGGTGATGGGTGTCCATGCTTTGGTGTTGCATGCAGGGCATTTTGTTGGAATGGGTGGTTTGTGATATTGGGACATGTGTGAGGAGTAGGAGTGATGGGGATGAGGGTGAGGGTGAGGGTGGGGGTATGTGATGGCATGCAGGTAGGGTGGGGGATATAGTAGTAAAGATTTGACTTACCAGAGTCCATTTCTCCAGTTATTCCTGCGAGGCCCTCAGGATGCAGAATAGCCAAGACTTGCTCCTCCCATGTTGTTAGTTGTGGGGGAGGAGGTGGGGGTACGCCGCCATTCCTCTGTACCGTGATGTGGTGTCATGAGACCACAGAACGCACCTTCCCCCGTAGGTTATTCCACCTCTTCCTGATGTCATCCCTATTTTTTGGGTGCTGTCCCACTGCGTTGACCCTGTCCACGATTATTCGCCATATCTCCATCTTCCTAGCTATGGAGGTGTGCTGCACCTGTGATCCGAATAGCTATAGCTCTACCCAGATGATTTCCTCCACCATGACCCTGAGCTCCTCCTCAGAGAACCTGGGGTGTCTTTGCCGTGCCATGGGGTGGTGTGGGTGATGTGTGAGGTGGTGTGTGTTGTGATGTGTGGGGTGATATTTAGTGGTGTGTTGTGTGAGGTACGTGGATGTTATGTGGGTGATGGTGTTGAGTGCCTGTGGATGCTTGTTTGTAGATGGTGGTGTCTCTCTCTGGTCTTCAGTCACAATTGTTGTCGTAGGGGTTTGTGGGTGATGCGGGTGTGTGTTTTATATTGTATTGGGTGTGTGGGAGTGGTGTGTGTATGTGTATCAGGTATGTGTATTTCGAATTGTCCAATGTGGATATGTTTTGTAAAAGTGTGTGTATTTTGAGTGCTAAGGTGTGTACCGCCAATGGAATACCGCAGTTGAAAGACCCGTGTGGGCGTATTCCTCTTGGCGTGACGATGGAGGATTTCTTATCGCCAGTTTATCACTGACCTTTGGTGTGGCAGACTTGTGTGGGTGTCTAGATTTTGGCAGATTCCGGCCTTTGAGTCATAATGGCCATGGCGGAATTCCGCAGCCGTGGAGGTGTGTTGGCGGTCTTCTGCACGGCGGTAAGCAGTTTTTACTGCCAATGTTGTAATGACCACCTAAATGTTAACGCAATGGTTGAAATATTGATTTTAATAGCTCAAGACAAATATGCAGTCAAAGTACTTTGTAAGTGTTTGGCAAGCTAATAATATCAGGAATAAGAATAAGAATGGAAATAATAATAAGAACAAGAAAATGATTATGGAGAAGGAATATGGATAAGGACACGGCTAATGATACAGATAAGGATAAGAAAAATGCAACACAAACCATTTCTCACTTATTAAAAAAAAAATCTAATTATGTTTTTATATTAATTGTGGGATTATCAATGATATGTTTATGTAATCATTAAATAATGGTGTGTCTTAAACTTTCTTGGCAAGGATAAATAGTGATTTTGAATCATCAGTGCACTCGGACTTCAGTGTGATTTTTACTAAAATCATTAACAACTTGCAGTCCTCTCTTTGACATATTCATATATGTTTTCCTTTTGATTATTGCACCAATGTTTTTTTCATTCATAACAGTACTAAGGTGATAAAAGCACAAGTTCAAAAAATCTTTCCATGTTTCAAGTTTATTAAATGTCAAGTAAGGGGTAAATGGAATTCAAACTGTGCCTGCAAAGGTCTGCAAAGTTTGGATTTCAGAAAGGTTGCAAAGCTTTGAAAATGTATTAAACCCTCAACAACAGGAGAAAATGCTTAAATCAATGTTTTACTGAAGCATTTCCAGATGTAAGCTTAGCAAAGCTAAGGGAGTTTTAACAAATATTTTTAAAGATTGTGAAGGAGAAAATGTGCAACTTCTTACATTCTTCTTCAGACCTAATACTGTTCATTTCTGAAAATGACTTAATTTTAATGTCCTGCGTGGTACCTGAGGGTTTTGAGAAGAGCTAAGTGATGCTAAAAGACAGTTGATCTGCATTTTGAGTGTGTTTCATGCCCTGTAGGTGAAGAAATTATTGCTCAATTTAATGCTAATTAATATGGACATTTCCCATCCCAGCTCCATACCGGCTTCATCCCTGAGCAATCTGGAATTGGCTATGCTGCCTAAGGGGCCTTAAACTTTTAGTATGAACATTGGAAAGCAGCAGCAGAAGACGGCTATTTCGAAATCAGCCACATGTTTTTTGTATCATGGTGAGCATTATTGTTACCTTAGGACATGAGTTATAGTCACTTGAAAAAACTGCTGAATTTCTATGGTTTTGTACGAGTAAATTCAGAACCTAACTATAATGTACCTGCAATCTTTGTTTTTTTCAGTGAATTTCTATGGTGTTTAACGTAAAGTAATTTAAATTAATATACATTATTTCAACCACTGCTATGCACGGCCTTTGCCGTGCAGGGTGGCGGTTGGCCACAGGGACCTCAGCCAAGCCCTTGTAACTACCCAACCACGTGCCGCTCACAGCCTTTGGCCATACGCAGAGGGGTTTGGCCACAGGGCCTGTCTCTGTCATCAGATCAGTGAGTGGGTGGGTGAGTCTCTGAGTGGGTCTCAAAGTGAGTGTGTGAGTCTATTAGTGGATCTGAGTAGATTAATTAGTGTCTGAGTGGGTGTGTGAGTGGACACATGAGTCTCAGAGTACATGTATGAGTGAATGAATTAGGGCTTCATTATGACCCTGGCGGCCGGCGGTAACACTGCCAACAGGCTGGTGGTGTACTGTCAGTGGATTATGACCATGGCGCAATAGCCACGGCCCTACCGCCGGCCCCTCCAACTGACCGCCAGACTTCCACCAGGCAGTCATAATCCCCAAGCCCCAGCCTCTCCATGGCGGTAAACACCGCCATGATAAGGATGGCAGTAAGGGAGACTCAGGGTGCCCCTGTGGGCCCCTGCACTGCCCATACACTTGGCATGGGCAGTGCAGAGACCCCCAGGCACAGCTCCATCGCGCATTTCACTGCCCAAATTTCAGGCAGTGAACTACGTGACGGGTGCTGCTGCACCCGCTGTAGATCAACATTGCTGCCGGCTGTATTATGAGCCAGCTGCAATGTTGATGTGACTTTTCCGCTGGGCCAGCAGATGGAAACACTATTTTCCTTCCGCTGGCCCAGCGGAAAAGTCATAATAGGGAGCCACATATACCGCCAGCACTGGCGGTATAGTGGCGCCCGCAGCTTTGGCAGTCTTCTAGTAAGACTGCCGAAGTTGTAATGAGGGCCTTAGTGTATGAATACATCTGTGAATGTTTATTTTAATTTTCTTGCATATCCTCAAGTATTTTCAAATATCCTCTGTCATAGTTGGACTCTTGCTCTAAGCTAGACTGCTGGTTTAGGGAAGACAGCACTTTTGTTTGTAGGTGACTAGGCCACTCCGTACAACAAGTCACAACTGTCTGCCCAACCCTTCCGGCTCACAAGCAGTACCTAACCAAAATAGTAAAAGTTGATTTGTGGGAGCCTTTATGCATGGACTCAAGAGTTAAACGGAGATTGCCCTTTTCTCACATGAGCAACAAGTCTGGTTCACACACAGGCAACGAATGGGATGCAGTAAAGTTTTCTATAGGTTTTATTAACAAGACTGCAATCTACTATAAATTGCATGGGCTACAATTAGTAGGATAATGAACAATGTAAGGAACAGAATTGAAAAAATGAGAGTCATGAATACAAAGGCCCCCACCATCTTGCAATAACATGAGATGTAGAATAGGTGTGAAATAAATCCTAATACTTTAGCATGATGAACCTAATCTCTAACCTAAAGAGGAATAGGTATGGTAAACCTAATCTGCCGGTACCATTTCCATGAAAAGAGGCTCCAACCCTTGTTACCTCGGAATGAGGTCTCTAGATCAGACTCTGTGATAACACGAAGGCTGGGTCAGCATCAAGGTGCCATGTAGCATAAATAGCGTTCATGGCATCAGGTAGGAACCCCTCTGATAATCTTGTTGGCATGAGATGTATTCATACAGATCTTGTAGGACCCCTGACGCAGGTATGTTCCCAAAAAATAGATAAGATGGCATGCTTGGGGCAGCATTTATAATAACAATTTCCTGAAAAGGTACATTACGTTACTGTCACATGAAAGTGGGAAAGTACATGATGTGAATATCTACATATCTCATTTATCTTTGGAGCTGACAGTGACGCCTTTACATAGCCGCACTGAGAACATGAAACTAAAACATCTTCCACAATGAAAACATAGCAGCTATCTTGGAAGAACTAATTAAATAACCGTGCTAAAACAGAGCATGCTAAGGGCCAGATGTATCAAAGCTTTTTGCATTCGCAAACGGTGCGAATGCCCGTTTGCGAATGCAAAAAGCCATTTCAGAATGTATCAAAGGCATTCTGAATGCAATTTTAAGGAATCGCTAAAATAGCGATTCCTTAAAATTGCGACCCTGTTTAGAGAGTCGCAAATTGCGACTCTCTAAATAAGAAATCGTAAATAAGGATTCCTTATTTGCGATTTCTAAAGCACATGTAACAAGCAATTCCTTAATGCGAATTGGGCATTAAGGAATCGCTATTTACCACCAAGTTGAACTTGGTGGTAACAATGTGCAAATTTTAAAAATGCATTTAAAATGCATTTTTTAAATTTACATGTAATGCACACATGCCCTTTTGGCATGTGTGCACCTTATATGTTGTAAAAAAATATTTTGGGGTGCAGCAGAGGGGACCTAAGGCCCCCAGCACCCTGGACTTTGCATTTCCAAAAATAGCGAATTCCAGTTAGGAAGTCGCAATTTGGGAAATGCAAAAAATTTGCAAATATGAGCCTACAGGCCCGTAGGTCTGAATGGGAGCCGATATTGCAATTTGCGATTCGGTAATAGCATTTGCGAATTTTAAGAAATCGCTATTACCGAATCGCAAATGTGATACATTGCATTTTGCGAATCAGAAATAGCGATTTCTCAAAAAACGCCATTTCCGATTCGCAAAAGGCCTTTTTCATACATCTGGCCCTAAGTATGTTAAAATACACTAGTTCACCGGGGGCACAGGCCTGCAAGCCAAACGGCTAAGCTATCTCCTGATTCCCCATAAAACTAAATAGGATCCACTACACCTTGAATATTCTGAAATATCCTCGAATATTTGAGGATATTTAAAGATATTCTTGAATGTTCGCGAATATTCTTGAATATTTGCAAACATTGTGTATAGTGAAAAAAAACTTTAACCCACAATGTGACCCTCAAGCACCACTATATTACATCCTGGGGTCAGGGTACCACCATCCTGACACCTTATGTCACTTTTAATTTTATTTTTCAGCCTCAGGGACTGTATCCAGTTACGCAGAATGGCAGCCACAACTTTCTGGTCAGATTGAGGGCAGTCAATCACAGTATCACTGCTGTCATGTGTATTCACGTATTCACTGTGATAATCGCGAAAAAGCTGCAGTGGACCCATGACACTATATATACAAATGTATTTCCCCATTAATATCTCCAAAACTACTGAATGGATTTACACCAAATGAGGCAAAGCGTAATCTGCATACCGAAAGCTAGCTTTCTGCCACATTTGGTGTAATTCCGCCCAGTAGTTCAGGCTGTAGCCTTGTTCAAAGGTCCTATGGGAATTAACATAGGAATCACAACTATTGTGGCTCCCCCTTTTTTTAGGCCCCCGCTTTACGGGTCACCCGAAAGTTTCCATGCACAACAAGACTCAACGGGAAACTTTATTTTGCAAAATTCTGTGAAGATTCGTCAAACAGTGCCAAAGATATAGCCAAGTCCAAAAACACTTTTTGTATGGAAACATGGTCATAACTATAACTACCTATATGTATATATTCACTGAAAAAACAAAGGTTAGAATGACGTTATAGTTAGGCTTGCATTTGGCATGTACCAAACTATAGAAATTCAGCCGATATAGTTACCTAAGCCAGCTATAACTTGCGCCCCAGTAATGCACTGCTTATGAGATTACATATTACATCAATCATGACATGTTCAGTGACTTTATTGATGACATAAGTGACATCTCAAATGACCACCGATGATAAAACCCCATGTAAAAAAAAGTTTTTTAAATGTTTAATGTTTGTTTGTAATAGTTTCAATGCAGTTAATAGATGATTCGCTGAGTGGATGAGTGATGTATGGATGAGTGAGTAAGTACATCAATAGTGTGTGAGTGAGTTAATGACAGTATCAGTGGTGTATACATGACTGAATGGGTGCATGAGTGGGCGAGTTACAGAGTGTACAGGTAGTGTAGCTGCATGCATGAGTGAGTGGGTGCATGAATGGGTTTCTAGGTGAGAGACTACTTGAGTCTTTCAATAAGTGAGCAAGTGGGTGCATGCGTGGGTGTATGGATAACTGAGTGCATGGGTAACTTGGCTGAATGGGTAACTGACTGGGTGCATGAGTGGCTGTCTGAGTGAGTCATAGAGTGTCTGAGTAGCTCCATGGGTGAGTGAGTGTGTGCATGAGTTGCTATACAGGTGAGTGAGGGAGTGCAAGAGTGGCTGTATGGCTGAGTGACAGGGTGTGTGACTGGTTGTATGGGTGACTGAGTGTTTGCATGAGTGGGTGTATAGGTGAGTGAGAGTGAGTGGTTGTATGGGTGAGTGAGTGGGTGCATGAGTAAATATATGGGTGAGTGAGTGCATGAGAGGGTGTATCGGTGAATGAGTGCATGAGTGGCTGTATGAGTGTGTGAGTGGGTACATGAATGGCTGTATGGGTGCGTGAGTAGATGAGTGACTGTATAGGTGAGAGACTGAGTGCATGAGTCAGTGCATGGGAGAATGGTAGGGCGCATGAGTAGCTGTATAGGTGAATGACGGTGCATGAGTGGGTGCATGGGTGAGTGACCGGTTGTGTGCGGGCTTTGATGGGTGAGTGAATGGATAGCTACATGAGTCAGTGCATGAGTAGCTGTATGAGTGAGTGAGAGTTTGCATGGGAGGCTTAATGAGTGAATAGGTGGGTGCATCAGTGGCTGTATGGGTGGGTGAGAGGGTGCATGAGTGGTTGTATGTGTGAGAGAGAGGGTGCATGAGTGATGAACTGGGTGCATGAGTGGCTGTATGGATGAGGGAGAGGGTGGAAGAGTGTGTGTATAGGTTTGTGAGGGGGCTTGAGTGGTTGTATCTGTGAGTGACTGGGTGTATGAGTTATTGCATATGTGATTGACTAGGTTCATCAGTGGCTTTATAGGTGAGTGGGAGGGTGCATGAGTAGGTGTATTATAGCAGGCTGGCTCTCTATATAGTATACAGAAAAGTCATGCACTATCTAGAGAGTCCAAGCAACACCACTTAGGTATCCAGAGGTAAAAAGCAGACCACCTAATGCTCTGTTTTTGTGGCAGTGTAGGTGATCAGTTAGGCTTATCTTGGGGATGTGCTAATCAGTTGTTGTACTCACAGTAGAAATAAATACGGACACACCCTCAAAAGAATACCTTGAGTCCAATTTAGAAAAATACTTTAGATTTTATTAAGTTTTTAAGACCAAGATCATCAATTTATGGAAAGTACATTTTAGTTCTGATTTTTCAAGGTTTTGAAAATGTTCTGCTTTTGTTCATAACTACACACCACAGGAATGAAAAGGAAAATCTTAAAAAAATGCATGTAAAATCAGGCAATGTATTTCAGAAGTGTCACCATCTATTTTTAGGTTGAGGTCATTGAGATATCCTGTGGGCCAGCCGGAAACATTTGGGTGGTTCCTAGTTCAAGTGGGAGCAGCCACTGAAAGTCTGGTGCACAACGGAGGGGGGGACCACTTGGAAACACTGCACAGATGGACTGAAAGGTAAGTCCGGTGGGTGGGAGGATGGAGGTTGCAAGGGGTCAGGGACCTCTAGAGCATAGCTGGTTTTCCGATGCAGGGGCCAGGACGGCCAGGTGCAGTGCAGATTGGTCAGTCAGGAGTCATGCGTCTTCGAGTTCTGAGAGCCACTTGGAGGGTAGATTACAGGTCAGCAGGTCCACTCTGAGGGGTGGTACTTGGGTATCCTGAAGTCCCTCAATTGGTGCTTCCTTTGGGCTTTTAAGAGTCATGAGTAAACTTTCCTTCTTAGTGTCCAACGTCTCAGGTCCTGAAAGTCACAGTGTCACTAAACAGTGGAAGGTTTTTGGGGGGGGATTTTGGTTAGGCTGTATTGTCCAGTTCATTGGTCAGTGACCAGTCAGTGAACTGGACTTCACTATTTTTTCCCTGCAGGGTGCTGAGGAGTGATATCATCTGGGGTTTCGTAGAGTCCTTCAGGTTTTCAGGCCACACCTCAGCAGTGATGATCAAGTCCTTGGAGAAGCAGGCAGGGTTTGGTGCTTCTGCTCTCCTACCTCAGCTCTTCCTTGTTCTTGGTCTTGTGTCCATCAAATATGATTTGGTGGTCTAGGGATGACCACTAAATATTACATTTAGGGGGCATTAGGGGAGTTCCTGGTAGTGGCAATTAGCCACGTACCTGAGGGTGGCTATACCCACTAAGTCACCACTTCCTGTGGGAAGGGATCACATCCCTAACGCTGATAGGCTATTTTCCTGCCATCCAAGATGGAGGAAAATTAATTGGAGTGGTCACCTAAGCCTGTCACAACTGAGGGGTAGTGCAGGTTGGGGTTGGCCACTCCTCCTCTCCTTGTTAGTTTTCCCACCAGTTTTCCCACCTAAAGTGGGGGAAAAGAATTGGGTGGCCATCTGCTGCTAGCAGCAGAGACAGGGTCAGATTTCAAAGGCATACAGGTCTTTGAAGTTGACCGCTGGTGCAGAGTTCCTGTCTGAGGGAGAAGGTGTAACAACTCCACCCAGGAAAGGGCTTTGTATTCTGATTCTTGAGAGCAAAAGGCTCTTACCCCAGGAGTCTCGAATCATGTCTGGTGGTGGCAGGCAGATTAGGACCGGTAGGCAACCATGCCAGGGCTGTTATGTTTTGCAGGGGGCACCTTGACGTGCCCTCTGGGTACATTTTATATTAAATCCAACACTAGCATCAATGTGGGTTATTCTGAGTTCTTTGATACCAAACAACCCAGGGTTCAGAGAGGCCATTATGTAGCTAGGGAACTCATAATGATCAGTTTCCAGCACATGGATTTGCTATGGCTCCCCTGTACACTTTTATGTCTCGATGTTTAGCAAAGACACAGTAGGGGTATATTGCTCATCCACACACAAGGCCTGCCAGAGGGGTGATTTTCCTATATCACATGCAGTGTTAGCTGGCATGGCACTCTGGGTGAGTGCCATGTCAAGTTTGTTATTTCAGATTCACCTTGCCATGCACTTGCAATAGCAGGCTGCAAGAGGCTGGTGTGGGGTCTCTCAGAGTGGCATAATTTGTGCTGCAGCTCAGAGGGCCCCTCTTCAGTAACCATGCCCTACGTGCAAGGGTTACCATCTACTAGGTACTTACAAAGGTGGCTGAAGTGACAAACGTTACAGTTTTGGGTAAAGAGATCAGGCCCTGGAACCTATTTGGCAGGGGCCCAGGGCACTTACAGTTTCAAACCACATCATTTTCCCACCAAAAAGTGGGGGCTACCATGTCAAAAGAGGCCCTTTATCACATGTATACATTAGTGAGGGGGCACATGAGTGCTTGTATGTGTCAGTGACTAGGTGCATGAGTAGCAATATGTGGGAGTGATAGGGTACATGAATGGTTGTATCCATGAGTGAGTGGGTGGATGAGTGGCTGTATTAGTGAGTGAGAGGATCAGTGGGTATGTGAATGAGTGAGTGGGTCCATCAGTAGGTGTATGGGTGAATTATTTATATGAGTGACTGTATGGGTGAGTGAGTTTGGGAATGGGTGTATTGGTAAGTGAATCGATGCATGAGTGACTGTATGTGTAAGTGAGAGGGTGGATAAGTGGTTGTATGCCTGAGTGAGTGGGGTGCATGAGTGGCTGTTTGTGTGAGTGAGGGGTTGAATGACTTATTGAATGGATTATCGACTGGGCGCTTGACTTTCTGTATGGATGAATGGGTAGATGAGTGGATGTATAAGTCAGTGAATGGATGCATGAGTGCCTGTATGTGTGAGTGAGGGGTTACAAGAGTTGGTGAATGATTTATTGAATGAGAACACAAGTTTTTGTATGGGTGAGTGATGGAGTGGAAGACTGGGTGTATAAGTCAGTTATAGTGTGTGTGACTTATTGTATGTGTGAGGGAGTGACTGCTTTAGTTGCTGTATAAGTGTGTGAGAGGTTGCATGAGTGGCTATATGGTTCAGTGACTGGGTGTATCAGTTACTGTATGGGTGAGTGACAGGGTGCATGAGTGGTTTTATGTGTGCGTATGTGGGTGCATGAGTGGGTATATGTGAGTGAGAGGGTGCATAGGTGGTTGTCTGCATGATTGAGTGAGTGCATAAGTGATTGTATAGGTGATTGAGAGCGTGTATGAGTTGTTGTATGGTTAAGTGAGTGGGTGCATGAGTGGGTCCACGTGTGACTGAGTGAGTGCATGAGTGGGGTATGGGTGACTGAGTGTACCAGTGATGTATGGATGACTTAAAGCCTGCAATAGTGATGTATGTGTCAGTAAGTGAAAGCATATCTGTGAGAATGGGTGAGTGAATAAGTAAGTGAGTGAATGTATAAGTGGTGTATGTACAGTTGTGTGAGTGCTTTCAACATGAATGACTGACTGTACGAGTATCAGGTATTGTATAGGTTAGTAAAAAGAAAACAAACTGCTAGCAACACACATTAAATATTGTCTGTGGATGAAGGCTGTCTCCATAAGTGTCTGAAAGAAATAGTTCTCTGCCACTACTAGTATCCTCACAGATTTGATGACGTATGTATCCAAACACTGTTAAAAAACAGGAATATAAATGTTAGTATTATGCTTAGAAGAGGTCTGAAACAAAACAGTATACATTAGTTATTATGTAGCAGTATGTGACATTTTAGTAAAACATTGTATTTTCCCTCTTTCATGTTCTCATTCTTTACTCTAGGTCATATAAACAGAGTACTGTATAATCAGCATTGAACAGTTGGTAAAACAATCATATAGATTGTAGAAAAAAACATAACTGCACAGTATTTCACTACAAATTAGTAATACTGTGAATTACACTCACTAAATTTGTTTAATTATTTTACTAAGCCACACGTACTTCAATAACCAAAAGACCTTACTTTGAAAATGTTTTGGTTATTATTATAGCTAGTACAAAACTGCAAACAAATATAATACACACTTGCATTTTCCACATAGTTTTGTAGACATCAACCCTGATAGCCCGAATGATGACTTAATCAATATAATCCACCTAGTGAGAAAACCATATATTTATTTTCTTCCATAAATCCTATGAAAATATTACTTCCACACATTTTTGGATATCCTTTTGTTAACATCACGGCTGATAGGCTGAATGATGCCTTAAACAGTGATGATTCACATAGAGAGAAAACTATATAGTCATTTGCTTCTAGAAATCCTATCAAGATATTTCATCAATGCTTTATTTTTGGATATCATTTTGTTGACATCATCCCTAATAGGCTGAATGATGACTTAAACAGTATTGATCCACTTTGAGAGAATACCACATAGTAATTTTCTTCCAGAAAGCCTATGAAGATATTTCATCTACACTTCATTTTTGGATATACTTATGTTGACATCATTTCTGATAGGCCGCATGATGCCTTAAACAGTGATGTTCCATGTGGAGAGAAAACCATACATTTGCTTTTTATCAGAAATCTTTTGAACACATTTCATCCACACTTCATTTTTGGCATCTTTTTCAAGATACAACCCCTGATAGACTGTATGATATATTAGGCAGTAACGATCAACATAGACAGAAGACTGTATCTCATATTATTTTAAAAAATCCTTCTTAGAACAATGTCTGAAGAAATAATAGGTAAGAATTAGGAAGTTTGAAAGGCAGTTTGTATTCGAATTGTAGACTGCTGTCATTGCACTCTGTCTATCCAGTCTGAGTATTTAAATATACAGTATAATGTCGAGTTGTAATATTAAGGCCTTAATGGAAAATGATAGCCAAAGTACACTGCATTCTCCAGAAAACTGATATTTGTCCAGCTTTAAAGCTTGTAATCTCAGAGCCCAATTTTGATCCATCTGCTCTGATTCATTGAAACATTGCTATAATGTATTTGCCTCTTTTCTGTATTAGCAATGTAAATACAACATTTGATTTAAAACTTGGACGGGTCATGTTTTAATCACTCTTTTTTATTAGTTTATCAATGGACACACTTTTGTAATCGGCCATGGTGATGTAGAGAAATTGCTCCGATTGGATTTCAGTGGTAGATAAGAAAGAGCAATCTTCACACTCATGGTTCCATGCATAACTTCCTGCACATCTTCTTCTAAAACTCCAAGGAGCACAATAAAACATTTCTGGACATCTTGTTGAGTGTTTAGAGTAAATTCTATAGATCCACTATATTTGTATACTAGTTCTCGAATGCCTGAAGCAGAATATATTACATTTCTGTCACAAGATAAGCATTGAAGGCAATGCAACTGTGCTGTGCTGAATGTGTTTTGTGGTTTCTCTTGAGCTGCATTTCCAATTTGTGGTAAATGGAAGAGGACACTAAGAACAACATTAGCATAACAGTTTACACCATTAGTATCATCCACCTGATAACCTACAATATCTCCATCATTTTCCAGTTTTCTTTTCTTGAAACCTTCTTCTTTAGCCTTGCTTTCTGTCTTTTCTGTAATTTTCATTGATTCTGTTGTCAGTTTTTGCTTTGGACATAATACAATTTTTTCATAAACAGGATACTGTCCTAAATGAAGAACATATTTACTTTTCAGTCTTTTGTACTCTGTCCCACAATTTGCATCTACACTAAGCTTCTCATCAAAATCAACCAGAAACAAATCAGGTAATGTTCAATATGACATTCCATCTTTTAATACCATAATTACAATATTAATAAAGGCAGCATCAACACTTAAACCTTAAGATTTGTGGATAGTTACAGCATACACAAGACATACTGGTAACTGTTTTTGCCGGACATATAAATCTTTTACAAGTAAAAAGTGTACAGCATGTCATCCAATTTGCTAAACACCAGCAACCAGAATACACTTTATAGCTAAGAATTCAACCTCATCACGGTTCTTAAATTTAATGGCATCAGTAACTTTACCCATGGCACCATTTACTAATCCTTCTTCAATGTTTAAAGTATGTCTTAAAATTGCTTTAAAGTTTATGCAGACACATAAATATTTCTTTAATCCTGCAGTCCTGGATACAGATTTCTCCACAGAGTTAAATTTATCTTGTAATTTTCCACTGAGAAACACAGTGACTCCTTTGTGTTCCATTTTGCCGACAGCGGTAATCTCCAAAATTTCTTCATTCTCTAGTTTTAGTGATTGTTCTTTAAATATAGCGCACTCTTGAAGTTTAGGCATTAAAGAAACTATGAAATTCCCTTTGTGACAAAAATTATATATTAGCTCTGCCAGCTTGTTCTTACAGGAAAACAGTTTCTTAATGAGTCAACTCTCCAACATATGTTTTCCCTCCTCTGTCAGAACTCCTACTCTAAAGTTCTTTGCAATGGTTTGGTATTCCATGTCAGAGGCTTGGCACATATAGGGGGTTATTCTAACTTTGTAGGAGTGTTAATCCGTCCCAAAAGTGATGGTAAAGTGACGGATATACCACCAGCCGTATTACGAGTTCCATAGGATATAATGGACTCGTAATACGGCTGGTGGTAAATCCGTCACTTTTCCGTCACTTTTGGGACGGATTAACACCTCCTCCAAAGTTAGAATAACCCCCATAGTCTGTATCTCTCATATTTGATTTCACAATGACTGTATTTTGTAGGTCAAACTATACTAGGTACTACATTTCTAATGACTTTAATGCTCTGTTTTGTGAACTAGCTAGACTAAGGCTTACCAAGACAATTGCTTTTGATTTTTAGAACAAATTTGCTGAACTCAACCAAGGTTTCATAGGATCCTATTTCCCTATGGGAAAGCATATTCAAGCTGAAGGAATATAATTTCTTGCTAAGTGTCTTCTCTGCAAAAATCTCCTCCCGCATCCCCTTCATTTCTGCCTTTTCAGATTTTGTAATCTATGACGTGATATACTGAGCCACAGCGATGGAGTTGTCTGCAACAAGTTGTATGTCCATATTAGCATTCCACATTTTTAAAATCACACAGTTATAGTCATTGATACATGTGGAAGCCTCATTTTAGGCTATATGTGTTATTTGATGATTTCAGTGTCAAGGATGTTTGACTGAAGACAAAAAGCTGTTCACTCTTCTTTGAAAATGACAGGTAGAAGAAATCCAAATCTACATCTTGTGTAAATATTTCCTTTGGATCTGAATTTACAATGGCACTACATACCACATCTATGTGTTTGGAAATGCAAAACTTGTTCTCTCTGACCTCTTTCATTAGTGTGTTTTGGTATGGTACATGTCTCATACTGTTTTAATGATAGACAGTACCGACTCATCAGTGTCTGTGCATCATATTCACATGCTGCTATGGATAAAAGGTACATATTTTATCCACGGCAGTATGTGGATATGAGGAGCGCCTCTTGCCTGGTACTCTTTCCACCAAAAGAAATCAGTGACTTCTCCAAGAGAAGGATTGGTTGAAATATCTACAAACATTAGCAGGATATAAAGCACAAAGTTATCCAGCTGTCTTTACATTGATGTCTTTTAGGTTTGAGTTTGCCTCTCTATATAATTGAAGAAAGTAATCCTATGAATACTCAGCACAACTGAGTGTCAGAAACCAAGTTGGCGCACCCAGCATACATTTCAGTTCTCCAAGGTGACAGAACCAATATGCTATTAAATTAATCAAGTTTTATTAAGTATTCTTCCTATTCATGAAGCTTGTTAACAAAATCTCTCTCAGTCAGATTTGAAAGATTAACTCCTGTTTTTAAAATATGATTTACTGTATACGAATGTCCAGACAAGTCACTCTCAAATAGATGGTGAAATATGTATGGAGTTTGTGGTAAAGGGCCTCTTTTAACATGGTAGTCCCCTACTTTTTGTCTGGAAAATGATGCGGTTTCAAACTGTAACAGATCTCTGCCCATTCTAAACAGGTTTCCAGGGCCTGATCTATGCCCTCCAAAACTGTACTATGCTTGGCACTTCAACCACCCCTGTAAGTCCTTAGTAAATGGTAGCCCTGGTAACTAGGTCATATGTGCTCAAGAAGGGCCCACCAGCACTGCAGCACCAATTTTGCCACAGTGGATGCAATATAGGTAGGTCACCCCTTTGGCAGGCCTTCCATTCCTAAGGCAGTGTGCACTAAAATACATCTGAGGGCATAGGTGTGCATGAGCCAATATGCCGCTTCTATGTCTTTGCAAAACCTTAAGACATGATAAGTGCACAGGGAAGCCATAGCAAATGCATGTGCTGGCCACTGGTCATTATGAGTTTTCAGATTAAATTATGGCCTCTCTGAAAACTTGGTTGTTTGATATCGAACAACTCAGAATAATAAACCCACACTGATGCCAGTGTTAGAGTTATTATAAAGTCTTCCCAGAGGGCATGGTTGCTGACCGGTCTTAGCCAGCCTACCACCACCAGACAGAAGTCTGGACTCTCGGGGTAAGAGCCTCTGTTTCCGGGAGCCAGAGCACAAAGCCTTTTCTGGGTGGAGGTGTTACACTTCTTCCCCCAGACAGGAACCCTCCACCAGTGGTCAGCTTTAAAGGCTTAACAGCCCTTGAAATCTGACCTCTGCCTCTGCTGCTACCAGCAGATGGCCAACCAATGATTTTACCCCACTTTGAAAAGGAAAACAGTTGGGAAAACATAGCCAGAGTAAGAGGAGTGGCCATCCCAAGCCTGCATCACCCCTCAGGTGTGGCAGGCAGGGGTGAACACTCCATTCAATTTTCTTCCATCTTGGATAGAAGGAAAATAGTGAATCATGGATAGGGTTATGACTCCTTCCCACAGGAAGTGGTCACTAAGTGGGTGTAGCTACCCTAAGCTAGGTAGCCATTACCAGGTACTCGTCCTAACACCCCCCCAAATGCAGTATTTAGTGGGCATCCCCAGACCTACAGATCAGAGTCAATGGACACAAGAAAACCAGGAACAAAGAAGACCCAAGGCATAAGAACAGAAGTCCTGCTGCAAGAAGAACAAGGCACTAAATCCTGCCTGCTGCTCTTAGGACTCCAAAAACACTAATGAGGTGTTGCATGAAACTGAAGGACTCTAAAATCCCCCAGAGCACCTCCGGCCTTCTGCAAATAGCAAGAACTTCTCTCAGAGTGAAGGTATCACTCTCCTGCAACCTGCAAACAAGGAACCAGTGAAGTCAAATTCACTGACGGGCTACTGGCCAATGAACCGGACCCAGCAGCCTGACCACAATCTACATGAAGGACTCAAAGAATAATACCTACCAGTGTGCCATGTTTGGTGACACTGCATTTTACAGGGCCTGAGATATTTCATTGCCTGGGGTTATAGAACCCCAAAGTAGGACACCCAGAAGCAAAGTCCACTCCAGGCTCTCCAAAGCCCAGAAGCAAGAACCATTCAAGGGACTTAAGGACACCCAAGAACCACCCCAGGGGTTGACCCTGCTGATCTGCAATCGACCCTCCAAGTGACCTGCTACTGGCTCCAAGGATTCCCTGACACACAAATCTTGGCTGACATCTCTGCACTGCACCAGGCCTCCCTGGCCCCAGCATCATGAAACCATCTCTGCTCCAGAGGTCATGAACCCCTTGCAACTTGTTCACTCCAAGGGGATCCACCAGACTTATCTTTAAGTCCATCTGTGCAGTGTGTTTCCCAGTGGTCCCCAGCTCCAAGACTTTCTGCCACTACCACTGCTTGAACTGGGAACCGGCTGAACTTCTCAGGCTGGCGCCCACAGGACATCTTGATGACCTCAACTTAAAAATAGAAGGTGACACTTGTGAGAGCACTGACAGATTTTAGATGGAAATTTCAAGTTTTTCACATTCATTCCTATGGTACATATTAAGCAAAAAATGCATATATTTTCTAAACTTTGAAAAAATCATAACAAAAGTACTTACAGTGTATTGGTGATCTTGGTCTTAAAAAATGTATAAAAATCGGAAATATTTTTGTAAACAATGCTTAGAACTTCTCCAAGATAAGCCTAGCTGCTTGCCCTCACTACCACTAAAACACAGCATTAGGTGATCTACTTTTTAACTCTGAATACCAAGGATGCTTAATTCTCTGCACATTGTATGCCATTTTCGTATGCTATATTGAGAGACAGCCTCCTACAGGGTACACTGTCTGAATCTTAGCTCCTCTGAATTTAATTGTGTTGATCGGTATTCAGCTGATGGTATTTGTATGGGCTGGTCATCATAGCAACCACCTACTCCAATGGGAAACATCTGGGGAGAACAGAGAACTTCTGAACTTTTTTCCCACATACTCATGAGAGTTCCCATTGCTTGTTTCATTTGAAACAGCTCAATAGAATCACCAATTACTTCTTTGGATGGATGTTGTAATGCTCATAAACTTGTTCTGATTGGGATCAAACCACTTTTTCTATTTGTCCACTTCCTGCCGAACTGTCATCTACAACATTTGGTACATCATGTTCAACATCAACATTTTTATAAAAAAATATTATTTTATACCAGGTATAACGTTGCTTGTTTTACTTTATTAACATCAACTAACCCTTGCCAACTGTATTCTTAGTTGGCACACCATTTACTAGAATAATAAGTGGCTCATTAGTGTCTTTGTCTACTTTTTAAAATCTAATGTCGACTACACTGCTCTTCCTTTAAGGCCTTGTTGAATGTAATTTACCTGGTTTTGGTTCCAGTTGTATAATTCCTCAAAATGGTCGCTTATATTGTATAAGGATAGATTCATATACATTTAAGTCCTGCATTTGTTCTGGAATAGTCACAAGTTCCAATCTGTTATGTACTGCTCTAGCTGGTGTTTTATGATACTGTAACTTAACACAGCTGTACTTACATATGACTTGCTACACGGACAAGTTAAACCACTCCTCTACAAATAAATACACAGTAAAGTCTTGCCACTTTTCTCTGTTTTCCCCTTCAGTTTTAGAAAAAAGACCTACATTTTGTGTCGACAACAAATACAAACATAATTTGTTTTTTTCAGAACAAGCTGTGTTAAACTTTAAAATCTCTTGTTCAAGTTTCTCACTACTAATACATGTGTTCTGATCTTTAGTAGCTGTACCTACGATTTCCTCATTCAGAACCAAAGAAATGAAACTACATATCCTCACATACCTTTTCTACCTCTTCAACTGTACCATGCAAAAGTACTCTATTAATTTCTCCTGAACGTAAGATTGGAGTCTTCATATAGTAAAGTCTCCTAACTAAGGGCCAGATGTATGAATCTGGCCCATTGCGATTCGGTAATTGCGATTTTTAAGAAATCGCTATTACCGAATTGCAAAGGGCCATGAATCACATTTGCGAATCAGTAATAGCGATACTGGCCGCATTTGCAGCTATGGGCCTGTTGAACCAGAAATCGCAATTTGGGAAATGCAAAAGGCCAGGGTGCTGGGGGCCTAAGGCCCCCTCTCCTACACCCCACATTATTTTTTTTTACCATGTAAAGTACACACATGCCAAAAGGGCATGTGTGCTTTACATATTACATTTAAAAATGCAGTTTTACTGCATTTTTAAATTTTGCACCAGGTTACCACCTGGTTGAAGACAATGGTATTTTGCATGTGCAAAATACCATTCTGTGAAAAATCGCAATTTGCAATTTTTTGCAGAATTGCCTTGCGACCTGGATTTTGCGAATCGCAAAATGCGATTCGCAAAATCCAGGTCGCAACGCAAAAAATCAAAATTTTTGCGATTTCTATTTTGTGGTCTGCAAATGCCTTTGATGCATTGCAGACCATGATTTTGCACTCGCAAACGGCCGATTTCGCCGTTTGCGAGTGCAAAATATTTTGATACATCTGGCCCTAAATTTTGTATTTTTGAGTGGTGAACTGCATTCTAAAGTGATGAAGGGAGCTTTGGCACACTTTCTTTGATAGACATACTAATGAATGTCCTTGTAAATTACTATACTTCTTTACTATGTATGAATCTAATCCTTGTTAAATTGTTTTTTTGCTTCAGACTTCTCATGGAAACTCATGTGTAAACATTTGTAATAAATCAATAAATTGCTGCTGAATACTACCACTACTACTACTTTTAGTTTGGTGCTACTAATACTGCTACAGTTCCATTTGTAAACAGGGACCTCTCTGTGCCTTCCCTGAACTGCTTCAGCTATCACCTCTTTCACATTTCTAGGAAAAATTGCTTTTTCAACAGGACTGCATCCTTCATCTCATAACATTGACCAGTTAAATCAATTGCATGCACTAATGTGTTCTCTTGCAAATAACTTTCTTCATTAAAGAAAGGTTCTGTACTGGAGGTATGCTTCATTCACCAATAAAGATTTTATGAAAATGTATTTTATCAACAAGTATTTTTCCTTGGTTGCATCTCTTCATACCCAGCACTGTTTTATCCAGTGTTCTCATTCTAGTAAGAAATAAAATAAATAAAATGCCTTATCACCCACAACGCATTATTTTTATTTCACTGCATTCTTCTCCTTTTGTACTGCTTGATAGTTTTAATAAGATTCTGAATTACCCTGGCATGAAACATTCTAACTCAAATTGTTTTGAACTGTTGCTGTCCTCTAGTTAAGCTATCTGCTTTCTTCAGTGATTTCTTACTTTTTATCTGGCGTGATTTTTGTCCTTTATTGGCTGATTGAAAACTTTCCTTTTAATTTACTTGCAAGTTCCCACATACAACTTCTCTTACCAGAAGCTCTTTTCTCTTTAACCTCATTCTCTTCATGTTGTCCCTTTTGTTTCTCTTTTGCAAGTCAGCAGTATGCTTTCCTCAGTTTCTTTTGTCTTTCTGTTTTTTTTATCTGTATCTTAAATGTCTGTTTTTAATATGAATAGATGTCTGAAACT